>NC_081824.1:135143432-135743432 GCF_030867095.1 Alligator mississippiensis | reverse complement strand
TCATAGAGAAGGAAGGCTGGAAGGGACTTCCAGAGGTCATCCATCCCAAGTCCCTGCTTGAGGCAGTATCATCCCTATCCAAACCATACTGTACACTCTGCAATCAAAACTCCACATAGATAACACAGACATAACACCCGCAGGTAAAGCAAGGGAACCATGGCCAGGGCCATCCTGGGGGGGTGGGAGTGTGCTGAATTGGGGTGACCGCCCTGGGCCCCCTCCTTTGGAGGGCCCGATGGACCTGGGTGGAGTGGCTGCGGCAACTCCGTGCTGCCACCAGCTTCACGGCCGGTTGCTCAGCTCAGGGGGTGTGGCCCCCCCCACCGAATCACCGCTAGCTTCCTTGTGGCTGGCCCCGCACAGGCTGATTTGCCCCGGGCCACACCCTGCTCTGGTCGTGTCTAACCATGGCACCCAACATCCTGCTTCGAGGAAATGCTGTCAATATACACTCAAGAGATCCTAGGGCAGCTGGCCCTGCGTGGCTACAGAGGAAGGTCACCCCCCACTACCCCACACCAATCTGAACAGGGGGTAAAATTCCTTCCTGACCCCAAATACAGCAATGCCTGAGCCCGAGCAGACAGGCCAGTCCCTCTAGCCAGGAACCTGCCCCGGCTTTGGTCTCGGCAGGAGCACTGGCACCCCCAGCCCAGGTCCCCAGCACCCGCTGCCCCGGGTGGAAAACATAGAAACCCCCTGACAGCGGGATTGCCCCTGCCCGCGGGCTGGACGCGGCGCGCAGAGCCCCATCCCCGCGCTGCTTCTAGGGCTACAGGTGACCCGTATGCTGTGACCCGCGCTCCCGCTGGCTGCCTGGGGGCCGTGTCTGCCGCCCTCGCCCTCGCCCTCGCCCCGGGCTCTCAAGGCAGGCCGGGGGCTGCGGCCCGGCCTTCCCCCGGCCCGGCCCGGCCCGGCCCGGCCGCGCGGAAAGGCCCCCAAGCCAGGCGGGCGGGGCTGGGCGGGCGCTGCGCTGTGTGCTTCCGGGTGGTGGAGCCGGGCATGGGGGCGGCCGGCGACGAGCACGCGGCTCGCGAGGGGGCCCTGGGCCCTGCACCCGCCCGGGACCGGCTCTTCTTCGTGCAAGGTGCGGGGAGCCCCTGCCCGCGCCCCTGGGTCTGCCCCCGCGCGAGCCCCGGCTCTGGGCGTGTGCGCCTGTGTGTCTGTACGCTCCCATGTGTGCCCCCCCTTTGTGCATGTGCCCCTATGTGTGTGTGTGTGTGCATACGCCCCCAGGAACACGTGTGAATGTTTGCCCCATGTGCCTGTGTGTGTGCCCCTTTGTATGTGTGCACCCTTTCGTTTGCCTCTGTGTGCTCAGGTGAGCATGGCCCCCATGTGCCTGTGCCCCATGTGTGTGTTTTCCTATGTGTGTGTGCCCCTATGTGTGCATTCCTGTGTGTCCTTGTGTGTTCCTGGGTGTGTACCCCCACATGCACATATATGCCCCTGTGTTCCTGTGCGTGTGCTCCTGTATGTGTGCCCTCAGTATGTGTGTATGTGCACGCACTCACGGCCCCTGCGTGTGCCATGCGCCCCCTTCTGTACGTGTGCTCTCATGTACACTGGTGTGCCCCTGTGTGCCTGTGTGTGTACTCTCTTGTGTGTGTGTGTATGTTCCTGTGCACACATGTGTGTCCCTTTGTGCATGCTGAAGCCCAGCACCCCCCATTTCTCCTCTCGTGCTAAGCTGGAAGTACTCGTGTTGCTAGAGCTCCCTACAGGGGCCAGGAGAGTGGTGGCCAGGCAAAGATGCCGTTCCCATCCCTTTCCATTTCCCTCCCACCCTGTGCAGTATCGCACCGCCAGCACCCTGGGGAGAAGAGGGCCTGAGTGGGGTGGGACCCAGGCCACAGCAATGGCTGTAGCATGAGAAACCCAAAGTTTGAAGCCCCTCCTTCCCTGCCCTTCCCCCTTCTCCGAGGTGCAATGAGTGCTCACAGCTACACCTTCCCCTTTGCCTCACCCCCGGAGACCTAGAAGGCCAGGTGCAGGAGGCAGGCAGCTCAGGCACCCTTAGTCTACCCTTGTCAAGGCCTCTTTACCTCAGTTGGGGATGGGATGGTGTAGCTAGGCCCTCTTCCCCGAAAAGGGCTGAGGCTGCAGTGTTGTGTGGGGAGCCCCCTGCCCCCCCTTCAGTCACAGAGGAGTCGGGACTGTCAGTCCTGTGACATGGCTGAAGTGCTAGCAACCCCCATGCCCTTCTTTTGCCAAAAGGCTCTGCCAGAGCAGAAGGGCAGAGGTGACAGTGGTGGGTACATCTCTTAGGTGGGAGCAGCATCACTGTTGGCATTTCCTGCTGGGATGTGGTTTTGGTGGCAAATTACTGCAGCAGAGAGGCTGCAGGGCCCATCAAATCTGCAGGGACTGTTGTCTCCTCCTCCCCATTAAGGCAGCATCAATTGCATTAAATTAAAAATACATGGGGCTCAGTTCTGCAGGCCTGTTTGTTCTTGTAACTTGTCCTCATTTGTTTGAGCAGCATTATAGGTTGTCACTAGAACTGCTCAGGTGAGTATAGATTTGCAGAATTGGGAGTTTAGACTGGATAAAAATACATTAGGTGGCTACAGATCTGGCTGGGTCACTGTGCTCAATGCCTAGAAGGAGCAGGTATTGAGTGACAGATCCCCCCTAGAGCCTGTTTGGGTAATGTATTGTTTAATGTCTTCATTAATGAATTGCAAGATGGGATTGAGTGTACACTTAGCAGATTTGCAGATGACATCAACTTGGCTGGAGCTGTAGGCATTTTGAAAAATAGGATTCAGAATGACCTTGATAAACTGGAAAAATGGTCCAAAGTTAATTGAATGAAGTTCCGTAAGTGCAAATGCAACATCCTGCATGTAGAGACAGAACAATATAGACAAGTAGGGCCTGAGGAACAACTGGTCTTAAATTGCAACTGGCAAGGTTGCAGTACAGTAGGAAAGGACATGAGGGTTCTAGTGCATCATGAGCTGAATATGAGCCAACAGTGTCCTCTTGTTTGCCAAAAAAGTCAATAGTATACTTGGCTAAATTAAGAGAAGTATTGCTTGCATGTCAAGGGAGGTGATTCTTCTGCTCTGTTTGGCACCGATGAGGCCTCACCTGGAGTACTACGTCTAGTTTTGAGCACTGCACTTCAAATCTTTCAAACTCAACAACAAAAATAATAAGTCCAGTAAACATGATTTATGATAAAAGGTTGGAAGAACTAGGGTTATTTAGTTTGGAAAAGAGAAGACTAACGGGGGGTTTAATACATTTTCAAATACCTGAAGGATGGTTATAAAGAAGCTGGTGAATGATTATTCTCTGTGGGCACAGGGGACAGGACAAGAAGGACCTATCTGAAATTGTAAAAAAAGAATTTAGGTTGGCTTTTAGGAAGATCTTTCTCACTATAGGTGGTTAAGTAGTGGAACAGTTTACCTAAAGGTGTGCAATCTCTGTCCTTGGTGGGATTTTAGAGCAGGTTAGACAAGCACTTGTCTAGGGTATTTTAGAGAGGATCCTGCGAGACAGGGTTTGACCAGGTCTGTTTTTCCATAATTCTATGATTTCTGTGAAAAGTTAGGTTAAACTGTAGTTCAAATGCTCTATGCAGGGAAATAAAAATTTACACCCCTAAAAAGTTTTGGGAGATGGAAAAGTTAGTGGGTAGACTGGGTCAGAAATGTTTTCAGTCCAGATTGAAAAATACAGCCAAAAGCAAACAAACATTTTTTTCTGTTGTTTTATGCCCTTTAAGATTTTAGTAAATGGGTTATTTTCTTTTCTTGACTTCTGATTTTTGCTTTTTTCCTTTCTGTCTCCATCTCTGGACATGTGGTTTAGTTTCTTTGCTTTGTTCAAATTGATTTTTAAACCAACCAACCCTCTGACTTAACCCAGACATTAATTTAGAACAGCAGGTTGGAATTCAGCCCTGGATGTTTGCTTGGTTATCCTGAAATGAAAGGAGTTCTGTATGTTGACACTAGAGCAAAATTAAGTCCCACTTTTCAGGGCCGTTTGCAATTGACATTAGAGGAGGGGGAAAAAAAACTTCTTTAACCACTTGAAATAAATAATGCATTGTCATGAAATGGTCATCATAGGCTCTGACAACAGAGATCAGGGAGACTCAACCCTGCTGCTCCTCAAAAAAAGATATTTAAAGTATCTCATTAAAATGCATGTAACAAACTCCTTCATCACAAGAGGAGGAGGTTGCTTTAAATAGTACTTTAACATTCATCTAAAATTTCCTTCAAATAATGAGATATGATATGTCTGTATTTTCTGCTATTTCCCTCGCTCCTGGCACAGCCTCAAGCTACTGGACTAGCACCAGAAGACAAGCCTTGAATCAGTGGCTAGATAGGAAGAATTTCTAACCAGCCTGAAATAGTAATTTCAGTATGAAATCAGATATTTCATATTTGTCTAACAGATCTGCCTCACTGTGCAAGGCATCAGGCTTTCAACACACTGTGCTTTTAAAAACATAACCTATGTCCCAATGTCTCTGCTGCATGGCTCGAAGGGGAACAAAAGGGCACAACTGGGTTTACAAATGCTCAAGCAGCAACCAGAAGTTGAAGCACCTCACTGATCCTATGTGGATGAAGCTGTGGGTTTAGCTGTGATATTTGCACAAAGCTAGAGAACAGCTGCTGAATATGACTTGGTCTTTTCAAATACGGGCTTAATTCCAACTGGCAATTTGAAGTAATCAATGCTACAACAAGCAACATTGAATATGCCTTTGGGTGTGGCAGCATACAGTGAAAGCTTATGGTAAAATTGCTCTTGAGAGATCCAAATTGCCTCAAAGCAGCAGAGCTCAGGGGGTAGCTGTAGAAGGGCAGTAAAAGCCTGATATGTGCCTGGTTTTTATCTGATTCTCCTGTAGCTGTTCTCTATTGATAGCAGGCCTTGTGCCCTTTTTCCATGCAGGATCATGAGGCAACACATCAGGGTTTAATTTGCTGCTATAAACTGGCCACTGATTTTTAAAGTGATATTTTATAAAATATTATTTCTTGTTTGCCAGATTGAGATGCTGTCAAGAATTTTTGACAGCTGTTCATTTGCCTCTGGAATATGCTGATAGATCTTAATTTCTCTTCCTCCCTCCTCCCTTTCTTTCTCTCTCTCTTCTTTTTAACATTTGCACATTACATTTTTTTCTCTCCTAGGAAACAAAATCCTGATGTTGATTTCTTAAATTTTGTTGGCAGGTGGAATTTTTCTAGGCACTGTTGCTATAGCAGGAATGATGCTAGGTTTTGGTACAACACTTGCTTCAGCCAAGAAGAAAAACCCCAACTGGTTCAATAAGGTTTGTATCTTTTAAAATACTATAAAACCATGGTAAAAATATAAAATCTTTACTTCATAGAGGTGTCATCGTATGCAGATTTTGGCTATACTTATCATTAATGGTATAGTAATATTCTGAATTTCCTGGCTAAAGAGCATCATGCCTGATTTTGTACAGTTGAAATCAATGAAAGCAGGATCAGAATCTGTAAAATTCTGGAGTTGGTGTTCCTTGCTGCTTTAGTACTGCATCAGGGCTAGTTATAATAAATAAATGTTCAGCAAACTCTGTCAGTAACATTACACAAATTAAAAACATGATCATTCAAGCCCAACGTGTCTGCTTCACCCTAATTTGTCCATTGCAGCCCAAGTTATGTAACAAACATGGAACATGTAGTGCTTTGTGACTGATGCATTGGTCTATGACTGATCTGTGGTACACTTTCAATCAGGTACATGAAAAACAGAGTTAGGACATCTAAACAAATCCTGAAAATGTATTCAAGTCAACACTATTCAGTGTGCATAATGCATGGGTGGGTGAAATTTTAAAATATAGATTATATAAATAACATTGTATTGTCCTGATATAACTTTTGTGCCATATACACTTAGATCTAGAAAAATGTGAAGATATTTTATGTGTTTGGAGCCTTTTTTTTATGTATGACATTTTGTGCCAAGTCACGTGGGCACAAAACTGGATTGTTTTTGGCCAAAAATATTTTTGAAGCTACACATGTACTCAGTATAGGATGGCTCACTTAGTTTTATAATCCCTAAATCCTCTGCATTATTTAGAATCAAGAGTAGGTTATGGAATCAATATAGATAAAAACATCTTGACAATCTGGTTACTGTATGTAACCATATTTTTTCTTCAAGTATTTGCCCACCTGTTTCTTTAAAACTGATTGGCAAACACTGTGGCATAGAGATTGGAGCTGAAAAAGTTGGGTGCAGTAAACTCTCCATTATTATAGCTCCATAGATTCTGCTGCTGGAATAGATTTAAAAAATACCAAAAAGGAAGAAACATCAAGAAGAGGAGGTTCAGGCTCCAGTGCAGCCAGGTGATTTATAGATCTGCTGGAAGGCTTACAACTCAGATTGTGGCAATACTGAGAAAGAATGTCCCTTGCTAATTGTAGCTCATTTTGGTTTTTAGCCTTTCCAATTTTGTACCTACATGGTTTTGTTATTTTTTTATAATCATCCTTAGCAACATGTCCTTATTTCCACTTTTTTGCGTGACTCCTTTTAGATTTTTAGAAGTTTAAAGATCTTCTGGCAAAGCCATACTGGTCTCTTTAAGGTGTGGGTACACATGCATGTGAAGTGTTCCAAATCCCAGAATGCTTGAATCTGGCACGCTTCAGCACTTTGAAGATGCACACCCATCCATTCTCCCCCCACTCCCACCCAGCACTTCAAAATGGCTGTAACAGCATGCTGTTGCAGTACACTCTATTGCACCCTTGCTATTTTGAGCATTTCAAAGACACTTGGAGCACTTCAAACAGCATATCTGTCTGTGACCTTAGTATAAGTTCAGTCTTTCCTCTGTATTGGGAGTTTTCTGTTTTGCCTTTAATATGGTCTTTCTTGGACTCTGCCAGATATTCTGAACTCCTTTTTGCCCTAGAATTTCTTTCCATAGAACTGTTAAGTCCCTTAGTCTGTCAAATAAAGTACTCTAACAAAAATAATTTAAATTGGCATGTCTGGTTTTGGAACATAACGTATCTCTTTTAAGAACAGGATTTTTTTTTCATAATAGCAGGTTTTATACTGGATGAACATTAAAAAAATTATTAAAAACTCTCAGCTGTTATCATTCATGGCACCCTAAGAGGTGCATCATCCTTTAAGTCCTTTGTGTCTGACATACATGTTCATTGTCATTGTGCCCCCTCCCCTGACCCCCAGCTGTAATTTGCATCAAGTTTATTTTATACTGTCATAATCTGTTCTTTTTGAAGAGGAAATAGCTGAGATCCATTCCTTGTCTTCAAAATCCTATGTTAGGTTGGTTTGCTGTGGTTTTGCTGTGGCCAGAAACTGTGAGTGGCCATTCAACATTGCTCTTTTGTCTTCTAATACTAAAGTATCTAGAAAATAGACAAACAAGTGAAAGATAGAAAGAAAGAAAGAAATGAAAATCCACTCTCTTCTTCAAGAAGGTGAACAGCAAAATGCAGTGGTGTCCGTTTTTTCTGTTCTGTGAATTAGTAATCTTAGGAAATGAAATCTTCATAATTTTACAAGGAGGAAGCAAGTTTTACCACCTAAAACCTGAGACTGTGCTTCTGCCTTTGTTTGAGGCAATTTGCATCATCACAGAGCTTGGAGATACCTCGCCACACAAGAAATTCCTGCCCAGAAGAGCATTCCATCTTTTACTCATCTGTGAAATATGAAACACCATAACCAGAAGGAAATATGGCTACATCCTGCTTGACCCCAAACAACTTTGAGGTAAACAGACTCTTCCAACTTTTCTCTGAGCCTAACCTGCATAAAATGAACTGTGCCAAACAGGAGATTTTTACCACAGTTTTAACTCTCCTATGAAATATGAACTTTCATTTCTACTTAGGAGAACTTTTACAATCTTTTCTCCTATGCCTGAAGAAGGGTGCTTGTTCCTGAGAGCTTGCAATTAAAGATTTTTTTTTGTGCAAAATCTAGTTGGTCTAATAAAAGATATCACCTCTAGCCCAAGTTCTAATTCCTTTCTAATCTTTTTAGGACAAAGTAATAGACAATGGTCCAAACGTAGATAATGTTAAATAAGAAAATAATTAGCAGGACCTCTTAGTTGAGGAAAACCAGTAGGGATAATTAAAAAACAAAGCAAAACAAAACCAAATGCCACCCTCTGCAGGTACACTAGGAGTGCAGATGGGCGTAACAATTGAAACATTTCCAAATGAAACACATTTAGAAATGCTTCTAAAAGGAAACGTTTCAGTAGGGAGCATGTATTTTGCCCATGGACCACTGCTGGCTAGAATGTTTCAAAACACCACCAGGGGATAGGCAGAAGTCTGATGCTCCAGCCCTAGTCCCATCTACCTCTCCTCTTCCCTTCCCAGCCAAATGGAGCAGTAGAGGGGATTGGAGCTTCAAGGTGGTGGTGGTAACCCTGGGGGTCTGCTAGGGAGCAGGTGGCTGGGGAGGGTAATCTTATCTCTTGGTCTGGCGGGGGGGGGGGGGGGGGGCGGGGGGGGTGTCCCCCAGTGGGGACCTGGAGTGGGACTGGTAGCTAGACAGCTGGCAGGCTGTCCACCTGCTTTCTCCCACTCCCCCTGGACACTTCATTTAATAAGAAACGGGGTATTTTGTAGAAGATACTGCATTTTGTATGGGCTTGTTTCTAGATTCAAAAACATACGTAACATTCATTTATCCTACTTAGTGTAACCAAACTCTCATTTTTTTAACCTTTGAAAGGATTTGCAAAAACTCAGCACTTATCTTCATCTTTTGGGGAGAGGAATGTTTGAGGAGCTTAGTGATAGTGAAGCAGTAATATTCAGTATTGTTTTATTACTTTCTTTAGATGTGGGAGTGTAGTCTTGTTGGTTTATATATGGGTAACCTATTGGTTGGTTTATATATGGGTAACCGATTTGCTTATTTATAATTGTATTGATTATGTGAATTTTAAACTTTGCAAGAGTTCTAGTAATAGATGTTTTACAAATACAGCTAAATAGCAAGAGTGCATTAAAAATATTGTTCTTTAAACCATGTCAGTCCTCTAGCAAGCAGTACAGTTGGTCTCTTTCTAATTGGCTTCTTTTTTGAGCACCATGCTATGATAATTTAAACTAACTTTTTCTCAGGCATACCATTTTTCCTGGCTTAGTAACTTGTTCACTTTTGTACATACCTGACATGCCCCATCACTGAATGTGAAATGAATTGAGTATGGCATTAGGTTGCCATCCCAGAATATGCAGATTGAAAATTACACCAAATCATATGTATGCTTTGCGGTGCAAAACTATATTTACCACTTGCTCTGCAGCTGAATTTAAGCAGTTTGCCCTCAAAAGTCAATGTCTACCAAAAACTGAAAATCTTAGAGACCATATAAAGGGAATGCTACTGCTTGTCATGCTATCTATCTGTGAGGGTAGTTTAGTAATTTTCAGCAGGAGAAGGTAAGGATTGAAAATGATACAACTAACTACAAGGGAGTGGTGAACTACTTGTCAGCAAAAAAAACGAAAGAGTAGGTCAGCTTATTTAATTTCATGTCAAATTGTATATTGTAGATCTTGTATATTGTAGAACTAGCTATGAATATTCATATAATCATGGTAGATTTAGCATGCATAAATACTTCTTATGACAATAACAGCAGACACAGGCAATACAGGAAGGTGCAATCCCAGGCCGCAATCCTGTAGACAGTTAAATAGATGCTTAACTTTACTATCATGAATTGAAACAGAAATTGGAATGAATGTAGCTACACTTGCTGGTAAAGTTAAGTACAGGTTTATGTATTTGCAGTTTGGGACCCAGGTTTACTTCAGAGCCAATATAAACTTCATCCTGATTTGCAACATTCTGGAGTAGAGACTGCCAATTAACAAACTATTTTATATGTATTATATAAAATCAGATGTGAGTTGAAAACGTATATGGCAGCATCTTGTGATTTAAGTCCTCTTCATGCAAACACTTAAGCATCTGCTTATCTGTACTTTCATCAAGCCTGTATAATTTTGGCACCTCATTGAATAAAGTGGTTAAATATTTGATTATGACTTTAAGCACCTTGAAGGAAATGTGGCTTCTTTGCAAAGTAGGGAGTTGTTTACATGGAGACAGGGCGGAGGCTTTTGTTATTAGTACTTCTGTAAAAGGTAATTTCAGTTCTACTTTCTTTTTCCTTGGACCCTCCCTCTTCCCCTGCCCCCCAAAATAGAAATTTGAAATGTCAAATCAATCTTCAAGCCAAATCATCTAACTTTGTTCCATATTATTGTGGCTTTTTTTTTTTTTAAAAAAAAGAAAGTGTTGTTTTTTGTTTTTGTATTCAGTAAGTTGTTTTTTAAAGTTGAGGTTGCAGTGAAGGTAAAATGTCATGCACTGACAAGTACAAACTTGTGCCTAAAGCCCCCTTCTCTAAAAACAGTATACCTAGGTACTGTATTTAATTGATGATGTTTTTTCTATGCTGTTGTATTTTCCCAGAAGTGATTTTTTTATAGCATTCCATTCACCATGTTTCTTATGAGTCTAAAAAGCTGCTGTGAACACTGTATGACAGGATTTCTGTAAACAGCGCAGTTATCTGGATACTTATAACCCAGAAGAGGCAACTTGGGACCAAACTCTCTTGAAATACTGTCAATAAAGCCTGATCAATATTTTTCATTATCTCTTTTCTGATGCAATCAAACATTTAAATGGCATTCATTATTGGCAGAAGTTTTCACAAATAATATTAATAACTTCAATTTAGAGACTGAGTGTTGTGGGCAGATTTTAACCCTCATGTTCCAAAACAGAGAGATTCTTTCATTGTGTGTATTGAGACAAGAGCAGTATCAGAGAAAAAAAATCATGATAGAATTTTAAACCTAACAAAAGTATTGCTATGAATAGTCATTCGCTATTGAACAGAGAAACGAAGGCTTAATAACAATGATCAGTACAGTTTAAGTGTCTGTGCTTATACATGTATGTATACACATTCACTTAATTTTTCACTTAAATGCCACTTAGATTTTAGAAGTTGAACACCTGTAATTCCAAGGTGAGAACTGGGCCAACAGGGCTCATTTTGTGTCTCTGCTGACTAACATTTTGTTAATAGCTTATCCTACTCAGACCATGTATACAAACTAAAGAACATTTTCTTTTATGTGTATATACTGCAATCAGGTGAATATGTTTAGACTTAAATCCTACAAATGAAAAAATAGGGGAAATTATTAATTTTGGGGATTATTTTTTTTTAATACAGGGGTGTCTCACAAGCAGCCCACAGGCTGGACCCAGCAGTGTCATCTGTCCTAGTGGAGAGACTACAGCAGGACTACTAGAGGGGCCAAGAATTCAGGGACTGGCCTGTTGCCAAAATCTGACTTACAAAACCCCTGTTGGAGATGCATGTCAGTGGCAGTGGAGCAAGCAAAGGCTCTCTGATACTGCTTGCCATTCTGTTTCTTGCCCTGCTGCTGGAGGTGGGTCCAAATTCAGCCTGCGAGGATTCCCATGGTTCAGATCTGACCAGGGAGCCAAACTAGTTTGACACCCCTGACTTAATATGTAGTTTGATAAATACAAAGCTGAATGATGAGTTTCTGATTATATTTCATTTCCTAACCGCTCTAGTGATGGGCTTTCTATGTATGTTCAAATAGAAGTTCAGTCAAGTAAGGAGAACAGTGGAATCTGAAATAATATCTTTACAGAAATCATTTAAAGGAGACTAGAAGAAAGGAAAATTTAGGGTTTTGTACTTATTTTTTTAACAGGTTTATGGTTAATAACAAAAGATCTAAAGGACTGAGCATAATGCAGGGATTCAGTTGTAGAGGGTTTTTTGTGTTTATTACTTAGCTTAAAATACTAACATCAGTTCTTCTCTGATTTGGAAAGCCAAAGAACTGGTATTTTATCCCTTTTAGTGAAAAAATGTTGATACTTAATGTTTGTCAGTACTTAAAGAGATCTTTTCTCCAAATTACTGTGTTTATTTTTGCAAGCAAACAAAACCCAGAAATTTCTGAAGTTTGTGGTTAAAACTTCCTTTTACTGTCTTCTTAGAAAAACAGGGTAAAGAAGACAAAAATAGCTAACAAACTTAAGAAAACAACTTACCCTATGTCTTCTGTGGGCATCATATAAAACATACAAATTTATAAATGTAATCATTTTCCTTTGTTATATCACCTGTAAAAAAATATCAGAGGTAGAAATGTTTTAAATAAGCTTAGAAATCAAGCCAGTCCTAATACTTAGTTTTAATCATACATTTCATTTTACTGATCTTCATATTCTTTTATAAGTGAATTGTCTTTGTTCAGATTTCATATAGCAAATTCTTTTGCTTATGGATGTATTTGTATGTGTGTGCACATCTAACTACTATTAGATACCTACAAACAACAATTTCATTCTTTTAAGAAATAGTCATCTAATGTTATACTTCCAGAATTTTAGCAACCCTGACAGCGTTTTTCTGCATTTACTGTGAAGCAATTTTTAAAAATGCATGTGTGTGCTTGGGGTGTAGGTTGTAGCCGTGTTGGTCTAGGAACATAGGCAGACAAAGTTCTTTGGGTGAATCTGATGTCTTTTATTAGACCAACTAAGTAGTTGGAGAACAATTTTTAAGCAAGCTTTCGGGTTCAAAGACCCTTCGTCAGGCTAAGGAAGTTTCAGGAAGAGCACGCATCAACTGCTGAAACTTCCTTAGCCTGACGAAGGGTTTTTGAACCTGAAAGCTTGCTTAAAAATTGTTCTCCAACTATTTAGTTGGTCTAATAAAAGATATCAGATTCACCCAAAGAACCTTCACTTACACATTGAGATTGGGCCCCAGCTGGCATGGCACACAGACCATCCTGGCACTGCTCATCCAGCCTGTGGAGTCAAAAGGTTGGGCACCACTGAACTAACTGAATCAGAGGGCGTAGGCTTTTTTGGGTAAATGCTTACTTTATCAGGCCCTTTGAAAGGACACGCACAGAGTGAACTATCAAAGGGTGATTTGAATACAAAAGACAAGGAAGGGTATGTTATGGTGACACCCAAAAGACCCAGTTGTGACTGGGGCTCCGTTGTGTTTGGCATGAGATGATTTTCCCAGCTGAATGATTCCATGATATTGCAGTATATCTTTAGTAAATTGATGCTTTGGAATCTGGATAAACAGAATAAAAATATCTTCTTATTCTGACCAAGAATGGCAAGCACAGAGACTGATTACTTTTCTCTGTTTTACCACTCTGTGGATTCTCTAGAGAAGTAAGTTCCAAGCAGTGTCCTAGGGCCAGAACCAAGACAATAAAAAAACATAACCAAGCCATTTCCAATACTCTTCTAGGTGATGCCTCCTCCAGTTCCCTCTATGCGACTCCCCCACCCACTGGGGTACATTCACCATATGAGGTTGAAGGATCTATGAGTCCCTGATGTTTCTCTGCATCTCTCTGATTGCATGCTTGGAGCAGAAGTGTGGATCTGCAGACATAAACTGCTGGAAGAGAGAAATTCCAGGAGTCATTCATGGGGATCATTATGCTCTGATGTCATTGGATCTTGGGCTATGGAGATGTTTTCAGACCTCCCATTTACTGACTCTTACTCAGTCATCTCACCTTCTCCCCCAATCTGTCAGTCAATCACTCATCCCCAGAAAACATTTTACATCAGGGCACTTGAGGGTGCAAAAATGCCATCCATTCTTGGGTAGGGAGGTTGCTCTTAGAAACTATTTTTGTTGCTGCAGTTTGGCCTTTCTGCAGGGCAGGGGAAACTTTTGTAAAAGCTGCTTGCTCTGCAGAGCTTCATGCAGGACTGTTGCCCATGTGGCATTTTGATGCCATGTGGGCCACATGGCATCAAAGTCCTGGTTCAGAAGGTTAGGGTGGAGGATTGGAGGCTCCACTCTCTTCTAGCTCAGCTCTCTGGTGTTGTTAAGCACTACCATGTCTCATTAGTACAGTTTGCTAAACAGACACTTAGAGCTCTATTATTTTTCCTTGCTTAGATTTTTTTAGAATCCTTTCCTTACTTCATCTTCACTACTTTTTCTTTATTCCAGGGTATTACTGCCACAGCTGCACTACCAGAGAGTGGTTCATCACTGGCCTTGCGAGCCCTGGGGTGGGGTTCTTTGTATGCCTGTTGTGGAGTGGGATTGATCAGCTTTGCTATCTGGAAGGCTTTGGGAGTCCACAGCGTGAGTATCAAGTATCATTGCTTTATGAAGTACTATACGTTTGGGTTGAAATTCATCCTCCACCCAACTTCAGCCTGGTACACTGGTCTCTTTGCAAGGGAAGGCAGTCAGATAGGGTGCATGCATCTGTATACCACAAAGGGTGCTTCATACCAGCCACAAAGAGGCTATTGGGGAAGGCACTGTGTGTGAGTGTTCTGGGGGAAGGAGTCTTGGTACCACTCTCAGTTCCTTCACATAAGGGCTACCATTGCAGCCCACAGACCAAAATGGTAACCACAGACTTTCTGTGTGCTGAGAACAGTGAATACCAAACTGTCATCTGCTTAACCCTTTCAGTGAAGTCTGACTTTTGTGTTCAGTGTCAGTCTGCCTGTTTTCAGTGCCTTTGAGACTTGCAGCATCCAAGCATCTCACTTTTGCATTAGTACTTCCTGGTCTTAATAGTCCAAAGATATTTAAAAAAAAAAAAGCAACTTGCTTATTGGTGTGTTTCTGTAGAGAGAAAGTGGGATGGAGGGTTCGTGTTACATAGGATGGGCAGTCCTCTGGTATGCTCATTAAGGGCCAAGAAGATGGGGAAACAAACACCTTGCTACCCCAGTGGCATGTCTGTAACACATTGGACTGTGCTAGGGAGCAGCACTGAAAACTCATCCTGCTGAATGCTGATATGCATACCATAGCTGCCTTTTTGATATGCCCAGCATCGCTTTCAGACTTAGGCAGGCTTATTACAGCAGCAGTGACCTCTCTCAGTAGCTGCCTTACATTTTTTTGGTGCTTGGCACATGCAGAGTAGGAGCAAGTGGCAAGATGTGTTTTCTTTCACACCAGTGCTCCCTAGCATAGCCCAACATGGTGTAGATATGTTGCATTGTGTTAAGTGTCAGCAGTGTCACACAGGCATTTCAGTTTGTCCTTGCTAATGGACCATGACCTGTGAGTCCCCTGTGTCTGCAGATTTGGCAGAAAAGTCTGCTTCCCTTGTTGAAATGCTAATGGACAGAGAATGTCCTTGGCTTCTCTGACAAACTACATAAATTTCCATGGCCAGGAGTTTTCCTCTCACCTTCTAGAATTAAGGGGAAAAAAACCCCCAGTCCATCCTACCCTTGTTAATCAGTCTCAATATCTCCACTCCATCCTTGGTCCTCACTCTGAATTGCCTCATATTACCTCTGCTAGTAATTCCTTGGGCTATGGCTTTGACTTTTTCCTATCCAAACACCTGGGTCCAACTTACGGTGTTCACTCTCCCTTTCTTTTCACTTCAGCAGCTTGATTCCCTGTGGGAGCAAGCAGAAACAAGAAAAGCCCTCCATTACAACATAGAATAAAGATGCAAATGCCTGAATTCAAGCAGTCTCTTTCAGGCAGTGTTTGGAATACAATGGGGAGAAAAAGATGGGGACACCCATCTACATTGTCTGCACACTGAGACCCAGAACTCCATTCATGTGGCTGTCGGCTGTATCAAGCACTAGGTTGCTCCTATTCAATCAAACTACTTTTGGATGAACAGTCAGATTTGGCCCAGCTCAGTAATATAGCTGGGGTGGGGGTTATACCTACATTTAAGTATCTTTAAAGGGAGAGAGGTTTCTTCTTAGGAGCATGCTGTAGCTGTTATAATCTAACTGTTAAGTCTGCATGGTCCCAGAGTGGTGCATGTTAGCTAAATTACCTTAACTTTTACCCTGAATAAAGTAGAATCATGCAGACCTGACTGTTGCATCCTAACAGCTTGTACTGGTACCCTTCGGTATTGATACGGTTGTTAGTCTATCCCCTTAGTTTGTATTTTGTGGTTGCCTGGTTGTCTCCCTGTGGGGCTGTTTTGCTTAGGAAGGTCTCAGACAAACAACAAGCACAACATGTTGAGTTGGCTGAGCCCCAACACATGACAGTGACAGAACTGAGGCACTTACCGCCTCCTGGCAACAATGGCATTGATGCCTCAGGTCCACACAACAGCACAGCGTCCCTCAGAGATTAACTGAATATTTCTCATTAGTCATCTTTTTATCTGTATTTGAAATTGCTTTCCATTAACTATTGTTATGTTTGGCTGAGAAAAATAAGTTGTGAATGGCATCTGCCTTTAAGAGGCTGTCACCTGAGACATTTAGAAATAATTGTTCTATTGCACAGAGGTGCAGGTTACACTGTGAGCAATTAGCAGTGTTGCCAACTCTCATGATTTTTGGCATTGTTCTTAAAGTCTACGCTTTGGGAATGTTAAAAAAATGAGCTCTTTCTTTCATCTATATCTATATTGATAGATAGATACATAAAAGAAAGAGGTAAGTTTTTCACATTCCTGCAGCGTAGATTTTAAGACCAACGCCAAAAGTCATAAGAGTTGGCAATACTGAATAGACCTCAGATGCTGAATGAAGCAGACCCCTCTTTGATGCTGTGGTTTGAAGTGATTGCTTCCCACTGATGTGTATTTTGCTTTGTTTAGATTGTTTATGTTAGGTTTTTAACTTTCAAACCTTAGAGAAATTAGTAGATCCCAGCTATGATTATGATTGATGCTTGCTCTTGCCTAATCAAATATTGGTAGTTAAAAATACCAATTGCTATCATGGGTTTTTTCCCCTCTTCTGATCTCACCTAGTGAACTCAATATGAATGTTTAAAATATCTGAGGTGCAAAACCACAAGCATGCTGGAGATGAAAAATGTTGCAGCTAAAACAAGGCGTTTCTTCTGAATACAGAAAATATTTCTGAGGCAAGTCATCTTTGATTTTTTGGATTGCTCCTGGCATTTTTGGCTGTGCCTTCAACATAATACATAGATGCAGGTGTTGACTATCAAAAAGCATCTTCTGAGGTTTAGAAAGCAACTCTCTGGACCCTTGGGAGCTATGACTGGAGACTGTCACATTTATTTATTTAACTTTATTTGCTAGCACTTTGTTAACTCTGGTTTTGCCTGTGCTCTTAGACACAATCTTTTTGACCAGGATCTGCTCTTAGACATACTTGTTTCAGGAGAACAAGTTAATTTTGAAAAAAATATTGTTACTATGTGAGTGGAGATACAGACACTACAAAATGGTCTGTTAAAATGTTACCCTGTTTAGTGTATTTTATTGTGGAATGAGGCATCAGACAAATTAATCAAATTTAATTGGTAGACAACCTGTCTAGGGGAAGGTACTATTATGCTTGAATTTTGCGTATTAAACTATTAAAGCTGAAAAAGAAGGCCAACATTTCATATCTGGCTGGCTACAGTTAGTCTCCTATAAACATACTTAGGATATTTTATTTAGGTACTCAACTTTAATATGCTAAGTACCTGCAGCTTTCATTGGCTTCAGTGATATTTGTGGGTGATCAGCAGTTCTGAAAACCCAGACTACTAATGCAGGCATTTAAATAGAGGGTTTCGAACTTGGCTGCAAGTTGACTCTTTTGACCTGAACCTATGAATTCAGAGAAGCTTTTATTTTCTGAAAGAGCAATTACTATCCTTTGCTAATCTTCCAAAAAAAAAGAAAAAACATTGATTCTCTCAATGCCAGCAAGTGTGGGCTGAATTTGCAGCTAACAGACCAGCCAGATCTCTCCTTTGGCAGCTGAACAGAAGGGAGAACAAACATGCTGCTCTAATTTTTTTTTTTTACCCTCCTGCCTTAAGCTTAGAGACCTGCAGATCACTAAGTTGGCCCTGCTACCATCTTCTTCCCACTCTGCAGTATTTTCAGTTCTTTAAGAAAATGTGGTAACTCTGACTGATAACAGAGATACCTGATTTTAATGCATTAGTATCATAGGATGCTAACTCTGGTCACCACACTTATTTCAATTGCCAGATAAGGGAGCTGTGTAAATTCCTTAACCTGCAAGGGATCTGCCAACACAAACCCTTTCATAAGTAGTGTCCCATTGACACAAACAGGCCACCGTACAGGAGTTAGGTTTTGTGATCATAAATCCCTTTGCTGAAACTAAGCTTTAACAGAGGAGATGTTGGACTTTCACTGAGAGCTTGCACAGAAGTTCTGAATTAAGGAAAGGGGAATTCTCCCTATCCATATGGTTCCCAGTGCAGTCTAGGGGAGTAGTATACAAGGGATTGGGGAGGAGAAAGCAGCCAGATTTGTGGATGGATGAGGAGCAACCACACTGAAGAAAGTAGGACAGCTGCAAAACCTTGAGCATCTGTCTTGCTAGCATGCTGTCAAGCAGCTGCAGTGTTTTTTGGCTGACCTACAGAACTTCCTGAAGCTGTGACTGCCACATGCAGAAGAGCAGCTGCTTGTCAGACCTTGAAGGAGAGGGAAAGGAGAGAGAGATAAGAACTGCAGTGAGCTAAAGCAGAGGTTCCCAACCACTGCTACCGGGCCGTGAACAGTTGGCTTCCGGGTTGTGCCAACTTGAACCCTCGTCTGTCTGCCCAGGCAAGCGGCTTCTGCTGCTGGCAATCACGTGCAGGGTTAAAGCTGGGCAGTGGGGCAGCCCTTGGAGGGAGGCAGCCAGCTCCATGTGCCCCATCCCACTCCTGCTGGTCTGCAGTATAAAAAAGGTTGGGAACCACTGAGCTAGAGAGTGCTGTTTGCTTTCTGTGCTTTGACCCCTGGTCATTCTAGCGGTGCTTCGGTTTAAAAGGATTAGGTGTGTAAGTAGGGATGACACACAAACATTAAGCTTTATGGATACTTATTGCATAGTTTCAGCTCTGATAGCGAAATGGCCTGCCATAAAAGCTATTCTAAATCCTCACTTGTAAAACTGTGTGAAGGGATGTGGTGAGCATCTTATGCCACTTGTTCATCACTTGCGTGGAAATATAAAATTAAAAACATAAGATAAAATAGTTTTAAATTAGTTATTTAAGGTTCTAGAAAAGGTGGATGAAGGAAACAAGTCAACTGAAGGTTGTAACACTGAGGTTTTAGTCTTCATAAAGCATTAAAACTTGAACCAGTGTGACTAAATTGGGACAATTAAAGGTGGAAATGATGGAGTGTTCATGATCTATAATTTACTGTTATGAAGGCAGGGCATATTTAACAGAGCTGGATTATGTTATTTAATTATCAGAGAGGAAGATTTTATTTATATCTTTGCAAAACAAAACCTTCAACAAGAGATTTGATGAGAGCAAGAGTACTTCTGCCAAGAACAGCAGTCTACCAGCTCTGCAACCCAATGACAGGACTGGAGGGAACCTTAGGAAATGTTTGTCTGTATTTGCACCACAGCTACATCTGGTGGCAGGAGAGAAAATGATCATGTTTTGGGTAACATTTCACAAACATTTTAGCTTTGCGTTTTGTATTCACTGACTCATGTTTTCCTTTGTGTTTTGTAGTGAATTATTGGAAAAGCCAGAGCTGTGGGAACAGTGTGAGAGCACTAGCATTAGTTTTAGACCAGACAAATAGTCTGTATTCCTCACATCTCTCTCTAACAATGAACCAAGATGTTCACATTTGGCACTGTGTTCTTCCAATATAGATTGTCAATTACACTGAATTTTGCAAATGGTAAAGAAATATCTTACAGTCAGACTTAGGAGCATTGAACCCATTTACAGAATGGGATACCCATTTCTCATTTACAGAAAGTCAAGAGTTGAAATGATAGGAAAAGCTAGTACAACTGCTTTTATTTTACCTTTCCAGGGAATTGGTTCTAATCAATCTGAACCTGTTTCAGAAGCAGCAGCAAAGTATTTCTCAGTCTTTGTGGCAGTGTTTCTTCTTTGGCTTAAAAACAAATCAGGATAGTGTCTACTGTCACTTTTATGCCCTTAACCTTTCAATAACAAATGGTATACACCAGCACAAATTGTCAACTGTAGAAGCAACTGGAGAATATAAGTTGGTGTCCTCTGTTTCTGACACTGGGGTCATGGTATCTGCATCCAATTCAGTGAGGTTACTTTAGTTTTTTTATTTGGTCCTAATGGTTTTACAGTCTCGGACAATAAGGCTGTGATAGCATTTCTAAACAGCTTTATTGTTAGAGTTAATTTCCTTTGACTTTAAAGTATGCAGCTTTTTGGGCCAGAGTTTGACACCAAGATACAGTGGTTATATCCATTTCCCATGGCAAAGTGGGTATCCCCTAAAACCGATTAAGTGGATGATGGACCAAGTAATGCCCAGGGTGTTTTGCAGGGAAGAGTGACAGCACCCATCAAGTTCTTCTAAGTTCCAATAATTTTAGGGTGTCATATTTAAAAGGTTATTGGGTCAAGAGACAGTTTGGATAGGATGCTTTTTAAGTTCCATTTTTCATTAATAAAGAGTAGTCTGCATTTTCAGGGCTGTGTGAAGCTTCAGTCCCTGATTCAGTTCGACAGAGATTTGACCAGATTTGGTGGTCAAATCTTCGAATCCAAATTGAATCAGAGGACGCTTTAATCTCACTGAATCAAATTGGAACCCTCTGAATCGATTCGGAGACATTCGGAAAGATTTGGCAATTCGGACATAGACACAGCTTTAAATGTTTTTTCTACATACCTCTAGGTAGCAGGCGGCTCGTGAATGCTGTGATGCTGGGGCTCATGGAGTGTCCCACAGGAGTGGAGGGGGCTCCCTAGCACACTTGGCAGCAGACCCAGAAGCGGACCAGAAGCAGTTCTGGTCCACTTCTGGGTCTGCCAGGGAGTGCGCTCCCCCCACCCCCCCTCAGCTCAGTGACTGGTGCCTCCTGGGTCTGGGGGTTACTCGGGGTCCCCCTGCAGCTGATCACTGAGCCAGGGTGTGGGGGAGGCTCCCCGGTGGACCTGGAACTGGACTGGATTCGCTGCTGAGCATGTGGAGGGCGCCCCCCCGCCCCTTGCTCTTCTGTGGGACGCTCCATGCACCCCAGCACCACAGCATTCATGAACTGTGCTAGTACCTCGAAGTATGTAGAAAAAACTTTCAAAGCTGTGTCTATGTCTGAATCGCTGATTCTCTGAATCAGCATCAAATCTTCAGATTCAGATTCGGCTGAATTGAATCAGGGACAGTGATCCAAATTAACAAATCAAATCACTGTCCCTGATTTGGGCCAAATCTGAATCCAAATAGAATAGGGCTTGCTTTGCACACCCCTGTGCATTTTCTGTACTAAAAGAACAGCTAAGCATTAACTTTTCTTTTTGAATTCCCTGTGCATATTATTCTGTAGTCACTGGACACGTCTAGATGAGACACTACTGCGCAGTAATTACTGTTCATTTATTTACTACTTGTATAAGCAAGTACTAAATAAATGCACAGTAACCATAATTATTGTGCAGTAGTGCCATTAAGCATCTTTTAGTTGATGCTACTACACAATAACCTAACAATACTGCTCAGTAATGCATTAGCACTGTCCATGCTGTGACATACTACTGTGCAGTATTTTTTGGCTACTGCGCAGTAAGAGTCTCGTGTAGACATGCCCACTGATCATCATTAGCATCATTTAATTGTCTTATTGTCTGCATAAGGTGCCAAACCTTATCTGGTTGGAGTCCTCCTATAGTAGGGGTGGGCAAAATATGGCCTGTGGGCAAAATCTGCTAACTGATTGGATCTAGGCTGTAGGCAGACACCCACCAATTAATTGGATCTGGCCCCACCAGTGGCTGCCTCTGCTGTGCTCTGCATGGGGCTGAGTCCCTCCTACTCCTGCCTGGGGCAGTGTGTGGTTTGTTCCAAAAGGACTCCCAAAAGGAGTCCTTCCTGGGCAAGGGGAGAGTCATCTGGTGGCAAAGATCAGGGGTTAGGGGGCAGGACTCCCGGTCACAAGATGGCAACCAGGGGGTGGGGCAGAGCTATTCCTGTGGCCCTCGACATGTCACCAAAACTCATTAAGCGGCCCTCCAGCTGAAATAATTGCCGACCCTTGTCCTATAGGCCAGGGGTTTTCAACCTTTTTTAAGGAGTGTACCCCTTCTGGGTACACTTCTGGCAGAGTGGGGGGCAGGGGTGGCAGCAGCCGGATGCAGAAGAGGGATGGGCTTGCACACGGTGGCACAGGCTGGTGGATGGCGGCAGCCACTGCCGCATGCAAACTCGCCCCCCCACCTGTGTCCGGCAGCCCACAGAGGGGAGCCTCTGCCCTCCTCACTGCCAGCACCGCTCCTGGGAGGCGGCAGTGTGGGGTGGTGGGTGGCAGTGCTTCCATCCCCACCTGTCTGCACATGCCACTTTCCGCGTAACCCCAGTTGACAACCCTTGCGATAGGCTATAGATGGATCCTAAGCACCCAAACCTGAATTTGGAATCACCCTCCTTGTATAAAATGCCTAAGTTTTAGGTGTTCTAATGCCTAAGTTTAGGTGCTAGTACCATCAAACTTGATCTGAACCCAAAGTTGCTGAGTAATTCATTTCCTCTCGTTATGAAGAGATCATCCCAAAATCAATCATTCCTTGTTTTATTCTTCTCAGCCTACAGAGAAATTGCAAAGACTGATTCCTGTGTGGCAGACTGCCAGGCTGCCCATGTACAGTATTCAATATAAATACTTATCAGAAATATTCCTCTGGTGACAACTGAATAGCATAATTATGTTCTAGCAAACGTTATTTCATGAAAAGAGAGCTGTGTCATGAAAAGTCTCTCTGCTTTGATCCAACATATAGAGTGAAAAACATTGAAACTTTAAGTTAATTTCAGGCACCGTCACAGATCAGTTATTTTAAGCAAATGTGATGACGACAACTTGAGTACTAGCTTTAATTCCCATTTCCTTGTGAATTATAATAGCTATTGTATGCCAACAGCACAAAATTCTTGATAAACATATGTAATAGTTTAGCAGTTTTCCAGCAGTTACAGCTGAGTTGTAATAACTCATTTTAAATCTGAGGTAATGGGCAATGTATTTTTGTTTTTAATTAAAGGTACAGTTATAATATTTGGCAACTATCAAAACATACCTTTGAATGCCTAATTTCTACCACCAGCTGATTACAAGCCTTCCTTTAAAAGCAAAACAATGCCCCCAGCACTTGTAGAGCTGAAACATGCAACAATTAACAGGCAAGATAAACAGAATCATAAAAGCTCTTTTTGCTCCTAGTGCCCTCAATAAATCAGTTTTTATCTCCCCAGAAATGAATGCATATTTTTTTTCCCATAGGAAAAAGATAATGATGATTCATTAAGGAGGTTTGTGGCACTGTTTTTCTGTTGCTTACACATCTGTTTCATGAAAAGCAAAGAAAATGCTAGGGAGAAATCACATGGTAATTCATGGCTAATGTAGCTAGTAAATTATCTTTATGACAACAATAATCCAATTTTTTCATTTATCTTAACCTTTAAAATGTTAAAAGTGCACAGCTACGTACATACACTTAAAATAATTAAAAGAGAGATTGCATACATGTTGTGGTTTGTTAGTGAGGGCACTTTCATAGGCTTGTCGTGTGGCTACCTCACTCTCTCCATTTAACCATCTGTAAGACAGCAATAAAATGTTCCTGCCTTATGGTGCAGGTGTTTGATTTAATTTTAGAAGACCTCAGTGAAAAGCCTAAGTGCAGAGTAGTAGTAGTATTAAATATGGATGAACCTCAGGAAGAAAATAATGCTTAGAGACATGGTCTACAAAAAGCTTTCTTTCATTCCTTGGGCACTCATAAATGGCATTAAGATTTATAGAACTGAATGAGATACAACCATCTCTTTCAGTTAAGAATTTTGATGGTAGTTGATAAATAAACAATTGATGTTTGTAAAGCAGTAAATTACCCAAAATCATGACATCTACTTTACCCTTTTTTATTTTGAGGGGTTTTTATGAATCCTTAAAACATTTCCTCTCCTCTGATCACATTTATGCTTCATTATGCAAACATATACATGATTGGACTTTTTATTCTTTCCCATTTCATTATCAAAAATACCAATTAATTTTATTTCACTTTTTTCTGCACCAGTTTTCTTAACATAAAGCAATTTGTTTCATGTTTATGATATTGTCTTTTATAATGTGATTTTAGGACTGTATAAAATTAAGTAATATTATTGATCAAGCTTAGCCATTCACCTTTCTTTTTCATACATGTGATTTTACTGCAGTACTTAAGAGACTCGGTTAGAATGGGTGTTGGGAGGATTTGCCCCTTTTGTATTCTGCTAGTTCTGCTCCCAAGAAGTAGAAGAATGGCCATAAACTTTCACTATTAATGTTTCTTATAACAAAACAGAATCTTTGCTCAAGGAATTAGGTCTAAATTGTATTACCATCGACTTTTGTTGGAGCTGTTACATCTGCTACTGCCAGCAGCAGAAACTGTAAGCAAAAGGGAGCATGTCAAGCAGAGTGGTGTTATGATAACAGATTGAAATTAAAATTCTCGTAAGGAATCTTTATTGCTCTAATGTCCTTAGAAGAGATTTCTAGCTGTGTTACCAACAGACTGAATATAAAACAGACAGTATAAAATAACATCTAGCTGCTTGTCTAAAATAGTCTCTGTAAACCAGCTTCATGTTCATGTTTGGGCCAGTTGCTTGGCTAGTATGTGGGTTTGAAAGGCTAAGCCTGCCTCCGCAATCACATACATGTACATGTTCAGAATTTTGACCAAAGTTTGTTTGCAGGATACAAACTATTACATGTGCAAAACTTTAGTTCATGGGATCCTTTAGTTCATGGGATCCTGCTGTCCTGTGAAAAGTACATGCACTTGTTTGGTCAGAGATTCCCAAAATGCTTTGTTCAGCTAAGAGGGGCAAATCTTTACCTGTGATACATGGCTTACATGGACTTACTGGGTGGAATTCATCAAAGTGCAAAGAGCCTGCTTTGGGCTTATGTGTACCCAAGATGAACTTCATTGGCAACATAGGCCTTATGTTGGCTGTCTGCAGAGAAGTGAATTTCACATAGAGATTATATGTTGTTCTTTAATGACAATGTACATGTCAGTGAGATCAAGCTTTTTGAGAGCTGTCTGGCTGTATGTATGTTTGCACATTTTTCACTTTAACAGAGACCCACATTTCAGCACTCAAAGGACATACATACATGTGTGTCATACGGTGAGGTTCTGGGTCTGTGTTTAATATACTTACATATTTTGGTTATTTTATTTTTTAAACAAAGTAATTAGTATTAAAAGTAATCAGTTATCATTTGGTAAGAGTCACTAATATGCTATGAGCCTAATTTTCAAATTTTGGCATTCAGCATTCTGATACCTTCTTAAGACGGCCAGGTATAAAACTGAGCCCCATTTGTGAAAAAACAGTGCTGCATTTAGTCCCTGCATTCTGAAACACTCTACTGGGGAGTGGGGCTGCATGCATGAACTATACACGTTTCCCTCGATTTATGTGGGTTCTTTATATGCAAATTCGCTTTTATGCAATGAGCCTATTCAGACCCATAATTTGTTATATGCAAGGCAAATTCGCTCTTATGCGATCAGCATAGACTACCCCCCTCCCCACCCTCATCCCCCCGCCCAAGCAGGGGAAAGGGCCAAGGCCCCACACACCCCAGTTCCGGCTGCAGCAGCCCCGGGAGCAGCCGGTGCCAGCTACCTGCAGCCACTGGGTTGCACCATGCTCCGCTGTTCCCCTGCGCCTGGGCTCACCCCAGCTCCTGGACTGCGCCATGCCGGGCTCAGGCAGCTGGTGTTGGCTGCTCCCAGAGCTGCTCCAGCATAGGCTGAGGTGAGTGTGGACAAACAGAGCCCCGGGCAGCACGGGGCACAGCACTCACCCCAGCTCCGGCTGCAGCAGCCCCAGGAGCAGCCGACACCAGCTGCCTGCACCAGGGCACAGTGCAGCCCAGGAACATAGGTGAATGCGGACAGGCAGAGCACGGTGCAGCCCAGTGGCTGCAGGCAGCTGGTGCCGGCCACTCCCGGGGCTGCTGCAGCCGGGGCTCGGGTGAGTGCCGCTCTGTTTCCTCTGCTTTACTGCCTTGTGCAGCCCCGGGAGCAGTATCCCTCCCCCTGCCCCTTCCCTAGTCCCAGCCTCACTCCCTCCCTCATTCCTATATGTTACATTGTAAAGTGGGTTTGCTTTATGCAAATTTAGTTTATGCGCTGTTCTCCGGGAACACATGTACAGCATAAATTGAAGGAAACCTGTATTGAATCATTCTGTTTTTGAAGTGGTTCAGCGTGCCCTAAGAAGTTTGCAGAGGTTTTTGAAAATGGGACAAAAACATTCACTTGACCAAAGAGATGGCATGCCTGAGATAGATGTTTAAACAAAAACTGTCCTGACAAAATTGGGATATATAGTCACCCTAATACTAGCCTTATCTCTCAGCAAGCAAGCTGTAAGCCATAAAGCTTTCCTTTACAACCTAATCTAAACATTGAAATCAATTGAAGTTTTACGATAAACTTCACTGGAAGTAGAATTGGGCATTTTTCACTTGCACGTATTGTTTGTTTTAAAGAATAATATATACGTTGAGATTTAAGTTCCATTCACTCTGTTTTGGAAAGAATAAAATAAAATGTTCTAGATTTTTAGGTGAATTTTTCTTTTATTTATCCAAGCCTGAGAAAACACTAATTTTATAACCCAAGATTGATTTCTTTAGGTTTAAGAAAGAAAAGATCTTTTTTGGCATGGATCAGAATTATTCTCTCTTTATTTTTTCAATTCAAAATAAACTTCCAAATAATCTTTGGCTATAAACCTAAATCAGTATTACTTCATATTCTCTAATCTTATCTGTTAATAGAAACCTCTTCTTCCTGTCACTATATATGTATAAAAGCAGCCTTACAAGCTAATACCTACTAATGACAATACAAGGAGTTAAATAATATTCCTGCTAGGCAGACATTTTGTGGCATGGATCATCCCTTTTCCCTTTCAGATTTGTGCTGCCCTCCTCCCCATTTGTGAATGCGTCACATTCTGTGAGCAGATACCACAACTATTTACAAGCAAAGGTAACATTAGGAAAGTATATATACAAAGTTCTCGTATGTATATTAATACAGTGCGGATGCTGGAAAGAGAAGAGATTAGACCATGTGAGCAGTCAGCTCCCCTACAGTGCACCAGCAGTTTGAAATACAAAATGCAGGGAGTTCGAGGAGATGGGTAGCCCTTTTTCTAAGCCATTACAGGTTTCTCATTCCCTTTCCAAAAGATAAAATTATTTTCCCTCTTTCTTCAGTGTTAAGTTTTTAAAGAAATATAATGTGGAAACAATATAAAACACAGGGAAAAGATTATATACAAATTATGGCTATGATTTTGCAAAAGCTTACTTCAGTGCTTAACCCTATTGTGAGTAGTCCCATTAATTGCAATTAAGACTGTTCAATAGTGTTTAAAGTTAAGCATGAATGTAAGTCTTTGCCAGATAGGTGGTGAACATCAGAGCTTGCACCTCTCCCAAATGTTGGAATACTCTCTACTTCTCCTTTTATTTGTGTAATCGGGGAATGCATGAGCCGGAAACAGGTTAATAAACACTCCTATGACAGTACAAGGAAGAGTAATTAAGAACGTGTAATGTATTGCCTTGACTGACCTTTGCGTGCTATTTCCTTAGACTTGTAATTTTGAATAACCATTGAATATTCATAATACTTTTGCCAATCCAACGTCAGATACAAAGGTTTGAAAAGGAACATATTTTTTCTATGCTTATTGTAGGGGGGTCACACTGCAGATTGGAATAAAATGACCAACAATGACTGTACCTAGAATATCAGAAAATTACCTTGAGCTAGTAGACCATCTGTTCTGCTCTTAAAGAGGGGCAGGATACTTGCCATTTTCTGCAAATAACAACTTCTATTTCTGGGTGCCTACCAAGGTCTCCATTTGCTCACTGCAGTGACAGCAATCATTCTAAGTTTTAGGGAAGGGTGGCAAGAACAAACTTCTGTGATGCTCCTAACAAATCCAGGGCAGCCTCTTTCATCTTCATGCCTTATGAAATGCAGGAAGATTGATTAGAATATAAGGTGTATTATTATTGTATTCTACTGCCAGTTAGTACCCCAGTTCAGAGTATGTAACCTCATTTCTCATGAAAGCTAATGTAAGCAGTTCTTACTTGTACTAGTACTAAAATAGAAATCTAATAATTCCCAGAATCTGGGTTGGCCTATTAGGAATGTCAAACACTAAAGAGACCATTCCTTTGAAAAACTTTCATTCTAGGATTCAAATAGACTTTTACCCCCTCTTCTATTCATTTTAATGTGAACGGACACATAAGTGCTCTCTGTAATAGCACTATCCCAATTTTTGTGTGACATTCTGTCAACGATGTACATTTAGAAGACATTATTAAATGGAGGATGCTTTTAGGTCTCCCTATTTTGCCACCTGAGGCAGGATCATTAGGTTAAGATAAGAAAATAGCAGTGATCTGTAGCTATTAGAGATTATTTAATGCGGTAAGGTAGATGATACCACTTTAGAAAGAATCCTGACAGTCAGAGGTGGAATAGTTACTGTAATTTATTTGGCAGCAAAAAACAGCATCAGGTTTTACAGCATCTTATGTTTAAAAAAAATCAACTGAGTGAAAAGCTTTACTTCAGAGAGCTTCCTCTAGGAATCCAGATGTTGGGATATGACATTAAGTTAAGGAATGTGTTACAAATTGTTCATGTTGTTAGGTTTAGAAACAGTACTTTAGAGAGGAGCCCATGATACTGGAGATAGAGAAGTATATTCTACTTTTGGTATTTGCTTTAGTATGCCGTTTATTAGGACATTATTGTAGTTGAACCAAATGCCCTATTGTTGCTGGCTACTTCAATGAATTATTCCAAAGATTGCACTACTCAGTACATCACACATTAGTTTTTTATGATTAAACTAATGTTCATATTTTTGTTTTAGACCATTGATAGGTATAGTGAGAATATGAAGGAAAAAGACCTTTGTGTCGTGTATTAGTAAGAAAGGATTTGTTCTGTGAGGTTCTACATGCATGGTAGTTTCTAAAAAAAGAATAGGGATGAAATGTAAATTCATGTTTGCTGCTATTAGTTTTTCCCCCTGCTATTCAAAAGTGAGGCAGTTACCTTAAAGAATAATGAAGGACTAATGTTGGACTAGCCAGTCCCCTGAAATGCAGAAACAATTGGTGACAGACAGGGGGGACAAGGCTGAACTCCTCAACGAGTTCTTTGCCTCAGTGTTCCTAAGTGAGGGGCACGACAAGTCTCTCACTGGGGTTGTAGAGAGGCAGCAGCAAGGCGCCAGACTACCATGCGTAGACCCTGAGATGGTGCAGAGTCACTTGGAAGAACTGGATGCCTTTAAGTCGGCAGGTCCGGATGAGCTCCATCCGAGGGTGCTGAAGGCACTGGCCGACATCATTGCAGAGCCACTGGCAGGAATATTTGAACGCTCGTGGCGCACGGGCCAAGTCCCAGAGGACTGGAAAAGGGCCAACGTGGTCCCCATTTTCAAAAAGGGGAGGAAGGAGGACCCAGGCAACTATAGGCCAGTCAGTCTCACCTCCATCCTTGGCAAAGTCTTTGAAAAAATTATCAAGGCTCACATTTGTGAGAGCCCGGCAGGACAAATTATGCTGAGGGGAAATCAGCACGGGTTCGTGGCAGGCAGATCGTGCCTGACTAATCTAGTCTCTTTTTATGACCAGGTTAAGAAATGCCTGGACACAGGAGGAGGGGTGGATGTCGTATACTTAGACTTCAGGAAGGCCTTCAATACGGTATCCCACCCCACACTGGTGAACAAGTTAAGAGGCTGTGACTTGGATGACTACACAGTCCGGTGGGTGGCAAATTGGCTGGAGGGTCGCACTCAGAGAGTCGTGGTGGATGGGTCAGTTTCGACCTGGAAGGGTGTGGGCAGTGGGGTCCTGCAGGGTTCGGTCCTTGGACCGATACTCTTTAATGTCTTCATCAGTGACTTGGATGAGGGAGTGAAATGTACTCTGTCCAAGTTTGCAGATGACACAAAGCTATGGGGAGATGTGGACACGCCGGAGGGCAGGGAACAGCTGCAAGCAGACCTGGACAGGTTGGACAAGTGGGCAGAAAACAACAGAATGCAGTTCAACAAGGAGAAATGCAAAGTGCTGCACCTAGGGAGGAAAAATGTCCAGCACACCTACAGCCTAGGGAATGACCTGCTGGGTGGCACAGAAGCGGAAAGGGATCTTGGAGTCCTAGTGGACTCCAAGATGAACGTGAGTCGGCAGTGTGACGAAGCCATCAGAAAAGCCAATGGCACTTTATCGTGCATCAGCAGATGCATGACGAATAGGTCCAAGGAGGTGATACTTCCCCTCTATCGGGTGCTGGTCAGACCGCAGTTGGAGTACTGTGTGCAATTCTGGGCGCCACAATTCAAGAGGGATGCGGATAACCTGGAGAGGGTCCAGAGAAGGGCCACTCGTATGGTTAAGGGCCTACAGACCAAGCCCTACGAGGAGAGACTAGAGAACCTGGACCTTTTCAGCCTCCGCAAGAGAAGGCTACCTTGTGGCCGTCTATAAGTTCATCACGGGGGCACAGAAGGGAATTGGTGAGTATTTATTCACCAAGGCGCCCCCGGGGGTTACAAGAAATAATGGCCACAAGCTAGCAGAGAGCAGATTTAGATTGGGCATTAGGAAGAACTTCTTCACAGTTCGAGTGGCCAAGGTCTGGAACGGGCTCCCAAGGGAGGTGGTGCTCTCCCCTACCCTGGGGGTCTTCAAGAGGAGGTTAGATGAGCATCTAGCTGGGGTCATCTAGACCCAGCACTCTTTCCTGCTTATGCAGGGGGGTTGGACTCGATGATCTATTGAGGTCCCTTCCGACCCTAACATCTATGAATCTATGCCTACTCTAAAATGCCAGCATGGGGGACTCCACTGGTACTGTACAGCTGTCTGTATGCTGTCCAGACTTTGGAGTTACAGCTGACCAAAAAGGGTCATGGGCATTGGATAGCAGCATCACAGTGATCCTCAGAAGTCAAAATAGTTCTATAGGTCTCTTGGCAATCATGCAAATTAGAGCTACCCTGAGGATGCTTTTAATGAATTGGGGTGGTGGGGGCTAAATTACTTCCTGTGCCAAGCAGAACAACCAATCCAGAGAATTGGGTTTATGGTCCCTAATTAGAAGACCTAAGATTAGATTTGTTAAATAAGATTCATTTAGAGATTTGTTTTAGAGATGCTGTATAAACATTAATACTATTAAGTGGCCAGCAAAATGCTGGCTGTACCAGTCAGAGTGCAGTAAATAATTTCTCCCTCAAAGGGCTGGCAAAGTAGAGATGATATGGATCAGAGAGGAAGCATTAGTAAGCCCACAAGAAAGATTAACATGAAGCTATAATTCATCATCATCACCCACATAGCTGGGCACCATGGAGAAAGTAAGTTATAGAGAGCCATTGAGAAGTAGTTAGGTTAGAAAAGTTGTGAAGTCGGAAGAGGAGAGCATTACGTACACAGGCACTGATACGCGCGCAGATGCCAGAGTGAAAAAAAGACAAATGAGACACCAAGTCTAGCATCCCTGGCAAAGTGACACAACGAATATCTAAATCCGAATATCTATACTCTGAGAAGATTTGTGAAGGATCTTTAAAGGCAAAAGCAAGACATCCTAGATTACAACTTTTATGAGCAGGAAAGAAAGAATTGCTTTTTCAGAAAATGACCCCTTTTACCTCCAAAGATAAATATGCATTCTGGGAGGAGATAAAGGATTGGCGGATTCTTAAAACCACTGCTACAATGAGAAATTTAGTATTTTTTGGATCAGTAACTTTTTGTCAAGTAGACCCTTAGTATTTTTTTAGCCCAGAAAAGATTTTATGGTACATTATGGTGGTAGAGATTTGGCATTTTAGTTGTAATGAATTAACTTTTATGATTGGGGAAGCAGTAAGTTTTATTGGATGTTTTTTCTCCTTTCTGGAACTTTCCTACAATTGCTTCAGTTTTTCTGCAAATTTTTGTGCGTCATCCATGTGGTAACTGGGGGGAAAGCTTATGATTGTATTTAAAAACTTGACAATAAAAGAAGTAAAATGAAATCTGCAAGTAGAGGTGCAGTTGAGACATATTGGGCCACATCCTCCGCTAGTCTAAAACGCTGTATTTCAGTTAAGAGCAGAAGAGCTACCATAGTTTATACACATTGAGAATCTGATTCATTATCTATTTTCAAATACCCACCTGCCACTTAGAGCAAGTGTTTCATTATTAGAAACTAGCAGGGGTTGATTGACTGGCTAGGAAATAATGATTTGCTGTAAATGTAAAGCATATAATATACGGCAGTTTGTATACAGAGGTGATTTAATTATAGAAATAGGAGGACAGCTGAGCCGCAAAGCTTTTATAAGCTTTCTTAGTACAAGAGCTTGTGTGTAGGGGTCATCAGTTGTTTAACGTAATTTGAGGTGTCCCTTATTTCAGCTCTGACAATTGCATACTGTGTTCCTGAGAGGTATCAGCTTAGGAAACATGAAAACTTTTGAAGCTTTAAATAGGTAGCAAAATATTTTTAAAGAAATAGTAAAGATACGCAGACTTAAAAACATAACGGAAGAATTAATCAACGATTGTTACCTGTTATTATAAGGTCTAGCCATTTGAAATACAGTAAGAGCCATCAGAAATGGGGTGGAGAGTGAAATCTGCTTTCAGACGCTTCTTGAGGAGGTTAATGTAACTCTGAGGTTTCTTCTTACTTGAGCAGCAGCGTATAGGAAATTTGTTTTTCTTGGTTTGGATTCTAAGACACTTTCTTGCATCCTGTTCAAGTATTGCCTCTCTGAAGACTGTCATTTCATAAAAATTAATTCATTGCTCATTTGTGGTATGCACTGTAATTTGGATTGCTGCATTCCAGCAATGAAGAAGAACAGCAATTCACATAAAGAACTGTTGGTTTTCTTTCAGCATTTCTTTCACAGAAAATAGCCAGAGATATTTGGAATTTAACACATGAGATGCAGACACTTTTATGTTAGAGGGGATGACTCTGTAGGCCAAGGATTGCAACTGAAACACCTAGGCTCCCTGGAACTGCTCAGGAACTGACTCAGTTTTCTTCCATAAAAATATTGATAAACTGAGTTTGCATGTATTTTCTCATCCTTGAGTATACGGACCACCTTCTCTATGTGTATGTAATAGATCCTCCAGCATGTCATAAATAGTAGGAGTTAGCTAACACTTTCTCTTTGTCCCCATACTATCTACAGTGTTTTTTGCACTGGATCACTTTCACCCCAAATTCAGCTGTATTTCAGTAATGATGTATGTAAAATCTTTCAGATGTAAGGTACTAATCAAATATAAACTATGATATACAGAGAGGAGTCCCGCATCCTAGTCATACACTGGAACAACAAATGCAGATTTGGCGGTAGACAGGGTTCTTTTGGTAAATCTGATATCTTTTATTAGGCCAACTCAGTTAGTTGGAAAAAATCTTCTTTGCAAGCTTTCAGGTACAAATATCTTTCGTCAGGCTGACGAAGCACCCGCAGTTGGTTTGTGCTCTTCCTGGGTGGAATGAATAGTAAAGAAGCCAGATTTGGTGGTAGGCATTACTGATGATTGATATGCATCATATGATACCACTGATAACATCAGAGAAACTTGCTTCTCTATACATTCAAGAATTTCATGCCCCATTTTCTTTGCTGTTACTATTCAAACATTCCCTTTAGACAATAGCAAAACCAGATTTCCATTTGCATCTAATATATCTACGTTCTAAGATAAAATAGCATGAGATCATGTGAGACACATAATCCAAAGTAAGTAACATTTTTCCTTTATTGGGAAAATTCAGTACATTTAAAGTTTGGACATTGCTGTGTCATGCCTGTTTTCCCTTCACCCCGCCCCCCCCCCCCCCCCCCCCCAAAAAAAGTCATGTTGCGTGTATGTAAGAGTGTAGGAGTCATTTGGAAGCAAACAGTCAAAGAAAAACAACCCAGCCAGTCTTGTTCAGTGGTGAAGCTAGGGGCATTGTCCTCTGACATGTTTGGCTTTTGGCTGGTTAACTGTGAATTATAATATTCATAGATAGAAATGCCTAGGTTATAATTTCTTTCAGGTTCATTCTTCTCCCCTCACCCCCTCTTCCTTACCTCAAACAGTCAGAGCGAGTTTCTGATACATGTCTTCCTTGATTGGCTTCCTCTTTAACAACCGTTAATTAATTTGTAATTTTTTTGAATCTCTTTTACAGATGAAAGAATTTGGCAATAAAATGCAATCACTGTTTCCAGAAATTCCTAAAAAAGGAGAGTCAGAGTCCACAGTCAAATGGGATGACTTACTGAAATCCAAATGAACGGAACAGAAGAAATACAAATTGCAGTATTTAGTGGGAAAAGCAGCAGAACCTGTGGAGATGTCTGGTCTAAAAAAAGAAAAATAAAAGAAAATGACACTGATTTGAATGCAAGAGCCTGAGCAAGTTAGTGACTTGAGTTCACTGAACATGAGGAAAACAGTTATTATTTGACAGCAAGAGAACAGAAATCCATTCAGTGTTTATGTTCATTTTTACTTTTAAGTTGTCACTACAGTTGAATTTAAAGAATCTTACAGAATAACCCAAACTCAATGTGGAAGAAGACTACAGTCATATGAGACCACATTTCAGTTATGGAAAGCAATCAAATATGAAACCAGTCTTGAGTGGTAAATAGCAACATAATATATTCGTAAACCCTTATCCCATCTCACTTCCCAAGAGACATTCTGTGTTGTTTGGAGAAATGAAGAATAACAGTAATTCTAATGTCATTAATATGTCTTATTAGGAATAATAGTGACTAAGTCTATTATGTCAAATCAGTTAATATAACCAGGTAATGGACTACCCCAGTTCTTGGCAATAGAGGAGATACCTTAAAAGAATTATGGCTGTACCTATGGGAGAGTTGCTGGCAGGATCCAATATGCCAAGGAAACATGGGAGGAAGACCTGTTTGAAATTCTTTGTAAAGCAGGAGAAGGCATTCTCTACAAAGGGCACTTTTATTTACTCAGTTGTCCACTTTGTTAATGAATGCCACAGCAGTGGACCTGATGACTTGTATAAGAGCCTCAAGCATGAAAGTAGAGGCCATTCAAATTGTGAGACGTCTAGTCTATTCCACAAAACAAATTCTTAAGTCCACCTGCCTACCTAGCTGCTTTAGTTTTTTTTATATGTTGGGTTTCCATGGCTTTGCTACCAGGAGAATCCTAAGCAATGCGTCATTCTTCATGCTAAAATAATCTCAGGTAATGTGGGTGTAAACTTAGAAAGAATGATGTCTGATTCAACACTGCATTTGCGGAACTGCAGATCTAAAAATTGTCAAAAAAAATTGTAATACACAGATTCTTTCAGTGGAACAATCCCTTTCTAAATGCTCAATTATCAGTTGTTTGCTTAATTGCTCAAGGTTCAATTAGTCAGCCATCAGGTTTAATAAAGTGCTCTTGAAATGTATCCTTTATGATTAAAATCTTGTCATTTGAAGGGAAGAATATTTTCTTCACATAGATCATTTGTATGCTTAGTATTTCATGGTATGAACAGGAATATATTTCAGAGGGAGAGAGAGAGAGTGTGTGTGTAAAAAGGCTTAGGAAAATCTATAAACAAAAATCTTTAAAATAGTGTTAAACTATATTGTAAGGATACAGCATTCTAATAACACAGGGATAGGACATTAAGCTAACAAAACCTTTTGAAAGGGAAGAGATTCATGGTTGGCCTTTTTATTCCAAGCATAATTCTGTCTTAGACTTGTTGGCTGATGCAGCTTTGTTGCAAGAAAAGTAGGTATAAAGGAGAAAGAGAGAGAACATGATTTATAAATCAGATTCTAATCCATGTGAAAAACTGATTGGTCATGTCTTTTTTTGCCCTGTGCATATTTCCACAGGGTATACTTGCCAAATTTAATGCATTTTTTATTGCCTCTTGTTATCATAATATTTGGCATGGCTGTTACTGGAAACTGTAACAGTGTCTCAGAAGGCAGGCACCGAGCTGAACAAAAAGAGAAACAAAAGGCAAGAAGTATGTTTGTGTGGCTAAATGGCATGGCTTATCAGTTTATTAACCATAGTTGAAGCCAGTAAAATGAAGCAAGAACTATGGTAGGCAGTATATCAAAAGGGTAAACATGGATTTTAAAAGGAAGTAGTTAACGGTTTAAAAAAGAAATAATAAGACATTCTCTATTTTAGGAGCAGAGAACCCATGAAAAAAATGGCAGGTCCACCATTTTTTTCTTTGGAGGCTACTTGCTCTTGGCTATTCTGCATCAAGAACTATGTCAGTATGTATATAATATAGAAAGGGAGGAAGGGGCAGGCCAGTGCGACTATTCACTTCTCCAAAGCATGGGGGACATTGTCATGGAAGGGTACCTATGCTAATCCAATAGCATAACAAGGGGTGGGTGATCAGGGCATTAGCCCCAGACACCCACTTAAAAGGACACAAGAACTGCAGCTTCTGCTGCTGATCCACCCCCTACCACCACTGCTATCCAGGGCACAGACCCTGGTAAATTATGCCTCTGTGCTGCTCTGTTGCTTAAAGCACAGAATATGGATTAGAATTAAGATTCAGGCTACTTCTAGGCATTTCTTGGACCATATCTGTGTTCAGTTAATTTCCATTCCCTCTCCTGTACTCTAATCATAGCCAGTAATAAGAGTCATATCATAGAATTATAGAAAATTAGGGTTGGAAGGGACCTTAGGAGGTCATCTAGTCCAACCCTCTGCTCAAAGCAGGATCATTCTCAACTAGATCATCCCAACTAAGGCTTTGAGTTGAGTCTTAAAAACCTCCAAGGATGAAGATTCTACAACTTCTTTGGGTAACCTGTTCCAGTACTTTACTACCCTCCTGGTGAAAGAGTTTTTCTTAATATCTAACCTAAACTTCCCTTGCTACAACTTGAGACTGTTGGTCCTTGTTCTGCCAGCTGCCACCACTGAGAAAAGTCCATTTCCATACTCTTTGGAACTGCCCTTCAGGTAGTTGAAGGCTACTATTAATCTCCTCTCAATCTTCTCTAGACTAAATAAGCCCAGTTCCCTCAGCCTCTCCTCATAAGCCATGTGCCCCAGCCCCCTCACCACTTCCATTGCCCTCCGCTGGACTCTCCAATTTGTCCACATTTTTTTTGTAGTGCGGGGCGCAAAACTGGACATGGTACTCCAGATGTGGCCTCACCAGTGCTGAATAATAATCAGTTCTCTTGATCTGCTGACAGTGCTCCTACCCATGCAACCCAGTATGCTATTAGCTTTCTTGGCAACAAGGGCATGCTCTTGGCTCCTATCCAGCTTATTGTCCACTGTAACCCCCAGGTCCTTTTCTGCAGAGTTGCTGCATAGTCAGTCTGTCCCCAGTCTGTACTGGTGCATGGGATTGTTTTGTCCTAGTCTTTGTATTACATGTGGAAGCTGCTCATAGCGATGGCTCTGTTGTTTACAATCCTGTGTTCCTACTGAAGTGTGGCTGCCCTCCACTGCTGCAGAATGGGGGGGAGAGGAGAGGGTGTAGGGACAAAGAGAAGCAATTCAGTTGGATACACAGAAATAATAATGTACATATTACATGCTCATCCTGAAGGTTCCCTCAAGGCTGCCCAAATTTCATTTGCCAGGTAACATCTGGTAGCAAATGACCCCAAAGCACAAAGGGGTACATCAGCGTCACTACCTACTCCTCTTACAAAAAAGAAGAAAAAAAAATCCAGTGGGAGTTTAATGCCCTCTTTTTGGCCCCTACAGTTTCCACTGATTTCAGCTAGCATCATAGATGCATAGTGTCTCTGAAAATTCAAACCCTGAAGATATACACAGGGCAGGTTGGATCTCTGTATTTAAGCTGTCATTTAGAAGAGAGTTAAATATATGACATTCAATTAAAGCTGAATCAAGACTGCCAGAGTTGGGGCCAGTAGTGGTAAGGATTTTAGATATTTCAAACCTAATGGTTAGGCCAGCAAGCAGTCCCATCAGAGTAGAACAGTCTATTCCAAGTACAACCAGCATTAAGCTGCGGGAATGGGATTGTTTTGTTGTTTTTGTTTGGTTAGTTTTTGTCTTTTACTTTACTACCAGAGACACATTGTTAAATTAGTTAGCAGGAGGAAAATGATGTTTAACCACCAATGTTATCCTTTACATAGCATACCCAGCTGTCTATTGTCTTCTGAATGGTCCTGTATTGGGTAAGAGCCCAAGCAATATTGGATTTCTGCTTTGTCTGTCTTTATCTTGGGCAGGGTATGTATGACATGATCACATTTATCTTCAAGTATGTACAGTTTTAATCAACCTACCAACCAGGAAGACATTTTTCACAGGCTTATATAAAAGCCACAAAGGAGACATTTTTTTCCTCAGAAGTAATCCATGCACGGATGCTGAGCACTGGACACTTAAAAAGGGTTTTTTAAGTTATTTCTCCTGTCACACCCATGTACATAAAGATATTTAAAAAGAAGTTAATTAATCAGGCTGCTTTGGGGATTAATCCTGAAATTCTGAACCTGACCAGATGAAACGGCTTTTGTGGGAAGCATCACAGAAAGCATGAGAACAAGTGATGGTTATTTGTTTGTTTAGTTGCTTAGTTTTTATAATGCTCTGCACACAAAAGACACATTTTGCTTGGTCATTTCTTACTCTTGACTAGAGCTACTGTTCATTTAAGTTTTAAGAGAACAAACATGTTCAGTTATTCATGAGACTGATAAGTGGGCCATCAGACTTTTACATCCTGATAATCTGTAAGAAAGAGAAAAGTGACACAACAATTAAACTATGCATAAAAAGCAGTGTTCCTCTTGTGATTATGAAGCCCTAGACCACAAGAAAATAAGAAGAGCTAAGGAGAGCTAGATCTAACGCTAAAAGATTATAACAAATCAAAATTTAAGTTAGCTAACATTGCCTCCCATCCTTCCAGAATGTGTACTTGAACCCCTGGAGAAGGGGAACTGAAGTTATGGTAAATGAACTTAGAGCCTCTGAAAACGAGCATGTGGAGTGACAGTAAAGCCTGCCCTATATAACCTCAATTCTGCTTGCTTCATAAAGAGACTAAACAAAAGCTGACCTGTCCCTAACAAAATCTGAGGGGCAAGGATTTTTTGTAATATTTTTTATTGGGCCGACTATCATTGGGAGAGCTGTCGGCCTGAAGAAGGGCTCTTGATGCTCAAAAGCTCCCCCAATCATAGAATTGTTCCAATAAAGGATTATCACAAAAAAACATTGCCTCTTGGGTATTTCGTGCACCATCATGGCTACACTTCAACCCTGCTATCTTCTCTTGTGTTCTCCCCAGTCCTACACCATCTACCAGCCCTCACTCTGCTAGGTGTAGCTGTATGATCTCAGGAGATGGAGGAAAGCTTGCACTTAAATCTGTGGAGAGGGGCAGCCACAGCTTAAACGAATCAGGAAACCTACTTTCCTAGGCTGTGCTCTGCAGAAGATGTGAATTGATGCTCTCAGTGGCCCTGGCCTGTTCTAAAATCTCAAAATGTATGGAAAGGAGCTGGAAATGCCTGCAAAGTTTTCAGGCTGTTAGACTGCATCCTCTCCTCCAGAGGCTGATGTTCCAGGGTGTGTGAAGAAAACTAGGGAATATAATAGTGCTTCAGCTTCCACAGGAAGGGTGGAAGTGAGAGATGTGGGTGTAAATCATCTAGGATGTGGAGAACCAGATCTCCCACTTCCTGGGCACATGTTTGAACCACTAGGATAGTATATGAAAGGGGGACCTCCTACCTTCCTCTTCTCTCCAGCAGCTGGTTTGTAATGAGTTATGTTTATGTTCTCGGCTCCCTTGCTAGCTCTGCCCTGTCCCTGCCCAAGGAATCAGGAACTTGGGCAGACTTCAGGCACTCCACATGCCAATTTGTATTGCAATAGTTAGGCATCTAGCTGGCTTATCCGGATCACTTCTGAGCATGTGCTGTAGCCTAAGTCTGGACATGTAGGGATCTCTGCAGGCCAGAATAGAAGAACCTAACAAATCTAGGGACATAGCTGGTTTTGCTGTTACTGGTAAGGGGTGAGGCTGGATCACTTTGGAACCTAGTACAGCAGGCATTCACACAGAATAGCAAGGGACACCTGAAATACAGGGCACAACGGTTTTTTGCTGTTCTGATAGGACTCCATACTATCTCCAATCCCAGGCCCTTTTCTAACAGGCACAACCCAGCCCTATGGTCTCAGAGGCCAAGTAAACTAATGCAATACTCCTTTAATAAAAGCAGAATAGTTATGAACTATAGTCCATATATTCTAAGAAATAACGTTTTTGAATGAAAGTGCATCAAAACAAAGGGCTCTATCTTCTGAGGCTACACAAACTTAATCAAAGGCCTGAAACTTATCAATGAATTTGAGAAGCTCATCACCCAAATTTGTTGGCACTGGATTTATAAACCAGATACCTTGTTTCAGGTTGTCACAGGGCACGTCAGTGCCTGGCTCCTAAGGAGTGAAAACTGCCTGGGAGAGAGCCCTGGCCGAACATAAGGGGGACAGCTGCGGGTTGCTGGGGCAACTAATGGGAGTTAGCTGGCCAGAAGGGGGCAGGGCCTGGCCCTTATAAAAGCCCAGGGCTGAGGCCAGGCTGGCAGTTCTCTGCCAGCAGCAGGGGAGGCAGGAGCTCCCTCAGCTGAGATATGGAAAGGAGCATGACTTGCAAGTACAGCTCGTGATAGCCCTGAGAGGATGGGCACTAGGGTTTAGCCAGGGGTCTTTAGGTTTGTGTTACAGCCAGGAGGCTTGAGTTTGTTTGACTTTGTTATTACCCCGGAGGCTTGGGTGAGGCTGTAGGGGTTGGAGGAGGCCTCAATCACAGGGACCCCAGAGAGTGTGGGGTGCCCTAGCGCCAAGAGGGCGCATTATTTGAATAGCGCCAGGGAAGGCGCAGCTCGCACGCCAGTGCGTGAGCGACTGGTGGCGAGGAGCGTGGCCAGTGGGTCGCGGGCGCAACCGGTGGGTTGCAGACGGGGGACCAAGACCCCAGATTGCGTGCGGGGTACATAGACCCCAGCCCCAGAGAGGGGCGATTGAGCCCAAGTGGGGGCATAGGACTTATAGGGACCTGCAGCAGTGTGCGGAGACCCCGACGCCCAGGAGGGCGCAGCATACGGGGTGTATAGACCCAGCCCTAGGGAGGGGCATTTCTGAAGCCCCAGCGTGGGCGGGGCAAGCTCCCAGGACGGGGGCCATTTTGTAAGCCCAAGCGGGGCACAGCCAGACGCCAGTGAGGGCGCAGTTTATAGGGGCATAGACCCCTGCCCCAGAGAGGGGCGATTGAGCCCAGGTGTGGGCATAGGGAGCCCCAAAAAGGGGGCAGCATAGTGAGTCTCCAAAAGGGGGCAGAAGAGAGATGACAGCACTTACATCTGCAAGGCTTGGGCTGCGGTATTAGGGGAGGTTGGAGCCGCAGAGCGCCCCCCCGGCATCGGGGCATTATAATGGGCAGCCTCCCGCTAATTAATTAGTTAACATCAAGACGTGGCAGGTGAGAAGGCGGGCGGTTGCCGCAGGAACAGGTGAGCGGGCCACAACTTGGCTCAGAAGCGATGCACCATTGTAACAGGCATTGGCCGGGAAGGTTTCGTACGGCAGTGCGCAGCATTGGACACTGGTTTAGCCGTATCAGGGAAAGAATCCTTGGGCCCGGAAAGAGAGAGAGAGGGGAACAGAGGCCTGGCCTAGACCCAGAGTTTCCACCACAGGTTGTGGTGTCGCTTCAGCAAGCAATCCAAGGCCTGCGGGAAATCGCTAGACGACAGGCCCTGTTAATAGAAATGAGGGAAAGCAACCCCACCCGACCTCTGATCCCGGTAGGGATGTGTGGCTATGTAGCCAAGTGTGACCCTGAGGAGGGAGATGAGCCACCTGCGGTTACGGCAAAAGTCACAGTAGAGGGCAGAACAGTCCGGGCTATGTTAGATTCGGGCTCGTTGCAGACCCTGGTGCAGAGCAAGGTGTTACCGGCAGGAGGAAGGGAGATAGTCGATTGTGTACAGGTGCAATGCTATTGCGGGGACTCCTGTAAGATCGACAGGATAAGGGTCAAGCTTCGGGTAGGGAATAGAGACCGGCAGATGCTAGTGGGGATTGTGGAGCAGTTACCCTACCCAGTGGTACTGGGTTGCGACTGGCCTGACTTGTTAGGGGAGATAGGGCAAGGTCGCAGAGGACGGTTGAGGGGTTCGCCGTGGAGACGGGACACCCTGAAGAAGCGGCTGAACGAGAGGTGGATGTCGCTGCTCTGTGGGAGGATGAGCACTTCCAGCTGGAGCAGAGTCGCGAGGCAGATTTTCGACATGCGTTGCATGAACACCTAGCGCGACGAGGTGCTACAGCCCGAACTGATGAGGGTATCACTGAGGTTCGAGGTACGGAACGGTCTTCTTTATCGCATTGAGCGGGGCAAGCCTGGAGAGGAAGAGGTCATGCAACTCCTGGTACCACGGCGATATCGACGGGCCGTTATGAAGGTGGCCCATGAACTACCTATGGGGGGGGGGGGGACATTTGGGCCGGGACAAAACTGAAGCACGCATCAGGGCAAGATTCTTTTGGCCCGGAGTGCTGAGAGAAGTGGCGAGATATTGCGCCTCTTGTCCGGTGTGTTAGAAAGCCGACCCGAGGCGCCCCCCAAAGGCCCCTTTAATTCCCATGCCTTTGATGGAGGTTCCGTTCTAATGGGTAGCTGTGGACATTGTGGGGCCACTTCTCCGAAGTAGTACTGGGAACCAGTATATCTTAGTGATACTGGATTATGCGACCAGGTACCCAGAGGCAGTGCCTATGAGGACAATATCTGCTCCCAAGGTGGCAAGCGAACTATTGAAAATATTCTCGCGGGTAGGACTCCCCAAAGAGTTGTTAACGGACCAGGGGACAAATTTTACTTCCCGCGTTTTTGAAGGCGTGAGTAAAGCCCTGGGGATTAAGCATCTGAAGACGACGGTCTATCACCCCCAAACAGACGGGTTGGTGGAACGGTTCAATCAGAAATTGAAGCAGATGCTAAAGAAGTTCGTGACTGAGAGACCACAAGACTGGGACAAAATGATACCCCCTTTGCTGTTCGCAGTAAGGGAGGCCCCCCAAGCCTCGACAGGGTTTTCACCCTTTGAACTGTTGTATGGCCGGCAGCCCCGGGGGATACTTGATTTGATCAAAGAAGGCTGGGAGGACCAGCAGAACAAAGATCGGAACTTGATACAATACGTGGTACAACTGCGAGAGCGCTTGGAAGCTGCTCGCCGTGAAGTCGTGGGCAATCTCCGAAAGGCCCAGCAACGTCAGGCGGGTTACTATAACTGAGGCGCCTGGGAAAGGAGGTTTGAGGAAGGAGACCGCGTATTAGTTCTGTTACTGGATAGAGAGAGTAAGTTGCTTGCCCGATGGCAGGGACCATATGAAGTCACACGCAGAGTGGGGTCCGTGGACTACGAGGTATATCAGGCTGATAGACAAAAGAAGAAGCAGATTTATCATGTCAACCTGCTGAAGAAGTGGGAAGAGCGGGAGTGTATGTATTTAGCTGCTCAGCCCGAGGAGCTAGATCTAGGACCCTCCTTGACAGAGGAGAGCAGACCAGGCGACGTAGAACTCGCGTCGAGATTATCAAAGGACCAGAGGGAACAGGCGGCCGAGCTAATCAGGGAGTTCGCAGACGTGTTCCAGGAAGTGCCCGGGGAAGCTCGGGGTGTGGTACACCGGATAGAAACTCCTCCAGGCCAGGTGATCAGGGAGAGCTGGAGATGGATTCCCCAGGGGCTACAGAGTCAGATAAAAGCCGAGATCGAAATGATGTTGGAGAAGGGCGTCATATGCAGGTCCCACAGTGACTGGCGGAGCCCCATTGTCGTAGTACCCAAACCGGACGGGAAGATTCGGCTGTGCGTAGATTTCCGGAAAGTAAATGCGGTGGCGAAGTTTGACGCCTACCCCATGCCGAGAGTAGACGAACTGGTAGAGAACATCGGGCAGGCCCGCTATATCTCCACTCTAGACCTGACCAAGGGCTATTGGCAGGTGCCACTGGCCCCGGAGGACCAAGAGAAGACAGCCTTCGCAACACCATGGGGGCTCTTCCAATTCCAACGCATGCCGTTTGGACTCCATGGAGCTGCAGCCATCTTCCAACGGTTGATGGACAGGGTTTTGGCCCCACATAGGGACTATGCTGCAGCATATATAGATGATATTTTCATCTATACAGAAGAGTGGGCAGACCACCTCCAAGCACTCAGTGCGGTGCTACGGGACCTGAGACGGGTTGGGCTGACAGCCAACCCGACAAAATGTACCATAGGAAAGGAAGAAACACCATATCTGGGCTTCCTAGTAGGAAGTGGGAAAGTGAGACCACTATTAAACAAAGTGGCGGCTTTACAAAGGTACCAAGCGCCCCAATCTAAAAAACAAGTGAGGGCCTTCCTGGGCCTAGCCAATTTATTATAGAAGGTTTGTACCCCACTTCGCAGATCTAGTGGTGCCGTTGACAGAGATGACTAAAGCGAAGGCACCAGCCAAGGTAAGATGGATGCCAGAGGCAGAGAGAGCCTTCCAAACAGTGAAAGAAGCGTTATGCCTGCAACCTTTGTTATATACCCCCGACTTTAATAGACCCTTTTTGGTACAGACCGATGCATCCGAAGCGGCGATTGGAGTGGTATTGATCCAGGTGGAAGGGGAAGAAGAGCACCCCATAGCCTATATAAGTAGGAGATTGCATCCCCTGGAGCGGAGGTATGCCACGATAGAGAAAGAATGTTTGGCTATCGAGTGGGCCATGGAGACATTCCGCTACTACTTGCTGGGAAGACAATTCACGCTGCTTACAGACCACGCGCCCCTCCGCTGGTTACAGAACATGAAAACGGACAACGCCAGGTTGATGCGATGGGCCCTGAGTTTGCAACCCTATTATTTTGAAATAAAACATCACCCGGGCCATCAGAATGTAAGTGCGGATTTCCTCTCGAGGCAGTATGAGGAGGAAGGAGGGCTGAGAAGAACAAGAAAACCGCGACCAAGAAAAAAAAAGGGGGGGGGGTTGACCCTTTTTGTGAATTATCAGGGGCCAAGAGATGGACTCCTAGCTGAAGGATAGGCCTAGTTAGCACCCTACCAGGGATGGCTAGTGTGGGGGGACTGCCCGCGGCGGGGTAACTCCCGAGAAATCCCACACGGTGCGCCCTGGGGAAAAGGCGAGCAGGAGGCGCCTTAAAACCTCCGCCACTCATAAGAAAGACGCCGGGTGCCAGAAGAAAGGCCAGGAAGAGCCGCCGAGTCCAACTGGATTTAAAGGGAATGAAGATCTACCATGGTGAGTGCAGATCTTGGGGGGGAAGGTGTGTCGCAGGGCACATCAGTGCCTGGCTCCTAAGGAGTGAAAACTGCCTGGGAGAGAGCCCTGGCCGAACATAAGGGGGACAGCTGCGGGTTGCTGGGGCAACTAATGGGAGTCAGCTGGCCAGAAGGGGGCAGGGCCTGGCCCTTATAAAAGCCCAGGGCTGAGGCCAGGCTGGCAGTTCTCTGCCAGCAGTCGGGGTGGCAGGAGCTCCCTCAGCTGAGAGATGGAAAGGAGCATGACTTGCAAGTACAGCTTGTGATAGCCCTGAGAGGATGGGCACTAGGGTTTAGCCAGGGGGCTTTAGGTTTGTGTTACAGCCAGGAGGCTTGAGTTTGTTTGACTTTGTTATTACCCCGGAGGCTTGGGTGAGGCTGTAGGGGTTGGAGGAGGCCTCAATCACAGGGACCCCAGAGAGTGTGGGGTGCCCTAGCGCCAAGAGGGCGCATTATTTGAATAGCGCCAGGGAAGACGCAGCTCGCACGCCAGTGCATGAGTGACTGGTGGCGAGGAGCGCGGCCAGTGGGTCGCGGGCGCAACCGGTGGGTTGCAGACGGGGGACTGAGACCCCGGATTGCGTGCGGGGTACATAGACCCCAGCCCCAGAGAGGGGCGATTGAGCCCAAGTGGGGGCATAGGACTTATAGGGACCTGCAGCAGTGTGCAGGGACCCCGACGCCCAGGAGGGCGCAGCATACGGGGTGTATAGACCCAGCCCTAGGGAGGGGCATTTCTGAAGCCCCAGCGTGGGCGGGGCGAGCTCCCAGGACGGGGGCCATTTTGTAAGCCCAAGCGGGGCACAGCCAGACGCCAGTGAGGGCACAGTTTATAGGGGCATAGACCCCTGCCCCAGAGAGGGGCGATTGAGCCCAGGTGTGGGCATAGGGAGCCCCAAAAAGGGGGCAGCATAGTGAGTCTCCAAAAGGGGGCAGAAGAGAGATGACAGCACTTACATCTGCGAGGCTTGGGCTGCGGTATTAGGGGAGGTTGGAGCCGCAGAGCGCCCCCCCGGCATCGGGGCATTATAATGGGCAGCCTCCCGCTAATTAATTAGTTAACATCAAGACGTGGCAGGCGAGAAGGCGGGTGGTTGCCACAGGAACAGGTGAGCGGGCCACAACTTGGCTCGGAAGCGATGCCTGTTACAGGGTGGACCCAAACCCTCAGGCAGACCATGACCTTTCCATTCAATAATAAGCAAAATTAATTGATACACAGTGATAGCAGATAAGAATAATGCAAGCAATTCTATATCTACCAGTCTTAGAGCTGTCATCAGAGAAAAGGTACGTTTGGCCAGTACGCAAGCTTCGCCCTGAGGTTCTCCCTTGAATGTCAGATGTCAGCAGCCGGTTGGAGGCCGAGGCCCACCCCTGCCAGTGGGGCGTGTAAGATGGGCTGATGGTGCTCCCTTTGTCCATGGTGGCTTTCGGTTTCCCTCTTGGGGACCCTTTGCTGCTCTGAAATCCCTTCTTTTGTATTTTTTCTCTTCCTGAAAACTCTTCACTTCTGGCCATTGCTGATTGGTCTCTCAGTGGTCATCATACTGTCCATGTTCTGTCTTGTGAGCATAATCCTTTGTTTCACAAACCCATCATATACACACATCCTAATTTGGGCTTTACCGGTCTTATCCTAATTTGGTCCATTCCCCAAAACCAGAAATCCCAAGGGCCCTGCAGTTGGGCACTGTGACCTGATGCCACCTCATCTTACGTTATGGAACAGTGTGGTACATGTCCCAGCCTGTGTGTCTGCTCACTGCTTGCCTGTATCAGACACAGTGGGCCTTGAAGCAACTGTCACAGACAGGCCTTTTTAGAAATAAGTTAACTCTTGCTGTTGCCCTGGACCATTAGTCTAATGCATATCTACTTTACCCTAAAGCCAATTCCCAAAAGCAGACCTCTCAATACCATTCTTTAGGCATCAAAATTCTTCCAATAAGCCATTCTTAAGCTCATTAGGCAGAGGTGACATTTATAGTCTGACCAACAGGTTAGGTTAGTGTCAATATGAGATCCCAACATACTTCATAGTAACAATTAGAAGCAAGCAAAGCTTACCTTGTGAAACCTGAAGCCAGGAGGAGAGCTGGGTGTTTTTGGAAACACAAACTCATTGCATGCAGGTTAGGCTGTGGTTAAAGTGAGGCTTTGCTAAGGAACAGCAGTATGACCAGAGGAACATTTCCAAGACCAGTTGCTGTGGCAGAGGTGAGGAGCCAACAGGTTTTCTAATACTTCCCCTAGAAAAGACTTGCTGAAGACTTGAGTGGAGGAAGCTGCCTCCCTTCTGTGTTCCCTGACAACTGGAGAGAGCGCAGCTAACTACTTCGAAGGGTTTCCAGTTATGAAAAAATGAAAATATTCCGATAAAACTTAAACAGTAGTACATTTGATGAAAAATGATTACACATTGCAAAAAATGTAGGTATATTTTTTTATCCTTAATATAAAATCAGATAACTGTGAATAGCACATATTTTGATCATTTCAGTCACCATCTCCTCTTGAGATTCACGTATCCAGTGCTCACACCACTATATGCCTGCTTTTACATGCACAATTTTGTGTGTAACATGCCTCTAAGCGAGGCTGCATACATGAGGGACAACACAAAGATAACGTAAGGTCATCTGAAGATTGAAAATAGATTGAGTGTGAACATTTCTTTTCAAATGCATGCATACTTTGAATCTTCCTGAATTATCATACCTCTTGGACACTTTCATAATTATCTATTGTACATCATGCAGGAGTCAGATTTACATATCAATGCAATAATTATCATACATCTGATAAAGCTGTTACCTCTGAAAAGTCCACTAAAAAGTAGGGGGTCAATCAGCTGCCAGTCCTCTAGACATCAGAGGTAGAAGAGAAGCTGTCAAATCACAGAACAACATCAGAGGTAAATGATACAGGGTGACCAATAGTGAGAACAAATGACAATGGATTTCCAATGCAAACCTAGCCCTATGGCAACACTGCAGGCCAGCAATGTCAAAAATCTTCTCCTGCCTGGCTTTTGCTAAAGTGAGACAAAGGGATGCTTGGGATGAACTTATGGTTTTAGGTGGTACCATATGATTCTTGGTTCTGACCTCAAATCAGCTGTAGCTCAGTGTTTTTGCCTGAGTTTTTCTTTAAGTGTTTGAGTTTTTTAGACCTGAAGCTCAAAGAAAAACCCAGGATGGAGTAGAAAGAGAAACCTCATGCAAACAAATACCACTGAACTGAAAAGCTCTGTGCTTTTTTTTTTCCTGTGCATAGTGCCTTTCATCTTGAAGTGTTCCCTTAAGCTTTAAAATCTGTATTAGAAAAGGAATTCCTTGAGCATAGCAACACACACACATAATTAAATGCAACCTCTGTAGTTTGCCAGGTTAGTCTGAAGTTGAAAAGAAGGCAGGTGAAGTCAATCTGAAATTTGGCTGCCTGTCTTTGGGGTACAAGGTGGTCTGTAGCATAGTGTACATTCATGGAAAGTGGGAAAAACGTTTGACAAGGACAGTAAACTCTTTCAAAGGCTCATGGGATCTTTAATAGCTAAAGGCCTCCTTTTGTAAGCTCTAATTGGAATGACTCATTTGCAGGACCTTCTGAATCTCCACTTATCTATCTGTGGCGGCGAAGCGCCCCCACAGGCGAGTGAGGGGGAGAAGAGGGGACCCACAGACCCTAGACCCCGAGAGCAAGCCCCCAGGAGGGCATACATACCGGCAGAGGGAGGAAGAGCCTCAGCTGCGCGAGCCATCATTACGCCGGCTCTGGCAACAGCTGTTCACCGCGCGGCGAACAGCTGAGCCAATCCCAGCGGCCGGAGTGGCCGCTGCAGGAGGATTCAAAAAGGCCGACAGGACAGGGAAGGGGAGAGAGCCAGGGGGAGAGAGCACGGGTGCGCGGCCCGTGCTGCAGGCTCTCGCACGGAGCGTCAAGGACCCCGCCTGCGGGTCTCAAGCAAGCAGTATAGGCAGGAGCGGGACGCCTTTCGCCAGCAGCCAGGCGAGAGGCGATCAGAGAGTGCACGCCGAGGCACTCTCTCTGCTGCGTCCTGAAGCGGCAGCCGTACAGAAAGCAGGGGAGCTCCCTGCGGACGGGAGGAAAGGGGAGAGAGCGGAGGCCCCAGGAGGGGACTGGAACCAGGGGAAGCAACCACCAGCTCCCCCTGGTTCGGAGGAGTATTATCTTTAAGGAAGGAGGAAGGAGAAACCCCTCTTAGCAGGAGGGAGGACGACCGGAACCGGTCAGGGGCCATCATACTGGGCCTGGCAACATCTGGACAACATCGCCCAGCGGTTGGCGTGTGGACGGGGTGTAGGGGAGGCGGAGCCCTGTGGATCACCGCGTCCCGTAACCGTGAGTAACACCGTCTATCGGGAGGTCCCACTCAGGATAAAGATCTCCACTGGAGACCCCTCTGAACGTAATCGATTACATCCGAGTCGTGGCAGGCGAGTTGAGGGGAGGGGCCACACCCCGATAGGTCAGACGGAGCGAGGTGCGGGCTCCACACTATCCTAGAAAAACAGACAGCCAAGCTGACACACGGCTTAAGGGAAACCAGGAATATAGCAAAATGTCTAGGATCTAAGCCTCAGTTACCATTATGCTCAGATAGACAAAGGTCCCTTCAGGGCTACTGCCTAGCTGGCTGAAAAGAAAAAACAAGGGAAAGCCCTGAAATGGCAGCTTCCCCAAAAATGACTCACTGAAGAGGAAAGGTACAAAGACCTCTGCAGATGAAGAGCCAAATCCTGGCCCACATGCTCAGCTATCAAAGGCCAGTCACAGCTCTTGTTCCTCACCAGTCTGTACTCAGGGTGCCAAAAGAGATCAGGAGCTGCCCTCAGCAGTGGCTGTGAAGCTGTCCTTTGTCTGCCCAGTGCTGACACTTCCCATGTTAGTGGCACTGAAGATCAGCTATTAGATGGGGATTGACTGGCCTACACAAATTTTGGGTGGACTTGAGGACAACACAAGCCTGGCAGGCCCCTCTCAGCCACATAAATCCCTGTTTTGGAGGACTCAAGATGAGTCCTTGCACTCTTTTGGTTTCCCAGCATTGCTGCAGCACTATCCAGGTAAATGAGAGGTGTCCAGACACTTTGGTTATATTTATCTGCCAGCACAGTGAGTGTGAGCACAGTGGCAGGGCACACCTTGTGGTCCACACACAGCCAGCAGCTCCATAAATTGGCAAGCCCAGTTACAAGTGAAGCTGGCATGAGTGGGTGAGACTTAATTCTTGGTGGCATGCCCACTATCATCCAGGATGCTGTGTGTGACGGGGGGGGCCTCCCGGGGCCGAACTCTGTGGCCTGCCCGCCTGTCACCGTGACAGCAGGCCTACTCAGGGCCGAGCTCTTCATGGCCCGCCCACCTGTCTCTGGGCAACCGCCCACTCATCTCGCCCGCCACGCCTTTGATGATAATGAGTTCAATTATGATGATAATTAAGCAGGAGGCTGCCCTTCGACTGCCCCGATGCCCAGGGGTGCTCTGCGGCTCCGGCCTCCCCTAATACCGAAGCCCAAGCCTCGCAGATGGCATCATGGTGTTCTTCCTCACCGGCCCCTGCACTGGGCCCCAGAATCCTCCATGCAAGACCCCACTATGATCTTCGCTACACAGGCGGCCACTCCACCGCCATCTGGGCTACCTCACCCACCCGAAACCTTGTTCCCCTCTCGGGTGTGGTTCCCCCGGAACCTTCGGCTACCTAGCCCTGGCCCACCTCAAGGCCAGTCGGGACCCCAGGCCACCGGCTCTTGGGCGTCCCTCGCGGTGGGCCCCCGGCCCTTTTGACCATCACTGGTCCTGGCCCCAGCATGGGCCAGTCGAGGGGACTCTCCCCTTCGGGCTGGGTCTCTCTAGCCACTCTCTACTCCTCGGGCCTCACTGTGCCACTACTCCCTTCTTCCTAGGAGCAACCGCGGCACCTCGCCCACATCACTTCCACTCTCGGGGCCCGCCCTCTCTGGGCCCCTCACAAACCCTGGCCCTCTCGGCCCTCATAACCCTGGCCTTCTCGGCCCTCATCCAGCTCAGGGGTCACCCACCCGGTGGTGGTGGGAGCTAGGGGTTAAGGCGCCCCGACCTGCCTTTCACCGGGGTGATCACTGGCCTGGCATTTCCTGGGGGCTCCCGCGCCACTGAGAGCCCCACCAGACCACCCACTCCCGGCAGGGTGCAGTTTCAGGTCATGTCCAGGACCAGGACCAGGAGCCTCCTGCCAACCCCTTACAGCTCCCCCTTACCTCCAGGTCATACACAGCAGCCCTAAGGCCAGGCGATGTTGCTGCCTGACCTCCTGCAGCCAAACTGCCTGGTTTATATAGGCCTCAAAATGGCTGCCGTAATCAGGCACCTGGAGGCTGCCAGCTCCAGGCCCTTAAAGTGGCAGGAGCACCCTGTGCTCCGCCACACTGTGTATACATGCCCCATAAAACCTCACATAGAGAGGGAAGCCCTTTCCACAGAATCAGAGAGAAGTAGGGCTGGAAGGGACCTCCAGAGGTCATCTAGTCAAACTCCCTGCCTGTGGCAGAATTATCGCTATCTAAACCATTTTTATATAAATCCATCATCTAAACTCTCTGTAAAATTACTGTCAACCCTGACATAACACCAGACATAACACCCTAACCTGCCACAGGTACAGCAGGGGAACCACAGCAGCCAATGTCCTGCTTCTGTAAAAGGTTGTTAATATATGCTCAGGAGATCCCAGGTAGAGGGCCATGCCCCCTGCTACAGAGGAACCTCTCTACTATACATTCAGGTACTCCACAGTTCTTGACCATGTACTTTGTGTTCCTATGTGTAGCAGGCTGGCTGTCCTCAGGATCAGTCAGACTGACACAAATGCCCCCCCTGCTCAGGTCTGGGGGCTTCCACCTTCCCTGAAAACAACTACTGTACCTCAAAGGCTTTTGCATGGTGATCTTTATGCACATAATTTAGCCCTTCTCTTGATTTCTCTTCAAACTTCTGACTTTGTGGAATCCAGCTGGCTTAGACAGCTGCTCTCCCTTCTCTCACCAAGATCCATCAATGAACAGAACCTGCAGCTGCCTGAAAGTTTCAAGCATCCCTGAAGACTTTTGGATCATTAAGGTCCGCTACTGCATGTCAAAGCAACAGCTTACACATTACCAAGCCATAATGTCTGATCAGTGAAGTGATCTATTAAGGATGGGAAGGTGAGCAGCAGTAAAGTAACTGGAATGGCTAATGACCTAATTCAAAGGAGGTTTTTCAATTGTGGTTTCTGTGATTGCATGGTAATAACACCACACCAGCTAGTGTAGAAGCCATAAGGATGAAAACTGACATCAATAAGAACAAGTCAATATTCGATAAAAATCCATTTAAACCTGAGTTGCGGCAAGTGACTGCTGCTGTGACTAAGAAAACTTCCATGTCCAAATGTTTGTTTAACAGATGTATGATGCTGTTTGCCCTGGTAACTATCTCTTTTTGATATGGATGAGGTACTGAATATTTTATAGCAGTGATGACTGTGTTCACTTCAAGGCAGCAGCTTAAAAAAAAATCTCAGAAAACACTTTGTCCTTCAATTCAGCATTATGTAATATTACAGCTTGGCTATCCACTTCTTTGAATGCTTTACCAACTGATGACAGGAGCAAAAAGATGTTTCATTTAAAAAAGTGTTGTTGAGTTTTGGGGGGTTGTTTTGTTTTGTTTTCTGGTTTTGTGTTGATTTTTGGTTGTTTTATTTCACTGGCAGATAATGCTTCATCAGAAACAACACTGGAAGCTGAAATGGAAGAAGCCATTGGGGAACATGACAGAGAGCCATCTCACAAATTCTCAGTGAAGCCTAGGCAGAAATTCAGATCATCAGATCTTAATAGAACATAATGTACTCCAGAAAGGGTAGAGATAATGTATCCTAATGTATTCAATATTTGTCTTTGATGTAAGGTTAAGAATTATTCCATATGTTTTAGTTTAACACTAAATTAATTTTGGTTGGAAACCATCATACATTAATTATCAAATAGAACTAAGCTACAGCTCACTTGTTTTCCTAGGTTATTAGACGTCTGCTGTGAGACAGTTATGTTGCAGCATTTCATTTATAACAGCTATAGCTAACATATTAATGCTGTCTCTGCCAACTTCCCTGGATAAAGCTCAGTTTTAAGAAAAAAAGATCTAGGCTTAGGGAGACAAAATGAAATAATCTGGCCACCAAAACAATTACACAATGAATGGCAAAGGCTGTCATGTTTAGCAACACTAATGGTATGCCTGAGTAAAGATGACAGGGATTAGCCAAAATCATCCAGATTATGGGGCAGATTTTGAGAGGGCTTGAACATGTCATTGGAACTTGTGTTTTGTTTATAACAGTCCACCTTTCAATACAGTTTTGCACAACAGTTGCTTATACTTATAGCTTTCATTTCTTCTGAGGGTGGAGGCTTATTATGCAAATTTCACAGTTTAAATAAATACTATGTAAATAGTATTGCTAAAGTAAAAGGCAAGAGACAAAGGAAACTAAAAACTAATAGCCCATAGCATATTTTACATTAATGGAAAGTGAGAATAGGTATTATAAACACACACACATATACAGAGAGAGAGAGAGTGCATGTGTATGTGTGTGTGTGCACCTGTGTGTGCATTGTGATGGGGGGCATGTTGTATAGCTGCTGTATGCAGTGAATATACAGTCAATATAGAATTAGGTGGAACTTTCCTGAGATCCTTTGCTTAAAAAAGCTTCCATTCAGTGTAGCCTAGTTCAGTGGTTTTCAAGCTTCCTGATGATAATGATGATGATGATGGTGATGATGAAGTGAGTGTTGCCATACTCATACGTTGGAAGCATGAGGACCAGAAAGCCAGCAACAGGTAGAATGGTCAATGTGAATGCCACTGTTAAGGCTGGAATCCACTAACTAGGTGTATATGCTCTGGCTCCATACAGGTGCACAGCATGCAGCAGTAAGTGCCAAACCAGAGGTCATAGGTGGACAGAGAAAATATTATTTGACGGAGCAGAGCACCGCTCCCTCCCACCCCCCACCAGCAGGTAAGTCTGTCATGGGGAAGAGGCATGGTGGAGGCAGACTGAGTGGGGCAAAGGCAGGGACTGGGGTGAATGGGGCCCTGAGCAGCTTGTCCAGAGGCGTGTTGGGGGAGAACAGAGGACTCCTGCCACTGCGTACACCCTGCTGAAGGCCCGGGAAGCAAGTGCCCCCCGCAATCTGTGCATGGGGTGAGGGTGGGCTGCCACTGTGGGCTAGGGCTCTGTGCCCTACTGCCTTTGCCCTGAGAGCCACACAAAGGCATGTGCCTGCCACTGCCGAGTGGGCAGGGGACAGGGCACAGCCTGGCAGCAGAACACACAGCATCGTGCTGCTCCCAGGGCAGCAGCAACGGGGTGCAGAACCCCAGCACATGCACAGATCAGGGGGGCACATGCCCTGCCTCCTTAGAGTGCACACAGCAGTGGGAGCCCCCCTGCACCTTGCCCTGGGGCCCCACTCACCCCAACCCCTGTCCCTGCCTCTGCCTACTGTCTCCCACACTGTGGGGGCCTCGATCTACAGCCCCCGTAAGCCCCTTCCTCTTCAGAGTAGACTGAAACTTGCCTGGCTGCCACGCTGTGCAGTAATCCACACACGGGGTTTGTGATCCTGGCTGTGTGTCTGAGTGTGCACACCTCTCCCTGCCCCACCTCCCCCCCCGGTAGCAGCCCAGAGCCTGTGGCTGGGCTGCCCTGTGGCCCTACCTGTTGCCCCACCTTTTGTTGGGGGCTAAGCCCTATTTGCCCCAGCCTTCTGCCACCTATGCTGGAGGTGCAAAGTATTTGGAAACTTGCAACCCAAGTGATGCCAGGAAGGCAACAGATCAGAGCTCCTCTGCTGCTAACCTTACCCTGGACCCCTTCCGGATGCTGGCGGTAGGTAAGGGTCCAGTCCAGCTTGACTCTTAAATAAGTAACAGTGTAACAATGTTCAAGTGTCCAGTCACCAAGTTTGATTTTTATTTTTCTTCACTTAATGGTTATTTGGATGGAAGGCCATTGCCACTGTTTTAGTGAGGCTGAGCTGGAGACGCCATTTATGGAAGTCATCAGCAAGGGTGTTCATGTCTGATGTCAAATTGGATTCAATGGCTTCCCATTGCTTGCTTGATTTGGTGAGAGCCAGGTCATCAGCATAGCCATACTTCTTGGACTGGGTGTCAGGCAGGTTGACAATGTATATGTTGAAAAGCAATGGAGAAAGTACTGAGCCTTACAGGATGCCATTCTTTACACTTCATGGGTGGCTTTTCTGTCCATTAGGGGTGTGCAAATCGGGCCCTATTCAATTCGGATTTGGCCCGAATCAGGGACAGTGATTCGATTAGTTGATTTGGATCGCTGTCCCTGATTAGATTCAGCCGAATCCAAATCTGAAGACTCGATGCTGATTTGAAGAATCAGCGATTCGGACATAGGCATAGCTTTAGATGTTTTTTCTATGTACCTTGAGGTACCAGCATGGCTCGCAAATGCTGTGATGCTGGGGTGGATGGAGTGTCCCACAGGAGCACAGGGGGCCACCCCATGTGCTCGGCAGTGAACCCAGAAGTGGACTGGAAGTACTTCTGGTCCACTTTCAGATCCACCAGGGAGCGCACGGGGGGGGCCCATGTCCCCCTGGCTTGGTGATCAGCTACAGGGGGACTCCAGGTGCCCCCCAGGCCCAGGAGGCCCCATACGCACTCTCTGGCAGACCCAGAAGTGGACCCAAAGTGCTTCTGGCCCACTTCCGGGTCTGTTGCCGAGTGTGGGACACTCCATCCGCTCCAGCATTGCAGCATTCACGAGCCACCTGCTACCTAAAGGTACGTAGAAAAAACATTTAAAGCTGTGGCTATGTCCAAATCGCTGAATCTTTCTGAATTGTTTCAGAGGTTTCCATTTCAATTCGGAGAGATTAAAGGGTCTCCTGATTCAGTTCCAATTTGGAGATTTGGCCACTGAATCGAGCCGAATCTCCACCGAATCGAATCGGGGACCAAAGCTTTGTACAGCCCTACTGTCCATTGAGGGCCTTGAGAAATTCCATGAGGCTCCTCCAGCATATCATGGCATTGGTTTCATTGCTTTTTCTGGTGTTACTGAAAGAGTCAGAAAAGAGTGTGCATACACTGTCAATGACAAAGTAGTAGCCTTTCCCTTCCATCTAGTGACTGAATTTTAAGGGCTCACCCATTAAGCCAATTTCCTTCTCATCTCTCACATCAAAATAAAAACACTGTGGGTGCATCTACATGTGCAATTAATACAATGTGATAAACTTTGGAGCACTTTGTGCCAGTATACACTACTTCCAGATTCAGCGTCAACACGTGTGCCCAATACAGCAGCACTTTGAGCCAAGGCAAAGCAGCCCTGGGCTGGCAGCAGGCTCAGGGGTCAGCCCTGGGCTTCAGGTGACTACGTTGAGGCTGGCTGGGGCACAAGAGTGCTGAAACTGTGAAGCCATGTGGCTGAACCCCCAAACCTGTTGCCAGCCTGGGACTGCTCTGCCCTGGTTCCAAGTGCTGCTGTCTTGGTCACCATTCACACGTGCATTGCAGCACAGTAAATGACTCTGCTGTAAGATAGTGCTCTCCCTGACAGTACTCCTATGACTGAGTAAATTAATTTACTACACCCGACCTGTGCATGTGTAGATGGGGATGCTTTACTGTGGAGCTAATTAGTCTACTCTGCAGTAAAGCACACATGCAGATGCACCCTGCAAGCAGCAGGTTTTAAATATTTCTCTTGTGCATACTGCAGCTCTGCCACTGGTATCACAGATACTGATGCAACAAAATCCCTTTCCTTTCTTCTTTTCAGCTACCAGGATCTGTGTTATTGAAGCATGAAATATAGTCACATGTTTAAAATACATAGTTGAGATACTGCAACATATTTATTCAGGGCCGCAGTAGTGAGTCTAGACTCCTCACTCCTCTGAACTGCTGATATCACTACTATTCTTCAGATATGCAGGATCTGTGCTTTGGCAGTCAGTTTTCACTAAAGAAGTAGCTTCAGCCAGATGTGATCTGGGCACGTTCATAGGAGCATAAGAAAGTAGAGCTGGAATGGACTTCATGAGGTTATTTAGGCCAGCCCCCTGCTCAGGGTAGGATCATCCCTAACTGAACTATCCCAGTTGAGTTTTCTGGCTAACCTGCTCTTGAAAATTTCTGAGGATGGAGATTCTACAACTTCTCTAGGTAGCTTGTTCCAATGCTTGACCACCATCAGTCAGAAAGTTCTTCCTAATCTCCAATCTAAGCATCCCCTGCTGCAGCTTGTGTTCATGGCTCCTAGTCCTGTCACCTACAACCACAGAGAAAAGCCCATCTCCATCCATTTTATAATTGTTCTTCAGGGATTTGAAGACTGTGGGAGGATTTGAAAACAGTCTTCTCTTCTCCAGAATAAATAAACCTAGTAATTTCAGCCTTTCCCCAAAGTTTTGTTTTTCTGACTCCTAATAATTTTTGTCACTCTGTACTGAATTCATTCCAATCTGTTAACATCCTTCTTGAAGTGTGGGGCCTAAAACTGAACATAGTACCTAGGTGAGGCCTCACCAGTGCTGAATAAAGCAGGAAAATCACTTCCCTTGGTTTGTAAATGACACTCCTATTGATACAATCTAATATGCTGTTGCAACATGAGCACACTGTTGGCTTACATTCAGTTTATGGTCCACTGTAACCCCACAAATCCTTCTACACACTATGGAAGCCTAGTGAATCATTCCCCAAATTGTATTAGTGCATGCAATTCTTCTGCCCCAATTACAGGACTTTGCACTTGTCCTTGTTGAATTTCATCTGGTTGGTTTTTGGACCATATTTCCAGTCCATCCTGGTCACTCTGGATCCCAGGCCTACTCTGCAGAGTGCCTGTAACTCCAGCCCACTTGTTGTTGTTTGCAAATTTGCTAAACATGCAGTCAATCCAATCATCAAAATCATTAATGAGGATGTTGCACAGTATCAGATGCAGGACAAACCCCTGGGGAATCCCATTTGATAGCTTCTCCCAAATGGACATTGAGCCATTGAGGACTACTTATTGAGCACAACGATCCAACCACTTATGTATCTACCTTACAATACTTTTGTCTAGTCTGTTATTTCCTTGTTAAACTTGTTAATGAGAATGTTGTGGGTGACAGTTTTGAAAGCCTTGCAAAAGTCAAGGTATATCGCATCTACTGCCCCCCCCCAAACACAGAGTGGACAGACCTTATCACAGAAGGAAATCAAGTTGGTCAGGAATGACTTGCTTTTGCTGAATGAATCCATACTGGCTGTTCCTGATCACCAGGGATCTGGGTTTTCCGTTCACCATGATAAAATGAGAAAATCAGCATTTTATCGCATTTAAGTGGAAATCCCAGATTTCATCCTGTAAAGGAGAAAACATGGGAAACTGTGGGCTTTCCCTTGAAGGCTGGAAGAGTTTCAGCCTGTAAGGGGCTAGGAGGAGCAGGAGAAGGGCAGTCAGGCAGGGGGCACACATGGCTGCCAGGCAGCCTGGAATGCAGCTCCTGCAGGTAAGTCTGGTGGTGGCGGGGGGACAGGGGGAATTGAGGCCCGCATAGTGAGGGTGGAAGGGAGTTGAACAGGGCTGGAGCTGGGGCTGCTGCACACAAAGTGGTGTGTGGGACTTGGGGCCCAGGACCAGAATGCATAGCTGCAGGGCCCACTTAAAGAGCGAGATGGAGATGTGGGCAGCTTCTATGGGGGGCAGGAGGAGGGTGTGGGTAGGTGTGGGCTGCTCACTGTGGGCTCAGGCTCCCCGCCATGAATGCTGCATGTCCCTGGAGGCTGGGGGCTGCACAGCAACTGCCCACAGGTGACAGTGGCGGTGTCAGCAGCGGGGGCATGGCAGCAGTGAGCAGGGAACCCTCCCAGGCAGCCACAACATTGTCGGCAGCAGGGTGGGGGGTGGTGACCAGTGACCGGTGGTTGATGACCACCTGCAGACATTGCCAGCAGCAACAGCGGCAGCCAGCAATGATCGGGGACTGCCCACAGACACCACCAGTGGTGTTGGCAGTGGGGGAGAGTGGTGGTGAGTGATGACTGCCCACCAACGCCACCAGCAGTGTCGGTGGCGCTTTTTGCAGGGGGTGCACCGCCAAGCTTGGAGGGTGCACGTGCACCCCCTACGCACCGCCAATGCTCCCTGCTCTGCTGCCCTCCTCCTGGGGCCTCCATGGGTTGGTGGGTGGGACCCAGTGAGGCAGGGCAGAGTGGGGTGGGGAAGCTTGATGCTGCCGTCATGAACCTTGCGTCACCATGGCAAGGCACCCCCTGCCCAGCCAGCAGCAATGGGAGTGGTGGCACAAATGGCACCCCCACCACGGTGGCACAGGGCTTACAGTGGTGGTGCCTGGCCCACTCTGCCATGCTGGTCCTGCCTGCTGGGCTGCAGAGCCCTGGGGGGAGGGCAACAGGTTGGGGAGCCCTGAGCCCACAGCCCACACCCACCCCATGCACAAATGTGGAGTGCATGTGTCCCCTATGCCCCACTCTGGTAGTGCATATAGCAGTAAGGAGCTGCCCCCCGCCCCCCTCCCCCCCACCCAAGCCCACAGCCCACATCTGCCCCTGCTCTTCCCCTTGGGCTATGCTCCAGCCATGCCACCCATGGTGAAGGGGGAGCCAGGCTCTGCACTCCACTCAGCTGCAGCAGCCACTGCCTCCCGCAGGTGGCAGCCATGGCTCAGGTGCTGTTGCATGGGGCAGGGGGTTGCAAACCAGGATCCCTGGCCCCATAGCCATGGCAGCTGGAGACCCTCTCCACCAGGGCTGAGGGAAGACAGGGGGCTGTGGGTGGGGAGTGAGAGGCATCAGTGGGGCTGTGGAACTGTGGATTGGGAGTGAAGGCCAAGGTCAGGGCACTAGCATACCAGGGCTGCTCAGTGCCACAAAGCAGTAGTGGGGGACAGCTGCAGCTGCATCTCCATCCTAGTGAGCAAAGGGGACAAAGAGAGCTCTGATTTTCCATGATAAAAAGCCCCAAAATCAAATGCCAAAATTTATGGGTATTTAGAATTAATTTTATTATAATGATTGAGGCACTGGTATGCTTCTAACTTGCTTAAAAATTGTAAATATATCAATAAAACATTGTGTTCAACTGATACCTATCTATATAGTAGTGTATCATTTTAATCATGTATTTGGAGGGTTTTAATGAGAGAATATGCAATTTTTAAACAGAGAAAACCAGGATCCCTGCTGATCACTTTGTTCTCAAGTAGGTGCTTTGCAATAGATTCCTTGAGGACCTTGCTCCTTTCCAGGTATTGAGGTCAGACTGACTGGTCTGCAAATCCCCTTATCCTCCTTCTTCCCTTTTTTAAACATGGACATTCTATTGGCCCTTTTCTGATCACCTGGGAACTCACCTGACCCTGATCATCTGGCAACTCAGCAGTGGTCCCTAGCCTGTTCTTCCATTACTCTAGGCTGTTTGTTGCTTTCCCTATCTTTGCTGCCAATTGAACGCATGACCTGGTAGCTGACCTTATTCATGAAGACTGAAGTAACAAGGGTGTTAAAAAATTCAGCCTTCTCTGTATCATTCATAACAAGGGTGGCTTCTGTGTTCAGTAAGGGATCTACACTTTACTTGGTCTTCTTCTTACTTCTGACGTACCTTTCCATTTTCACATTCTCAACTGAATCTTTCTTGTTCATGAGCACCAAATTGAGAAGAACTTCCCTCATATTTGGCCTCCCTATCACCTGTACCAAAAGTCACCCCCAGCAAACTCCAAGAATTTGATGGACACCATTGGAAAGAAGCAACCTAGAAGTAAAAGGCACTATTAACCCATAATTGCTCTCAGAAGTGAGCTCAGGCAGTGGTCAGACCTTTATTCTGGAACTCAAGTTCTCTTGTAAATCAGAAATACAGTTCAGGTACAATGATGTCAGAATCACTCAATGTTCTCACATGATTTCATCCCTAAAATTGAATGCTCTCAAGTATGACCATTACCTCAAATTTTCATCATTAAGTAACACATCTGAACACCAAACAGGAAAATAGAGCCTTTCCAAGCTTGGGATCTGACAATATCCCAATGTTGAAAGTGGTCTTGGGCAAGGAAATGTATATATCAGACATGAAATTTTGTTTGTGGCCTCTCTCCTCTAGCAATGGACCAAATATTGAGTTGAGCCCTTACTCTGGCAAACTCCTGTCAACTTCAGTGGGAATTTTGTCTAAAAACTAAGAATTGTGTAAGAAACTTTGATTCCCAAGGCTAGAAGTTAATGATTAGGAAAGCCATCTACCCAAAATTCCTACTATAAATATGCACAGTTACTTTCATATGGAGACAAATCCTGAGGTCCTTCAGTCAGTTTTTACTCAGACCCCTACTGAAGTCAGTGATTCTTCTCCAAAAGACAGGCAAAGCCTCATTTATCAAGATAATCAGCTTTACTATTTGATCAGCACCAGAATGCCATTCTGTAATACAGAGCTTGGATTTAACTTTTACTCCTTGTTTCCTTAAGTTTCAGTGCCGACAATCTGTCAGCAGTATTACTCTTCATTAAAAAAAGCTTCTTCATCCTCAGCAGCTGTTCAGTTCTTCAATCTGTATATTTTGTAATTCCCTCTAACTCTGCTAATGTGTCTTGTAATCTCAAGGCCATGAGTTTCTTACATTGCTTCCCCTGCATCTGTAACATTCGCCTTAAAATAGAAATATAAAGCCTTTTCAGATTTCATAGCTTGAAGGGAATGACTTTCAAACCTAGCCCCAAAATCAGGCATTGCAGCAGCCCAAAAGAAACAGCAGCTATAATCCCATGAGTCCCCATTCATTTTACAATATTAAACCCAAAGCCTTAGCTAGTTCTACCATAACTCTGAGATCTTGTAAAAAAAATCTGCTGTCTGTTTCTATTACACTTAAAAAGGAGTCAGGAGTACAATTTATGCCTGGTGCTAATTGTGTTTGGTATAAAATTGCATTTTGCCACTATGTCTCATCAAGTGACCAGAGGCAATGTACCTGTTCAACGGGAAAACAAGCAAAAGAAACATTGGATAATATCATTCTCTACACTGAGAGCCAAATGAATATACAGGAGGCTGTATCCCTGTATTCTATGTCCACAGACACTAAAGATTTAATGTATTTGTGAATGAATATTATAACTGTATACATTAAAAGCTAATTACTCCCAGACATCCTCCAGTTTCAAATTTCCTAAAATGCTAGGAACTCCTAGTATAGACAGTCAAACAGCCTAAGGCTGAACTGATTCAATCTTTGTGGGTTAGTCTAAGCTGTGTGGATTGAACTGTTAAGCAAGTGAACAGACATTCACCTTTGATTCCAGAAATGCAGCCACATGCTTGCAGTGGCCCAGGCCAGAAGCTGGGGGGCACTAGAGCATGCTTCCCTGTTCAGCTGGAGTAGATAGCTTAGGCCAAATCTAGCTTGCCCACCCTGGAGGTTTGCAGGGAAGGTGCAAAGCATCCTGGGATGGTGAAGGATTGTGAGTTAACTTGAATCTGGAGGCGATCTGGGACAGAAGTTCAATAAACCGATTTAACCTAAATCAGTTAAGTCTGATGCTACAGCCATCCAGTTTTATCTTAAAACAGCTTTGGTCATTTTGAAAGTGGTTTATGTGCACTGAACTTCTGTTCTGTTACAGATTTGAACCAGTTTCTGATCATTCATATCAGTTTATATGTTTTTTCTGTCCCTAGCCCTAGACAACTGGAGGCACAAATAACAATTATATAAAGACTTACAAAAGCACTGTGTTGTTGGTATAATGCTGCTAGAACCTTAAAAAAAAAACAACATTTGAAACATAAGAACATTTGGTTCCCAGCTCCTCTTTTACTTTGAGTATTTAAATGAACTTGGAAAACATCAAATCTCAACACAAACAATATGTTCACTCAGCTTTGAGTCCAGACACTCGTAGGCAGGGAGAATGCTCAGGGTAAACTCAAATCAGATTGGCCTAAAATTTCACAATTTCTTTTGGCAAGGCTGGAGAGAGTTTCAGGATTCATTTCAAAGTCTGCATTTTATCTGGCCTTGAGTTGTTATAAAAATGCACATTAACAAGACCTGGTTGTACAAATCCCTTCAGATTATGAACCAATAAAGTCAGTGTCTCTGCAAGCATGTACCAGAGCACAGCAGTCCAACTGGCAGACCATAGGCCATATGCAGTCCACAAGGGGTAAATGTGCAGCCCTTGGGTTTCTGATCCAGGCATCGCTACCCCCTTTGTTCTGCCATCAGAGTCCTTGGGCTCCCCCTATCTGCCCCTACCCCTGGGGGTGAGATGGAGTGGCCTGACCTACAGGGCTGAAGGAACCCATAGCTCAGGGGTCCCAGGGACTTCAGGTAGTGTCCATGCTGGTCTAGTGCAACAGGGGTTGCCTACCATATTGTGGTGGGCAGGAGGGTCTGGGGGATGCAGTACAGAGGGGGCCGTGTGGTATGTCTGTGTGGCAGGGCAGGGGGATGCGCAGTGTGTTGTAGCGGATCCATGCGGCAGGTGCTGTGTCTGCAGGGCAAGGGATAGGCCTGTGCGAAGCAGCTAGTATTTGCTTTGGATTCAGATTCAGCCACTTCAGGGGACAGTGATTCGATTCTATGATTTGAATCACTGTCCCGATTCGATTTGGCTGAATCTGATTTGGAGTCAGCCAGGCCCATCGCCCACCCACTCTCCCAGCCTGGCAATGGCTGCCCCACCTGCAACAGCTCCTGGCACTTGGGAAAAAAAAGCTCCAGTTCACTGGGTGCTGCCAGGTGGAGGGGGAATCCTCATTGCTGCCCACTGCATAGGGGGCTCTGCATGAGCCCCTGACCCCTCCCCCCCACCACTGTCCTAGCCTCCCCCATGGCTGCCTCATCTGCCGTGGCTCCAGCCCTTTAGGGAAAAAAATAAATAAATAAACCCCCCTGGACTCACCACTTCTGCTGGCAGGGGGTGATCCCTGCTGTCCCCCACTGCCCTGCACTGTGTAGGGGCTCCGCATGAGCCCCTCAAAGCTCTGAGGCCACTGCAGGAGAAGCGAGTCCCGGGGTTTTTTTCATTTTTGTTTTTTTTCTTAAAAGGCTGGAGCTGGGGTGGGCAGTGCAGCCATGGGGGGGGGGGGGGGACAGGGGGCTCGTGCAGAGTGGGGATTGCACCCCCCACCCAGCAGCACCGGTGAGTGGGGGCCATTCTTTAAAGCACTGGGAGCTGGGGTGGGAAGGGCAGCCGGGGGGGCTGGGGGAGCAGGGAGGGGACGGCACTTGGCAGGGGTCCCTCCATGATCCCCTCCCCAGCCCCCTACTTACCAGCTCTGAGTCTGGCTCCAGCTCCCTGCTGCAGCCACCAGGGACTGTCCAAATCATCAAAGCTCTCCGAAGATTCAATTTGGATTCAGAGATTCAGCCACTGAATTGGGCCAAATCTCCTCAGAATCGAATCACCACCCGAAACTTTGCACAGCCCTAGCAAGAGGAGGGGCCTGCACAATGCGTCTGTGAGGGGGAGGAGGTAGTGTGAACTTGCTGATGGACTGCACAAGTCCCCCAAGCCATGTCTGTGCAACATGGGGGCAACATGCAAGGCCTCATGGGGCAACATGTCCTGCACAGCACTTGCCCGGGTTGTGTGTGCCCCATGTGGTGTGTGACTGGGGGTCCTGTGGCCCCCAGCCACTTACAATTTGTACAGACCTGAACCAGAATTGTCAGTAAAGGCTGCTGAAAGGAGCTTTTGTCTTCTCTTCAGCCTCCTCTACTCGCTCTTGTTTGTAGGTCAGGTAGCCACTATTGGTTTGGTATTCAGGAAGGAGCTCATGATCATCCTTCCGCTGTTCTTCTACAATGGTGGCAATATGTGATCCTCACTCTGACTCTTCCTTTACACCGTGCATTAACTATTGCTTACTGGCGTAGGTATCACCATGTACGCTGTAGTACAAAGAGGTGGGGCACAGCCAGTCTGTCAGCACAGCCTTGGAGAAAGTGCTCACAGCACAGCAAAGATGACTTTTATAAGGAGACACAGTCTGCTTGTCTAAACCCAGTGATGCCTGATGTCTGCATTTGCCCCAAGGGAAGGGGTCCAGGTTAATTGGTTCAGTCACCAGCCAAATTCCTGTCCCATCTCTCAGATATCTTCCTTTCAGCTTCTTGCTCTCCTCACATGGACTTGACTTGGATTTTCCAAAGATGCAAGACAACTCAGCTCAACATGCAGTCAGCAGGGTACAGCTGCCACTGCTTACTGGGGAGACTCACTGTACTCTCTGTCTCCCTCTGCCTTCAGGATCCTGCCTTGGTTCATCCAGGGAGGAGTGCCTTCAGCCACATGAGCCTGCGTGCACATTAGAAATGAAAGCTAATAGGAGAGCAATCTCAGCCATGAGTATCCAAATAAAGCTCCTGTTCTGACCTTACACCTTTCTGATTAAGCAGTTATGCAAATGATAAATCAGCTCAAAGCTAGATTGATATTCAAAGGTTTTCAAAAAGCTTCACTGGCCACACACAGCTTGAGCTTTAGGCCTGTTCAAATCTGGCAGGATACAGATGGGGAAGGAGAGAATGTACAGGGGTGTACTCTGTCTTTCAATAGTCCCCTGTCTGCACAAAATGGCAACAGGAACAAATGAAAATCCAACCCAAGCTTTTACAACTCACCTGTTTCAAAGCAATAGGATCACTGTGAAGGTCTCTTTCAGCAGCTTCCATGGGGGAAAAGAAGTAAATATTAAATTCATAGATTCATAGATGTTAGGGTCGGAAGGGACCTCAATAGATCATCGAGTCCGACCCCCTGCATAAGCAGGAAAGAGTGCTGGGTCTAGATGACCCCAGCTAGTTGCTCATCTAACCTCCTTTTGAAGACCCCCAGGGTAGGGGAGAGCACCACCTCCCTTGGGAGCCCGTTCCAGACCCTGGCCAAATGTGGACATATCTCTTGCAGGTTTCATATTTTAAATGATAAGAATTAATCCCTGTTTGGCAGTGGTCTAACTTAGGGTCCTGAGCTTGTTGCCAAGCTGTCTGGTCCGAGAGAGGAAGGGGAGCTCACATAGTGGGGTTGGAAAGCCAAGGAGCCTATGCAGCCTGTGTGGTGGGAGGCCCATATACCATGTGTCCCCAGCCACTCAGAATTTGGATAGCTCTGATCTAATCATTGAAAGTTTCCTTATATGCTGTGTGGGGTTTTTTTGAGTTTGTCATTTTGAAAAAGTTCTAGTCCTCCAAGACTTTGATAAGTCATAAGGGATTAAAAAGTTTTGCAAATGTAACAGTAAAAGCATGAAAAGCCAAAACAAAAACACTAATCTAAAAGGAGAGCAATATTATTTTCCTCTATGTAAGTAGAACTAATATAATTACTCTAATGAATATGAAGTATGTATTGTCTTTTGTTTCAGTTCAGATGGATTGCTACTCAAAAAGTCAAAGCACAGTATAATCCAAACCTCTATATTTCAGTTAGTCTCATTTCAAATCTGCAAATTTCACATAGATTTGAAGCAAGAATGTAAATTGGGAAAGGATCTCACAAATTCAGATCCATGTTCTGCTGAAAGCCTGACTGGATAGGGTTTTGAGTTTGTAACAAAATGTGAAATTGTATTTTCTGTTGCTTCACGTGAAAACCCTTGATGCAGTGTCACTGTTACTACATTTTCATCAGTCATGAAGGATATAAAATAGTAGTGGACAAACGTGATTGCCTCTGCTGTTGATCAGTTTCTGCTTATGAAGTCTTAGATCCAAATTCAGAAGCTCCTTTATGGAAAAAAGCCTACAGATTTTGAGAAGTAAAATCAAAGGGTTTTATAAAAATTAAATTGGGTTCAATAAAAATTACTGTTTTGTTGAATTACTTTCTATACCTTTTTAACCATCCTCTAGAATTCTGTAGAAAAGACAGAATATATTAAGCTGTAGAGAACGACATAAGAACCTTATAGAGACATAATTTGCTAATAGACACCAGGGGAGTGTAAAATGGCACAAATTACACTTTTTTTTTTTTTTTTTTTTTTTTTTTTTTTTTTTTACTCTTTGGTATGTAAGTTAGACTACACTAGGCTGTCCCTGGGTCATATTTTATTTTTAGCCTCTAAATACTAGAGCTCATCTTCTATAAATATGATCAAGGGGGAAAATTTGAAGCATTCCTCAGTATTAGGGTATAAATCATGGTGAGTAATACTAAATTTACATACCAATACTTCAACAAATCCTTCTGAAACTAGCCCTCAGGAGGGTAGGTAACCAAAGAGAAAATAGCTAAGGAGGACAGTTTGCAGGGACAGAAGGAGCAATAAAGTGGCATTAGATTTCTCTTGTGCTCTCTCTTCAGAGTGGTGAACAGCAGGAAAACCTGGACTTGGCTCAAAAGTCACAGAAGCACAGAAGGGTTATACAGAGTTCTGCATTGTGTTACCAACATGAAATTACTGTTTTTTGTCCTTGGACCATAACACATACAGTACAGCCTTGAAACTCAGAACAATTCAGGAAGTCATCTGCCTGCTACACGGCCAAGTTAAGGCAGACTTTAAGGATAGTCTGATACTACTTGCTCCTCCAACAACCATGTAACAGTTGCTGGTCAACAGGTGCTGTTGAGCTAGAGAGGTTTCTGAACAGTCCACATCAAATGTCCTCAAAACCATGGCAAAAGGGTAAGATGGCAAAAGGGTAAGACACCAAAAGTGCAGCAGCTAGTTTAAAACCCGACAATTGTATTAGTGCCTTACAAAGAAATCTCAGACATCTCCCAAATTCCATATTCCCCATCTAGTTTGACATAGCATTGTGTCTAATATGCTTAGAGAGGAGAGAACTAGGACTCAGGAGAAAAACAAAACACCGCAGAATTGTTACCTGACATTAGCCTAGAAAGAGCTGCTCAGGGAATGAAAAAATAAACATTTTGTAGAAAATTATGTTGTAACTAACCATTTCTCCAGCAGAGGGTGGTCTAAGTATACAAGAAACAGGATTGCATTTTTCTAATCAATGCTCCCTAATACCTCATCTTCTGGTACAGAATATACCTTCAGTTTTCCCTTATAAATAATGTTATGGCTAGGTAGAGGAACACGCATGTGACTTCATATTTTTTATTACTAAAACAAAATGATTATATTTAAAAAAAAGTTATGTCAACCTCAACATTACAAATTTAAATGAAAGTAATTAGAAATGCAAAAAGCTGAGGTACCAGCATGTTAACTTGTACGTGATCCATATCCTGCTGGATTCATGTTGAATGTTTTACAATACAAACAGTACCATACCTATTATATTGTGTTTTATTGTATTTTGTGGAGCATCTAGAAATCCCAATCAAAGACTGGGGTCCCCACCATGTGTTAGGTGCTATGTACATACACATAAGAGCAGAAGCTACGCCTGACCCAAGAAGCCTAGTTAAGGCATGATCCTGAACACATATCTGAGGATCTTTACTAAGGTCTTAAGGATCAATCTTTTGATTCAAAAGCAGAATAGGGAACAATCTGTGAACAGGGGCTGAATTAACATAGCTCTTAGACCTTTAAGTTTTGCATTTCCTGGCTTTGTATCTTAAACTTTAGTTTCATATAGTTACATCAGTATATTCCATCTCTGAGGAACCTAGCTGACACATGAATATCAAGCTGGCTCACTCTGCTAATCTGTTGTTCCCCCTTCTTCCAGTCTTTGACCTATTCACCAGTCTTTATTTTTGACGTTAGGATGCAACATGCTTAACTTAGACTAAGAGGCCGTGTCCATATGAGCATAGTCGTGCGGTATGTGGCGGCACAGACACACCTGCAGTGCCACATACTGCACGTTCAGTTGTTCTCTGTGCTGCAAGACAGCAGCATGGAGGGTTTTTTTGACCCTTGGATATCCAGGGGTCAAAAAAACCCATGGAGAAAAAAAGTGGAGCAGTGTATGCACAGACAATGTGCACCACTCAAAAGCAGAGCCAGGTCACTTGGAGCTGTTCTACAGCTGCCAGTCAGGCTCTGCACAGCACACAGGCTCTGCTGTAGTCCTGAGAGGCCCCCTGGACCCCAGGTAAGGTTGTTGGGGCCAACCCACCGCTGGCCTCAGCCTCCCCTAGCACCCCCAAGGTACCTTGCTGCATGCCACAGCATGCATGGCACAGGCATTCCCTGGAGACAAGTAGCGGTGGTGCAAGGTGCACTGCTGCTAGCTGTCCCTGGGGAACCAAACATCCATACCACATGTGAACACAGCCAGTGGAGCCATTCACTATAAAGATGTCAGAAAACAAGTCCTGGACATCCCACTCACAAGAATGAAGTCACAAGTCTTCCGGGTTTGCTTCTCCCAGAAGACGACAGCTGTTATGGGAGAACTAAGGATATGGATTAGGAAAGAAGCCATAGAATCATAGATAATTAGGGTTGGAAGGGACCTCAGGAGGTCATCTAGTTCAACCCCCTGCTCAAAGCAGCTCCATGCCCAACTAGATCAAGCCAGGCTTTAAAAACCTCCAAGGATGGAGATTCCACCACCTCTCTAGGTAACCTGTTCCAGTGCTTCACCACCATCCTAGTTTTTCCTAATATCCAGCCTAAACCTCCTTTGCTGCAACTTGAGACCATTGCTCCTTGTTCTGTCATCTGTCACCACTGAGAACGGTCTAACTTCATCTTCTTTGGAACCCCCTTCAGGTAGTTAAAGGCTGCTATCAAATGCCCCCTCAGTCTTCTCTTCTCCAAACTAAATAAACACAGTTCCCTCAGCCTCTCCTCATAAGTCATGTGCCCCAGCCCCTGAACCATTTTCATTGCTGTCCACTCTACTCTCCAACTTGTCCACATGCTTTCTATAGTGGGAGCCCAAACTGGACACAGTACTCCAGATGTGGCCTCACCAGTGCAGAATAATTACTTCCCTCAGTGTGCTGGCAATGCTCCTATTAATGCATCCCAGTATGCTGTAAGCCACCTTCTTGGCAACAACGGCCCATTGCTGGCTCATATCCAGCTTATTGTCCATTGTAACCCCCAGGTCCTTTTCTGCAGAGCTGCTGATTAGCCAGTCAGTCCCCAGGCTGTAGCAGTGCTTGTCACTCTTCCATCCTAAGTGCAGCACTTTGCATTTGTCCTTGTTGAATCTCATGAGACTTCTTATGCTCCAAATCTCCAATTTGTCTAGGTCACTCTGAATCCTAGCCCTACTGTCCAGTGTATCTACTATACCCTCTACCTTGATTGCATCCGCAAACTTGCTGAATATCCCATCTTCCAGATCCTTAATGAAGATATTGAGGAAAACAGGCTCCAGGACCAACCCCTGGGGCACTCCACTTGATACCAGCTGCCAACTAGGCATTGAGCCATTGACTACTACCCATTGAGCCTAACAATCCAGCCAGCTTTCTATCCATCTTACAGTCCATTCATCCAATCCATGTGTCATGGTGCGAGATCCCCAGGGTTGGCCGTGATGTCCCTAGATCCCTGTGGCGGTGCCAACTTCGCCCTTTACCATGCCCCATGCCTCGCAGATTGTATTTAGATGTTGTCTCTTGTGATGGGGTCTCAGTCTAGTTCAGCCTCTTGTTGTTGCTGGACCCTTAGCCTCAGTAACTGCACTCTCTGGTCCTGGTGCCCTACACAGTAGTGTGCCCCAATGAGGCCTCCTCCCCAATAGCCTCATCCCGGTCCACCAGATTAAACAACAACAATTTGTCCCGGCAGGACAAATTATGCTGAGGGGAAACCAGCATGGGTTTGTGGCGGGCAGATCGTGCCTGACCAACCTAGGCTCTTTCTATGACCAGGTTACGAAATGCCTGGACACAGGAGGAGGGGTGGATGTCGTATACCTGGACTTCAGGAAGGCCTTCGATACGGTATCCCACCCCATACTGGTGAACAAATTAAGAGGCTGTGATGTGGATGACTGCACAGTCCGGTGGGTGGCGAATTGGCTAGAGGGTCGCACCCAAAGAGTCATGGTAGATGGGTCAGTCTCGACCTGGAAGGGTGTGGGCAGTGGGGTCCCGCAGGGTTCGGTCCTTGGACCGATACTCTTTAATGTCTTCATCAGCGACTTGGACGTGGGAGTGAAATGTACTCTGTCCAAGTTTGCAGATGACACAAAGCTATGGGGAGAAGTGGACACGCCGGAGGGCAGGGAACAGCTGCAGGCAGACCTGGATAGGCTGGACAAGTGGGCAGAAAACAACAGAATGCAGTTCAACAAGGAGAAATGCAAAGTGCTGCACCTAGGGAGGAAAAATGTCCAGCACACCTACAGCCTAGGGAATGACCTGCTGGGTGGCACGGAGGTGGAAAGGGATCTTGGAGTCCTAGTGGACTCCAAGTTGAACATGAGCCGGCAGTGTGACGAAGCCATCAGAAAAGCCAATGGCACTTTATCGTGCATCAGCAGATGCATGACAAATAGGTCCAGGGAGGTGATACTTCCCCTCTATAGGGCGTTGGTCAGACCGCAGTTGGAGTACTGCATGCAATTCTGGGCGCCACACTTCAAGAAGGATGCGGATAACCTGGAGAGGGTCTAGAGAAGGGCAACTCGTATGGTCAAGGGCCTGCAGACCAAGCCCTACGAGGAGAGACTAGAGAAACTGGACCTTTTCAGCCTCCGCAAGAGAAGGTTGAGAGGCGACCTTGTGGCTGCCTATAAGTTCATCACGGGGGCACAGAAGGGAATTGGTGAGGATTTATTCACCAAGGCGCCCCCGGGGGTTACAAGAAACAATGGCCACAAGCTAGCAGAGAGCAGATTTAGACTGGACATTAGGAAGAACTTCTTCACAGTTCGAGTGGCCAAGGTCTAGAACGGGGTCCCAAGGGAGGTGGTGCTCTCCCCTACCCTGGGGGTCTTCAAGAGGAGGTTAGACGAGTATCTAGCTGGGGTCATTTAGACCCAGCACTCTTTCCTGCTTATGCAGGGGGTCGGACTTGATGATCTATTGAGGTCCCTTCCGACCCTAACATCTATGAATCTATGAATAAATAGGAGCCCATGGGCTACAACCTAACAATAATGATAACCATGACACTGGAGGCCACACTCTGCACCTTTAAGAGGGCCAGTTTCTCCCTCAACAACGTGTGCCTCCTACCCCCAGGGACTTTAGGAGCTCCTAGAGCCCAGTAGTCTCACCAGCAGCAGAACAGGCTACCAAGCATCCCCGCAGAGCTTTTGCGCACAAACTCTTTTCCCCCTGGCTGCTGCCGGAGCACTAACTGCCTCCAGCCCCGGCCCTGGGGCTTATCTGTGCCCAGGGCCCTGCCTTCTTCCGGCCAGCTGACCGGGTGCAGGTGCAGGCTAATTCCCTCATTAGCCTGCTGCCATGGCAACCTGAACCTGTGTGTGTGGGCGGGGGGGGGGGGTCTGCCAGGCTCCTAGGGCCCTGACCCCTGGGCAGTTTCTACCTCTAAAGGAGCAGGCACACCTTAGTGTCCTGCAACACCATACTTCCTCATCTTCTTCCCTTTCTTAAAGATGGGCACTATATTTGCCCTTTTCCAATCGTCTGGGACCTCCCCCGATTGCCGCAAGTTTTCAAAGATGATGGCTAGTGGCTCTGCAATCACATCAGCCAACTCCCTCGGCACCCACGGATGCTTTGCATCCATCTCCGTGGACTTGTACATGTCCAGCTTTTCTAAATAGTCCTTAACCTGTTCTTTCACCACTGAGGGCTGCTGACCTCCTCCCCAAACTGTGCTGCCCCATGCAGTAGTTTGGGAGCTAACTTTACCTGTGAAGGCCAAGGTAAAAAAAGCATTGAGTACTTCAGCCTTTTCCTTATCATCTATCACTAGGTTGCCTCCCCCATTCAGTCAGGGACCCACACTCTCCCTGACCTTCCTCTTATTGCTAACATACTTGTAGAAACTCTTTGTGTTACTCTTCATGTCCCTTGCTAGCAACTCTAATTGTGCTTTGGCCTTCCTGACTTCATCCTTGCACGTCTGAGCAATATTCTTATATTCCTCCCAAGTTGTCTGTCCAAGCTTCCACTTCTTATAAGCTTCCTTTTTGTGTTTAAACTCATTGAAGAGTTCTCTGCTAAACCAAGCTGGTCGCTTGCCACATTTGCTATTCTTCCTGCACATTGGGATGGTTTGTTCCTGCATGCTTAGTAAGATTTTTTTAAAATAGAACCAGGACTTCCTGGACTCTTTTCCCCTTCAGACAGGCCTTCCAGGGGATCCTGCGCATCAGTTCCCTGAGTAAGTCAAAGTCTGTGTTTCTGAAGTCCAGGGTCCATACTCTGTTGCTCTCTTTTCTTCCTTTCCTCAGGATACTGAACTCAGTCATCTTGTGGTCACTGCTGCCCAACTTGCCATCTACTTCTACATCTCCCACCAATTCTTCCCTGTTTGTGAGCAGTAGGTCAAGAAAAGCACAGCCCCCGGTTGGTCTCGCCAACATTTGCACCAGGAAGTTGTCTCCAACACTCTTCAAAAACTTCCTGGATTGCCTGCGCACTGCTGTACTGCCCTCTCAGCAGATGTCAGGGTGATTGAAGTCCCCCATGAGAATCAGGACCTGTGATCTGGAAACTCCTGCTAGTTGTCTGAAGAAAGCCTAGTCCACCTTATCCTCCTGGTCAGGTGGTCTATAGCACACACCCACCACAGCATCACCCTTGTTGCTTGCCTTTCTAACCTTAACCCAGATACTTTCAAGAGGCCTATCTCCAGTTTCATATTGGAGGTCTGAGCAATCATGCAGCTCTTTTACATACAGTGCAACTCCTCCTCCTCTTCTCCCCTGCCTGTCCTTCTTGAACAGTTTGTACCCATCCATGATAGTGCTCCACTCATGTGAGCTATCCCCCAAGGTCTCCGTTATTCCAATCATGTCATAATTCCTTGACTGTGCAAGGACTTCCAATTCTTCCTGCTTGTTTCTCAAGCTCTGTGCATTTACAGATGCCTGAGGTGACTAGCCGATTGCCCTACTTTCTTAGGCAGAATGAGACCTCCCCTGCCCCCACCTGCTTCTGCTTCCTCCAGGTCCTCTGCTTCCTCATCTACCTCAGGGTTTTGTTCTCCATCCCCCAGCCAACCTAGTTTAAAGCCCTCCTCACTAGGTAGCGAGCCTGTCTGTAAAGATGCTCATCCCTTTCTTCATCAGGTGGATCCTGTCTCTTCTTAGCAATAGAAACATCACAGACAGACATCTTCAGGAAAGCTAAAGCCTGCTAGAAACAGGGATTGAACTAACAGCCTTTGATTTTGCAGACTAATGCTCTTCCAGTTGAGCCACATTGACAGCTATATAAAGAGAGAAGTTAAAATGTCTGTTTGGGAGTTTTTATAGTTTCTCTAGCAGGATGCTTAACCCCAGGTCTGTGGGCCAGTTATGTAGCCATATGATCTAGCCCACAGGTCTTCCAAAGAGTCCAGAAAGTTGGTGGCATGGGAGTGTTGGCTATTAATTCTGCCACTGCTCCACCACTGGCAAGTTTTCAAGCCCTGTGGGCCCAGACAACATGGCCCCTGTGTGTCAGATCCATGGTACATGTGGCCAGGGCTGGGGTGGTACGACCAATCCAATGTGTGTGTGGTCAGGACTGAGGCTGGGCTGTGGCTCATCTGTCATGCACAGGGCTGAGGATATGGCAGCAGGCCCAATTCTGCATGTGTGGAATCAGGGCCAGGGCAGAGGCCAGGGCTGGAGAAGCAGGCCTGATCCAGCATACGCACGGCCAGGTCCACAGGCTCAATATGGCACATGGGACCAGGCCCACAGACTGGTTCTGGCCTGCAGACTAACCTTACATCACTCATCTGCCCTACGGGACCAAAAGGTTGGGCACTACTGTTCTATAAGCATCCATGTTTTAAGGTGTTTGACCTATGAGTCTCTGCTGTCCTCTCAGCACAAGGCCTGATTTGTCACTCTGCTAAACCACGTTTATGCAGATGTAAATCCACTATAATCAACATGGAAAACTGGATTAACAGAGCAGGAAATCAGATTCAGTGCGTCTATATATAATTTTGATAACATGACTTTGGTGTTTGCTGATCTTATGGATTTTGCCATAGTACAAAATTGTAATAAAACATACAAGTCACAGTGTGGGAATAAGCTTCTAGGATACAGTGGACTTCTACTCTGCATGTTTTTGAAAAATAAGACATTTACATGATAAAACTGTCTGAAATTCATTTAACTGTACATACAACCTTCCAGTGGTTAGAGGAATAAAGGTCCATGGACTTCTCCTTTATTTGCAAAACTGTTCTAGGAAAAAATACATGTATGTGTAACTATGGGTTTAATAACCAAAGCTGGTGACATTTTAGTTCTCAATTGTACAAATATTTATGCATGCAAGTAAAGTTCCTTTGACTTCAATCTGACTATTTATGTGCATAAGTGTTCACTGAGTTTGGACTTGAGGAAGAAAAGAAGAGGGAAATTAAAGTCAATTGGACTGAAAATATATATTGAAAAAGAATAAGGGAAGAAAACCCCATGCAGGTTTACAAAAGAGGGAATAGAACAAATTCATGGAAAGGAAAAGCAAGAGAAACAAAAAGTGCAAAAGCGAGTAAAGTTTGCTGCCAAAGATTGTTCACTATAGATATTTAACACATATAATATACAACACAAAAGTCACATTCATTTTCACTGCATTTCATTTGTGGATGATAATCTACATTCATAAATTGCTGCAAACGTATAGTATTGGTAATCTATACACACCCATGAAATGTTAGGTGCCACATTTAAACCTTCCTTACACTCTTTTTGTCTCTGCACAGGATCTCTCTGATTTTTAAAAAGAAAATCAATACAAAATTTCACAAGTTCCAGTCCTCCATCATGCCCCCTCCTCCTTGCTCACCAGACAGGCACATTTCTTACCTGTTCTCTCACTCTAGTCCTTTTCCCTCAATGAATCCCTTTCCGTCCCTTCTGGTCCCCCCTGCACCTACTGCCACTGCCTTATATCCCTTGACTCCTCCCTTATTCTTCTCCTCAGTCTCTAACTTTTCTAGGGCCCCATTCCTACACAATACATAGGTATACTTTAGTTTCCTTCTGGATGAAAGAAAAAAAAATCTGTCTCGATCCATTTCTAGCTACCATTCATGTTTTTCTTCTTCCTTTCACCTCCAAGTGTATTGAATAAACCAATATCTTAAATGTCTTTCGTCCAATTCACTCCTTGAAATTTGCCATTCTGTTTTATATCCTCCCCACTCCATTGAAATGGCTCTTACAGCAGTCTTATATTGTATCTTTTTGGCCAGATCTCAGAATCTCTATTTCATCTTCATTTTCTTTGATTGATGGGCAGAATTGGCCACAGTTCAACACTCCCTGCTTTGTAACATTCTGTCCTATTTTGGCTTTTGAGGCTCCATCCTCTCATAGACTCACCCTCTGTAATTTCTCTTCCAGTATCTTGTTTGCTGGCACCTTCCCTTTCCCTCTGTCTTTCTTGGTTCTTGGCTGTGCGCTCTTTTCTCTCCATGTCCTATCCTTGGGCATGCTTCTCTACAACTAGGTCACCAACTACCATGTTTACATTAATGTCTCACTGCTAAAATCTGTCTCCCTCTACCTAATCCCAAAATCTTGGCTTGCCTTACTGGCATCTCCTAGTGAGTGTGCAGCGGGCAATTTAGTGCAATGTGGCCAAAACAAAGTTTTCAATTGCCAATCAGCTAAACTGCAAGACTTTTCTCCAATTTCTTTGTTACTGGGGATAACTGTCTTCTTTCCAGTTACTCAGGCCTAGCCTTTGAAAGATACATAGGCACTTCAGGGACTTATACACATTCCTGATGCCTGCTCTGACATGTTCTAATTAGAACGCATCGGAGCAGACTTGACTGAGTCTGCTGGAGCGTGCTAATTGGCACACTCCAGAAGCCTTGGTGTCAAGTGTATTCAGTGTCCCTGTGCTTCAAAAGGGCAGTGGGGGCGTTTTAACTCAAACTTGTCAAGCAAGCTTGAGTTAAAGCATCCCTGACACCATTTTGAAGTGCAGGATGCTGAATACACGAAATGCTACAGGTGTTTTAATTAGAGCAGCTCCCGAGAGCTGCTCTAATTAAAGTGCCTCCCCCACCAACTCCAGACACCCTGCAAATCCAGCTCCAAAAGACGCCCTTCAATGTTGAGCCCTGTAATGCCCAGCTCCAAAATACCTTACCACCTCCAGCAGTCCTCAGCCACAGTTAGATGCCCAGACTCCCCAGTGGATGCCTAGGGAGAGTTCAGCAGCTGAAAAAGGCAACCTCAGAAACAAGCTGAGCAAGGAACTCCCTTATTAGCCACACTTATTAGGAGTGAAATATTGAGGAAAAGGGACAGGCTTTGTGATTCATCTGTGGCCAGGAATGCACCACACTCCCCTTGGCATCCAGAGCTGTGAGACCTCTTTTGAGCCCTATTAGAAGAAGAGACAAAAAAGAAATGTTTATTGGAGCAGCAACTTCAACTGTACCCACACATCTCAAGTAAGTGCCCTAATCACTGGCCTATAGTCAGCCTCTTCGTCTGACCCATCGTTAGTTATTCATCTTGTAACACCCACACACACTTGGTTGTTGTATATTGTATTTTTATGTAGGTAAGATGGTCCCTGTTGTTCTGGCCATGTGCTCAGCGGATGGCAAGCTGGGGCCTGTATCTGGACGCAGGGGATTCTTTAGTTGGTTGGGAGAGACTGCAGGGTGGCACTCCCCGACTGGGCAAGGCCAGAGTGATGCCATGCAAAGGGATATAAGGGGAGCTGGTCTGGTTTGCGGGAGGAGAAGCTGCTAACAGCTTCTGAAGAGTGAAGTCTCCTCCAAGGGAGAAGGAGTTTGCAGATAGCAAAAAGAGAAGCTCAGGTAGAAGGCAGAGAGGGGGAGAATTGTCCCCGTGTCTAGAAACTCCTCTCTCCTCCTCTTCTTCCCCTCATTCTTTTTTGACAGATTAATACTGGGGGAAAGAGCATTGGTTCCTTGGGTTTGCTGGCCAGGATTTAGGTCTAGCAGTTTAAACAGGGTTGGAACCTGGGTGTTTCTAATCCAGCCAGTTTGGGTTAGCTATAACCATTAATCAACCTGGAGTTTTCCTGCAGTTTTTGTTTCAGCAGGCCATATAATCCAGCCCAGAAGTGTGAGGTGCATGCATGCTGTCTAGAGCTGCGGTTGCTCCCCACACACATATCCAACATCTCTGCAGGAGCAAAGATTGCCACGCCACTATCCCTCCAAGAGCACTGAGGGGCCCCTTGTACCGCCAAAGGACCTGTGCTGTCAAGCAGCTTCCCCTGGTGCAGCGCAACCTATAGACTATGTCATGTAGTTAGTAGTGTTTCACATTGCATTTGGTGTTTTTTTTCCTGTTTTCTGTATTAAACCTGGTTTGGTTAGACTGCTTGTGAGGAGGGGGGGTTTGTTTATGTGGGACACACTAGTAATTAATTTAGTATTCCCAGATCTCAGGGTAGGGGCTCGAGGCACAGGTATCATTTATGAGGTACCCCAAAATGTGAACCTGGCCCTTGTACTGCTGACTGGTGCCCAGCAAAAGGGTTACACTATAAACAAGAAAATCTCCAGAAGAAAAACCTGTAAGGGACCTCCACCCCTAAGCAGTCAATAGCTCTGTGGTTACAGCACTCACTTCAGATGTGGGTTTACCTCCTTCTGTGTCAGGAAAAGTAGGGATTTGAACCAATGCTTTTTACATCACACGAGTGCCCTAACCTCTACCATGGCTGAAGTGAGTATTGTTTAGGACAAATCTTTTTGTTTTAAATTGTAATCAGTTATAGATCACAAAGGATAAGAAAGCTCCCAGTCCACATCTGAGTCAGCCAAAAAGCTCTCCAACCAAAAGGGAAAATCAGACTCAACAATCCTGATATTTCTATAGAAAAAGCAAAACAGGAATTACTGTGCTTGAATCAGACTCAATATCCACAGAATCCTGTATCCTGTCTCCAACAGTGTCCAGTTACTGATGCATGAGGGTGCAGGAAATTTGGTAATAGGCAGATGTGGGATAATTTGCCACCATGAAGGTTTCACCCTTATCCCTCATAATTGTAGACTGATTTAAAGCAGGAGGTTATCAAGCAGAAATAATCGTTTTTGTTTTGAAAAAATCAAAACACCTTCAGGTCTCCTGTAAACATAATAAAGAAGCGGAAATGGTCACACGCTCATCTCACTTTTCCTTGCAGAAAACATTTACCTGACAAAGAGAGAGACCATGGACACTGAATCCTGTGCAGCCTGTCAGGGCAGTACAGATGGTGACAAACAGGGGCTCTATTGATATCTTGTTTTCACTGTCACCTTAGTAACTGCACAGATTGTATCAGAAAATTTTAAAAGCAAAATAGAGGTTAGATCCATTTTCAATACTCTAAATTAAAAGAACAAATGAATCACCCAACTGTAGTTAATGGGCAATTAACATAATTCTGGTCCAGTGTAACTGAAAGATAATGAAAAAGCTGATTGCAAATGAACCAGGAGTAATGTAGGAGGTCATAATAGTCCCATAACTCTGAATGAGAAACCAATTTCTCCTCTAACATGAGATGCTTTGATTGGTGAAGGTCTTTATCACACCATGAAATTCCCCCATCATTGTAGGGGATGGGAAAAGGGGTTCTGTTGTGCAGAGAGCATGTGGCGACAGAGCAGGCACACAGAGCAACTGCACAAAACCTGGATGTGCTGGGCTCATGCCAGTGCTGCCTAATGCCACTGCAGACTGAGAGGAACGAGAGGTGTGGAGAGGGCACGGGCATGTGCATTGGTGGGCAGCAGATCCACAGCAACACAGAATAGGTGGCCACAACCCACACAGAGGGGGTGTGAAGATAGGGCTGCTCCTCTTCTGACCTCAAGACTGGAGACTTCTTTATAAATGGCTCAAACTCTGCCTATGTGCTGTAATTTGGATTATCATCCCCTTGCCCACAAATCTCTTCTCAGTTAGAGAGGGCTTGAGTGAATTTAATCCACAATGGTTTTCACTCCTCTCCACTCAGCACCCATTTCATTAATGGAAGATCAATTCAGCAGATTGTTATCAGAAAAAATATCACAAACTATTGTGGTGGCCAATTTGGTGGCTGAATCTCCGAATCCAAATCAAATCAGAGGACCTGTTAATCTCTCCAAATCGAATCAGAACCTTCCGAATCTATTTGGAGAGATTTGGAAAGATTTGGAGATTCAGACATAGAGATAGCTTTAAATATTTTTTTTTAGGTAGCAGGCAGCTCATGAATGCTGTGATGCTGGGGCTCATGGAGCATCCCACAGGAGTGCAGGGGGCTTCCTAGCGTGCTCAGCAGCAGACCTGGAAGTGGACCAGAAGCACTTCTGGTTCACTTCTGAGCACACGGGGGGGCCCCCAGGCTCCTGTGGGATGCTCCATCCGGACTAGCATCACAGCAATCACAAGCTGTGCCTGGTACCTTGAGGTCTGTAGAAAAAACATTTAAAGCTGTGTCTATGTCTGAATCGCTGATTCTCTGAATCAGCATCAAATCTTCAGATTTGGATTTGGCTGAATTGAATCAGGGACAGTGATCCAAATTAACTAATCAAATCACTGTCCCCGATTTGGGCTGAATCTGAATTGAATAGGGCCCACTTCGCACACCCCTACAAAATATCAGCTTGCTAACAAAAGCTGATTCATCACTGAGTCAGCTCGTCTATAAGGTGCATCTCTGCCCTGCCTTCTGCCAGATAAAGTATATGTTCAATGCTAGTAATAGAGTGGTCAAAACAACTGTTGGGCAAGGACTGCCTATTTTCCTAAAATTTTCAATCTGTATTTAGCATCACTATATCCTTGGGGGTGGGGGGAACACAACATTTGTCATCATATTATAATTCTAGGTAAAATGGTAAATGAATCTTGGAAATGGATACAAAAAAATACTGACTCACAAAACCACTGTCTCCCTGCTCAGCTTTTTCTAGTACTATCCTAAGGTCCTCTTGTGCCAAGCTGTGCAAAATAACTATATGTTTTATAGGATAGGGACATAAACCTAGATCCAAACTTAAAATATTACAGATCAACAAGTTCTTGCTCCATGTGTTACATGCAGAGTCTGTGGACTTGAAAACAATAGATAAGGGGCCGGTAGATATCTCTCAAGAATATATATCCCAGTGCCTAGGTTTTATAGGGTTAGTAGATCAGATTGATATGCTCTGCAAATGGCTTCCTTTATGTAGCACTCTACATCAGCTTTTATCACCATGGGTTTGCTGTTGTACCCAGCAGAAGCATATCCATAGACTGAGGTGCCCCAATCTGCCATGAGGCTCCAACTTGAGGCTGAAATGGAAAGTGCATGGATACAGCATGTTACAGGGGTATAGGTTGTAACCATGTTGGTCTAAGGACATAGTCAGACTAACATACATACTTTCACAGAACCAGCAAGCACCCTAAACACACCAGGAAAGCTGTGATATACAGCCAAGCCCTCAGATACCACTGACTTTGCACTGAGGAGAACGCCAGGGATTGCCACCTTACAAATCTTAAAAAGGCTTTCACTCAACAAGGACATTCCCCCAGAGAGCTTGATTGCATGTTTGAAAGAGCCACCTGGATACCATGTGAAGAATTGCAGCAGTACAGAAGGAAATGCATGAATCGCAGACTGCTGGTTATCACCCCTCCCTCTAACTTATACAGAAAATCCTTATACAAATGCAACCCATACTATAAGACGACCCGATTCTTAAAGAGATCTTCCCAGAACCACCCATCCTGGCCTTCAAACAGCACTGAACTTTGCTAACCTCATCACCAGAAGCAAAAACACACCAAATTGATCCTATGGCCCAAAACACACTGAATTGATCCATCCAGACCGTGCCATGACAAGAAATGCAAAACCCGCCAATAATCTCCATCACCCCCATAATTACTACACCCTACAACAGAACCATCAGCATTTCTAGATCTCACAGCTGCACCTCCAGAAATGTAATATATCTCATCCAGTGCACCAAATGGCTTGATGGCAAATACGTAGGAGAGACCAAACAATAATTGCGCACCAGAATGAACGTATACTGGAAATCTATTAAAGACAAGAATATCCATGTATCAGTGGGTGCATATTTCTGACAAGAAAACCATTCTTTCTTCTATCAGCTCTAATCCTCAAAGGGAATTTACAAAACACTTTTCACAGATGAGCCTATGAACTTCACTTCATCAACCTCCTGTATACTAAAAATCATGGATTAAATTTAGACATTGGATTTATGACACATTATAACCTACCTGACATCTGACTCCCCAGATACCTCTCCACTATTTATCTGTTACATTCATCCCCCTTCTCACTCACTGACCCCTCAATTTACATCTTCACTGACTGCCTTTCTTGCATGCATACCAGTCTCTGGCTTCTTTACTATTCACTTCATCCAGGAAGAGCACACGCCAACTGCAAATGCTTCCTCAGTCTGACAAAGGGTTTTTAAACCAGAAAGCTTGTTAAGAAATTTTTTTACAACTATTTAGTTGGTCTGATAAAAGATATCAGATTTACCCAAAGAGTCTTGTCTGGCTAGATACAGCATGATTAGTTACAATCCACTATTTTAAAAACTTCAAATAAATAAAACCTAGACCAAAAACAAACAACTAATTGTGACAACAGGTATATGATCCACATGACTACAACACATTGCCCCATTTAGGATAACAAAAAGCATAGTTTACTGACTATGGTGAAGAGGAACAGAAGGAAAAGCTTTGCTCAATTCAGAAAAGTGATGGTCATCCTGAACTCCTGATGGTCATCCAGCTCCTATCAGTGCTTGACTGCTCCCAGAAGACAACCAACAGCTGGAAAGGGTGGGTTCTGTAAGTGAGAGCCAGAAAGCTCCTGTTACATGAGGAGAAAAACAGTAGCAGGCAGAGCTGTCTACAAGGAAAATAGCCACCCAGGGTAAGAGACAGAGGCTAGGAGTGTCTATCACACAGCTGATTGCTCTGCAATGGCCCAGCAGGGCAGAATACTGTTTGGGAAGCACAGGTCCTGCCACAGGTGTGAAGGCAAAAGTAGTAAGCAACACTAGAGGCTAGTCAGCAAGCCTCCTTAGGAAACACCTGTGGCAGCTTAGGGAGCCACAAGACCAAAATGGGACATGACTACCAGCCATATAAATGCAGGACTTGAGCCAGAACAGGAAGTCTGGCTCTGGAGGCTGTAATGGAGGGAGCTCCAGAGCAGGAAGGGCCAGAAGGTTCCTAACTGGCACTGGTGCTACCTTGGGGGAGGCAAACAGATTGTTGCTGCCTTGCAGAGGAATGTGACCCAGGATAAGAGGAAGCCTGGTTGAACAGGCAGGTAGCCACTGCTTATGTTTGGACCCAAAGCAGGTTAGTTGGTAGCATAACTGGAGAGGTTTATTCCTTTTTTTATAGTTTACACTGATGGTTGGGGTTTGGGGCTAGCAGGAGTGGTACAGAGGTCCCAGTTGTGCCTGAAGGCATGAGAATGTCTGGAGCCCTGTCAGGGGCTGGGGGCTCAAGACGCAGACCAGGCTTGAGCCTTATAGGGTGGCAGCCTAAGGAAGGACTGCAGCGAAACACAACTCAAGCCAGACAGGGTCTGGGAGCCTGGAAGAGAGAGAGCCAAAGCAGGCTTAGTGCCCAGAGCAGGGCATTTACAGGGGCCAGGGGGCACTGGACTAAAATACCCAAGATAAGAGCTGATGCCCAGAAGCTAGATCCAGTAGAGTGGACCTGGACTAGAAGGCCCAGCTAGAGAAAAGGAGTAGAGGCTGAGAAGGCCAAGGCCCCAACAAGGGAATGATGGTACAGTGGCACCTGCAAGGCATGGGCACAGTGGTAGGAGAGGTCAGAGGCAACTACTAGCTCTTAAGGCTACAGGTGTCATATGGTGCATAGGGTCCAAGGGTGCCCACTCAGATTAAGGGCAGGAGTGAGACCGGTGGAGTCCAGGGGGGACTTGCTAGCTGTTGGGCAGATTGAAGCTCACTCTAGGACCCTTGGGCAGCCTCCCTTTAGATCCAATAAAGACATGGCAGTTGAAAAGTGGAGGGTATCCCAGAAGCAGAGTGGGGCACAGGTTCCTTGGCCACCAGGGGGCATCACAGCCACCCCTGGAGCATGACCTGGTTACAGGCCCTTTTAAGAAAATCATTGTTCCATCATGTATTTCTCTTTTAACCTGTATCTAGTGCTTCTACTTCCCTGGATTACTTTAACAGAAAAATGTCTTATGCCAGAGAGAGACTTTCACCCTTTCTACTCCAGGGTGAATTACAACAGAAGTCACTTTATCCAGTGATTAATCTCCCTAAAAATATCTGGAAAATTTTACTAGGCTGCATTGGGACCATCTAATGTAATGTCTCACTCACAGAAAGGGATTTCACAGAGATATTTTACTACAAAATAAATTCAGCTTCTCCAAACAAACTCTACCAGGTCAACTGGGAAAGGAGAGCTAGGCTTCAGTTTCAAAGAGAAAATTTATAAAAGGGATCTACATAATTGTGGAGGAAGTTACCACCTCAAGCAGTAAAACAGTTTCAAGTTCGGTTCCTTTATAGGTAAGCACCATTTTGTCTTGGAAGCAATAGTATATTGTATAGTTCTGTGACATAGTTTGTTTCTTTGGGAGCTGTGGCAAGTAGCAGGGGAGTATTTTTCTCTTCTCTCATGTCTCTAACTAAAGTAATCTCTTAGGGCAGAGTTGCATCCTTGGAACAACTTGTGCTTTAGCTGCGATTCATGAAAGAAGGGATTGCTTGAATACAGTTCTACTACCCCTATTCAAAAGCTGGTATATATCATGTCATTAAGCAATATACATAAGACTATTTGGAGTATGTATCACTGATTCCTTCCAGCAAGAGGAATCTGACCTACAGGCCCTCACCATCCACTAGTACTTGAAAGCGAGTCAACCCAATAAATCTTGCCTCTCAATACATAACCTTATTGAATGAAAGTTATGCTCCCACTAAAGTCAATAGCAAAATTTCCATCAACCAGAATAAGCCTTAAGATATTACCTTAGAAAATAGGTTACACCGTTTCTTGTTCCTTAGTTGTTGTTCAGGTCTATTTGCATTATCAATTGTAACAAAATCTCAGGAAACAGCCTGCCACTGAAATGCTGTAAAATCGTAAGACATGAAATACCAGTTTATCTGATCAAAAGGTTTGGCTCCTTCCCAGGGAGATAGAAGCCTTCAGTTTTGTCCATAGAGGAATATATTATTATAAAACAGCCTCAGTATATTATTTATAGAAGGGCTATTCAAAATATAAGTAGCCTGATGGTTGACTCTACAGATCAATGTTTGCCAGCCTGTACTTAGCTTAGCCAACAAAAATCTGGCAAAAATAGTTTTCTCTCTGGCAGCTTACAGACATGAAGGGGAGAAAAAACAAACAATGCTTTACTTGAAACTTGGCGTACCCTCACACCGAGTGCAGTGCATGCCCAGAAGAGGTAAAGTAATAGTTTGACCAAGCTTGCCCAATGTCTGTATAGATTGCACACTTCAGCGGGGCTTTTTGGCACTTTCATCCTAAGGTGATTCAATCACCTATTAGATAAAAGTGCCAAAAAGTCCTGCTGAGGTGCCCAGTCTATACAGATGTTGGGGAGCTGGGTCAAACTAATGATCTACATCTCCTGGTGAAGCACTAGTTTGGCGCTTCTGGGTTTATACTTGCCTTTAGTGTCAAACACCTGTCCAGGGCCTGTGAGACACTTAGGAATTCCAGTTAGGACTTCCATTTTTAGGCCATAAATGGAATTTAAATGGTACATAGATCTGGTGTGGGCACTATTCAGATAACTAAATTTACCCTGGTCTATATTCCTTAAAGGAGTGCTAGACTGGAACAAAATGAGGATTGCTTGTTCATTTGGTGTCTATGGTTGCACGCATCTTTAGACATAGGATTACCTAAGCTTCACCCAAAGTTTGTAGTACAACAAAGAAGATGATGTGAATTTGCCATCATCACTTTCATCACCAACTGCAGGAGCAGACAATAGCAACATCTGTCCTCCATTTGTAGCAAGATCCCAAAGTCATTGGTCAGTGCTTGCAACTAATGAATGTCTCTGTGTGAGTGGAGAATCTGATGCAAGGAGAGATGGAGGCCCACATTCTCACAAATGTCTGTTGTTAAATGTGCCTCGATGTTTGAGTGCCAGGTGGAGATTCTGGTCGGGCTGCTGTAAATGGAACCTGATAAAATTAGTAGGCAAATTAAAAATTCGGGCCTAAGTGCCTTCTCCAAATTCACCGTACTTGTTGAGCTTAGCTAGATCTGGTTGCATACATTTCTTCAAACTGCCTGGCCTAGATACATTTTTAATTCCAGCATGAGCTGGGGTCAGAAAGAAGAGTCCTAGGATGGTCTCTCTTTCATGACTACACATTAGATATAAGCCAAAAAAAAGACTAATCCAAGCCAAACAATTCACAGAAGTAGAATAAAGCAGAAAAGAATGACAGAACCAATGAAGAAATCCACAATGTGTCTGCCTGTCTCACAGTAATTAATGCTTTTTGAGATATTAGATAAACTTCTTTTGTTGTAACAGAAACAGATTTCCCAGATCTCCTATTCCAGCTCTTAAGCCCCACCTTTTCTCTGCTTTGTCTGAAATTAGCCACATTTTTCACCACTTTAATAAACATGGAACACAATTTGGAAATTATCTGTTTGCATCAGCACTAGCAATGAACAATAGCTCAAATTTTGAGAGTCAAGGCTTCAATAATAAAGCCTGATTTTCTTAGCAATCAGATGCATGCACATGCATATATATACACATACACACCACATGTCTCTATGAATAGGGCCCAAAACAGCTGCAACCTTCCAGAAATTAATTGGATTCTGGATCATTTGCATTTTTATATAGTTTACCAACAAAAGATGGAGATAGCAAGTTTATTAATGTGAAAAAAAAAATCAGAGAGAAACGGAGCAGCATTTTGGGTGAGCTACTAATCCAAATTTTAATACACGTGGCTCCCTCTTCCTCTTCACCTTATAATACTTCTGTAGATCCTCTAAGGTGGGAATTGATATGCAGGTCTAAAATGCAGGCGGCTGTTAAGGACTCCTAGTGATTGCCTAGGGCCCTTACAGTACTTCATCTGGGTAGGCATTATGATTTGATAATGGCCATTTTCAGACAACACCCAAGGCAATTCTAGGATTTGCTGTCACAATAGACATACTAAAAATAAAGTCAATGTAAATAGATTAAGAAATTGACAGAATAACAAGGCAGAAAGAATTAGAATGAATACACAAATGCCAGATGACAACTAAATGCATTGTGCTGCAGAGATGGGATAAGGAAAGTGGAGCTGGAGGATTTATCTTCTGACTCTGTCTTCAGCCTGCTTCCTGACTGCATGGAAGCTTATTTCACTAGGAAATGAAATCTTTATTAGAAGATTTCTTATCTGCATGCCTATCCAGTGAAAAGCTTCCTTTCCCTTAAATGTAAAGTGAAAGTTCTTCATCTGCAGATGGGAAAATGGCTTTGGCTCTTCAAACCAGTCAACTAATGACTGACTGGCAAAACTAACAGGTCCAGGGGTATGGGAAGGTAATAGTGGCCTGATTTCCAGAGGATCAGACAATCCTCAGCTCACACTGATGTCAGTGAGAGTTGTCATGCAAAGTGTTTCTGAAAATCAAGCCCTCTCAACACAACTTAAAAACCAGCAGCAAAACCTTAGATGGTGCTTGGGAGGGATTTTGTGCATGGCTTGCCTTCTTGATTTCCCTTATTCAATTTCCTTCCTTTGCCAGAAATAGACAAAATTGGATTTAGTCACCTTTACTATGAAGTATGAAAAACAAGATAAGTCAGCACCAATTATATGGGGCTGTGTGTGTCTTTAAGCAAATCATACATGTAACAGCCTAGTCCCAGAAATACTGAAACACAACAGCATGCCTTGGCATGCAGAATAACCACAACTGGCACATGATTTATTGATTACCCCATCATGTGATAGACCTAGAACTAATACAGAAATAAAATATTCAATGATGATTTACAGGGTGGGGAGGAGGCTGTTAGACAAAGAAGGAAAGAAAAGGACTGAAGATGTGGCATCTGGATCCCATGCTATGTTTAATGTATGAGTAATAACAAATGTGGAGCAAAGTTAAACAACTAATAGCTTGGTTTAGCAAGAGCGTATCTGGACTGTTTGAGCTGCTGTTCAGCTTCTCTGCAGTTCCACAGAATCAAGGCTGGGGGAAGAGGTACAAGTGGCTTTTGCTGTATTGTCTGCAAAGCACAAGTTCTGCACTGTCAGTGGAACTCTTGAACTGGCACATCTTTGGTACTTTCTTAGGGCTCTATGCCTATATTCACCCAAACACTTAAGACTATCCTTGACTTCAAGCTTGTGTGTACTGACTTCAGTGGGATTTTAGCCCACACTTGAGCATATGTTGAACCACAACCTACATTATTAATGTGGCTGGCCTAAATACTAAAAATTAAATCTCCTATGAAAATGTGCATGAAAGTGTATTACTGTATGTTGTGTGCATGTGTAACGTTTTCCATCCAATTCTATAACATGTTTAATGGAAAAAATAACTTGGCATTTCTTACCACCTTCTTTCATTCTCCCTTTCCTTCCCTTGGTTAAAAAGTTTCCTTGTGTTGTATTATGTTATCACAGTCTATTCATTTTCCAATATCTCTTTCCTCTTCCGTTTAATTTTAGTGTAAAGTTTAATAACTACCCCTATTTAAATTTCATCTTCTTCCTTTTTTAATTCTTTGTTCTGTTCTTTGCCTTCTTCACTTATTTGCCCTTCTTCACTTATTTGCTTTTTCAGCCTTTCTTTTCCCTTCATATCCTCCCTTGTATCTTCTCTTGATCTTCTCTTCCTCTGGTTAACCACTCTTTATCTTCTCAATGTCTGATGTTTTTAAGCCATTCCCTTCAAGGAAAGGGAAAGGATAGGGTAGTAACCAAGGAAAGGATGAATCAAACATCAGGAATGGAAGAAAAAATAGTTGAGCTACAACAAACACTATGAGCATGAGGGAGGAGGGAAACAGAGGGCATAACCATGATGGGAGACATAGATAAATGAAGCCTGTAGGCGGGGGTCAGAATAGAGAGAGGCAGACACAAGAAGTGGAAGTATGGATAGTGGGGCAGAACTGGGGTGGATCATGGCTCCATTTAGCCCAACATCATCCTATTAAAATTTGGCTACAATGTTACAGGAATGCCTTGATGATAATTAGTTTGCCAGCATTTATGGATTAGATAAGCTGTAGCCAGTATTATTCCTGGCAAAACACCTGGCTACAGTAAGATACGCAGTGGAATGATGAAGTATCTAATTGCAACAGCAAGTTCCTATTTATTTAACTTTCATTAACCTCAGATGAAAGTCTGCCAAAATACTTTCACAATACTGAAAAGACAAGTGAGTTAGTCTCATGGCCAGGCTAGGTTCTGAATGACCCAGGCTCCTTGGATCTGCCCTGCTTAGAGATTTTGTAATGTCTCAGTTTTTCAGCAGCAAAGTAGGGTTTGGAGTCAAGGATGAAATCCTGGTTCCATTGAAGACAATGGCAACTATAAACTGGAAAAAAGAAGAATACAAGTGACACAAGGAAAAGGGAAGGGGGAAACTAATAGACATTATTCCTGAGGCACAACGTCTGAAAGGAAAGACAAAAGGACAAAACAGCTAAGGCTATGGCCATACTGCTCCCAGGCCCATGTTTTAGCCCAAACCTGTTGAACATGAATATGGCAAGCCCCTTAGCTCTGCCCTTAGAGGCAGCCCAGCCTGCCAGCAGAAGCTCTGCTGAGCATCAGGGACTTTGATTGAGCTTCCCCCCCCCCTGCAGCACCTGTTCCTCATAAATGTGTTCTCAACTCACCTGAGCATTACATGACTTAGCACAGAAAGCTTTTTTGTATCCCACTTCCTGTCTCTAGTGCCAGTATTTAGAGTCATAGATTCATAGATTGTTAGGGGCTGGGAGGGACCTTGTAGATCATTGGGTCTAATCCCCTTGCACTAGGCAGGAAAGGACAACTGGCCAAGTGACCCCAGCAACGTGACTATCCAGGCTCCTTTTGAAGATTTCCAGGATAGGTGACTGTACCACCTCTGGAGGGAGTTTATTCCACAGCTGGACACCCTGACTGTGAAGGAGTTTTTCCTGGAATTGAGCCTGAAGCAGCCTTCCAGGAGTTTATATCCATTGCTCCTGGTCTTCCCCAGAGGTGCCCTGGGGAACAGTTGTCCCCTGAGTTCTTGATGTACTCCCCTGCAAGGTTCCCTCTAAGCTGTGTGCATGCATGACTGCGCATGCTTTAAAACCATGCCGTACACGAGCTCATTCATGCAGTGCACCCACCCAGTGAGGAGTTGGGCTGCAGCTTCGAAAGGCAACAAGCTAAGCGCGGCAGAGGCACCAAGGCTGTCATGGGACACTTACCAAGGTAAGCTCAGGCAGCTGTTCCTCCCTGAGACCATGTGCTGCTGGAGGTGAGGCAAGGCAGGGCTGGGGGCAGGGGCTGGGGCTGGGGAACTGCTCCACTTCCCAGCCCCAGCACCATGTGTCTCCTTGCTCCCAGAGGTATGGCAAGGTAGGGACAGGGGCTGGCGCGGGGTCTGCTGGCGCCAGAAAACTGCTCCGCTCCCCAACCCTGACACCATGTGCCTCCTTGCTCCCGGAGGTGAGGCAAGGTGAGGTGAGGCGAGGTGGGGGGCTGGGGCCAGGAAACTGCTCCTCTCCTGGAGGTGATGCAGAGGCTGGGCTGGGACTGGGCCCCGGGAAACTGCTCCGCTCCTGGTGGCAAGGCAGGGGCTGGGGCTGATGCAGGCTCCGCTGGTGCAGGAAAACTGCTCTGCTCCCCAACCCCAATGCCATGTGCCTCCTTGCTGCTGGAGGTGAGGCTCTGCTCCCAGAGGCAATGCAGGGATGGGGGCTGAGGTTTCTGGCTTTGTAAGTCTTTGCTATTTATACATTGCCAATATATGACATATATGGTGCAGTAAAGCTAGAAATGGTACATGTTAATTTAGTTGTTATCAGGCATGTTAATAAGTGAAAAGTAAAAATAGGTGAATTCCAAATGAATACCCAATCCTCTACTCCCTAAAATGCATTTGTCTATATATTCATCTTACAATGTCCAAGCATAAGTGTGAAGAGGGTGCCTGCCGAAAGAGGGAGGCGGGATCAATTTTGGAACAGACCAAAGTGGCGTGCTCATGGACCACTACACCTCAGAGGGAACATTGCTTCCCTGATGTAGCGGTAAGTTGCTACCAAATCCCCTCTCAGCCTCCTCTTCTGTAGGCTGAAGAGGCCCAAGTCCCTCAGCCTTTCCTCGTATGGCTTGTCTTGATCATATGGGAGGCTGTTCTCTGGACACTCTCAAGTTTTTCCATGTCCTTGTTGAAGTGCGGTGCCCAGAACTAGGCACACTACTCCATTCCAGCTGCGGTCTCAGCAGTGCAGAGTACAGTGGGAATATCACTTCCTTAGGTTTGGATGAGATGCAATGGTTCATGCATGCCAGTGTGTTGTTTGTCTTGCTGGCCACAGCATCGCACTGCTAGTTCATGTTCATGCGATGGTTGATCACTACCCCTAGGTCCCTTTTGGCTGTGATGCAAGTCAAATTGTCACCACTGAGCCTGTAAGTATGTTGGGGATTGTTTGCCCTGAGATGGAGCACCTTACACTTCTGAGTATTGAACTTCATTTGCTTCCAATCTGCCCAACTCTCCAGCCTGTTCAGGTCTGCGTGTATCTGCAACCTATCTTCTGGCATGACCATGCACCCACGTAACTTGGTGTCATCTGCAAATTTGGCCAGTGAGCTTTACACCTCCACATCCAAATTATTGATAAAGATGTTGAAAAGCAGTGGTTCAAGCATGGACCCCTGAGGGACACCACTGGCCACTTATTGCCAGGATGAGACAGATCCATTCATGAGAACTCTCTGGGTCCTACCATGCACCCAGTTTTTCACCCACTGAACTGTTGAGCGTTAATCCCACAATCTTCCAATTTTTCCACAAGGATATTGTGGGATACTAGATCAAAAACCTTTTGGAAGTCTAGGTATATAATGTCGACCTTCTCTCCCTTGTCCAGGTGGTGAGAGATCTGTTCATAGAAGGAATCTCATCAGATTGGTAAGACAAACCTACCCATGATGAAGCCATGCTGGCTGTCATTTAGAATCTTACCCTCAATGAGCGTATCGCACATAGATTCTTTAATGAGTTTTTCTAGGATTTTCCCTGGGATGGAGGTTAGACTGATTAGCCTATAGTTGCCCGGGTCCTCCTCCTTCCCCTTCTTCAAGATGGGCACAATGTTGGCCCTTGTCCAACGTCCCAGGTGAGCCAGGAGGGCTTGCCAGCCCTTCTGTTACCTTTCCTCTTCATGGGAACAGTTTTCTTTTGTGGTTTGAGGATCGTGTCCTTGAGGAACGACCACTCTTTGTGCACCCCATTTGCCTTCCATCCCTGGCCCCACATCACTAATGCCCTGAGCCTGTTGATGTCAGCATTTTTGAAGTCCAGGACTTCAGTCCTGCTAGTTGATTTGTTAACCTTGCAGCAGTCAAGTCAAGTGCAGAAGGAAGGGCAAATAGTGGATGTACATTCTGGAAGGGCTTTGTGTGAATTACCTGCTCATATGGCTGAAGGTAGTTGAAGAGTGAACCTTCAACTAATCTCAAAAGACACGTGTAAACATACCTTGGAGACTAAGGAAAAATTGTATGTGGGAAGGCAAAGCCACCAGAAACAAAAGGAAAAGGAAAGGACGGGGAAAATGTGCCAAAGAATGGAGATGGGATTAAGACATGTGGATAGCCATGTGAGGACTGGAATTAGAACCACCAAAGGCTGAGGGAGAAGAGCAACCAGGGGGCTTGAGAGAACATCACTACAAAGGACTACTATAGGGGTGCTCAAGCTTTTGGCCCCATAGGCTAGATTAGTGCAGGGCTGGTCTGCAGGATGGATTGAGCCCTGCATGCCAGGAAAGGGCCCTGGGGCTCAGTACACCCCCATGCTCCAGGAGGTCCCAAGGTCCCATCCCTTCCTGTCCCCCACACCAGGATTGGGCCCTGAGGCCCCATGCTGACCCTGTCTGTCCCTGTGCACTGGTCTGGGGCACCTGATCTAGCACACAGGGCTGAAGGCTCTCCACAGGTCTAGAAATTTGGTACTAGGGGAGTGGTGCCACTGCTTTACTGTCACCAAATTAGCAGACCCATGGAGAAAATGGCAGACTGGATGGCATGGTGCCATGGGCTGGCTGTGGTCCATAGGCCAAGGGTTGAGCACCCCTAGCCTAGTGGAAGGAGGGATATTTGAGGGAAAGGAGACAGGACCAGGAACCAGCATGCGTGCATGCATTAAAAGAGAAAGAGGAAACTATGGGTTTATGCTTGGGGGCCCATCCACATATTATTACATTTTGCATCGGTTCACACAATAGCTATGAAATATGACTTTCACAAACAGTATTAAAGAGAAGTACACAATAGACGAACAGCTATATCTTACAGTGCTGTTCTTTTACATTTCAAGCAAATCCCAAATACCCTGTCCCATGTGCTGGGTGACCCTTTCAGAGCATTTCCTCAGAAAGAGGAAGAGAGCTCAAGAACATCCTTGGAGATGTGAAAAGCTTCTTTTCACCTGCAAAAAATCCCATTATATTGCTCTGCTCCTCCTAGGGGAAATAAAAATGTTAAATCATTGCTTAACTAGCAATACAAATTTACTAAATTATTTTCTGTTCAATATGAAGAACACACTGATAAAACACTAATACATTGTCACAGGAGTTGGCAATGAGAAAGGCCTGTTAGATCATTCAATCCATGTCACTGCCAATGCAGGATTACTCCTGACACTGCATTTTTTAATGTTTCATTCAGTCTAGTTTAAAAGTCCCAAGGGATAAATCTTCTACTGCTTCTCTTGGGAGACTATTCTGCAGACTAATAGACCATATTTTGAAAGATTTTCCTTTGCTAATGCTTGCCCGAGCATTACTGGTTTTGCCATCATATAAATGGGTTAGGCATTAATTAATTCCCTTTCCTCCTCAGCATTCACACCTTCTCAACATTCACAATCATTGTTTTGACCCTTGGGGCAAGTCTACCCTGCCTCAGGATTGCACTGGGGAGCACCACAATGGAGTGTACTGAGCATCAGCTGTGCGTGCATTAGTGTCCCAAAGTCAATATAACATCACTGCCTTAGGGCAGTACTGAGCATGCACCAAGCTTTACTAGGAGAGAACACTTATTGGTCTATGCCCAGCACTGCACCAAGACAGCTACATCATACCAGTTTCATGATATAGTAGCTAAGACACACTTCACTGCTGTGCTTGCAAATCCTGTCTTGAGGTGGCATAGATGATATGCCCTAGCTCAGTGGTTCTCAAACAGGGTTCCTCAGCACTCCTGGGTGCCATAAAAACCCCACAGGGGAGCCATAGTGCAGGCAGTCACCACCACAGCGGCCAGGTAAAACTGGCCTGCAAGCTCTCCTACCATATTATAGCTCTGCAAACAGCCTAAAGCAGGCAGGAGTTGGCTCAATTTTCACCCTTTCTGGTCTTTCCCTCTTTTCTCCCAAACTCCTCCCAGAAACAGACACACATGGGGCAGTTCCACCTGTGCATCTCTGGTTCCAGGAGGAGTTGAGGATGGGAGAGGGACAGGAGGGGGAAGGGGTGCAACAACCAAGCTAGCTCCTGCCTGCTGTAAGCTGATCAGAGAGCCCAAATGTAGCAAGAGCATGCACATGTGCCACAATCTTTCCAAGGCTGGCTCTTCAATAGTTGCGCAGGGCAGTTTTATCTGGAGGCAGTAGCACCTGGCTGAGAAGCACTGAGGTAAGCTGAGGCAGTACCAAAATAATTCTCAGTGAGTGATGCCACCCCAATCAAAAAAATGGTGAAGGGAGTGCCCTGATTGACAGAGTTAAGAATTGCTGCCCTAAGTTGTCACTTCCCCAGAGTGCATGTATTCTGCTCTTTTCATCTCTCTGCTTGTTGGCAATGGATCAGTGTTCATGTCATGCCAACTATCAGTACCTGGTCCTCACCAGGGAAACTAATGATCCTCCTAGAGAACCAAATTCTGTGAACTTTGAGGAATCCTGGTGTCATTGCCAAAGACCACCCAGATGACATGCAATCCTATGGCTTTCACGTCATTGGGCCTGTGCTCTGAATCTTATACAACTTAATGCTGAGGGTCTGTTGGCTGCCAGGCAAAGAATCTCTCTGCTCAGGAATAGTTTTTGCTGTTCTTCTGAAGTCCTTTCAGTTTGCCAATCCCTTTTCAGTACCATGATGGGGTGCATACACACATATGAACTTTCTGACAGTTGCACTGACTTAGCTTTTTAAAGTCAGCTATGCACACATGTGGAGCAGAGTTGACTTAACGTGGCACAAGATAATACATTTCCGAGGTGTATTATCTTGAGTCGCATTATTTAAGGCAACTTAACTCACAGGATGGCTGCACCACATCTAGGAGCTGTATATGTGTACACTCCAATGTGGCTTAATTTGAGTTGACTTAGTTAAGTTGCCAGAGCCTGGGGCTATGCGGGGGCTGGAACAGGATGGGGGGCGTGGCAAGCAGTTGGATCTGGTGGCACAGGAAGGTGTGGGGGGTGGCAAGCAGCCAGAGCTGTCAGCGCATGGCAGTGGCAGCACCTGTATGGCACTCTCCGTGGGGCCCAAGGTGGTCGCCCCGATTTGCCCCCGCTGGAACGACCCTGTAAATCGCCTTATTTTAAGTTGCCTTAGTACATGTGTACGCACCTACGGTGACTCAAATACATGATATTCCAAATGGAGGTATACCGTAGCCACAAAGGGAGGGATGATTAAGTTTTTGCCTGGTGATATGATAATCTGGCATATGTAGCCTAAAATTATGTCAAAGGGGGCTTGAAGCTGTAATGCTTTTTGAATGCATACATGCCTAATTTTTTGTTCACTATGACCACCTAGTAATATGGAAGAGGTCTAATATGGTAGGCTTCTGTTAACAGTAACATGCTGGTGCACAGGGATTGTCATTTGAATACATGTTCCCAGGGGGGATGTTGCTGATATGAGATTGTTGCTTGTATAAGGTGTTGTCAGTCATTTTCATACCTATTTGACCACTGCTTTTATGATAAGTGACATCATTTAGCATGTTTTGATGTACACATTTTGTATCCCTGCAATTATGGTTGCAAAAGACATGTTCATTTAAGTTTCTATGTTTTCAGAGGCTTATAGATTACCAAAATATTTACCTTCTGCACTAACATTTCTCTTACTTCTCAGACTCAAAGCAGCTTTCATTTTGTGGTTTGGAGTAAATCTAATAAACATCTTTTGAGCTAAATTTAAGCAAAAATTTTAAAAAAGCATTGGTCACCAGTTAGGACATTCTTTTGTTGCTCCATTCAATGTGGATAATTAAAAATGGGCTTTAAAACTTAAAATTGGAAATGTACCTAGGCCTCAGTGGGTGCGTCTACACATTCATTAAGGTGCCCTAGTTACTATGCATTTAGTTTATGACTTCCTTAATGAAGTACTAACTGAGAGTGCAGTAACTAGAGTTACAGCACAGTAGCACCGGTGCATACTTATTTTATGATGCTTACTGTGCATTACCCTAATAACACTGCACAGTAGGCTATTAGCACAGCTTTTAACAGCCACAGTACAGCACAGTGTTATTAAGCTAATGCGCAGTGTCTCAAGGAGACACATCCAGTGAAAAATATATTTTATACTAAATTTGTCCTTGTACAGTGGCCAGGACATTGCTGATTGGACTAGTAGGTATTTGTAAAAAAAATAATAAAATTAAAAAAAAATAAAAAAATAATAGGTAACATTTTTCTGAATGTAAATTAAATATGTTGCTTTTTTTGCTCATTTACTTCTATAGCTTCCATTTGTTTCATCTCCCTTGAAAAAAAGCATTCCTTATTATCTTTGTTTTTAATCATCAAGCTACTATAACAGTATGTCGGGTATGAAAATATTGTAATTTTTAATAAAAACACACCAAGAAAAAGAAATTAATTTCAGAATAGAAGTTATCAGTGGGTTAAAAGAATGCAATGTAGCTGCCAGTACTGTGTTTTATGCTGTCATCCTCTTAGTCTTCATAAGCTACATCAGATCAGCTTGGGACAGTTCATGGATAGAAAACTTCCGCTAAGAAACATGTGGGTGTTGGTCAATTAGTCAATGTGTATAATTCACGTTGATGGCCTCAGATAAAGGATGCTAAGGCATTACAAAGCAATATTATTTTCTTTACCAGTTTACTGCCTTATGCAGAATGCCATCACAAGATCAGTACAGTATACAGGGACTGTGGATACATATGCAGGCAGCTAGTCTTTGCTGAAGTCTTTGTCACTGAAACAAGGTTGGCTTGAGTAAAGATAGCTTAGGTATGCCTGCCTATGAAACAGTCATACTTCTCTACTACAGTGGAGACGTATTCAAGGTATGTGCACACAACCCTTGAATTCTTTGAATTTGTCTCAATTTCTCCTACATGTTGCCTTCCTACTTGGAATAACATGAGGATGCCATGAGTCCAGGCTTTCAGTTCAAACCTGTACAGGCTTTCTGTTCCAGTTCAAAACGGATTCAAGTTAACATGATTCAAGCCAGCTTTGCTAACCAGACCAAAGGGTTTAGGAAGTGTATGTTAGCTGGACTTTGGTGATAGGACAGTCAAGGCATCTGTTACAGCACCAGAGTTCAAGCCCTGCTTTAGACCTCTGCCAAAGCCAGCCCCTAGGCAACCCAGTGATAAACGGGCCATTTAGGCTGGGAAGTCAAAGGAGGCCAGATGTGATGCCAGCCACATCTCTACCTTGTATGCTATTAGCTGCAGAAACCAGCCTTCCTACACCACATTAGCACAATGAGCCATTCCACTCCAGCAGGCCTTTGACAGGGGCTGCTCTTCTGAAATACAACTTTCGCCTGGTTAAGGCAAGTTTGGCTTAGGTCCATGTTGGCTGACTGACCTGTGTTTCCACCAACTCTTTCCGGAGCACTTAGTTATAATGCCAGTGTAGAGAAAACTATAAGGATGTAAGGACTTCCTATTTACACACACACACACACACACACACACACACACACACACACACAATGCTGTACATACTTTAGATCAGTGCCTAACTTTTTTCAGCAATGACCAAGCACCTTTCAGTCATTAGAAGAGCCATTAATTTAAGTATCCAGCGTTGTCTGGATGTACTGTTCTCCTACAGTGCCAAGGATGTCCACACAGCCATTGATTTAAGAGACAATATCACTTGCTTCCAAGTTTATGAGGCAATAAACAGCTCCCGCATATTGATGAATGCCAAAGTGTTTGCTCAGCACATTTTGCAGGGGACGTTTATTACCAAGCGCTATGCTTTAAAAGCAAATGAAATTGCAACTATTCTCACTTCCTTTTGCAGGGGGAAGGGGAGAAAAAAAACTGTTGTTTTTAATTTGCTCCTCCACTTCTCCTCCTCCTGTGACTCATTAAAATGACTGACATAGCTCTGCAAATTTTCTCATTGCTTGTATGGCTGGAGATGACAAACAGTTTTTCTTGCTGTTGCTTTAGGTAAAAATGTTTTAAAAGCGGGTATGGTTATCAGAATGTTTGAGAGGCACAAGAGAGAATATTCTTTAGAGCTTTATTACTCCATTATCCCCTTCCAGGGATGAAGTTAACCCATCAGGCTAACCACATAGAATTGTTATCCCTACACTAATATTCATTCCTCTGTCCATATAACATACAGCAGAATTGTTCTTTAATCTGTGGAAATGGGACTGTGAGAATGTCAGCGACTAAAGATGAGTCTTTGGATTGTGCAGCAAGCAGAAGGCTTTTTAGAATCAAAATTCTTTTAAGTATACAATATTGGCAAGGAAGAGTGGTGCGGGAGAACGGGGATGAGATTGATTGCAAAGCTGCATGCCAACTGAGCAGTTATGAGAATGCCAAACAGAGAGAGCAACACTTGAAAAATGTATTAGATTATCAAAAACACAAACCTGATTTATAGCTGCAATAATTTCTCCCTTGCTCTCTGTTTCCATAATGGAGAGCGATTAGGACAATGTTTCCTTTCAAGGCAAGTAAATAAATAAATAAATAAGTAAAAAATGTGCATTTAAGGCTGTAATTAAAAGATATACAAATGCTTTATTTAGATATTATGCTTAACTGGGTTTGGAACTGAAATAGAAAGATGGAAAGTTGGAATAAAACATTCAGTTAGAAGCTAGCAAGTGCCATTAAAATCTAAGAATCTAAGCTTTGTTTGAGAGGAAGAGACCATTGGACTGCTGAGCTTATGTGCATGGTCTTAAAGGAGCAGCAGATCACTGCGTTTCCTTAAAAGAAGTGTGTTTTTAGCATCTTAGCTGAACTATCGCCTCCTTATCCTTAAAGTCTGATTTTTAGATGAAAAAAAAGATAGCTTCAAGTATTTTATAATGCCTATGGAATGTATTAACATTATTATTTACACTGTTGTGCTGTCTTTCTAACTTAGGACCCAGTCCTGCAGCCAGAACTTATACAGGTAGGTCGTATATGAGTTGTTCCATTACAATGAATAGTCCCCTTTTGTAGGGAAAGAGTTTGAAGGATTGTGCCATTGGGGTTGCAGTACAGCTATTCTCTTCTTGTGGGTCAGGAAAGTGCCTTGCACAAGATGCTATAAACTACACAAGCATTAAGCAATACAGCTCACTTTCCCTGGCCCCCATTATCTGTTTTTCAGCCACACTTAACTATGCCAATATTTCATATGGTTGCAAAAAATAAAACTTACACCAGTATTAAACAAAATCAGTTAAAATGATATAACCAGGCTGTGACAGCTGAAAATTATGTCTATGTGATAAAGGTGCTTGCTGAAGGCTCTATGAAGATTAGACCAAGTGTTTTTCTGTCATTTGTTCAGATATTAAGCTATATGTTGTTGCTAAGAGCCTAATTAAAGTCTAAAATATAGTAAGGCCTTATATGTAGTATGAGGCCTAGCTAATTTAGCAAAGCCTTATAGAAGTGATGGTAGGCCCTGTGGTGTAGTTAAAATTAACCTTATCAGAAGAATGCAAGGCTTGTACTGCTATTGGTCAGTCTAAGGACAGTTGAAGTAAAAAGAATCTAAATGGCTATAAGTTTCAGCATAGCTCAGAAGTTATAAATTGGCTGGCACATCTGGAAATTCTTTAGAAGGAAGATGCACTTTGTGAATGGGACTAATTAGCTGCTGACCTAAATCAGTGGGCCCGTGGATCTCGAGGAGCCCAAGGACTGAATACCAGGGTCTTTCCCGGTACCCCTTAGATAGCGCTGATTGGGGATGCCTGATTTCGCTGAGCTTTGCAGAAGAGAAACTTGTTGTACATCAGACATCAGAGGGGACTGCCAATAAGTTGCTGACATGAATTATTATTGTCTGTCTGTTGTTTTGTTATTTGTGCGTAGTTGTGTTTTTGTTAAGTCAATAAACCTTTTATACCTTTCTACCCCCGACCATACTCTCAATCCCAAACCCTCTGCAGGTGGCTGGGACACAGTCATCTTTCAGGGGGAGTTTGCTTTTTATGGACAGCCTGTTATGGATAGGCTCTCCCCATCAGGGCTGAGGTACTAGAATAGTGATTCTCCACTAGGGTATCATAGCATCACGAGAACCTTTTCAGGGTGTCTGTCTCAGGGTGCTGCAAAATATTAGCGCTGTTAGGTATGCAAATATCTTTACATGATTCACAAGATAAAGACAGAGGGTACTTTTAGACTTGCTCCAGGGGAGGGAGAGGTGGCACTTTAATTACAGCAGCTCTGAGAGGTGCCCAGAGATTTTAAAATAGGCATCTACAGTGTCAAGACATTTCTGGAAGCTGTTGTGGCCATTCTGGGGTCTTTACAGAAAAATAACAGAGTAATTCTTCTGTTGCAGTCCAAAAATGAGTGAAAGCTAGGAACTGGCACTTTTCTGAGGCATGCCTTGAGTCTAAAAAACTTGAGAACCACTGTACTAGAACAATGCACAGAACAGATGTTTGACCACAGAATAACCTGCAGAGAGGGACTAAGACTTGGACATCTGTCCCATTCTGAATAATTATGAGGAAAAAGTGAGTAGATTAACAGATACCTTAGAAAGGAAAAGCCAGAAAAAGAAGAAAGCTGAGGCACAGACCACCATACTTCTGGGCATTTTTTTACTTGTTTCTGGTGAGGAAAAGTGTTTTTGTCTAGCTGTAAAGACAAAGGTTGCCAGGGTGTCAAGCATATTTCTTCTTTTTTGGGAGGGGCAGGTTTCAGAGTTTTATCTTACTTCCTGTGACTAAATTATGGAGGAAATTCAGAAGACTCCTGGAAGGAATTGCTCTTTAGGAACTGCCCCTTTCTAGAACCCAAAATGAAGCAAAGAACTGTCCATAGGTAATGTAAGGCATATTTGGGACTCAATGGACACATCTACATGTGAGATTAATTCAAACCTATACACTCTGGTACAATTTGCACCACAGTTTATTGCTCCTGGGCACAATGTTTACACATGCATCTGGAAACGCAACATGTTGAGGCACGGTGCTGCAGCCCCAGCTGGCAAAGGGTCCAAAGGGTCAGCCTGCCAGCCCTGAGCTGCTCCCCCTTGGCTCCACATGCTGTAGAGGGGTTAGCTAGGGCACAAGAGTGCTCCAGCAGGCAGCCATGCACTGTAGCATCCTCATACCCCAGCCAACCCCAGTCCCCATCTCTTTGTGCGTTGTGGGAGGTGAAATAACTCCACTGTAGGATAGCACTTGTGTTGGGCAGTACTATCCTACAGTGGAGTTAATTAGTTTACTCTGGTCTAATAGCACCTCACATGTAGATGGTGATGTTTTACTGTGGAGCTATTTAGTCAACTTCACAGTAAAGTGCACATGTAGATGTCCCCAAAGAGTCTAAAGCTGTTTATACATGTGCTCTGGGAGTGTGTGTGGGGGTGTATGCTTTAATTAGAGCAGCTCTGAGAGCTGCTGTAATTAAAGTACCTGAAGCGTCAAGCGTATCAGCGTCCCTGTGCTGAAAAATTTTCAGTGTGCAGACACGAATACAGTGATGCTGGAGTCTGCTGGAGCATGGTAATTACTCGATTAATTGAGTATGCTCCAATGTGCTGTAATTACAGCACATTGGAGCAACCTTGCTGCACGTGTATAGGCAGCCTAACAGTTTGAATTCACCCTTGGCCTTTTGCCTTTAATCTTGTTTCCACTCATTGAGGTGGTTTCTGGCTCTCACTTTACTGTTTGCAGTGGGAACTTTCTGGGTTTACCAAGGAGAAGTGGAATAGGCAACTGTGACCTGGCAAGTACTGGGGCTGCCAAGAAATACTTAAGGATTTGCTAGACCAGATGCCTGGAGAAGCAGCCAGACCTATATTCTTTTCCTTCTTTGCCTTCCCACTGCTGTGGATTAAAGAGTCTTAGGACACAGAAGGAATAGGGAGCTCTCATCTTTCAGCTACAGCTGAGTTGAGACCATTGCATTTACACTGTTAACTATCCCAGGCTATCAGCATTATCCACAATGTGTGAATTTTGGAAACAATACATCTTCTAAGATTTCAGTAACCTTAGAGGTTGCCCACTGAAGGAAGTGGGTAGGGTGCAGGGAAAGAGCTTTGGCCACTGGAGACCAGGTATCTAGATTCTGCCTTAACATATGTATATTTAAAGTGTCTGTGCACAATATAGGATAAGGAGTCAATAAACTGTAAGTATGCATTATTCCTTAGTAACACCTTTTAATAAGAAGAAATTTGATTAAATTTGATGAAAGAGAATTTCTTAAAGGAATTCCATGTTAATAATGAACTTGGTGTTTCACTATTGGGGTGAAATAAACTAAATTTAGTGTTACCATAAAAGACATTCTTTAAAGTTATTCAGAAAATTACCCCAAGTACAAAACAAAATATTTGAAAAGCAGGTTTACAGTGCATGCCTTGTACCATTTCCTGTTCCAGTAATGCATGGTTTTATTTTGGGAAACCATGTGCAAAAACAAGGAACTTATTTAGGTTAGTAAACTCTATGACACAGTGGGCAAATCTATATGTTCGTTAATGCACCGTAGTTACTGTTCATTTAGTTTAGCACTTGGTTAACTAAGTACTAAATCAATGTGCAGTAACTTGCGCTATTGCACAGTAGTGCCAGCACACAGGTTTTTTTTGGATGGTAACTGCTCAGTAGCCTAATAATACTGCACAGTAGCATACTAGCACAGGTTTTGCGCAGCACGCTACTGCCCAATGTTATTAGGCTACTGCACAGTTAGCATCTCGTGTGGACGCACCCAGTCTGTGTTAGGTTCATATCCTCTATTTCTCTTTGTCTTTTCAGGAGACGTTCTGGCTTATGTAGCTTCACTGCAGAACCATACATGGTTTCCATTTCTGCAGGTCTGGGCATAAAAGGATACAACCTTTGGCAAAGATGCTGGGCCTGATTCTCATTTCTACCACTACCATCAGGCAAGGGTTCTTTTAAACTACCAGAGCAGTGTAAACAGATCTAAAAAAAAAATCAGGCCCATCTTAGTGGATGGGTCGGTATCGACCTGGAAGGGTGTGGGTAGTGGGGTCCCGCAGGGCTTGGTCCTTGGACCGATACTCTTCAATATCTTCATCAGTGACTTGGACGAGGGAGTGAAGTATAGTCTGTCCAAGTTTGCGGATGACACAAAACTGTGGGGAGAAGTGGACACGTCGGAGGGCAGGGAACAACTACAAGCAGACCTGGACAGGTTGGTCATATGGGCGGAAAACAACAGAATGCAATTCAACAAGGAGAAATGCAAAGTGCTGCACCTAGGGAGGAAAAATGTCCAGCACACCTACAGCCTAGGGAATGACCTGCTGGGTGGAACGGAAGCGGAAAGGGATCTTGGAGTCCTAGTGGACTCCAAGATGGACATGAGTCGGCAGTGTGACGAAGCCATCAGAAAAGCTAATGGAACTTTATCGTGCATCAGCAGATGCATGACGAATAGGTCCAAGGAGATGATACTTCCCCTCTATCGGGCGCTGGTCAGACCGCAGTTGGAATACTGCGTGCAGTTTTGGGCGCCGCACTTCAAGAGGGATGCGGATAACCTGGAGAGGGTCCAGAGAAGGGCCACTCGTATGGTTAAGGGCTTGCAGGACAAGCCCTATGAGGAGAGACTAGGGCACCTGGACCTCTTCAGCCTCCGCCAGAGAAGGTTGAGAGGCGACCTTGTGGGTGCCTATAAGTTCATCATGGGGGCACAGAAGGGAATTGGTGAGGTTTTACTCACCAAGGCACCCCCGGGGGGGTTACCAGAAATAATGGCCACAAGCTAGCAGAGAGCAGATTTAGACTAGACATTAGGAAGAACTTCTTCACAGTTCGAGTGGCCAAGGTCTGGAACAGGCTCCCAAGGGAGGTGGTGCTCTCCCCTACCCTGGGGGTCTTCAAGAGGAGGTTAGATAGGCATCTAGCTGGGGTCATCTGAACCCAGCACTCTTTCCTGTCTACGCAGGGGGTCGGACTCAATGATATATTGAGGTCCCTTCCGACCCTAGCATCTATGAATCTATGAATCTTCTTCTGAATGTACCTGGGAAACATGTGTACCAAAAAGACACAGTAAGGGATAAAGGACCTTTTTACTAGATACACTTTCTAGATATTTAAATTCATGTTCAAACAAAAATGAGTTAATATGGTTAAGGTTGAGTTATGCTCAAGGTTGAGAATATATATTAAGAATTTAGAATAAAATACATCACAGAGTTATGATGATGTCATACAATACCTATAGAATCATTAAGACATTTTAAGATCCATAAAAACTGGAAGCGAACACTAAAGACACATTCGATTATTTTCTCCCCTTCTTTCCCCACCTTGAAGTTATTACTACAGTACAAAGCTAAGGTTGCTTTGACTGCCTTAACTGTGCATTTTTGAACCTTAATGGGGCTTTTTCGTTCAGAAAATAAATAGCTAGGCAATGCTGAAGGATGGGCACTGGGCAGTATTGTTTCCACGAGGAGGAAAAATGAATTATACAAGCCAGAGACATTTTTTGATGCACTCTGTTTATCTACAGAGCACATGCACCAAGTCCTGTTTTCCTAAACATGATATAGACACACAAAAATAGGCAATTTCAAAGTCCTTCACTCCAGTCAATTCTGTACCCCACAAACCTTTGTTTCCTTCTCAGGACCATGATTTTCTCTTTTTCATTGTATGCTTGCTTCCATCCCTTCACAAATACCTGCAGCTCAGTAAACAATTCCCTAGCCTCTGCATTTGCTATGAGGGAATCCTTCAATCCCTATGACTTAAATTGTGATCAAGTTTTCTATATAGCCTGTTATAGGCTGTGATTTCTCTTGTTTCCAGGTATCTCATTTAAGAAAAGGTTTAATCCCCCTTTCCATTTAGCCTGAATGAATGTATGTACTCAGGGCACCCATCGACTTTACTCAGGGCTGTAATTGTCTACATTTCTGCTAGTATGGCAGCCACTGACATCTTCCAGCAAAAAGTATTGTAAAACTGGTTATAATGTTAAGTATAATTAATCTATTTCATCCAAAAAAGCCCTTTTGGTCATGGAGGCATTTCTTCAACTAAAGAGTATGCCCAAAGCATAAATTCATAGGAAGCACTGCTTGTTTGCATTGATAAGATATTTTTGTTAAAGGGGAAAAATAAAAAGTTGGCCAGTTGCTTATGGGAGTTTTGTATTTATAAGCATAATCAGTGTTGTGATTATTCTTATATATCACTTGAAAAGAGGAACTAGCAATTGTTTAATTATGAAGAGGAAAGTAGATTGCTTTAGCAGGGTGATAAGGGTGAGCATAATTTGGGCCTGGGCAATGGTTCACCTCCATAGCTTCCATAAAAGGAGGACATTTTAGATGAGTCAGTCTGCATGGAAACTATAGATCTGGGAGCAGGGGCTGGGAAAGAAGTCTCCCTCTTACAGATTAATTCCAACAAACTGCTTGCTGGATTTATGGAAACCCGTTTTACCTGAAGACAGCTGCAGTTGGGTTTTGTTGTTAATCCCATTTGTTATTTCTTGGCCAACAGGAGAGTAACTGAAGGGGGGTGACCAGGGCACCAGCCCCAGGCACCACCTTTGTTGGGGCAGGGAAAATTAAGCAAAAATAACCCTCTGCTGCCATGGCACCATGCAGCCAGCACTGCCCCATGCATCTCATGGCTGCCTTGAGTGTGGAGCTGTCCTGCTAGGCCTGTGCTAGCCAACACCAAACTGTGGCTCACCCTCCAAAGCAGAAGTAGAGCTATAAATAAAAAACCCTACTGTATTTACTTGATTCTAAGACAAGGTTTTTTCCCCCATATAACATGGGGGGAAAGCCCTTCATCTTAGAATCATGTACCAGCACTGGGGGTCAGGCAGGGCGGGGAGGAGGGAGGCAGGTAGCTGCTGTGGCTCAGGCTCCAGCCCCCACCTGGCATCAGAGCCATAGCCACAGTTGCTGCATAGGTAGCTATTACACCCATTTGATCCAAGGGGAAATAAAAGTAAAGAAGTTAAAAGACTTGCCCAAGGTCACGTATCATTTAGGTTTAGAATTTAGAGATCTGGAAGTCCATGCTCAGATCACTAGATAATACTTATTTCTTACCTAATATAATTTAAAGCTCATGAATATGACTGGTCTAGGAGGCATGTTCTTCATTGCCATGTGGATGTTTGGTTCCCCGGAGACAACTAGCAGGAGCATACCTTGTGCCACCACTAGTTGTCCCTGGGGAATGCTTGTGCCATGCACATGCTGGTCCACAGCAAGTTACCCCGGGTTGAGTAGGGGAGGCAGGAGCCAGAACTGGGCTGGCCCCAGCAGCCTTACCTGGGGTCCTGGGGTCTCCTGGGGCTGCAGTAGTGGCAACCCTGCTGCACAGAGCCTGGCTGGCAGTGTAGTGTGACCCCAGCCAACGAGGCTTTGGTTTTGGGTGGTGCAAGTACCACTGCATGTGCTGCACTGCTTTTTTCCTCTATGGTTTTTTTTGACTCCTGGATATCTGGGGGTCAAAAAACCCTCCGCACTGCTCCCTTGCAGTACAAAGAACAATGGAACGTGCAGTATGTGGCACCACATACCGCATGGCTGTGCTTGTCTGGACGCGGCCTAAGGGCCTAACTATGTTTGGAGACTCGGTGACAAATTTGTTATGCTCAGCGTACAAGTATTGCTCTCAGCAGCCTGTCTAACTGATTTGGAGACTGTAATACATCTGCTAAAATGCATTCAGGGAATTTATAAACTCAGAGGGGCTCCATCCATAGTAAATGGATGCCACTGGGAGAGAAAGATATGCAGTAGATACTGTACTCTGGCTCTGCCACTTCTTAATCTCCCAAGCTAGATCAACTCATGAGGTTAAAAGTCAACCAAGTGAATTTTTATATTATAAGTTCTGACTAGAATCAGATGAAAACTGATGAAGTGCAAGAGAATTGAGAAGCTTTGCATACTTGTGGTTCAATTTACAGTAGTAATAACCCACTTAGTTCCAAGTTCCCACGTGATCTATGGCAAGATGGCTGATCCATAAGCAGCACAGGGTCCTTAGGTAGCTTAAAAATGTGTAACTTTTAGGAAAAGGCAACTTAACTTCATTTCTTTGGGATGGATAAGAAGAGCAAAAAAAGGCATGCTGCTTAAGGATAAGTCAGCTTTCTATCCAGGAACAGGTCTGATGGCTCAAACATCTCTCAGGAGTAGCCCAGATCTGCAAACAGTAACAAAAAAATAATAATAATCAATGGAGATGCTCATTAGCAGTGGTGCTCTTTGCTCATAATGGGTGATGTTATAGATTAGGATTAGTCTATAATGTCTCTAGGATTAGTGCCATTCATTGTTAAGCCTAAAACTGGATTTTGGAAGAGGTCTTCAGAGTACATACTGTCTCTCTCTTCCCCAGTTTCTGCACAGGGGATTTCTCCAGAGACATGTCAGACCTCTTTAAGGCTGATCTGGGTTCTTATCTGGTGTACAGATAAGAACCTAAGGTAAGGCAAAGAGGAGAGTCTCACCTAATTTTTTTAGTGAAGTTATAATTTGTGATGGTAAGAACTGACAGCTTATTCTAAAATGGAAACCAGAGATGCCCATCCTGTTCTCTGGGTGTTTGGCTCATAAATTTAAAATCAGTAAACAAAGAAGTGTGTGTAAATATAGCTATCTAATCCAACTGTCAATTAATTCCTTCACTAATTAGAAAGGAACCCCTAAGTAATGGACACTTGTCAGTTAACACAGCAAACCTATTTACTGTCTCACTTTAACAACAATTGCTTCCTTTTTTGTTTGTTTGTTTGAAGTACCATATTTTTGCACATACAAAACACTCCTTTTTCTTCAAATTTCAGCAGCTGGAAATTGGGATGTACATTAGAAACAAGGAAATAGGATAATAGCAGTTTCTGCCTCTGCTGGGGCAGGGTGGGAGTGAAAGTAGCAGTGCAGTGCTGCATGTTGGCCTCCTTAGTTGCTGGCTTTACACACTTCTCTCCTTACCTCCAACAGAAGCTCCTACTGCAGAAACAAATCGAGTCAAGTCAGTCCTGAGGCCACTATGACCATTGAGGTACCTTAGATGCTGTAACAACCCTCATTGCAGAAACAAGGAAAGAAGATTTTTTTCTTCATTCTGCCTTTCAAAAACAAGATGTGTATATTATTCAGGGGTGTATTATATGCTAGAAACTATGGTATTAGAAATAACATGACTCTTTCCTGAGATGGTAGTTGCCACTTCCTAAATAAGGTTGCAAATGAAAAATGATTTATATACCCCAAGGCCACTATCAACAGAGCTTTTCTGACACAATTGCAGAGGCAGAACTCTAGTGTGGAGATGTGCCCTGTATGGTGACAGATGTACCCTGTATGCCACACCATCTCTCCAAACACCACAGCTAAGCTAGCAAAAGTCCTCTTCTGTTAGAACAACTGCGTCCCGATATGGGGGAAAGGAGATTGTGGGCACAGTTACACTAGCTAGGGAGTCCATTTACACATGCATTTTACTGCACATTAGCCTAATTTAATGCACAGTAAAGTGTCACCACCTACATATGCACAGAAATTACTGCACAGTAGATTAATTAAAGATCTGTTTTCTAGTACTGATAGATACAGGCACTAGAAAACAGCACTTTAAACTAATATGCCAAAGCACATGTATAGACACTGACTGGGATCAAATTGCTCCCAGCCAACCTAGGTAGCAGGGAGCCACAACAGCAGCCTGACAGCCCTGAGCTCGGGGGGGGGGGGGGAGTTTTTCTCAGCTCCAGGGGCAGCTCCTAGCTGCATGGAGCTTGGGGCTAGCCCTGAGCACCATGCAGCTGGGAGCTGTCTCTGGATCTGGGGACAGCTCCTTCCCCACCAAGCTCCACACAGGTGGGAGCTGTCCCTGGAGGTGGGGGCAGTTCCCTCCCACCCCCCAGAGCCCAGGCCTGACCCCTGTGCTTCTTGCCAGCCCAGGGCTGGCAACAGGGAGCTCCCCTTGGCTGCTGCAGAGGGACAGAGCAGGGCAGGAGCAGCCCTGGATTAGGCTGCTCTTAGGCTCAATTTGCTTCCAACCCAGGCACACATATAGATGTGCACCTGGGAGCAGTTTAATGTACCTGAATTTACTGCACAGCAAATTCAGGCACATTATTTGCACATGTAGAAGTGCCTAGGGTGGATTTTTTTTCCCCACACCTCTACCCAACATCATAATGGGTAGACCAACCATCATTTTCCATTGTAAGACTCATATTGCCCTTCTTAAGCCCAGAAAAAAAGAGCACTAGCCACAAAAGTGATAGATTAGGTATGGACAACAGTAGTTCTTTTTCTGCATTTGAAATCTGGAGAAGAAAGGGTTCCTAAATTCTCAACATCTTAAATTCTCAATATCTTAAAACTTAAATTTATTGGAGTCACATAACAGAACTCTAATGCATATGACCAGACGATTAGCTGATTAAACGCTAATTTTAAAAGTTATTAAGATTTTAAATAGTTATGTCAGAATGGCAAGGCAACTCTGACAAGCTTCAATTAGGCCATCAAAAGACTACAGGAGAATTTGATTTTCATTTAAAACCTTTTAACCCACAGACATAGATGCCAAAATGTATATTGATAGGTAGTGATGCTTGCCAGCATATAAAGAAGATTTTTTTTGCAAAAGCAAAGCTTTTCAAACATATTATTGCAAAAAAAAAATTGGTGCTCACCAGAGTTAGAGAATCCTCCTCTCTATTTTTTTTTCCTTGAAAAGAGAGTGAGTGTCATTTAAAATAAGCGCATATGATTTGCTAGAATCTGTATGTATTTGATCTGTCATGACCCAAAGGTCTGATTTTTTTTTTTGTGTGTGCTTCGGCACTAAGAATTATCCCCGTGGGTATACAGCTTCGTTGCACGGAGGAGTTCTGCTGCGCAGAGAACCCGCGTGCAGGGAAGTGTTCCCGCCACTTTGCAGCGATCTTTGCAGGGTGCATTTCCTTTGCAGCACAGAAATGCACGGTGCAAAGGTTTCCCGCTCGTCGTATGCAAATTTGTGCCCCGCAATTGGCTAGTTCTAAATTATTCACACGTGGCGGCTAGCGATTGGCCTGCTAGCCGTATAAGAGGCTTGAGCAGTTTCCGCCCAAGCCGAAGAGGACTCCGTATCCATCTCGTGGGGACTCTGGGTGTGCGCAGCAGGGTAATAGAAACCCTGTGTGTCGCTCAGAGGGGTTTGGTGGCCTGATCCACTGCCCACCTCTTCCCGTCTTCGAATGGAGCCTACTATAAGACGTAACGACGAGTTTAATGCGCGCTTGTCCTGGACATTCGGAGTTTGTCTGCGTGGAGCCTAGCAACCTCCACGTGATTGTTCGTGTTCTGTCTGCGTGGAGCCTTGCAACCTCCACGTGTGTTCGTGTTTTTTGTTGTAACCGCAACTCAAGCAAGTTCTCAGCCTACACCACGACCATCTCGGTGTAAGTAAAATAATCTTAATATCAACCGTTACGTGTCTGTACCTAATTCTAGCTCGGCGCCCGCCCTCTCTGATCCGGCCTGCCCGGGCTGCTGGCCACAGCCCGCATGCAGAGCGACGTAAGCGACCCGGGGTCAGACCCGGCGTGCACATGATCAAATGAAGAGTGGGTCTCCTTTACTTACGTTATACTAGAACCATTTCCCTCCACTTGATGGAGGGAACATTAATTTTCTGTGCATCTAGTAATGGTGAGAGATTGAGGAAAACATAGCACTTAGGACAAAAGTAATAGAGGGGTGGGAAGAGTCATTTTGGTTGGAGGGATGAGGATGACTGAAGAAAGGGAACATATGGTGGGAGAGCAGGAGGGAGAAATGGCAGGGACAACAGAATTTTTCGTCTTTCTGATCGTCTCAGAACCGGCATCCCTTGGCCGCAAGCCTCATTGTACAAAGCTCATGGTGTGGACAAGCTTTCCACGGGTGATTAAAATTTAGGCAAATTCTCCCAGCTCTCAGATATTGAGTTGGAAAGCATAATTGTTCCTGCCCAGCAAAAGAAGCTCAGGTACCGCTCTATCTAACCTGGAATGAGGAGGGGTTTGCAGTGCACTGTCCTGAAACAAGGATGAGACTTGGGCTAGAATTTCAACAACAAAGCAGCCCAATACCTGAAAAGGAAAAGGCTGAGAATAAGTTCATTAGTTCTATGCTAGGCAAATCTCAAGCAGAATGTAGCTTGGCTTATCTTAAATCAATCATTTTGTTCCTCTAGTGCCATATGGGAGTAGGTGTAGTGTCTACAGTTCCAGCCCCATCTGTTGTAGTATTATCAAAACTAAGCACGCAAAAATGATGAAAGTAAATTAAGAAGCATCAACTTTTTTTTAAAATCAATTTTGTTAAAAAAAGTGTTAGCAGTCACATTTTCAAGCTTTTCCTGTAATCATGGAGCCTAGAAACTTACTGAATAAGGTCATTGGCCTGGCTCCAAGAGCTGAACCTTTAAGGACTGTAAAGCTAGCAATGAAACTGCAAGAACTGGTAATGCTGGTAGTGAGAGACTGACCAGAGCCCATCTCACATATGATTTCATTATGTTTATCCTCCTCTTGTCCCTTCATTAGTGCCGCTAACAATCAACACAAGAAGATTCAGCTGCTAATAAACTAGCGTGGCAAGCAGCAGTGTTCAACGGAAATGTCGGATACCATTTCAGGTGTTCTGGATTTTCAGCAGACTTCTAATACAGTTCACATTTTTGCTATCCCTTTCTGACTATGCAAAAAAGGGCCTCTTGAAGTTGGCAGTGACTATTTTGTGTCTACCAGCTCCAGAGGCATATGAGTGGCTTTGGGGAATTTGTTCTCCCCAGTCAAAAAAAGGAAGCTGGAGGCTGTGTGTAATTTGGATGAGTCAATTTTTATCTTCAAACAAAACAAAACAAAACAAAAAACAAAACAAGAGACTCTCATTGAGCAGAAAAAGCACATAAGGAATGAGTGATACTTTAGGAACACTTTTAGTCCTGTGCGGATGTTAGCCAATGTACATTTGAAAAATATTATATGCCTGCATTTCCACATCCGTTATTTTAATGAGGACTGTGGTGACTCTTGTTTGGTTACTCATAAACCTACACTGTCTTATTCCTGAAATGCTTGGGTGGTGTATCTTTAAGCAACAGGGGTCCGATTCAGCTCTGAGTTAGAAACTGCAAAAACACCCTGCAGAGTTGATAGAGATGCAAGAGATGAAAAGCAGGTGAACGTTTAACTCATATAAGTCACACCTTCTCTGCAAAATGGTAAATAAAGTACCGTTTGCTTTAGATCATGGGGGGAGAGGTACTGTTTCCACACATGTGTACATGTTTCTCCCTCAGTCTTTCTGAAAATGGAAGATGGGGAGACACCTTCATCTTTTAGAAGTTATGAGTAAAGAGGAGAATGAGGAAGAGGTACAAATATAATATGCATAATTCTGCTTCCCCAACACCTTATGAAAACTGTATATTGCCCCAAACTTTTTATAATTGTATTGGTTTTCCCAATGTAACAAATCTCAGTTATATACATCTATCAATTTTACAATAAAAATATTAACTTAAATATTAAAATATATTAGTGTATTTAAATATCATTTTAAATTCCCTTCCCCAGAAAAGAAAACATAATTTTTTTAAAGGAGCTGAGGGCAAACACCTAATATATAAAATATTTCAAAGTTTGTTAATTATGAAAGAAGAAATATAATTAGTCATAATAATTCTGGAGATCAGTTTATAGCCAGTCTTTTTCAATTAAACTTGCAATCTATAATTTTCCTGGAGGAGTTACTGAAATGTCTCAGATCTCAGTAGATTAAATTCTGTATGTAAAAAAGCTCCATAAAAGGTTGTCACAGAGCAAAGCACTGGCTCATTTTAAATTGTTCTTGGAAAAAGCTCCCTTCTCAGATTCTGCACTTCCCAGTGAATTAACCCACCTATGTATTATATGCAGACTATGGCCTTGATTCCATAGGAGGCTTTGCCAGTGATTAAAGACAACTGAAACAGGAGGAAAAGCTAAGTTGGTTCCCACACCTACTTACTTTATCCCCTGAACTCTGTGTAGGCAGATGCTTGTTCCCATGTAAAGCCAGTTTCAGGATTCTTAATATGGGTTTTGTTAGAAGAATCAATCTTCTGACAATGGTCTCCGTTCTAGAAGCATGGGCTGGCTCACTTATGAGTTGGGAAAAGTAGCTTTGTGGGAAAGGATGAAGGGAATGAGACAAAACAAGTTTTGTTCTAGTTCACTATTTGCTATGAACTGAGTATAAATAAAATCAATAATAGGCATCTTTACATGTGCCCTGGTGGTGAGGGAGGTGTTTTAATTACATTTTGTTAAAATTAATAGGATCCTAGAGGCATAGAACTGGAAGGTGTCTCAGGAGATCATCGTGTCTAACCCTCTGCACCCAAGCAGGATCAAAAATCCCTGGATCATTTCCAATAGGTGTCTGTCTAGCAGGTTCTTAAGTAGATTCAATGTAAGAGCTTCTGCAGCCTCTCCAGGTAGTTCATTCAGTGTTTTACCACCTTAAGTTTTCCATAAGATCCAACCTTACATCTTCTTTGCTGCAAATTAAGACAATTTCTTCTTGTTTTTCCTATTGATCACCATCCCTTTATATCAGCCTTTTACACTTTGGAAGACTCATCATATATCCCTCAGTCTTCTCTTCTCTATGTTAAACAAACCCATTTTTTCAACTTTTCCCCATAGGTCATGAGGAAAAGTCATAAGACTATTATAGTCTTATAAGACCATTATAATATTTATTAGACTATTAAGTTTTATGTCACTCTTTGAACTCTCATATTTTTCTGCATCTTCTTGGCAGTGTGGAACCCAAAACCAGATGTCATAATAGATCCAAGGCCGCACCAGTGCCACAAAAGGCAGAATACTTACCTCTTATGCCATATATGGGTCACATTCTTGTATATACATCCTGGAATGAGATTTGCCTTTTTTTCAATTGCACTGTGGACTCATATGTGGTCCATGAGTCATTATAACCCTCAGATCCTCTTTTGTCATACTGATGTCTTGTCACAGTCCCTATTTTTTATTTTTGTGTGCGATTTCTATTCCTAAATATAACACTTTGCACTTACATTTTTGAATTTCACCTTGTTGATTTCAGATAATTTTGTCCAATTTGACAAGATCATTTTTGAATTCTGACCCTGTCCTCCAAAGGATTTGCAACCCACTCCCCACTTAGCATCATCTTCATATTTTGCATATATTCTTTCTATTTCATTATCCAAGTCATCAATTAAAACATTTCATAGAACTGTCCAGGATAGACCCCTGCAGTAACCACTTGAGATAACCTCCCAGTTCATCAGGAAACCACTGATAACTTCTCCTGGAGCATTTACAACCAGTTGTGCAATCACCAGATGGTGATTACTTTTAAACCTCATTTCCTAGTTTGTGCATGATAATGTCATGTGGGACAGTGTCAAGAGCCTCACTAAAGTCAAGATATATTAAGTGGATGACTTCTCTCTGATTCTCTAGGTCAGTTACTGTGCCAAAGGAAGAAATCAGATTGGTTTAACATGAACCACTCTTGATAAATCTATGCTGGCTGCTTTTAACTCTCTATTATTTTCTATGTACTAGCAAACAGATTGTATCATAACTTGTGCCAGAAACTTTCCAGGGAATGAAATTAGGCTGACAGCTCTATTATTCCCCAGGTACCCACTTTTTCCCTCTTTTTGTTTTTTAAATGAGGTACTATATTTGCCCTTCTCAAGCCCTCTGGGACCTTCCCTCTCCTCCACAAGTTTTCCAAGATAATAGTTAATAGTTTAAGAGTTTACTTTGACTACCTCCTTAGGTATTCTAAGGTGCATATAATCAGACTCTGCTGGCTTGAGCTCATCTATCTTATCTAAATATATTTTAACCCATTCTTTCTATACTTTAACCTACACTCAATTTTAAGTGTCTGGTCACAGTTTACTTTTTGTGAGGAAAAAATCAAAGACAATATTTAATGCTTTAGTCTTCTCTTGGCATCCATTATTTATTCTCTTTTCCCCTTCAGTTATGGACCTCTGCATCCCTTTGTTTTTTTTCTCTTGCTTCTAAAATACAGAACCTCTTCTTGCTGCCTTTTAGCTCTCTTACTAATTTTGACTCACTGGGCACGTCCACACGAGCTCGCACGTGCCTCTTGCCCCACCTCAAACCCCTTTGAGGCAGGGCAACAGGCATGAGCAGGACCAAAAATATGTTCCCCATGCTGCAAACTTTTTTTTTCAGCACCAGGGCTCTGGTGCCAGTGAGTAAGGGGTTGGGGGGGGCTGGAGGAGGGGGGAGGGGACCATGGGGGGGGACCCCTGGGAGCCCTGCCCACTCCCCCAGCCTCCCCTCCCCCTGCCAGCCCACCAAGGCCCCTGACCCCTGTCCTAGCCAGCCCCATCCCCACAAGCCCCCCTGATCCCTGCCCCCCCACCTCATAGTTTAAAAAAAAAAATCTGCAAAAAACCCAGCACTTACCGGCAGTTGGAGCTGCCGTCTGGCTTTCTGGGGCCCCTCCTGCACAGTGCAGGGCAGGGTGACAGCCCCAGCCTGAGCCCTCCTGCCCCTGCGCTGTCCTGTGGTGCCCCAGGGGGCTCTGCCAGGAGGCACCGGAGCCCCCCTGCTTCTCAGGTAAGCAGAGACTTTTTCCCCATTTTTTTTCTGTTTTCTTTTGGGGGGGGTTAAGTGATGGTGCCTGGGGTTGTGGGGGTGGCCATGTGGGCCTGGGGGTGCAAGTTGGGGGGGGTGAGGCTGGGTGGGGCAGCCATTGAGAGGCTGCAGCAACTGGTGGGGGATGGGGCCAGGTGGGACAGCAATCGCAGGGCTGAGGTGGGGCATGTGGGCCTTGCAAGGGGCATGGTAGCCCCTGTGGGGGGCCCATACCCCTTGTGTGGGGGTTGAACCCCCTGTTGGGGGGGGCATCACCCTGTGGGAGTGCAGCAAAACAGGTATTCATGAATTCATGAAACATGTATTTAGAGTTCACTGTATTATTATGATAACTTGCTTTAACACTGTAAGATATATCAATAAAACATTGTCCAACCTATCACTGTCTCTTTCGTGCTCTCTGTCTTTATAGTGGTCTTTTGTTTTACTTGTGGAGGTACATGGATTTGGGAATATTTTACAGAGTGACTTTGGGATTTTTTTATCAGGGATTTTTCAGTTTTCCAATATGGAACATCAGAATTCCTGCTAGTGAGGTCAGTGGCAGGACCCTGCTTGCTCAGAGCTGGCACCTTGGACCCATCTGGCTGTGGCTGACCCCCTGGCCAAATGGGGCCAGGAGGACATGCTTTGACAGCTCAAAGCAGGCCACCACACCCGGAACATCTTCCGGGTGATAGTTGCCCAGATGCCTGGGCAGGGGGCACAAGTGGCAGTAGTGCTGCACAAAGGTCAACCCTGCAACCGCAGTCCACTGCAGTCACAGCCAGGCAGAAGCCCCCACTGCCAGACTGCTGCACTGGGTAAAGGGTGCAGGGAACTCTCAGGGCTGCTACAGCAGTCCAGCTGGCACCAGGGGTAGTGTCCCCAGGTACCAATTGGCTGGGCCCCAGAAGCTCCAGAGAGCTAGTAGCCCTGAGCTACTTGCCAGGGTGGCTTTTTATACTGCTGGAGCCAGGAAAGGGCAGCTTTTTCTACTGCTGGGGCCTGCACAGGTGTTGGCCCCGGGCTCTAGCTTCCCCTGGCTGAAGATCCGGGAGGAACCAGGCAGGGTTATTTTGCCCCAAGTGGCACAATTTGCTCCACACCAAAGTGCATGTCCAAGCACGTGCGCTGAAGCTAAAAGCCCTGGCTCAAATTTGTACCACTTCTATTTGAGCTACTGCAAGTGCTTGCATGTGTGGACGTGCCCACTGGGTGCATCTACATGTTGCCCTATGGCGATGTAGTGATGCACTATGGCGACATAGCAATCATGTGTGTGTGCCTGATCACCAGCTATGTTACCGTAGCAGCGCGCTCCCCAGGTATAGCGTGCCGTGCTTTACTACTTCCAAAAGGAAATAATAAAGCATGATGCCATAGCAATGTCACCATACGGCGACATGTAGACACACCCACTTTCATTTTACCCTTTCTGGTTTTATCCCTACAGGCTGGTGTGCCATTTCTTTATGCTCATTCTTAGTTAGCTGCCATTGCTTACACTTTTTGTATAATACCCTTATATTTCCAGAATCTCAAATGGCTGCTAAGGGCAGCTATCATGACTCTTTGCTCTGCTTCCTAGCTTTCTTTTACATCAGGATATTTTGCCATCATGCATTTAAAATAATTTATTTCATTAAATGATGACTCTCCTATACTTCTTTATCCCTCAGATTATCTTCCCAAGAGACTCTACCTACCAGTTCCTTGTTTCAGTTCAGAAAAAGAGACTTTAAGGCTCTCTCTCCTCCACTTCCTTAGAATATTGAATTATTTCATTGTCATTGTCATCCAAATCACCTTCCACCTTTAGATTCTTGATCAATTCCTCTCTATTAGTCAGAACCAAATTTAAAGTAGCTGCTACCCTAGCAGCTGACTCCATCTTCTGAAAAAAAAGGTGCATTCCAAGAGCTTGATGTGGTTTTTGCTGTATTGTTTTTCCAACAAATGTCAGCATATAGTTCCACAGTTCCACAACGTCCTGTTCTCTGGATACTTCTGTTGCACAAACGGCTAGTTTCGTGCCCCTGGAGGCCTTTCCAATCTACCTCAAGGGGAGAGTCACACACTCAGGCTGGGTCCATTTCAAGTTTATTGTTTTCGCAAACAGATCGACAAAGGGGCTAAGTCGCCCAAAGCAGAGTCGACCCCGGGTTTTGCCCGAGGGTCCATTTTATAGCTTACCTAAACAAAGAACTTTAGCATGTCATGCAACTATTGCCAGCTTTACAGTTTTTACTGTTACGTCTAAGTTTCCACAGGATGTCAAAGTTTCCAGGCTAGACTCAACTTATTATGGGTTAGGTTATAGCACATGCGTGTTTTTAACAGGGGGAACTGCGGCAAACTTAATGTCCTTTAGTAACCCCTTATCTCCGTGTAACTCTAGGTCACTGAAGTTCTATGTGCAAAGCAGGCCTCAATCTATATGCAGGAGCATTTTGCAAAAAGGCATTATGTTTTAATTCCAACGTATTTGTACCACAACTGCCCCCTCAAGATGCTTTCTAACTCTAATTTTAATAATCGTCAGCGATGGCTAGCCCTTGGTAATGTACAAGCATTTCACGGTTGACGACCGACTGAGCGGTCCATCTCACAAGGGTCATGATGCAGGGTATAATACAGGGAAGCAAACAGAGCCCCGACATTAATAGACAAAAAGCCATTCAACCCCCCTTTAACCATCCAAACTGGGGAAGCCAGGATGAAAACCAATCAATCAAATTTCCACCCGTTCCAAGTTTGGACTGGGACATGCGCTACCTTTTCCATGTCATCTGCTAAAGTTTTTAGCAATTCACCATTATCATCAATTTCGACGCAACAATCGGACAAATTTAACTTTTTGCACACTCCTCCTTCACTGGCCAGTAAATAGTCAAGAGCTAAGGAGAACAAGGAGAAATGCAAAGTGCTGCACCTAGGGAGGAAAAATGTCCAGCACACCTACTGCCTTGGGAATGACCTGCTGGGTGGCACAGAGGTGGAAAGGGATCTTGGAGTCCTAGTGGACTCCAAGATGAACATGAGCCGGCAGTGTGACGAAGCCATCAGAAAAGCCAATGGCACTTTATCGTACATCAGCAGATGCATGACAAATAGGTCCAGGGAGGTGATACTTCCCCTCTATAGGGCGTTGGTCAGACCGCAGTTGGAGTACTGCGTGCAATTCTGGGCGCCACACTTCAAGAAGGATGCGGATAACCTGGAGAGGGTACAGCGAAGGGCAACTCGTATGGTCAAGGGCCTGCAGACCAAGCCCTACGAGGAGAGACTAGAGAAACTGGACCTTTTCAGCCTCCGCAAGAGAAGGTTGAGAGGCGACCTTGTGGCTGCCTTTAAGTTCATCACGGGGGCACAGAAGGGAATAGGTGAGGATTTATTCACCAAGGCGCCCCCGGGGGTCACAAGAAACAATGGCCACAAGCTAGCAGAGAGCAGATTTAGATTGGACATTAGGAAGAACTTCTTCACAGTTCGAGTGGCCAAGGTCTGGAACGGGCTCCCAAGGGAGGTGGTGCTCTCCCCTACCCTGGGGGTCTTCAAGAGGAGGTTAGACGAGTATCTAGCTGGGGTCATCTAGACCCAGCACTCTTTCCTGCTTATGCAGGGGGTCGGACTCGATGATCTATTGAGGTCCCTTCCGACCCTAACATCTATGAATCTATGAATCTAACCGGTTTTGTAGTACCATAGTACGTAGCTGGGTGAGCTGATCGCTGATCAGGGGCAGGGCTGCGGCCATTTTGTTGGTAACTATCTCTACTATGGCTTGGAGTCTAATAATGCGGTTTGTCAAGTACGTGGGCTCTCTGCCAACTACGTTTGGCTCCCAAGTTGCTGGACCATAGTACTGAATAATTCTCTCTGCTGGGCATTCCTTGCTACCCCATCGTTGGCTCCCTCCTGTGGCTATTCTCTCAAAGGAGTTATCAGCGCTGCGTTTAGCGCGATGAGTGTTGGGTGGTATTGTCTTGATACCAGCAGTTGTAGGCTGTGTTATCCAAACACCAGGGATCAGAGCTCCTAAATAACAAGTCCCAGTCCAATTGGAGGGAAGCTGTCTATATGCCCACCGCCCGCAAATCCACCATAGCCCACAGGCTTTATTTGTGATAGTAGAACGAGAGAACATTAAAGTTAAAGTTAGTGAGCCTCTTTTCATGGAGTTTTCTCTCACCGTGGTACCATTTTGATTGTGGGTGCAATTTTGGCCCCAAAATGAAATTTGCTCCTTGCCCAATAGGCAGCCACAGTGTTCAAACGTGTCATATGAGGCATTTGCACATGTCCAGGCGCCCTCTCGAGGGGCAATTTCTTTAGAAATCCATGTCTCTTGGCATTTTGACTGTCCTACCTCAACCCCCCCCCCCCCCGTTGAGAAATACATATAGAGCCCTTAATTTTTTGCCACTCTAAGTCTTCCTGGACCATTGTATCATAAAGAGAAATTGAAGTTATGATTAAAGCCCCTATCTGAGATTATACCTGTCCTATTGAGGGGAATAGGCAAAAAGGGGACTCCCTCATCACTAGAAACAGGAGTAAGCGCACACAAAAGGCAACTACGATTAGTTAAAACCCGGGCCGAGTCTCTGAGAAGGGCTACCCAGGAATTTCCCACCCATGGGTTTACAGGTGGGCCGTTAAGTTTCCAAATGGTAGTAGGTGAGAGGCTATTAACAGTGGTGGGTACAGACATAACAGGTTGAACGCTTGAGGGCCGACGTTTGAGGATTGCCTCCCAGAGTTCCTGCTCCAGCTTAATACACCTTACCATTTGGCCAGCATTGAGTATGAATCCTAGCATAATCTCTCGACACGAACAGCATGGAGAAATGGGAAATAAGTAGGCGTTAGATATGGAAGACTTAACCTGTTCGTAGGCGGCCTTAGAGAAGATTACAGACTTGTTTTCTTTACACTTACAACAGGTGGACATAACTGCTGGGTTTGATATACCTGAAAGGGGCAAGAGTTCCAACAAGTAGATTAGGGTCCACATCTTTGCAGGTGTAACTTCAAATCTCCTACTGGTTCGCTTGTCCACTTGCCGGCTTCTTGTTCCCGGGTGTTATCAGCTTCTGGAGTGACTACACCCTGGGAGTTGGTGTCCTCCTGACAAAAAGGCTTTACCCTCGAGCAGTGAGTCCACTTGTCGTTGTTTGTTAAACGAACAGCCGTGTGTGTAGTCAACAGAACCTAGTATGGTCCCTCCCACTTTTCCGCGAGGGGATTCTTCTTCCACTTCTGTACCAAGACTTGGTCACCCGGTTTAAAGTCGTGGATTGGTGTATCAAGCGGGAGGCTCTGGAAGGGTGCAGCAAACCTATGTAGGGAAGACAAAACAGACTGCAAGGCAATAACATGTTTCCAAATCTCGGATTTGCCTAATTCTACAGTAACTGGTTCCCTCCACCCTGCTGGCAAGACCCTGGGAGGCATACCAAACATCAGTTCAAAAGGTGACAATTTAATCCCTCTACGTGGTGTGCTGCGAATACGAGTTAAGGCCAGTGGGATTGCCTGTGGCCATTTCAAATGAGCCTCAATACAAATTTTTGTTAACATAGCCTTCAGCGTTCTATTCATGTGCTCCACTTGGCCTGAACTCTGGGGTCTCCATGGAGTATGGAGCTTCCACTTGATATCTAAAACTATGGACACTTCCTTTACTATTTTCCCCACAAAATGACTACCTTGATCTGACTCAATAGATTCAGGCAACAGAAATCTGGGTATTATCTCGTGAAGTAGCACTCGTGCCACTGTGGATGCGGTAGCCGTTCTTGTGGGGCATGCTTCCACCCATCCAGTCAATTGATCCACAAGTACCAGCAGGCATTGGTACTGACCGGATTTGGGAAGCTCAGCGAAGTCAATCTGCCAAACCTGTCCAGGATACTGGGCCCACGGTCTCCCTCCCATGGGGGCTGGTGTTCTTGCGGACTTCGGATTCACCTTTTGGCAGGTTGGGCATTGAGAGACCACTCTCTGGGCTTCCAGATAAAGGCCTGGGGCCACCATTTGACAAGTCAACAAGTCTCCCATCGCGGTGCCTCCCATGTGAGTGGAAGAATGCAGTCGGTAGAGTATTTCTCTCAATAAGCCTCGAGGCATTAACACTTTTCCTCCAGGTATGATCCACCACCCCTGCGAATTTTTACTGGCCTTAAGCTCGGTGGCTAGTTCATCTGACCCTGGGCCATACTCCACTTCACAATCTTCTAAGAAAAAGGGCACTTCATGGACCGAGCCCTGAAACACTGCCTCTCCTCCCATCTGTGCCGCTTCTTTGGCTGCTACATCAGCCTTCGCATTTCCTTTCTTCTGGCGCTCATCTGCAGCCTTGCCATGGGCCTTCACGTGTACCATGGCCACCTCTTTTGGTAGTCGGAGGGCTTCCAACAACTTTACAATTTGTGGCCCATTGGCAATCTTTTGTCCAGAGTCCGTGATGAACCCACGCTCCTTCCACAACAACCCATGGGCATGAACGGTGGCAGAAGCATATCGTGAGTCTGTAAAAATGTTAACCCTTTTGTCTTTTCCTAATTCCAGTGCACAGGTCAGGGCAGTAAGTTCCGCTGCCTGCGCTGACCAGTTTGTGTGGAAGGAGAAACTCCCTGCAGTCTCAGTCAATGTTACCACAGCACATCCCGTGTGTCGCTCACCATGTATCACACTACTCGAGCCATCTACGAAGAACTCCTCCTCTGGGTTCTCGAGTGGGTCATCTGCCAAATCAGGACGAATCAATACTGTTTGAGTCAATTCCTCCAGACAATCATGGCACAGAGGTCCCGGTTCTGGTATCAGGGTGGCTGGGTTTAGAACAGTGGTGTGCTTGAAGGTAAGGCCTGGGTTAGATAGGAGAAAGATTTCATATCTGGATTGTCTGGAGGGGTTCAAAAATTTTCCTCCCTCCCCTCTGAGGATTTGGGGAACCCCATGTGGTGTAAGTACTTCCATATTGGCTCCCATGACAATCTTCTGGGCCTCCTCCACAAGAGTGGCTGTGGCAGCTACAGCCCTCAAGCATGCAGGCTGCCCCTTCGCCACTGGGTCTAGGACCTTGGAGTAGTAACCCACAGGCTTCCAAGTTGGGCCTACTGGCTGAGTTAAGACCCCTGAGGCTACTCCCTTGCTTTCATGCACATATAGTCTATAGGGTTTGCGCCCATTTGGAATCATCAAAGCTGGTGGTTGTAAGAGGGCGGCCTTCAGTAACTCAAATGCATGCCGATTTTCCTTAGTCCATTTCCAATTGGCGAGGCCTTCCTTAGTGAGAGACTCATATAGGGGTCTGGCTTTTCCCCCATAGTCAGGAATCCACAGTCTACAAAACCCGGTTAGGCCCAGGAAAGCTCGCAGCTCCTTGGGGTTTTTGGGGGCAGGCATATCCTGTATTGCTTGGATTCGATCTTTACTCAAGGCCCGAACTCCCTTCTCAATCTCATGTCCCAAAAAGGTGACTTTCGGTTGGCAAATTTGAGCCTTTTCTTGAGACACCTTATACCCTTTCTCTCCCAGGGTATTCAGCAACGATTCTGTCACTCTTTTTCCTGTCTGCACATCAGGACTTGCTATCAATAGGTCATCAACGTATTGCAACAGTGCCACCTCAGGGTGTCTCTCTTTCCAATGTTCCAAGTCTTTTTGCAACGCTGTTCCAAAGATATGGGGAGACGAGACAAATCCTTGGGGCAACACTGTCCATAACAACTGAGTCTTATGATATGTGTCCGGGTCTTCCCATTCAAAGGCAAACAATTTCTGACTATCTTCATGTAGCGGGATAGAGAAGAAAGCATCTTTTAAATCTAGCATGGAAAATACTTTGGCATCAGCTGGGACTTGGGTCAGAATGATGTGAGGATTTGGAACCATCGGATGATCCACTAAGACCTTTTTGTTTACTGCTCTCAAGTCTTGTACTAATCTGAAGGAGGTGCCATCTGCTTTGGGCACACCCAGGATTGGGGTGTTAAAGGGGGATGATCCTTATATTAACCACCCATACCGCTTGAATTTTTCAATCAGCGGTTTCAAGCCTGTCCGGGTGGATTTCTTCAGAGGGTATTGTTTTACACACACAGGACCCTCTCCTTCTTTCAGGAGAATCTTGACTGGATTTACATATTTTGCCTGGGCAGGGGTCCCATCTGCCCACACACATGGATCAACATTCTCTAAAATCTCAATTCTTTTGGTTTCGGGTTCTATCTTGACTGTTCGAAGGGCCATTTGGTAATTTGAGCCCTGTTTTACTGGCAGCCGCACTACAATTTGATCCTCACAGAAGAAAATTTCAGCTTGCAATTTTGTTAACAAATCTCGCCCCAAGAGGGCTACGGGGCAGGCAGGGGATACTACAAAGGCATGCTCCAACATATTATTCCCAATCTTCGTGAGGAGGGGCTTGCACACAGGCAATCTAGTTTGTCTTCCCTCTATCCCTTCTACAGTTACATGCTTTCCGTTTTCTTTAGCTAAAGGGGGTTTCACGGGGATCATAGAAAAGGTGGCTCCGGTATCCACCAGAGCCTTGTAACCTCTGCCACCAACCCTTATTTGTACCATGGGATCCTTCCGGGCGTTTGCCCACAGGGCGGTGGCCTTGGATCCCGGTCCCCTTCAGCTAGAATCTTCCCCTGAGGATTCCTCTCTCATCTGGCGGTCCCCCGGTTGGGTCTCCCTCTTTTTGTCCTTCAGCTTAGGACAGTCCCTTTTCCAATGTACCTTTTCCTGGCAATATGCACATTCATCAGGCTTCGGTTGGCCTTTTCCTTTCTTTTGCCCCCCCTCAGGTTTCTTCTTCCATCCCCCACTGTTATTTGTGCTCTTGTCCAAGGCCGCTGCCAACATTGCCATCTGCCTTTGCCCACGCTTTTCCTCCTTCCTTTCTGCTACTTGATCGCGATTTCCATAGACATTATATGCAATTTCTACGAGTTCCGAGAGGGGTTTTCCCGGCCCCCCTTCAGCCTTTTGCAACTTCTTCCTTATGTCTGGGGCTGCTTGCCCAATAAACAGCATGTTTACCATGCACTGATTTTCTGGGGCCTCAGGGTCCAAATTACTGAATTTCTTAAAGGCATCATACAACCGCTCCAGAAAACCCGAGGGAGATTCATCCTTTCCCTGACGGACTTCATATAATTTAGAGAGGTTAGTTACTCGTGGTACTGCTTTGCCCAGAGTTTCCACTATAATTCCTAAATACCTACTGTTTCGCTCTCTTCCCTCCGGCGAATTGTTGTCCCAGTCGGGACTCTCAATAAGACATATATTCCGTATATCTTCTCCCTGCCCTACGCGCTCCTCAGCTATCCGATCTGCCGTTCCCAGCACCAATCGCCTTTCCTCGGAGGTCAGAAGAGTATGTAACATCATCTGAACATCAGCCCAGGTGGGGCGATGAGTCTGCCCTACTGACCGGAACAAGCTCTGCATTTTCTCGGGGTTCTCTCTAAAAGAAGGATTTTGATTCTTCCAATTGAATAAGTCCGATGTGTGGAAAGGCACATAGACAAAGGTAGTTTCCCCTTCTTGAACTGCCACTTGTCTCATTGGACACTGGTATCGCGGGGCCTGATTGCGAGTTTTACGAGGGGGTCTGATTGGTGGTGGTGGTGCCAGTGTCCATCCATCCCAGTATTCGTGACACCATTGCGGGGACCAGCAGCCCGGTGGCCAGGGCCGAACCGGATTGGGATCCGGGTTAGGATCCTGGGAGTTGTCTTTCTCTTCTCGCTCATAAGCAGGGGGGGCTGATGCTAGGAGAGTTTTTGAGCTTCCTTCCCCCTCCCTTCTCAAAGTGCTAGAGCCAGCTTGAGACGCCTCGGGGGAGCTCTCTGGGCTTTCCGATCCTGGGCTGCTGGGGCTAGTTTGGGATGACGCCAGGGAACTCTCCGAGCTTCTCTCTCTCGAAGCGTTTGTACTGGCTGGAGACTGTGCTCTATTCCTATGCCTTAGTCCCCGAGTCAGATCTCCCTCACTACCAGAATCGAGAAGGACTCGGGGCTTTTTCCCAGTGTCTTTTGCCAATAACATCTTACACATCTTTCCTTTACACTTTTGGACCCATGAGGGAATGGGATTCATTACAGCTCCAGTCCAAGAATCTATATACGGGTATTGATCCCAATGACCATCCCTTGTTACCACATTCAACACCGCATTAGCCAGTTTTACATCAAAAGAGCCGACCTCTGGCCACCCTACTCCAAATGTTGGCCACTCTGACTGATAAAACTTAATCAAGTCATCCTTTGTCATCTCTATCCTGTAATCTCCCTTAAATTTACTAAAATTCCTTAGCATGCATCCTAATGGGGTTACAGAGTCTTCTTCTCGGGAGCTACCTGAACCCATTGTGTCAACCAATATGCAAACTCACTCAAAGTCCTGTCCGCTGGGTCATGAGGTTCCGGCTGAGCCCCCTTGCATTCGATGCTACCTTGTCAGGCAGAATCGGGGCAGCTAGACTCAGCCTTAGTCTCAAACCTGGTCAGCGGCTCATGTTTCTGAAGGAAGTCTCCGGGTCTAACGTCCACTGGGTCATGAGGTTCCAGCTGAGCCCCCTTGCGTTTGACGCTACCTTGTCAGGCGGAATCAGGGCGGCTAGACTCAGCCTTAGTCTCAGACCTGGTCAGTGGCTCATGTTTTTAAGGGAAGTCCCCGGATCTGACGTCCATTTCTATATACCAAATGCCAGAATCAGTATCTGGACTTTCTCAACAATCCCCAAATTCCCTGAAGGACTATTCAAGTGACACAAGGAAAGCGAATACTCACTCTGCCGAACCTCTGGCGCCGTCTCTTCGGACCCACTCAGCCTGTATGACTCATTCAATGGAGAGCCTTTAACCTCCCGGGTGTCCCGACTCACGTACCCGGTGACCGTGACAGACTCCAAAAGCAGTCTGGTGGCCACTTCACAGATCCCTTTGCCGGTCTTGTCGTTCGACCTTGGGGTGGTCCGAGGACACTCCTGGCTGGCTCGCCAAATTGTTGCACAAACGGCTAGTTTCGTGCCCCTGGAGGCCTTTCCAATCTACCTCAAGGAGAGAGTCACACACTCAGGCTGGGTTCATTTCAAGTTTATTGTTTGCGCAAACAGATCGACAAAGGGGCTAAGTCGCCCAAAGCAGAGTCGACCCCGAGTTTTGCCCGAGGGTCCATTTTATAGCTTACCTAAACAAAGAACTTTAGCGTGTCATGCAACTATTGGCAGCTTTACAGTTTTTACTGTTACGTCTAAGTTTCCACAGGATGTCAAAGTTTCCAGGCTAGACTCAACTTATTATGGGTTGGGTTATAGCACATGCGTGTTTTTAACAGGGGGAACTGCGGCAAACTTAATGTCCTTTAGTAACCCCTTATCTCCGTGTAACTCTAGGTCACTGAACAGGTGCAGAGGAAAAGAGGAACTGCGGCAAACTTAATGTCCTTTAGTAACCCCTTATCTCCGTGTAACTCTAGGTCACTGAAGTTCTATGTGCAAAGCAGGCCTCAATCTATATACAGAAGCTATTGCAAGTTATGTCGAATACAGAAGCATTTTGCAAAAAGGCATTATGTTTAAATTCCAACGAATTTGTACCACACTTCTAATCCTAACATTGTCCCTGGCCTTTCCCACTTTTATCTTCACTCAGAGTTACTAAATAAACTTGCCTCATCACCTCTCTTGAACTTCATAGCAAGTATGTACATTCTTGGTACACAGCACAATACTTCCTTTCTTTTGTCCCTGCCTTGTGCTTCCTGAACAAAGTCTACCTGTCCAAACCAATATTCCAGTCCTGTTACTTGTTCCACCTAGTCTCTGCAATACTAACCCCTTTACAGCTTTGGTTATCTACTGGGACTTTTAGTTTTTCCTGTTCACTCCTGGCAGTTGTGAACGTTCATCTCAATTGTTCAGCAGGTCAGCATATTTTTCTTATTCCTGCCTCATTTACAACATTTCTCCTTGTAACAGGGTGCCATCCCCATTGGCATTTGAGAATGCCTGGAGGCACCCCAGAGTCCCTTTTTACTTTGAATTTCCTCCCCTTCACTGGTCTGCCATGACTTGTTGTTACTTTGGGTTCTTAAATGGGAGGCTGCTACAGGGCCTCCCAGATTTGTTCTTGGCTCTCAAACACCTAGAGGTGATGAGCTCCTACCTTAAAGAATATTTGCACAACTCCGACATCCCCTAATCATGCCCCATGCCTTGCAGGTGTTATTTGCATCTTCTCACTGTGTTGGGGTCTCAGCCAATGCAGCTTCTGCCCATTTTTATGTAGCTAAGCCTTCCAGTTCAGACCCATTAGGTTGGTCCCGGCTTTGAGGCCTTAGCTTCAATCAATGCTTCTCTCGTCCCTGGGCCTGCAGCCCTGTCTAACTGTGCCCCTGTGGCACCGGGCTCTCTGGCTCCTGTAGCTGTGCCCCTGTGGGCCCCCCTAATGAGGGGAGACATCCACCTCCCCTACAGCCTCATCCGCAAACCACTGGAATAAACTGTAACATAAACACTAAGCCCCTGGGCTATAACAAAGACAAATAATAGGGGCAGTTAGCCTGCTTACTCATGGCTCCACATCTCTGGGTCACTCTGCCTGGTGCTCTCACTTGCAGGGCTGCTTCACAGTTTCTGGGAGCCTTCAGGAGTCCACCCTCTGCCACAGCCTGGGCTAAACCCCTAGGCTAGCTCAGCCCAGGGTTTATATAGCTCTGGCCTGAGCTCTCACCCAATCATGTGACAGCCCCAGTCAGATGACCAGTCTGTAGGGCTGTCCTTTAACCTCTGCTCTGCTGGCAGGCTGCACTCTGAAGACTCTTAGAGGGGTCTTAGTTCTCTTGGTCTTAAAGGGGCTGCTTTGCTTTCTAGAAACAGGGTAGTATGGTTCCCTGTTACAGTCTAGTAGGGTTCCCTGTTACACTCCTCTAGACACCAGCTCTATGATTAGGTAACTACAACTACAACTACTTACGTGTGAGCTTCTGTCACCAGCCCCTTCAAATCTAGTTTGTAGCCCTCTTCAACAGGTTTGTGAGGTGGTGTCCAAAGATGCTTTTCCCTTTTTTCATGGGAGAGACCAAGTGTCTTTCACCCATTCCTTTTTCATGGAACTCTATACTAGGTCAAGAAAGCAGAAGTCCTCCTCTCAACATCACCTGTGAAGTCCTGCAGTCATCCCCAGAATTTGTTTGTCCCTGCCTGGTCCCTCAACTGGCAGTATCAACCTGGGTCTAACCAGAGTTATATCGGGCAGTATCACAAGTGCCCAACATAGGTGAACAACATGAAGAAGGGTTCAGAGAGCTGAATGAGCCTTGCCAAACTTGCCGTGTATTGGAATTTGGTTCCAGGCAGGCTGCACACTTCCCAGGATGGGACAATGGTACATAGGTATACCTGCCCTCCTCAGAAGGAAGTCTCTGAACACAACTTTCATCATTTCCTCTATTTAGTGGTGGTGGTCAGGGCTCTCTCAGTTGCAGGGACAGGTGGTTCCTTCCTCCTGGTGGCTGGAATCTGCTTCTATTTTCTAGATGCCAGGACTACCTAACAAGTTATTGAGCTGAACAAGGGACTCTGGCAGGGAGTGGAGCAGAGCATTATATGTGAATGACCAGCACCCAGTCTCTTCCCAGCAGAGCAGATGGTGGTGCTTTCTCCCATGGTGCCACTGCAGTTCTTTTGAGCTAACAAGTCTCCTCCAACTAAGATGTCCTTAGACATCCTGGTGATGAAGTCCTCATATTCCCAGAAGCTTTGCAGTTGGGACACCTATTCCTGAAATTCTGTAGCTCTTTCTCAGTCAGCATATTAAAGTACTTTAACAAGTACTGATTATGTTACAGGATGGGGAATAAACTGAGGCACAGATATAAAGAGCTATGCTCAGAATTCAATGCAAGTCAGCCCTGATAGAGTCTAAGGCTGTATCCACATATGCAGGCACATGCAGTTTGTGGCACCACAGACCTCTTGTTGGCACCACAAACTGCACACATTGCATGTTAAATCATGTGTGACACTGCTAATTTGCAGTGCGGGGGCAAAATTTGCTACCAGGATTCCCCAGTAGCAAACAAGAACCCTGGGAAAAAAAGAGAGGCACAAAGCACATCAAAATAGCATGCACCAGGACAAACACAGAGGCACAGACCTCACCCTGTCTCCATGTGCCACTCCCTGGCTGGCTGGGGTGCATGGTGCCTTAGCACAGGGGCTGTCTGCTGACTAGCCCCAGGCTATGGCACCCAGTGCCCCAGAGCCAGGTTCTCCCTTCCTCTCCCCCACCCAGCTGCAGCACATGGAGCCTGGTTAGAGCAGCGTGCAGGGAGCTGGGAGGAGCTGGGCAATGGCAGTTTTCCCACAACTTTGTGCCACTACTTTTTGTGCCGCTGTGAGCGGGTATCCCTGCTTGTCTGGACATGGCCTAAGTTGGTACAATGTATTGTATATAGTTTAATGGCCTCTATACGTATTTTAAGCCAAGGACTGATTGTAACACTTCCACTACTTCCTGCAGAAGCTGTACTTTCCTTCAAAACTTGCATCTTTGTATGAACTGGACTCGACTAGACTCTAATTTGAGAGCACCACACCAGGTGCTATAAGCTAATGACTCCTGTTTATAGGAGAACACTTAATTTTAAGGAGTGGCAGCTAGAAAGAAAAACTATTAGAAGCAAGAGCAGGGAACATCTAGATGGAAATTAATTAGTTCTTCCCATCCCACTTCTATTACAGTGTGGCTCCAGTACAGCATAAATTACATTCAAAGCTAAGAAATCCAGCTCAGAAGCCCTTTCTTGGTCAGATTGCATTCATCAGTGACTTGGACGTGGGAGTGAAATGTACTCTGTCCAAGTTTGCAGATGACACAAAGCTATGGGGAGAAGTGGACACGCCGGAGGGCAGGGAACAGCTGCAGGCAGACCTGGATAGGCTGGACAAGTGGGCAGAAAACAACAGGATGCAGTTCAACAAGGAGAAATGCAAAGTGCTGCACCTAGGGAGGAAAAATGTCCAGCACACCTACAGCCTAGGGAATGACCTGCTGGGTGGCACGGAGGTGGAAAGGGATCTTGGAGTCCTAGTGGACTCCAAGATGAACATGAGTCGGCAGTGTGACGAAGCCATCAGAAAAGCCAATGGCACTTTATCGTGCATCAGCAGATGCATGACAAATAGGTCCAGGGAGGTGATACTTCCCCTCTATCGGGCGCTGGTCAGACCGCAGTTGGAGTACTGCGTGCAATTCTGGGCGCCACACTTCAAGAAGGATGCGGATAACCTGGAGAGGGTACAGCGAAGGGCAACTCGTATGGTCAAGGGCCTGCAGACCAAGCCCTACGAGGAGAGACTAGAGAAACTGGACCTTTTCAGCCTCCGCAAGAGAAGGTTGAGAGGCGACCTTGTGGCTGCCTTTAAGTTCATCACGGGGGCACAGAAGGGAATTGGTGAGGATTTATTCACCAAGGCGCCCCCGGGGGTTACAAGAAACAATGGCCACAAGCTAGCAGAGAGCAGATTTAGACTGGACATTAGGAAGAACTTCTTCACAGTTCGAGTGGCCAAGGTCTGGAACGGGCTCCCAAGGGAGGTGGTGCTCTCCCCTACCCTGGGGGTCTTCAAGAGGAGGTTAGACGAGTATCTAGCTGGGGTCATTTAGACCCAGCACTCTTTCCTGCTTATGCAGGGGGTCGGACTTGATGATCTATTGAGGTCCCTTCCGACCCTAACATCTATGAATCTATGAATCTATGAAATATTGCAGGGCAGCTAACCGCATCTTTCTGCATGTGTTTATGTGGCTGATCCTCACATGCTGACAGTTTCACACCTGTAAATCTGATTAGCAGACAATGTTTGACTTGATTAGTCAAGTGCAAAGCTTGATGCATTCAGACATTTGAAATTCAAGATTTCCTGGAGCTGTGTTAATAGATTTGAGACCTGAGCAGGGTGCCAATGAAGCAGCAGAAGCCACAGATTCCTGTGCACAGTATCTCATTTCTGGATGCATTGGGGATACTGAATCAGGAACTGCCTATAAGTTGTGGACTTCTTCTTGGTTCATTCACTTTGCCATTACAACTTTTTTTTTGGAGCTTATTAGAATGAAAAACAGAAAATTTGTTCTACACAGATGCAGTGAGCTCCAGCTCCTCTCCTGTCTTCTTTGTTTTCCCCTTAGACACCTCATATGTTTTTGCCTCAGATTCAGAAAGTGGGATTTATATACCCCATCCTCCATCACCTAGCCCATCCTGCCTCTCACAAGACTACCTTTCTGCCCTTTGTAAGCCTGGCCTCCTCCAACCTCCTTCCATAGTTCAGAATTTGCTACTACTTTTTCACTCATATTGTTGTTCCTTCTCCCACAGGCAGCAAGTTTACTTCTCTTTAAATCTCACCATAAAACCTTCCTTTGCATCCAGTCTCAATAGGGTCATTGCAATCCTATACATTAAGGCCACTCTATGAGATCAATTTCCAAGCAGTGATGTTCAAGGCATGCTTAAGAATGCACTTCCATTTCTAAGCATCTCCTTGTGTATTTTTAAAGTTAGAAAACTAAGAAGATGAGTGATTCTGGCATCATAAGGACATGGAAGATGCATATGACTAGGGATATAGAATGGTCACGGTTAATTTGGGAAAAAATCATGGATGAATCATCATAACTATTACACTGTGCCAAAGGTACACGTGGTGTTTTAAGCTATGGACCAATATACCTTTTACCTGCTTTAAAAGGGAAGGGGAAGCTGTCACTAGTGAGTGTGCTGTAGCTGTTACTCTGTAACTGTGACATCAGCACCATCCTGTAGCCATACAAGTTAGCTAAAATACTGTCATACTTAACCCTGAATAAAAGAAGGTTATAGATTCATAGATGTTGGGGGCTGGAAGGGACCTCTCAAGATCATCAGGTCCAGCCCCACTGCAAGGTTGTACCGTAGGTCCATCTTGCCAGTTGCAATGCTTTCGCTACACTTGTATCCCTAAAGGAGCATGAAGATGTAACAGTTACATCCTAATAGCCTACAACTGTAAAGATGCACAGTGTAAAACGATGCACAGTCTTCAACCCTTGGATCTCATATTCAGACTGTGGCTCTATGAAAGGAATTCACATACTGAAGTAGTTACACTGGGGCAAATGCATAATGTAGAAATACCCACAGTACAAAGTAGGCTTTTTGTTCATCCAGCTTGTTTTTGTAACATGCCCAAGTATTAACGTGTTAGCCCCACCACCAGGGTGGCAGTGCAAGGTTCAGGTGTGTGTACTTGTATTCCACAGATTCAGGCCCTAAATTAAATGAAAACACAACACAAAAGCAATAAGAGCTCATGTTAGACAGGAATAAATAAGGGTGGGAGGAAAAGGAGATCTGTAAATACACAGAAAGTATAACTAACAGCTCCTAGATGTGGATAGTTATTTCCACAGAGAGACTATTTATGTTGATTTAATTTCATTTTGTTCAGCCATGTTTTGATTTCTCCAGTTTCTAATAGTGTATAATATTTCTATTTGTTCTGATTAGCAGTGGGAGGCCTTGCTGCAAATGAGTGTAAGGAAGAACAGGGAAGAAGAGAAGGTGCTGTTTTTTCCATCCATACAGGGTCACATGGACATCCCTACAGGCATAAGGACAAGAACAGGATAGAGAGTGAGACTAGATGGGAAGCTTGAGTAGAACAGAGTGCGTGAGGAGAGTATCAAATGAGATTAGGCTAGGGATTTAGCAGGAAAATTATTGATGCAGTGCTTTAATAATCATTGACCTTGCACTAAACAGCTTAGGAAAAAAGAACAAGACCTCTGCTCATCAAACCCTTGTGCTCCAGAGAATTAATACAGGGCAAAAGCAATGGGACCACAATTAAACAGGTTTACCTCTGTCATATTGAATGAAATAGTTTGAATGTTTGTAAAGGTTGCCCATTAGCCAGTTTCAGGAAGAAGATAAGATTTATCTCCTTATCTAAGTCATTGTTTTGGGACTACATGCAAAAGGTCCAGACTTTGTTTAAAGTCTTAATTTAAATTTTATCTTTAGAAGTCTTTTACAAAGAAAGCAAATATCCTGAATTCCGAGAGATCAAACCCTAAGGCCTTTTGACCAGATTGGTAAGAAAAGGGCGTTTGCAGTGATATGGAAGTTTCCTAAAGGTAATTTAAAATGCTCAACAAAGGCAAAAGAATCTGTTGAGTAAGATCCGAGCCCAAATTTGGGGGTAATGACAGGTTGAGTAGGAGGAGCCCACTGACAGCAGCTCACTCAATAAAAACTGTAACTCACTGTCCCAATTTAGAGGTGACTATACTTGTAGAACAACGAAGGAAGAATCGCAAGTGTAGCCTGGGTCAGACTGATCACCTGAACCACCCTCTCCGTGAACACGAATCTCTTCGTTCATGCCTAAACCGCGGAGCACCTGAAAGGGACTGAAGGAAGGAGACTTAGTCCTATCACTGCTGAGGCCAGCCTATTGAATCGTATTGCTGAGGTGAGCCCATTGAACCGTACTACTGAGGCCAACCCATTAAATCGTACTACTGAGGAATGAAACCATATTTTGGTATTTGGCTTCTCGGAATTCTAGGATTGTAAGTATAATATGAAAAATAATAGTATTGATTCAAATTTAACTTTTAGTTGTAATTGTAGTTGTTTTTGTAACACTAATTCTTATAGTATTGTTTGGGAAGGAAGTGCATTCAAAGCGTTGTTTCTGATATACGTAATTATTGTGTTCTTAATGTTTGTGGTGTTTCTTAAAGCTAAGCAGTGTTATATACGTACCAAAGAGTTTTAAAATAAAATTGTGTTGTATAAATTAAGTGTGTAATCATTGTGAAATCATGCAATCAGTTAACTACTGCCCCAGCCAGTACACCAAAACGAATCAGTAAATTGTGTGGGATTTTCTCTATTCCATAACCCACTAGAGACAACCTCCAATAGACAAGTTTATTATTCTGCCTTACTTCTCTCTGCCCAGCTGGCTTTATTTCTCTCTGCAGTGTCCCATCTACAGTATTGTAACTCTGCTATATTCCTCCTCACAGATAGTGAGACATTTCATTTTTAGCCATTGTCTATATACACTATTATTGAAGGCAGCAGTTCCCAAACTAGGGTCATGGCCCTAAATGGGGTCAAGGCATTCAAATGCATGGTGTCATAAGCCCCTCAGAAATACAGTTATACTAGTTGGACTTGGACTGGGTATGGGGTTGTGAGCCAACTGAAAGTGAGGTTACTGCAGAAACAAATTGGGGACCATAATTTTGCAGAGTCCTTGGTCATTGCTGAACAAATAAAGGAAATTTTAGCATTCATTTACATTCAGGGCCAAACACTGCTTGCCTATGAGCAGGAGTTCTTAAATCTTTTTTTTAACATACAGACCATAATTTTGAAAAGAGGTAAATCTGATGCATCACCTCTGTCTCTGTTAGTCACAAGAACACACATAGCCCTTTTGCCTTAGTGCTAGACCAACATCCCTGTAGCAACTACTACTGGAAAAATAATGGCAAGAAAATATTAACTTAAAAAAAAAAACATTTTTATCCAGGTACTTTAGGAGTTGCAAGTAAGGAGGAGTAATGGTGTGTGGCCAGCCAGCCCTCCACAAATCCCCAACCACATGCATCAGCATGCCTGGACTCTGTTTTTGAGAACTACTGCTCTATGGAAGTAGCAGAAGATTGACCATTTCCATTGATTCAGAGCAGAGTTTTATCTCAGTTAAATGAAGAGGAATTGGTAACTTGCTGTCTTTAAAACAACAGGATCATCTAAATCAGTGAGGGCATGTGTCACTATGATAGCCTTTGAACTTGTGACTATCTCAGTTTTTTTATGTGAACTTCTCTAAAACAAACCAGTAATAAAACTGATGCTTCCTTTCATTACACAAGTAAATTAATTAAAGGCACAAACAAAAAACCAAAACTACTGCCAGGAACTGTTTACTTAGCCAAAGATAGCATCTCTCCAAAAACACTGTGCTTTTTGCCAGTAATTTGTAAAAGTAATTTAAATAATGTATTATTGTAATCAATGTTTTAAATTAATCAGTGATATTAACATGCTATGCATTTGCAGATCCACATGAATATTACTTTTAAAAGCTTTCCTGAATTGGAATGTTTTAATCATTTCCTTGTCATCTTTAATTATTTCTAATTCAACAAATAATATGTTTGGCTAGTTGGCCATAGCTGACACTAGCAAGTACCAGGTCATTGGGTCTGCATGGCTAATGAATTTTAATATTTTGTTCTTCTCAGCTAATTGTTCAAATCCAGCTCAGGTTGTTGGTGGCTAGAAGTTGTTAGCATTCTGGAGCTACTTATTTTTTATGAGAAATATTAAGCTCTATTCCTGCACATAGATGCACTAGTACTGGTCTCTGCACCTGGATAGAATACCATTGACTTAAATGGGACCTCACGCAGGCATCTTGGATAATTCCAAGGTTAAGGACTTTATTATCTTTTTTAGGGCCATATCCAAAAAGAACTGAGGTGCCTGAAGTTCTGTTTGGGAAGAATGTAGGTGCCTAAATTCAAGTGAACACTTAACTACTTAGGTGCCTGAGTGGCCGGAGGTGCCTACATTTTCATCACTAAAGTTACGTGGGTGCCTAAAGTATCACTACTGCACATGCCCAAACCTTCTGCCATCTTGGCTGAGCACCTGTCTACTGCCCATGGCCATGTGGGATTCACCCCAGAGCCTATATCCCCAGAGGACTTGCCTATGTTGCAGCAGTGACCACCTGAGGCTCCAGAACCATGCATCCATCTGTAAGGCTGCTCTAGACTTGATCCCAAAGCCTGCCTTCAGAGCTGCTGGGCACCAAGCAAAAGGCCAGTACAGCATAACTGATGGGTTTCTGGCTGAGGAATGGGTCAGTGGATTCAGCTACATGGGACACATTTAGGCTCTTGGGTGCTGCAACATACCACAGCCATGGTACTAGCAACGCAACAGGTCCCCAATCCCACTGACATGATGGGAGCATGACCAGTAGACATGGACAGGACTGAGATCAACACAGAGCTCAGCAGCCCAAGTCACCTTCATTCAAACCATGGCTGGAGAATGAGAAGTGATCGTGATGGTGGTGGAGACCTGTCATAATTAGAGCCTAAGAACTACAACTCAGCCAGGAGATGGGAACCTGGGTTCTAGGATAAGCAGGACAGCTAACCAATCTCTCACTTCCCCCCTCCCAGAACAAGGCCTCTGGGTCCTAAATCCAGAGCCAACAGATGCAATCCATCACACCTTCCAGATCCTTAATGAAGCTATTGAACAAAATTGGCCCCAGGACTGATGCCTGGGGCACTCCACTTGATACCACTGCCAACTAGACCTAGAGCCATTGATCATTATTTGTTGAGCCCAAAGATCCAGCCAGCTTTCTATCCACCTTACAGTCCATTCATTCAACCTGTACTTCCTCAGATTGCTTGCAAAAATGCTGTGGGAGACGGTATCAAAATCCTTGCTAAAGTCAAGGTATACTACATCCACTGCTTTCCCCCCATCCACAGAGCCAGTTGTCTCATCATACAAGGCAATCAGGTTGGTCAGGCAAGACTTGCCCTTGGTGAATCCATGCTGACTGTTCCTAATCACCTTCTCCTCCAAGTGCTTAGAAATAGATTCCTTGAGGACTTGCTCCATGATTTTTCCAGTGCATCCTCAGCAAGTTTGCAGATGATACCAAGCTGGGGGCAATAGGAGATATGCTGGAGGGCAGGGTTAGGATTCAGAAAGTGTTACCTGTCAGCTCTGTGTTCTTGGGGAACCCTGGCACAGGACGCAGCCTGTCTGACTCACAAAGGACTCACCCCTGCCCTTCTCACCTCTGCCTGAACAAGAACTGATTAGAGGAGGGACTTACAAAAGACAAGGAAAATGCAATGGAAGAAGCACCTAAACCCCTCCAGACAAGGTTCAGAGGAGTGAAGCAACTCCCCTGGTCTCATTTACATTCAAGATGGAACTGGATGACAACTCATTTAAATGGGAGATGGGTCAGGCATGCACCTTCACTAGCATTCAGGCTGGAGAACAGAGATTCCAAGACAAGGACCACACTGAATGTTGGGATCAGAAAATCAGGGGAGCACTGCATGATGGGGAATCCTTGCTCCAAATGCTAATCAGCCCACATCTACACACACCCAGCTCAGCATTTATCAGACCAATTCTAGTAATGACTCCTCTATTGGTACCCAAAACACTGAATCTGCTTGTCTGTATTGTGATCTTCCTCAAGGTGATGCCGCCCATAGTCAGGAGTGATCAGTTCCCATTATCCAGCATATGAGCCAGTGTTTACACATAAACAAACCTAGTGTTCTCCCTTCAGCCATTGTTAGTTCTCTACAAAATCTCTACCCAAGCTCAAGTTTCTGTCCTGGTGCTTAGATCCAAAAAGCTGCAGCAGTTCCACTCTTCTGCCTGGCATCCCTTCATTGATCATGCTGAGGGCTCTGCCTGTCTGCAAGCTCCAACAAACACCTGGGAACCTTGACTGGTTCAAGCTTCACTGCGTGGTGAGACCCCAACTCTCTCTCTCTCTGCCTCCAGGAACCTGACTTTTATCCTCTTACTCCATGAACAGCTTTCTAAACTGGACTTTTGCTGATCACTCTCTCTCTCTCCCTGATTCCAGGAACCTGACTTTTATTCTCTTACTTCAGGAATAGCTTTCTAAATCTGACTTTTGCTAATCAAACTTGACCTAATTGAAACTATGTAATATTGTAACTGTTTTATTTGTCTCTCTTGTATGGCTATTATTACTGGTATCATCATAAGTTCATATACCTGGCAATAAATAACTTTTATGGTCAAGCTGGCTGCTATACTCTCTCTCTGAACCTCACTTACTCTTCCTTCCCCTTGACCACCCCATTTGCTCTGCAGCAATGCTTCTTTTACCTAAGCCAAAGATCCCTGTAATGCCCAATACTACAGCAGGGTCTGCTCATCAAGGGGGGTTACTACTAGGACCATTGTGGCAAGAGATTGGGACATGCTGAGTTTTGAGGCGCATGAGGGTATCAGCTGAAAGTGCTGATCAGACCCAGCCTGCTCAGATGTACTCTGTTAGCGTGCGTGTATGTGTGTCTAACTGCATTTATTATTGTCCTGCTGAAATAAGGGATGAACTGAGTTCCAGGCACGTAAGGATGTCAGCCTGTCAACGCTGAATAGTCTGGCTTGACTCAGATGCACTCTGTTAACCCACGTGCTTGTGTCTGACTGCATTTTATTGTTGCCTTGATGAACTGAGTTCAAGGCATATGAGGGTGTTAGCCTGTCACTGCTAAATAACCTGGCCTGGCTCAGGCATGTCTTGTTAATCTGTATGTGCATGCGTGTATATGTGTTTGACTGATTTGGTGGTTGGAGGAACCCAGCCCCATTGAAATGGAGTCCTGCAAGGTAGCTCCATTAGGGGTGAGGACTTGCAGAAGGGAGATACAGCTCCATATAGAAACACAAGTAACACAAGCAGCATTGATAGAATTACAGAGACCCCAGAAACATACCCCTAATAGGCGAGCACACCCCAAAGCGATGGGCAAATCTGGTAACAAGAGACCTCAACAAATTGGACCAAACAGAATCTTATAAGGTTCAATAAGGAGAAAGTCCTGCACTTAAGACAGAAAAACCCCATGCACCGGTACCGGCTGGGACCAACTGGCTATGCAGTAGCTCTGCAGAAAAGGACCTGGGGGACAATAAGTTGAATATGAGCCAACAGTGTGCCCTTGTTGTGAAGAAGGCTAATGGTATACTGGGCTGCATTAGTAGGGGTGTTGCGGATCGAGGGAAATGATTATTCCCCTCTATTTGGTACTTGCATAAATGGAGTCCTGTGTCCAGTTTTGGCCCCCTCCACTACAGAAAGGATGTGGATAAATTGGAGAGAGTCCAGTGGAGGGCAACAAAATGGTTTGGGGGCTGGGGCACATGATTTCTGAGGAGAAGCTGAGGGAACCTGTGGACACAGCACAGGCAGGCAGACAGGTGGCAGGGACTGGAAGCAGAGGCAGCTGTGGGAGAAGGGGGAGCTGCCTGGGGAGGGAAGGGCGGTAGAGAAGAGGATGAAGGATGGAGGGTGGGAACTTTTAGGGGCTCAGAGAGACTGGCTGGCTGGCTGGGCACAGAAATAATGTTGTGTTTTTTTTGTAATTTTCTGTATTCCAAGCCAAATTAGCCAAAACAAATTCCAAATCTGAGTTAGTCCAGACCCATAAATGGCCCTACTACTGGCAAACATCCTCCACCCCCATCTGAGGCTTCAGAAGTTTCCACAACCTTTGGTGGGCATCCTACTTGCAGGCCCAAGCCTGGAGGCTTGGGGTTCAGATGCCCCCGAGTTTTGCTTGCCCTCAGCTGTAAGGCTCCATGGGTAAGCCAGGGAGAAGTCTCCCATTTTCATAAAGTGGGCATAAAGCCAAGACCTTCCCACTCCAGCAGCTAAGTGGGAGGCTTACTATACATTACCTTGGCAGATACTATCTCTGTGCCAGGAGAGTGGTCTTCCCCAGTGCAGTTAGGAAGACCGCCTCAGTGGTTATGGTGTTTCCCTTGCCACATAAACATAGACTATGCTTGATCTGAGCCTTCAAGAGGCTGAGAAAGAATTGGTTATTTTTTTTTGTTTTGTTTTTTTTAACCTTATTAGAAAACAGACCATAGCAGACAGTCTCAAAACGACCCCCAACAGAGGCCTCACAGAAGGTAGTACAACATAAGATTTCAAAAATTACACATTACACACATTGTAATTGTTATCATATTGCTTGTCATTTCATTTATACACAGTATATACAGGCATCCCTTAGTATTATCTATCAAGCACATATTACACTTGTTGTGTCAGTCATCCTGTACTTTGACAGAAAAACACCGCATGCAGTACAGGTCCCCTCTGCTGTTCCTATCCCGTATGCAAACCCTTGCCCGCCTTTTCTACCCACAAATGCTGACTCTTAGCTTAGCCTATACCTATGCAGGGCTGAAACAACCCCCTAAAGTCCAGCCCTTGCCAGAACTTTTCATCTCCTCCTTCTTTCTTATTCCTTTCTCTGACTCTATAGAAGTGCAGCTCGTGCATTGCTAACTGCAGACACTCCGTCGTGGAAAAGCACAACCCCTTTAGTGCCAACAGGGACTGTACTTTCCATAGTGCTACCTTGGTGCATGTGATCAAAACCCTCACCCCCCATGCTGAGAAAGAATTGTGGAAAGCCAAGGCAACAAAGGCCCAGAACAAAAACAGGAGGCATCTTCAAGGATTTGAGGAGGCTGCAAATTGGGCTTGCTTTGCCTGAGAGGGTTTCTTCTACTGCCAGTCTTCTTCTTCATCCTCTTCTCATCTTTCTCTAGGGAAACATGAGGAAGAGTTAGAGGCTGGGAGCAGGTTCTCCCCATGTTTCCACTCCCAAGGATGCAAAAAAAAGGCTAATCAGAGGGGAATTTCCAGCTTTATACAGGTTAGAAGAGCATTAACCTCTTTACCTCCCACTTGGGTGATTTTTCTTTAGGCTGGGGAATGGCTCCTCATTGAACACCCAGGCCCCAACTTTGCATGGATGGTGATGTCTCACCAGTCCCCTAGTGACTTTCTAAGGTGGCCTTGCAGTTCCAGGTGGGAAACCTAGAAGCCTGTCTTCTCCCTTCCTTGACAGCTTATGCAGGGGAGAGTTTGAGGACATACCAAAACAGATCTGCCTCCACATTTAATGCCCGGCAGACACCTGGATCTCCTATCATACTGGTAGGGTAGCACTCATCACAGGGGCTTACCAGGAGTTGTGCAAAAGCAGCACAGAATAACTTACCCATATGTTTATGGGACCCCATCCATCCTGAGGGAATCCATACATCCAATCCTGCAGCCTTCTCTGTTCACGTCTATTGTAGAAAGCTGCTCAATACTTTGACCAGTCAGGCTCAGCCCTCCAAACATGCCTACAATTGCTTGTCTCAGGTGGTGATATTAGAGTCCCCAGGGTAAGGCAGAGGCATAGACTATACCAAACAAACCAGGTTTTGGACCATGCCGTGCTAACGAGCATAGGCACCAACTTTTATTTCTGCTGGGGTAGGAGCCTAAAATAATGGACACATGGAAAATTTTACGCATTTCAGGTGACAGGCCTCTTTCTGAGGGGGGCAGGACACTTGGCTCCCCAGGTACTCAGCACCTCTGCTAAGGGGAAAGCCTGGGTTTTGCTGTTGACAGGGCATAAGTGAATTGTGGTAGCAGTGGAGGCTGAGGAGCTGCTATGTGAGGTTTTTGGCAGCAAATCATAACTGGAGAAACCAAATCAAATAAATGATCCCTGCTTTTTCAGGGTTCATTAGAACAAATATCAGAGCTGGGATTCATGCTGTTACCTGGTACCTAAAGACTCAACAGCCCAAAAATGTACATAGTGGAAGATTTATCTCAAGTTTAACACCCCAACATGTCACACGTGGTAAATATTCAAAAAGGCCTTTGTTCTACTCTCACTTCTGTTGGTGTCAGTCAGGAATATGTTAGCACCAGCCTAAAACTGGTGCAAGAGCAGCATATGTGGTCCGCTGTGAATGCACTCGCCCCCCCCACACACAACAAGGGTGGTTTCCTCTGCTCGTATAAATCAGCGTGGCTCCATTGATTTCACTGGAGCTAGTCACTTACGCCAGTTAAACACCTGGCTGAAGCCCATCAGTTGGCGTACTTTGCTATGGTTTCACTGAAGTCATTGTTATGATACCAACTTATCCCAGCCAAGGCTTTGGCCCTGTAATTGCACGTAGTAGGAAAGACTAAAGACATCATACATTACAAAACACAATTCCTTTTCCTCCTAAAGCTGAGCACAGTGGTTCAGACTTTGCCTTTGGAATTAGATTTCCCTTCCTTATTGTCAGGGCAGGGAAACAACACACATGCATGCACACTTGATATGATATAGACATTAAAAGTCGAACTACATGCGTTCTGTATTGCTGATCCACCTTTTTTTTTGTTTCAGATTGCTCTCCTACTGGCTGAAGTCCTGACTTTGTGGTTTTGCTTCCCTAAGGAGGATATGTAAATGAGAAGAGATGGAATTAAGCTGCTGATAAAAAAATGTGCAAGCTACTGGAATCAGCGGGGGTTATGATGACAGCATGGGGTCCGTAATGTTGTTTCCTCAAGGTACACTGGTCATGCCAACTGGTACTCAAAGCAAATACTCTTTACTCAAAAGACATTTCAAGGCCTTGAAAGGTCTTTTGTAAGGTCTTGAGTACAAGACAAGCTAAGGAGGAAGGAGATGGTGACTGGCAAGGTTGATTCATCATGTTTACCAGGAGTAACATGCTAATTCCCTCAAGAGCCCTACAAATTTAAGTTTGAAATGTTTGAAATGTCTTCCTCTTCATCTTTTATAACTAAGAAGAGTCATTTGACTCCCTATACTGCTGATATGGAGGAAGGCATTGTGGTTACTGTCACTTTCCTCTCCAGGATGGGTACATGTAGCAACTAATGTAGTATCACGGACTAGCAATAATGCCTTGTAGAACAGATTAAAAGGTATCAATAACTGACAAAAGTCAGGCTTCTAAGATATTTGAAATGTCAGGAAACTGCATTTGGTGTTAATGCTCAAATGAAGAGTGAGCTTACATCAAAGGCTTTGAAAAGCAAGTAAGGAAAAAACAAGAGAGAAGCAGATTTTCTTTTTCAACGTCAGATTATGCTACTGAAATATGCTAAATTATGCATAAAACCAAGGCTGAACATGAAGAGAGGCCATTTATTGGAAAGTGATACGTCTGTATTCAAACAACAGACAGACTTATTTTTTAAAGGATTTGTATGAAACGTCTGCTACAGATTTGAGAACTGATCTCTGGTAATTAACAAATCTGATTTTTATCTGATCTGGCATCAGTACAACCTGGGGGTTACAGTGGACAATAAGGTGAATATGAGCCAACAGTGTGCCCTTGTTGCGAAGAAGGCTAATGGCATACTGGGCTGCATTAGTAGGTGTTACCAGCAGATGGAGGGAAGTGATTATTCCCTGCTATTCAGCACTGGTGACGCTGCAAATGGAGTACTGTCCACTACAGAAACGATGTGGACAAATTGGAAAGAGTCCGGTGGAGGGCAATGAAAATGGTTAGGGGGCTGGGGCAGCCTTCAGCTACCTAAACGGTGCTTTTGAAAGAGGATGGAGCTAGACTGTTCTCAGATGACAGAACAAGAGATAACGGTCTCAAGTAGCAGCAAGGGAGGTTTAGGTTAGATATTAGGAAGACATTTTTTACTAGGAGGGTAGTAAAACACTGGAACAGGTTACCCAGAGAGGTTGTCTCTATCTTTGTTAGTTTTTAAGACCCAGATAGACAAAGGCTTGGCTGGGATGATCTAGTTGGGGATGGTCCTGCTTTGAGCAGGGGGTTGGTCGAGATGACCTCCTTGTGTCCCTTCCAACCCACATTTTCTAGGATTCTATGATTGTTTAACATGGGACACAAACAATTAAGACTGTGTAATAAAGGAACATGCAATGTGGAGTCTGCCTCAAATTAATTAAATTAATGACACTGGACTTAATCCAAAGCTTTTTTGGGATTTTATATTAGCTTTTAGATTCCTTGTTACAACCCATTCAAACTGTGATTATCCTTGTGCTTAACTGAAGGTCTCAAATCCTTATGTCAAAGGATTATTATTATCCCCATTTTACAGAGGACAGATGTGAGACACAGAGCGATGAAGCCGACTTGCCAAATACCAGAAAGTGGCTGGATCTGGAAATAGATTCCAGGACTCCCAACTCCAAGTCCTATACTTTTGTGGCAAGACCATCCTTCTGGCAATAGTATCTGAAACATAGCTAAAGAGTTTAAAAAAAATCTCTTTTCACAGTTTGTAGTAGAAAAATATATTTGCTAGAATTTACATAATGCACATATCCTCAAAACACAGAACATGTGCTATGCTGAAGCGCAGGAAATATCCTTAGGTAGGCTGTTGCTGGTAAGTAGTAATAAAACATTTGCCAACACATCTTAAAAAGCAAGTTCTGACTTCCCCAATGACCCATAAAGTGAACAGCCCCAATTTTCATGATTGAGACTCAGCATACTTAAAGCTTGGTATTACCTCGATGATTGCTACAGGCCTTGTTTCACTCTGTACACTTGCTTTACCTAAAAGACCCGAACATTTAGAACACCTATGTTCCCCTGACTAATACCATATATGACTTATAGGTCATGCGATACAAACAACAGAACATTTTCCCATTTTTTTCTTTTTGAGAAATGCAGATTTAAATAATTGGCTTTACAGTCTTGGGTTGCAATCTGACAGCAAAACTTCAGCACTTGAAACGTTCTATTTCCTTCTTTCATTTTTGTTGCACGAGGAGTTGCACATAGAACTGTCAAGCAAAATCAACTACAGACAAAGTAAAGACATAACATAGGGTATCTCTAGTTTTTATCTAGATTGAGTCTACTAATCTCTATCGCATATATTAGAGAAGCCTCATTTATTCTTTTTTTATACACACACATATACACACATTCATGGTGGAAGTGAGGTATGCTGTAGAATATGTGTGTGTGTGTGTGTATTAATTATTCAAACAATTGTCTTTTGTTATATCTTGGTACATTCCATAAGTGAAAACTTTTTCTTCTAAAACTCGGACAAACATGTACATACAGGGTCTGGGCTTTGCCCTGCCAGTGAGGAGCAATTCCATCCCATCGCCTTTGGCTTTAAAATGTGTTTTTAATCAGCAGAAATGCAAGAGGCATAAAACAACAATGGACTGAGTAACTTTATAAACGGAAATGAGATGGTGCAATGTTGTTACAGGCAATAAAGCTATGCTGATAATTCAGCCCTGCGCCTCATCATTTTAGCACTCTTTTTGATCATTTTTAAATGAGAAATGTACAGTTACAGTCTTTACATCAGCAATATAAAAACAAACATCTCGTGGGTTTGATCTTCACCCCACACATAAATGGCTTCACATTTCTGTACCCAACAATTTGTTAATGCAAAATGTTACAAGCACATATTAGGTCATTTGTAGGGACCTACCAAATTCATGGCAGAAGTGCAGTGGCTCCTTTAATCTTGCATGTTCCCCTGCATGCCCTCGCCTCTTGCCCTGCCCCCTCGCTGCTGATTAGCAGAGGACCCCGCTGCTCCCTCCTGATCAGGGAAGCTAAAACCAGTTTTAAACATGGCACCATTTTTGCCTGCCTACCAGTCAGCAGCAAACAACAGGGCTGCCTGGGGCCCCTCAGCCAATCAGTGGCAGGAGGCAAAAACAGTGCCATATTTAAAACCACAGTTTTTACTTCCCCACTGATCAGGAGCGAGCTGCAAGTGGGGTCCCACCACCAATGGGGAGGGGGAGGCACAGGGGAACCTGCAAGATTAAAGGAGCCACATCACATTCCACTTCTGCCATGAATTCGGTAGATCTGTAGTCATTTGGTCTTTAAATGACCAGATTGTGCATACAATCCAGTACATGGGTTTTAAAATGGCTTAATAAGGCATCCACAATTTTACAGTAACTAAAAAAAAAAAAAAAAAGGAGGACTGGTTTTGAAATTCTGCCCAATGGTTTCCCTGCCACATCCATGCAGGCCATCTTGATCACATATAACAATGTGAAGAAACTAGAAATCCTGTATGCAAACCCTTCTTGGGTTTTGCTATGCACATGAACAAACATGGGTAAAAGTTGCAATGAAATCAATATTAACCCCTTACTCCACTGGGGATTTGCAGAAAATGTAGGGATGAAAGCATGGGCAGATGCAGGATTTTGAAAAGGGGAGTGCAGATAGTGTTGTGCAAAATCCTGCATAACACAACACTTATTTCCCAGTTAAAAAGAAATGAGAAGTTCTCCTAATATACTAGGAGCTAAGGGCTATATTATTCATTTAAAACTGAAACAAAAACAAGTATAACTTGATTGGAATATACTTTGCTATTATGTATATCAAACACAACAAACTAGGCAAACATAATCAAAAGGTGCTGTTTCTTTAGTTCTGTAGTCATTAGAATTAAATGTACACCTTTTTTTTCAGATTCATAAAACAAGATCTAGCCTCCCTGAGGATCAAGGCAGTGCATCCAGTGCTTCACTGAAAATTATTTTTACACCGGCGTTAATGTTTTTAGTTAAGAGTTAAAAACAGTCTGCAATGCTGTTAAATAGGAGCTACATTTCCAGGAGCAACTAACAGACAGCAGAATTGCCAAAGAAAGGAGTTTGATTAGTGAAACATCAAGACCATTATAAAAGAGAGAGAGAGGGTCATTAGCACCTGTGAAACAAAGTGTTTAGAAACAATCAAGTAGATTATAATGAGCCATGAATGCTACCCAAATAGAAATGCTGCTGTTACTGCACTTTTGGTTTTAAATTTTGGGTGGAGCAAAAAATCAAAGGGGGTGCAACTGCACCACTGTACCACCCTCTGTATTTGCCCTTGGATTAAAGTAAAATTAAACACAAATTGCTGTTATGGATGTGTTATCAGCTTACCCTTTTCCTTTCTTAATGCTTTTATTTCAAGTCTCACTCTCACTTTTTTTTCTCTCCACCAAACACTGAGCTCTCCCAGTTTTTTGCTGGTGTTCACTATTGAGTCCACTGGAATTCCTGTAGTGTTGAACTGAAACACTAGTGAAGTAAGCCTTGGACTTCATTCCTTTTCTTTCTCTCCTTTTCCCTGATACCCTATATCTTGCTTTCCAAGTGTTTCTTGCTGCTTTTCCTCAGATTATTTCTCACTGTCCCTTCTGACGTATTCTCTGTCATATTTTTCTCCCTTTGAAAACTCCTCCCTATAGAAAACATAAAGCAGTCTGCTAAGCAGAGTACAGTGTAGGTCTCTGCCCTCAGCTACCCTTTGTGCTCCCACATACGTTCAACTGCACGCCATTGCAACCATAACATATGGCTGCCTTTGCCCCTGCAGATTACAAAATAACATCAAGGCTACTAAGTGCAGTGGTGGGGCATATGAGATGGAAACAGCTGAGCTTGACTCTTTGGGTTTGGAGCAATGGTGGATAGTAAAAATGTCCCAGCATCTTTTCACCAATAAATTAAGCACGCTTCTGCCGAAATCACTGACAGTCCATAACCCCATCTTTGCCTGTGTTAGTTTTTGCAAAGCCACTCCAGTCCAGAGTAGGACTGCACTTTCATAGGGCTGTCTGCGATTGTAGTGCTCAGGGCATCTCAGGGATGGCCATGCCCAGGGCAGCAGAGGCTGAATCCATAGCTGTCTCCCCGAGATGCTGACTGAAAAGGGAGCTGCAAGTACAGGACTGAACAGAGCATTCATTTTACCAGCAATGAGAGCAGGGCCTGTAAAAACAACTGTAGGCACAGGCCAGAAACATCTGGTGTGGAGGACAGTTGAGCAGAGAGGATTGCAGAGAATGGCAGTGCACCCATGGCTGCTTGTGCTGAGCAGAGGCAATAGAAGCAGCTGGTGAAATGCCTTCCCTTAGGAGCTGAACCTTATGAAGGAAAAGCAAAGAGGAAACCTTACAATTATTCTGCAGTAGACTAGGATGGCAGCTCCAGCGGAGCCATTTTCCAGGACTGTGTCATCCCACTCTGCTGGATGAGCTCAGAGGAACAGCTCATGCCTATGGTACTAATTGGTATTGTCTAATTGTTTCCTATCTGCTTGTCTCCACCTGTTGTTTCATAAGACAGGGACTGGCTCTGGAGCAGGGGCTGCCGTTTAGATTTCTGTTTGTATCACAGGGGGCCTGGATCATGAGGAGCTCACAGGCTCCAAGGTAACACAAATGAATGTCATCAACATCATTATCAAAGGCGGGGTTTCCTTGGTTCAGAATCCCCGAGAAGCTGTCCTTACCTATAGCCTATATCACACTAAATAGCGAGGACACAATGGTACCACTAGTTTTTTGGACAATTGCTGTCGAATCTTACCAGACCGCTGGGTCAGGCAGAGGTATCTAAGCTGGCTTTACAGTCTACCTGTGGCCACATGGAGCCCCATACAAGCTAATCTAATGGATGGATAAATGCTTGGCTGCTGCTGACTGACGTTAACGGCAGCTGCAGGAAGAGGCCAATCCATGTCCAAACACGATGACCCACAATCGTGTGTATAAGACTGATCCTTTGCTCTCGTCATTGTGATGTGGCTTGGTGTGGGGTGGAGGTGTGTGTCAAACGCCACAGATGCCTCTGATTTTATTTACATTAAGGCCTCTTTACAGCACTCCGGCAATATACTTCGGGCCTACCATACCACAATGTTGTGCAGGGATTTCAATAGGGTACATGAGGTTCAAGTTTGCTGTATTTTTATTTTGTCACAGTAAATCTCTTTTTTCCTCCTTTCTTTCTCAGGTCATTTAAAGGGCAAAAAGAAAATATATCCTAATGGGTGGTGGGATGCAGTATGAGGCCCATTGCTTCCACGAAAAAAAGACAAAGGGGGTGGAAAGGAGGAAGAGGAAGAGCTTTAACAGCCATGATCAAGTTCCTTTTGCCTCCTTGATTTCCCGTAGCTGAAGACAATGCACTTTTCTTTTGGAGAGATGGCTGGGAAATAAAGGGAACAAGAATAATCATTTCTGTTGAGTGTGACAGCTGCTAATTCTTATAAGGGGCCTTACAGTGAGATTTCAGTGATTCCACAAAAAGTGTACCTATATTTAATCTGTCTCAAGTTTCTTGTATGGTCTGCTGAAAGAACAAGCATTTATCACTAGGTAGCACCCAACTATTTCTGTTTTGTATGACTCCTTTAGAAAAAAGATGTATCCATCTTACCTTAAGTAATGTGTTCAGTTTGCAGTAGGATTTCAGAAGATGCAGATGCTTTTTATTTCTGTTAATCTCATCTATGCTGCATTGCATTTAGGCTCACAGCACTGGGAAAGTGGCAAACTTCACATGTTTGTTATCGTCTAGCATTAAACTCTTTAAAAACAAAAGTAAAATACCTCTCTTTGGAACAAATGTTATGAGCGGCTCAGACAAGCCAACCAGAAACATGCAACTCTGATGTACTGTCCTCTCTGAAGGCTCAGAGCATTAATTGGAAAGATGCAGATGAAAATGGAGACAAGTGGTAAAACTTCCATTTTTATTTTTATGCTTTATTTTACTTCTGTGGCTGAAGTATTAACCAATGGTTTAGACTCCCTGCTACTAAGTTAACACCAAATCAACTGTACTTGGGCTGGGTCAACACAAATCACCCTCCAAATTTCTGAGTTTATTTAGTCACAATGGTGCTGGTAGTAACAATACTACAACCCCATGGTTGCTACTATTTTCACTAGCATGCTGTCCAATCCTGCTCAGATCAGACCTGAACGACACTGGTTAATCTGGCCAATACCGAAGCCCTATCTATCTGGGGAAGGCCTTGGCAACATATAGCTTGAGCCCTGGATCTGGCCCATGGAGCCAGAGAGTTTTGTCTGTGGTTGCATTCGTACCAGGGATGAGCACTTGGAAGCTGTACTGGCCCCGTTGCCGCTGCTTCCCACCGCATGCTCTTCCCGGATGCAGCATGGGCATGGCCTCCAGGTGTGGGAGAGCTTCCAACTTTGCCTATGTTGCAGCAGGAGGCCGGGGGGGGGGGGGGGGGGGGGGGAAGCAGCAGCAGTGTGTATGCAGCTGCCAGCTGCCCCACCTGTGCTCAGTTCAACACTGGCTGGAAGCTGCACATGCAGCACAGCTGAGGTGTGGGGGGCTGGGAGAAGCTGCGACAGTGCAGGTGCAGCTCCCAGGTGCCTGGCCCCAGTGCAGATGCAGGCAAAGCCCCCCTGCTTCTGATACACCCCCCAGCCCGTGCTGGATTGGAGCTGGGTTGTTTCGACCTGTGGCTTACAAAGGTTGCCAACTATTAATTTAAGAGTGTTTTCTGCATTGGTGCAGTCCTCCCAAAGGTAGTAAAGGTGGAAAATATAGGAGGAAAAAAGACTAGGGGTAGAATATCTCCTTCTTCTTTCACCATGCAGCAAACACCCACCCACTCCCCTTAAAGGAAAGGACTGCTTAAAAATCAGGTTAGGGTTTAGCTAAGAGTTTACCGTTATCATTTAGTAAAACATTACTAGGAATTAAGACTTGAATATTGCTTCCCACCACCCTGATATTGTTGGAATAATCAGCTCCTGAATATGTCTTCCTTATGCAATGAAGAGTTCCAAGTGGGTTATAATTCAGCATATATTTCTGAATGCATTGTTATGCAAGAGAAAGAGAGGCCATTACTGTAGGTGATGTGGGAGTGGATAGATTACTGCACTAGAAAAACTGGAATGAAACATTACTTTTTGTGACATTAGGGAGTCACATTTCAAACTTGGATTATAATTGTATATACTTTACCTGTCTGTTTGAAACTCTCCTCCATATATTTGTGTGTTAGAGCAAGCTATATGAACAAGATGAGCAGTATGATGGGGGGAAGGGGGTGGGCATTTTCAAGTACCTTTGCGTTGGAGGGGGAAAGAGGATGTCCACTAACAGTGTAATTATGCAGTAGTTCCAGAGAAATTATTATTAGCTTTTTATGATCACACTAACAAAACCAATGATCCAAAATGAAACACCAAAAATTAGTGCTTGAACAGTATTTGCCAACAAGATGATCACCAGTGAGACAGTGGATGCATCTAAAACCAGGCAATTCCTGAAATTCAAATGGCCATCTCCCACCGGCTGTAATGATGAACGTGCTCTATGAAACCCTGAATCCACTCTAACAAGAATTGCAGGGGCTTGGCAGGTGAGCGGACATTAGCATTCTGGGTATGCAATAACACCTACTATTTCAAGAAGTGGGCGTGTGTTTATTTTGAATACCCACATCACAGGAGTGCCTCACACCTTTAACCAACAGAAAGAATTACAGATAGTGAATACAGGTCCATTTCTTTGCGTTGGTTATTGCTTTAATAAACACCTTGTGTGTCATTTTTTCTAACATCCAGTTTACGGTCCCTGAACTTAGCAATTAGAGTGGATAACTGCATAGTCAGAACCGTCATCAGGCAATCACGTCTTCTCCTTTCATGATTCTCTATTTTATAAATAATTATCTGAATCTATTCTCTGTGATCTGATAGAAAAGTCTTTCAACAGGAGAGTAATTTACCACATCAGTTGAACAACAGATTAATATTAAAAAAAAATCACAATAATCAAAGCAGGGAGAAGAGAGTAACCATTATTGCTCTTTTTTGTAATTAATTTCTTTTCTGGTATCCCACATTGAAGCTAGAACATTATTCAAGAACACCCATCACAGTGCTTAACAAGATTTAATGTACATTTATTCTTAACATGTGGAACATATAAAGATTTTATACTGAATAAATGATATTCATTAAGCCAGAGGAAAAGGAGGAATTTACATCAAGTTTTTTTCTTTTTTAACTACATTATCTTGAAATACAAATGCGGATTCTCATCACTGAAAAATCTTTGAAGTTGTTCTTCCTTTTTTCTGTATATATTTTTTTGTCTGTAGACTGGTAACCATTTTCTTAGATCAATCCATACGTAACCATTTCCACACCTTGATTTATAAAGCAAATTGTGATCGGCTGCTCTCCCGAAATAGAGCATGACTTTATACATACAGAAACTTGTACATTACCCTCGGTTTTTTTTTTTTAGTTTTTTTTTTTTGGAGATATGGCCCAAAAATGAAAGAAAAAAAATAATTCTACCATCACTTTGTAGTTACCACATCATGAAAAAGAAACTAAAAACTTTGTACTTAAAAAAAAGATGAGGGTATGTTTAATGTACAACTTCTATATACATCACGGCCCTTAGGCAATAAAAAAATATTTAAAAAATGATTAAAGGAATTGTGAAGAACTGTCATTGTGGAAGGTCGAACAACAGATGCAGACAAGACAGTTCTGGTGAGGAAGCAATTTACGTTTATCGTCAGGTTTGTATTTAAAATCTTTTAACTTTAAAATTTTTATTTTTTTTAAATTTTGCTCCTACCCTAATGTAACCATTTCTCCTGTGGAGAAACCAATAGCATTTTGTATTTTGACTACTGACTCACACCCTCCTTGATCCCCTACACCTACATCACTAGAATCTTCTATTGCACAGAGCTTTGGGTGATGGTTTACATGTTTTTAAAAATTTTTCCTTATCTGAAAAAATAAAATACACAGGAACTTGGTATGTTGGTTATTTTTCACCTTCTCGTTTCGAAGTGGTGAGATTTTTTTCCCCATCGTACAATGATTTGCCACAACTTTTTTTTTAAGTCACTATTTCGCTTCCCAAAAAATATGCAATACAAACATGGAAAAGAACATTGAAAAGGATAATCTATGGAAAAAAAAAGTGTGACCTTTGAATGTACTAGACAGCAACTTTGGTTAAAAAAAATAAAATAAAAAGATGCACTTATACACATAGACAGCAAATATTAACTTCGTAACTGTTCAAATTAATAATTTCTTTAATTCCCAATTGGTAAATAGTGAATGGGGCAGAGGAGCAATTTTTTTTCCTTCTTCCTACGCTGGATAAACAAGAACAGAAAACAGCCAGTTATATGTGACCCTCTAATCTCCACTCACACATGCTTGGCGTCTCACTTATGTCATAACTGCCCAATCTGGAAAAGTACATCACAGATGACAGATGCAACCAGAGAGTTCAGGACAGCAGATATTGAGATATCCAGCAAACGACCCTCGTGCAATAGGAACTCTGAACGGTTCTCGTCCACTCTAGCCATGGCCAGCAAGGCCTTGGCTGCCCTGCACATCATGTCTACGCTAGGTGGCTCCAGAGGAGGTGGCTGCATGTGCATGAGGTTATGTTGGCTCTGCTGGTACTGGGCCATCGTGACCCCATCTTCCAGGAAGCTTATCAAGTTTCCGATGCTTCCTTTCTGCACAGCTATTGCCCTTGCCGCTAATGTGTCCCCCTGTGCAAGGTTTGATAAGAGAGCCATGGACATTTCTCGGCAGACTGGGTTTTTGCGGTCCCCAACGTACCTAACTAAAGTAGCGTAGAGTTTCTCCTGACGACTGAATGGGGGAGTGGCCAAGATAAGGTCCACATTATTGTCCTGGATACTGAGCTTACACAGGGTCTCCAGCACAAGTCTTTGAGGTGATAGGACTGAGTTGGGCCCCACGGTTGGAAAAGGATCCTGTGCCTCTGCAGATGGGCACACCATCCAGTGCAGCAAGCCATCCAAAATTGGCAAACAGATGCTTTCTGTGTAAGCAGACAAGTCTAGCTGTCCAGAAATGTTGGCTAATGTGACCAATGTATTATCCCTCAAGACTTCGAGGCAGTCCCACCACCACTCATCCTTGCTGCAGGCCACCCCTTTGTCCTCCTCGTCCTCTTTCTCATATGTCTGTGGTGCTCGCTTTCTTTCTGGATGCTCATGGTGAAGAAGGATCAACTTTCCCAAGATCAGCACCAAGCCTGGATGTTTGGACATTTCGGCGTCGTTGCCAGGCACAAAAGACAAGCTACGGACGATATTTGACACACAGATGCAGCGCTTGGCCAAGGAGTCTTGCCAATGAGTTATGGCGCATAGAGGAGTCTCATCCCGGCTCCTTGGCTCATCCTCTAGCAGTTTAATATTCCGGTGGCTTTTGGCTTGATGGATTCCAAAGGGAAATTTACTGCTCTCTGCCTGGGAACCAGAGCTTGAGTCTTCAGGCAATGCTCCTGGCCGAGCTGAGAGGACATCATCAATGGTGGCCGTTATACTTTTTTCCTGTTGTTCTTCAGAGTCACCTTTCCCCTCCAACTCCTTCTTTTTGTTTGGAGAGTTCAAGGGAGGAGGTGCTTTCCTGCGTGGAGGAATCTCCATCTTGCTTTCAAAATGAGTCTGGATGTGTTCAGTTGTGTCACCCCCACCAAGCTGCCAGTGGAGGAGCCCACTGTCAAATTCCTGAACACGTCCGAGTTTGTCAGATCGGTCTACAACAAATAGATTATTTTTCTTTACAATCTTTATTGGCAGCTTGTCAAATTTACTGGCTTGTTTTGGCCTCTCACTTGGATCAGCAATGGCACCAGGAGTGGAAAAAACAATGCTCTTTTCTTCTCCTTCAGATTTTTCATCCTCTTCCTCCTCCTCCTCCTCCTCCAAATAATTAATACATTCATCATTATCCTCCTCTTTTACAGTGTCCTCTGCTAAGGACTGGCTGTCATCTTTCTTGGCTGTGTTGTGATCAAGTGCTTTTTTTCCTGGATCTCCCACTTCATATTCCATAAGGATTCCAAAAATGTCAATCAGGCATTTTCTAAAATATTCCACCAAAAGCTCAAGAAATCCAGATAACTGAGGGGGAAAAAAGTAAAAACACACAAAAAATTAGATGAACATTTTTAGACTGCATGGATCTGTGTCAGGAGCTGCAATTATAAGTCTGTAAACACTTTCACTTATCTTACAAACTACGAAAAGCCAAGCCTTGAACAGTAAACATCTCCTGAAAGAAATTCTTCATTTCTGTCCTCTCCTTATAGACAGCCAGATCCTTGGCATGGTGCAAACCATAACAATTACTGCTATTCATTGTCTCTGAAATCAACCTTCCAATGCCTGGAACTACCAATTTTGGCAACTGATCTGTTTCGTGGTGAAGGCAAATAGAATAGTTTTATGTCCTTACATATTAAGAAGCTGTTACTGGAGGGTGGTTTTCTGTGCTGTAAGTCACCCTCAAAAACAGTATCCATTTGTGTTTAATCTTCTTGATTAATGTGTAATGATTGTGTTCCTAGAGGGCAACACATGAATTGGTTTTCGATGGTTGTCTTAACTATGGAATAACTAACTATGAAAACATACTTTTCTTTGCATTCCTGGTTTATATTCAATTTGTATTTTATCTACATAGTTTTCTTTTCTTGGACTGACACTTTCGTCCATATTCTATGTTTCTCTCAAGGCTTCCAAAACCCTCAAGATTAAAAAAAATAAAATAAAATAAAAACCAAACAAAAAACAACAAAGAAAAACACAAACAAAAACAAAACAAAAACCCCTCAAACAAAATAAAAACCCACATTAATAAAATTACTAGAGAGACACAATCTCAATCACTGGTCAAATTAACCTAAAAAAATAGTAATCAAAAGAGTCATAACTATCTGGTCTTCTATCTGAAAGATACTGGAGGTTTTAGTTTATTTCTACGAGGCCTATGTCTATATTAAAAAAACCCTAAAAACAAAAAATCAAAACATCAATCTAGCATATCTACTGGTAAACTCCGCAAAGACAACAAAGACCATTGGCCATAAACACAAAATCGTATTTTAGTCTATGCATATCTGTAGCAGGGCACCACGGCTGCCTGCCTCCATCAGGAGTTGGGCAGACCTGCAGAGCTTGTGGCAGGTGCAGCCAGGCCTACTTAGGGAGTCAGCAGACTCAGGAGCTGGCAGATGTGGTGGATTAGGAGGGCCGCATGACTGCTGGGGAGTGCCCTGGCTGGAAGAGTTGGGCTGGGCCAGGACATAACCCCAGGCTAGAACTGCAAGATGGCCAAAACATCTGAGGAGCTGCAGGAGCAACACCTGCCAGCCACAAGACTGCAGCTCCTGAGGGCCATCCGAACCACCTGGAGGTTTAGGGTAGGAACTACTGGAGAAGAGGAGGTTCCTGGGGACCCAGGTGGAGTCCACAGCCTGTAAGAAAGAGGGCTGAATACTGAGGCCTGAACCAAGTTGCCTGGAGCAGCTGAGATGGAGCACCGGGCCAGGGCATGCCCAAGGAGCAGAGCTGACAATCTCGGTGGGACTTTGAACCCTGTGGAGAGCTGGGGAGTTAGCAGAAATGGCCCGAGAGGGCGGACCCATGATTAAGGGGGGCTGATAGTCAATTTGCTGGTTCCAAGGACCTTGACTAGCCTAGGCCCTTTGGTGAAAATTTAAATCACCTTTTTTTTAACATGCAGTTAAAAACACATGGCACCCTAATATGCCTATTGCTGGACCAGCCGATATACATTTCCAGTGTATCTGACACAGAAGTGATACGTAATAACTCAAAGATTATTCCAAAACAATTTCATATCTGGTTTTGTGGACCTCCCACTAACACCTTTATTGCTGCCACACTACTTTTATGAATTTCTGCTTGTGAACATTTCTTTTCTTCCATTCCTGAAATATTCAAATCCCATAAATGCTCCTTTTCACAAGGGATACCCTCCTTTAAAGTTTATTTCCCCCTTGTTTTACAAAAATTTAGGCTTTTCTTGCTATTTATTATACTCAGATCACTAAAACATGTCAAGGAAACTTTTAATTTGAAAATGATAATTCATGTTAAGAGATCTAAATTTTTGTGTCCCTCAAAGCTGTTTTTCGCCCTCATTTGTTTGAGAAATGAGAAATGGTAAAGTGCCATTTTACCTACCTGAGAGAGGTTGAAAGTAGCAACAGTGCTGTCATCATACAGAAGAATATTAATTGTATCTAGAGCCCAGGTACTTTCAGCCAAAAGTCCAGATTTTAGAGACATCATCACTCGCCAGGCTTCAGGAGTTACTGGAGAATGAGAGAAGGAAGAAAAGTAAGCATCAATTTTACTGGAGGGTGCTTGCATGAGTTCAAGACAAGACTTATGTCAGGCTAGGTTTACAGAATACAAGCAAGCTCATCTGCTAAAGATGGTGTGCTCAGATTCGAAACTAGCACTGAGTATTACTGCTTCAATTATGGAGTCCAGTTGTTCTTCTGTCTTAATGGCAAAAAGTAAAATCAGAAAGCTACTGTTTCTAGGGTGTCTGAATAACACTTTTTCCTGCCTTTGCCTATGCTGAAACAGTCTTTCTAATATTTGAGTACCTGAAAAATCTAAGAAACAAAATAAAAAAACCAAAAGGTCCACCAACAAGAGACACATAATTCTGTTTTAATTTCAGATGTTTACTCTTCTCTTAGGGTGACAGCTGGAAGGGAGGCTGGGGGCACCTGATCCCAAATGAGTTATATTTAATTGGTCTAGCACACTGCAGAGATAGAGATCACATATGATTAAAGTATTCAGTCTGGTAGTTCAGTGGTTGCTGTGCAGATAACTCAAGTTGGCCGAAGGGACAAATATGATGGAAGCTGTATCTTGGAGGAGCTGACTTGTGTAAGTCCATCACCAGGACAAGATGGGAGAAATAAGCCACAATAAAACCAATGAGATGGGACCAAAGGAAAAGTGGAAACTTGAGCACCTGTAGCAGGGTAATTTTGACACTCAGAGAAAGAAAGAAAATTGGGAAAATGGTGGAGAAAAAAATAATAAAGTCTTGATTTTCAAGAGCAGATGTATTTAATGAGCAACAGGTTATTTAATGCAGAGAAGGATCTTGGAATCACTATTGATTCCAAGATGAACATGGGCTGCCAATGTGGGGACATGGTCAGGAAGGCTAACCGCACTTTGTCACGCATCCATAAATGCATCACAAGCAGGTCCAAGGAGGTGATTCTCCCCCTCTATGCGACATTGGTCAGGCCGCAGTTGGAGTACTGCATCCAGTTCTGGGCACCGCACTTCAGGAGTGATGTGGACAGCATCGAGAGGGTCCAGAGGAGGGCCACTTGTATGATTAGGGGACAGCAGGGCAGGTGCTACGAGGAGAGGCTATGGGACCTGAACCTGTTCAGCCTCCACAAGAGAAGGCTGAGAGGGGATCTGGTGGATGCCTATAAACTTGCCAAGGGGAACTAGCAGGCAAAGGGAGAGTCCCTGTTCCCCCGAGCACTACCGAGGGTAACAAGGAACAACAGCCATAAGTTGACTGAGAGTAGATTCAGGCTAGATATCAGGATGCACTACTTCACTGTCAGGGCGGCTAGGAGCCGGAACCAACTTCCAAGGGAAGTGGTGCTTGCCCCTACCCTGGGGGTCTTCAAAAAGAGGCTAGACAGCCACCTAGCTGGGGTCATTTGACCCCAGCATACTTTCCTGCCCATGGCAGGGGGTCGGACTAGATGATCTGCTCAGGTCCCTTCCGATCCTACCAACTATGAAACCATGAAGTTGGGTGAGCATAAAGAAATGATGCAGTGATACTGCGCCTGGTATATTTCCCATACAATGTTCCAATTTTTCAGCTAATCAACTAATAAATACACTGGCCATTTGACATGGATATTGAAATAGTGGGTAACATGAAATTTGAGAGCCTGAAGTTGCCCTGATCTTTAATACAAACACAGAACTATGGGGACTACCTGTCTCAAGACGACCGACTTGGTCTCAACACATAATGCTCCTTTTGTTCCAAGCTGCTGAAATCCCATGTTGCATTTCTTGGGTTGTATCTGACATGTGGGGTAACCACCCATGCTATACAAGAGTGTTTTGGTGCTATTATGGTTTAACAGAACATAATCACTCTACACTTACCAGAGTTTCTCTTTCAAAGCAAGGTCATAAACTCAAAGTAGGGAAAAAAAAAAAAAAAGAAAAGAAATCAGAACTGAAACCAGGTTCTGTATTTCTATTTCTACATTTGTTGGATACTCACCAATATCTTTTGAGGTAATCTTTCGTCTTGGTTTTAAGACTGGCTGTGATGCTTCTACAGAGCCTGGAGGGAAGGTAATTTCTCGCCTAATGGGTGGTGGCTGGGGTGGAGGACCTGTGACCTGTGATACTGGAACTGTGGGCATAACCTTTTGCATCTTCATAGAGGGTAGGAAAGGAGACTTGCTTGGGGACATACGATTCTCCAAAGAGCGCTGGAAAGATGCTGGACTTGGAGCCCTAGAGATGTGGTTTGGCATTGAGGGTGGTGTCTGGTAGGACGACTGAGGAGGTCGAGTGATAGGCTGCATGGAGGCTGAGGATGACATATAAGAAGGCTGACGTTGGTTGACATGAGAAGGCCACTGACTCTCGTGGTTTATCCTCTGATCAGGTACCATCATATCATCAGTGCGATTCATCCCTGGATAGGGTGGGGCCTGTGTGGGGCCTCCAGGGCCTTGCCTGTTCTGGTAAGGGTAAGGCATATCATTTCGGGTTGGCCACATGTTTTGCTGAGGACCTTCACTGGTGGATGATGACTGCATGGGGCCGCCTATCATTTGGGGTGGTATTCCATGCTGCTGTATTTGTCCTGGGCCCTGCATCCTCTCCCTGTTATATGGATACGGATACTGTCCCTGCATGGGCCTCCTGTCTGGTCCAGAGTAAGTGTTGCTGTACTGGTTATACATTTCTTGCTGCTGGTTGCCATACTGCATGTTATACATTTCTCCTTCGTGACGTTTTGCTGGGGGCCCATACATGCCATCCATATGACGCTTGTAGTTCTGAAATGGAATGTTTTAATCAATCAGCTTGATTAGCCAAGAGCGCTGTTCAACACGCAACTAAATCTTAGATTCTAGCACATTAGCATAAGGGCAACGTTGCAAAACGAGCATGCTATGTAGGACGTGGTATAGCAGTAATGTTATAACTATTTCTGCAAACAAAAGATTCATTTATTTTCCTTATATACACACGTATGAACTGATAGAAAGCTGAGCCTACCCTGGGCTGGAATGACTTCCTTGGCAGGAGAGGGGGCACATGGCCAGAGGGAGGGAGCATGGGAGAGGCTGCAGGGTGTGTGGTGGGGATCCTGCACCCTTCCTCTCTCCACCCACTGCCCCCTCCCCACCTTACCTTCTGCTATGCCTCCAGTCCCTCCAGCCACAACCCTGCCTGGCCTGGAGCTGCCGTGCTGCTGACTGCCCCAGAGGAACAGAGCTGCAGCAGACAGTGAAGGGGGGATGGGCAGGGAGAGGGGGAGGTAGGGGCAGGCACAAAGGGCAAAGGAGGGGGCAAACAGTATAATGTATAATTTTGCATGGATAGAATCTAATTATTGGGAGAGGGGGGAGGGGTCATTTTGGATATGGGTAAATGTGGTATTTACTGAAAGTTACCCTTGGGCTCAAATTTCTGGTGCTTGCTATCAGTCCAAGAGTGATTTTTTTTTTAAAAAGAACTCTGGCCAAATTCTCACCATCACATCCCAGAGCTGAAAAAGTAGTTTTTCACCTGCTAGGATCTCTTTCAGATCTTTTTTATGCTTGGACAACTAAACATTATTTTTTCAATTTAAAGCTTGCCACAGACACTCTCCTCTAAGGATACATATCTAAACAATGGGTTTTGACAGAATATATGTCAAATAAACTAGTCTGACTGGAGGAGGAAACCATCCCTCTCAGCTGAGTTTGTTACCCTATGTCAGTAATTCTTTCTTACCCCAAGTCTGGGGTGCTCCCAGATCAACTGAAAGGTGCCATGGGATGGGAGGAGATTTTTGTGAGGTCTGATCATATACACAGATTAGTGCTTAGGCGTGTCCCATCCTGGCCAGCTCGCCATCCCCACTGCCTGGCTCCTCTACAAGGAATAAACACTGCGATATATAAATTACTTTTGAAAACTAGGTGCCACTCAATTCACATAAGTTACGGAGTGACGCTTCAAATCCAGTGAGGGGTGCCTTGAGTCCAAAAAGGTTAAGAAACACTGCTCTAAATCATCTTTACCCACACACCCCTAATCACATTTAATTTACTGTGAGATTATTCTAGCTAATGGGCAAGTTCAAACATTCTATGCTAGTCTATGTGAATTCTTATACTACCCTCACCAACTTTACAACATGAGAACCTTACACAAAAATTACATGATACAACTAATATCTATTACATTAGTCCAGTGTTTCAGATTTAAGTCATCCCTCAGGAAATGCCAGCTCATGGCTTTCACTTCTGTTTTGGCTATGAAAAGATAATAGAGCAATTCTTCTTTTGCAAACAACTCAGAAAGGGCAGAAATTCTTAAACTATTTTTTAACACCTATTTGAAATTTCTGGGTTTATCTTATTAACCTTGTTTGCACACCTAACAATGCTAACGTTGCATGGCACCCTGCACATCCTTGTTGAGAATCACTGCTTTACTCTATTCTAAGGACTAAGGAGAATTGTTTGGGCGGGGTAGCATTTTGTTTGTTAGAGCTTATGGTTGGGTTTTTTTGGGGGGTGGGGGTTGTTTCTGTACCTGCTGGTACGCATTTACATTGAAGAAGGAAGGTAAAAAAAAGAAGGGTCTTAGGCTGGAGGTAGAAGGTGGTGAGTTTGTGATGGTGCTTAGTTCCTGTGGGAGTTCATTCCACGGTTCAAGCTACACTGAGCGCTTTGAGGCAAAAAAATGTGAATTAAAGGAGCATTTTTTGAATATATGATCAATGGTAAATTTGAAGTTATGGCTCCCCAGGAAACCCTAACTCAGTCACATTGCACAATATATACTAATGTACCAATGTTAACATCAGAAAAAATTCTCTATGTATGCAGCGTGGGTCAGTTAGAAGTGCTGTGGGAACCATACCCTCTCAGTTTTTGACTCTGGCATATATAAAAATCATAACCACTGTGTTGCATTAAAGTTCAGTTCAGTCTTAACTGCTGAACTGTCAAACTATTCCAGAAATAAAGGGTCTTGTGGCTTGCTTTTGGTCCTAAACAAGTGTTTAATATACTGGGGTAAACTCAGCTGGGAGATGAACATTGCCGCAACATGCATGCTTGGTGGAAGTCAAGAAACAGGAATCACTGACACTGTTTAAATTAAATTACACCACAATTTCAAATGTGATGGTTACGTACTTAGATCCTGGTTGTACACAGACTTATTTTAAAGATGTGAGTAATCTCATTTCAATGGGACTAAGCATTTGCTGGCTTGGGACTGGCAGTCACAACAAGGGAGCGTGTAGATGTAAAAAGGGATTTAGCAGATGAAAAAGACAGTATGCCAAAGTCATGTCAAAAGGAAGGTCCCACTAAGGTAATTCAGCCATTGACTTTCATCCCATGCAACTTCACATCATCTGTCCAACCTTAATTTTTGCCCCTAAAATGTGACAAATATGCAAAGGTCAAAATAATACTCCATTAGCAGATTTCTAGAAAAGGACATCTACCACAGGAAACAGAATATAATATCCTCTTAAAAGTGGTAATTTGAATTTTATGTATATTTTTGTAAATTTTATGCAGATCTCAGGTTTAAGAGCACCCAATTAACTTATTCTTTGAATATTTTAGTGTGAAGTATCATTAACAATTTTGGTACAGATCTTTGAAAATTCTCTATTACATCACACCAAACTACTCAGGGCACTGTTTTTCATTATGACCACAAATGTGGGGATTCATGACCTAGTCATATTGGAACTATTACGAGCCAAGAAGTAAGGTAGAAAATTTCAAAAGTGAACTTCAAGTGCATTTTCTATACACTGTAACTTCAGATCTCCTCTTACTGAATATTTAGTAAATCTTTGCCCAGGAGTGAGAAGTGGTTTGCAAATGTATAAGCCAGCCCTGTTTGAAAATCTGGCTTATATTGGGAAACTAGATTTAAATTTATTTACAGAGTTGACTACCAACTACTTTTTAACACACAGGATGAAATGTTAGTCCCACTGAAGTCAAAGGGAGTTTTGCTTTTGACTTCAATGTGGTCAGAATTTCATACATGGTGTATTACCAATATATTACAAATTCTATGTCTATAAAATATTTAATTTTCAATATAGCTTGCATGTTCCCTATATTATGAAAAAGCTCAAATGTCTGAATGCTTAAAATAAATGTCAATATTAATACTGTATCTGGAATAAGCCATCTGATATATATTTAGGGTATATGATTATCTAATGTATGGGCCTTGTTGTAGCCCTGGACTCATTATATGACTATGGGTGCCCTACCAGCTGTGAGGGCTATATGTTTCTCTTTCTGTCACACTTCGGGATTTAGTTTCCTGCATGTGACAAATGCTTTCTGGTCTGCCAGGCAACAGCTTTCCTGTTTGTCTCTGCAAATGGGGTTGTGCAACATTAGCAGCCTAGGAATTGCATTGTTCCAGTCTGTCTGCTCTCTGTGTTTGCAACTTTAAACTATTTCACATTCCATAAACTGGAACTTAAATTTATGCTTTTTCATTAGAGCTAACACATGGCTTTGTCACTGCATACCCACTGCTAAAATGGATGCTGATTTTGGCTCAAACTTTGCTGCTCATCTGTGCAAAAATCATACACATTCAAAAATTTGTTTTCATTCAATGCAATGAAGCATATTTTGGGGTAGGAGGGGTTGAAATTTACTGGAAAAAATTACAAGCATAGTCAGGTCCATCTCTTTTACCTGCTGCTGTGGATACATTCCAGGTTGATGTCCTCCATATGCTGGTTGTCCTGAGGGAGGTCCTTGTCCTGGGTACTGCTGTGCATATGTTTCATGCCTAGAATTATGCATTCAAACCACACTTAGTACTGCTGGAACCCCCAAAATACTGGAAAAATGAAACTGCTCTAATAATTGTATGTCTATTCACCACATCATTTAATTTTCAAACCAAGACACTTGGTACAGTGGTAATAATTTATTTTTAGAATGGATGGTAATGCATTTTGGGGGCATGCTGCCAAAGCTGTTCAACCCCTACACCAGGTGCCATGAAAGGAAATCTAACGGAAACAATACATTTCTTGTGTGGAGTACATTTGATTTGTACAACACCAATTACATTTCTTGAATTACAATAGTCCCATGTATTGCACTAATTCATCACTTATGAGTGGAAGCCACAGAAGGAATATGGTGAATGGAGTTACCACATAGAGTAAGAAGGAGTAGTTAAAACAGTGAAACATGGTGGTATATTTTAGTAGATAAGACATCTGATTAACAGAGGAAAGGCAGCAAGTCAAAGTCCTGAGTTTTAAAGAGTGGTTCTCATCAAGAACCTGACTTTGTAAAACAATTAAGACTACAGAATATAACAAATATTTAAAAAAAAATGGTTTCAATTGAAATTTTCACTCTAGCTGGCTTATTATGAAAAATGAGCATAACAATACAAACATGACAGGACATTACATTCATGCAGTTCACATTTTAATAAATGTTTTGAGATGTTATACTTTTTTCTAAGGAACAGACTATCATTCTGTTAAACCTGCGTCAAAAAGCACAGGCACAAAAGGACAAAGTGAAGTTTGTACTTGTAAACTTACCTGTGGTATTTCTTGACTTGTGAGGGTTTAAGTTTAAATCCTAACATTCTTTTAATGTATTTTTTAATAAAATGCAGATAATCAGTTGAAGGAAAATACTGAGGTTGATAAATATGTACACCTGATAGTGGACAGCAAATTGGATAAGAACTTAAGGTCTGACAGGATGACAAATTATAAATCAATTTAATTCTGGGCTATATACACACAGGCATTGTATTACAGGCCAAGATGTTAGCAGCCCGTCTCTGTACTGCACTAAGAATACACTGATAATCTGAGGTATAGCGCTGGACAAAATATGATAAGGTATATTTAGGAAAAAGGAGAAAAATAGGTTGAGAGGGCTGGAGAATGTGATCTTTTTAAAAAGAACTAACGTGCCTGACTTGCAAAGATACTGAGAACCCAAAACTCTCATTGCCTTGACTTGGATTCTCATAAAATCAGACCATAAATGCAGAGGGATTATCTATGAACAACACAGCTGACAGAAATTTTCTAAGGTCTGAGGCAAGGTAAGAGTAATGAGATGAAACTGAGCAAAGGAAAACGCAAGTTATGTATCAGAAAGTACTTAAATGTTAGATTCATTAGTCCATAGAAGGATCACCACCTAAATGAAATGATATAACCCTCAAAGTCCAAACAATTTAAAAGTAACCTGGAAACTTGAGATTACAACAGAGTCCAATCCTGTATTGGCAGGGAATTAACAAAGAGACCATTCCTCTTCTAACATCTACAGAAATACAAAATCAAGGATCTCTCCCAACCCCCCAAAATAAACCCAATGTAAAAACCTACATAAGAACACACAAACAAAAGTAACACACCAGGCTACTGCATATTCTGTCTACATACTCTCAATAGCTTCTAGGTCTTATAATAACCTGGTTAACAATGATATTACAAACAGAGAAATCAACGTTCACCTTTGCTGGCCAGGGTAACGATTAGGAGAGTACATGCTTGGGTCACTGTTTGAAGGCACCATGTTGCTTTGACCAGGTGGTCCCATACTGCCTTCAGAACCCAGCCCATGATCCGACCTAAAAAATGACAAAGGAAACCTCATTCTATAAAAAGCACTTATTCTCCAAAGTTCCCAAAGAAATAAATTCTCATGGAAAGGAATCTTCACACCTAAGACCTCTCACTGTTACCCTTAATCTCTCTGGTACCCCAGCAATGTGGCTTTTGTTATATAAAATGATAAGACAGGGTTTTTCTGCCTCTGCTGCTTCACACTAGGACTGTGAAAAACACCCCACTATTAACTTATACTGTGCACTATGTTGTATGCCATTACAAAACTTTAGCAAAGAAGCAAAAATGCAAAACTTGCTGAAGGCAACTGGGGAAAATATCTGTGGTTCCAGCTTGCAAACCATACTACAGAACCCAAGCACTTCCTAACCTTTCTGCCTCCTCCTACAGTGTAGACATCAGCAATTCAATGGCACTTTTCCCCCAAAACCTTTCACAGGACTAGGAAAAAGGGGTTGAATTTGATTTTACTTCACAGAAATGTAGATGTACATGGATCTAAACCACTGAGTTTCAGTGCAAAGGACCATTAGGGACATACTAATAATGTGTGGTCCTACAGCCCAGAAAGAATGTATAGACCTTAGAAGCTCCAGAGGAAGTTCTAGCCACCAGCAAACCAAACATAACATTTTGAAGATGTAGATTTTGGTTCTCATGAAAAAAATTAAAACAAACAAAAAATCCACTATGCAAAAAAAGCCAACACCTGCTTAGGCATGAACATGGCAAGAGGACTAACACAAGTGCTACTTTAGCCAGGCACAGCACAGCACAGCAGCTTGCCAAAAGCAGCTGTCAAACACACCCACTTGCTGATCAGCTGCAGCTTGAGTGACTTCTCAAGTGTGACAACTCCTTCCTTATTAACTTCTGCAAAAAACTAGACTCAGTCATTACAAATGGCTCGACTCCCACTGATTTAGTAAGCAGCTGCAGGAGGTGGGGGCTACTATGTTCTCTGAAAAGTGTAACGAGGGAATGAAAAAGAGGAGAGGATCATTTCTCCTAATAGACTGCTTTTTGCTGAAGACTGACTCACCTCCTGTCATAGCTACTTCCATAAGAGAACTGCTGTCGCTGGCTCATGCTCATGTTGGACATTGCTCCAGATGGCGTCTGGTTATACATGTCCTGTATTCCACTGTTGGGCATCTGTCCAGGGGTCATGAACGGCTCATTGCTTCCAGGCACTGCAATAAGAAAAGAGAAAGAACTGCAAATTAAACATATTATTTTTGGTGTCTGAAGAGGACTTTCCAGGTTCTATTAAATGACATCATTTAAAATAATGTCCAAAAGTTTAACTCTGCCAAGCTGAATCACTAGGGGCATCTGTACACGTGCTCCAGGGTAGGGGTGGGGGATAGGATGCACTTTAATTAGAGCAGCTCCTGAGAGTCAGGAGCTGCTCTGATTAAAACACATGCAGCTTCTTGTGTATTCAGTGTCCCACGTTTCGAAATGGCAGTGGGGTGCTTTATCTAAAGCTTGTTTGACAAGCTTTAGTTAAAGCGCCCCCAGTACCATTCTGAAACATGGGAACGCTGGATACATGAGATGCTCCAGCAGACTTGATTTATTGGGTCGGCTCCAACATCGAACACTTTGGAGCACGTATAAATGTGCCCTAGATGTCTGACAAATATTAGAAGAACGATGAAAGTGCCTGAAACAGTGCTAACAGTAAGCTTTAGCAGCAAGGTGGCCAGAATATCATGGAACTGAAAAAAAAATCAGATTTGGAATCTCATTTTAGGGCATTACATTTATCAGATGGAAATATTACATCTTCCTTTGTGTCCTAAAGACAAGCTCAATTCATATTTCCTTTTCTCACTCTAACAGTGTTATACACCAATTCAGACTTAGCTCTAGAAAACAGAAAGGCTTACGTAGAAAACTCACTAATCTTAGTAGCACACTGTAGTCACAGGGCTTCCTTCCCATACATTACATACACAAAACACTGACTGTCTGTGATGTGTCTGTGAACGAGATCCTGTACCTGAATACAGATCTTTGAGCAAGACTGGTATAATTTTAAGTGTCCTAAAAGACACTTGGTTAGCAGCCTATGTTACATCAGTCCCCAAATAAATGAATGAAGTAGCTCTATCCTCATTTTTTTAGTTTGGGATACTAAACGTTAAAAAGGAAGTTAGATATCAGGACAGATACAAGGAAAGAAAAATAGTATTTCTTTACAAATAACTAATCTTTCCATTTCCTGTCTCTTGTTGATATAGGACAGACTTGATTTGTAGGTAAAGGACTGAAAAAACACCAGGTGGGAGAAGCAGGAACCCTTACAGTAAGGGACTAGAGAAGCAGTTTTATTTATTCCAGAAGATAAGAGAATGAATTACATGCATTATTGCAGGGGCTGGCCCTCCTGCTCCAAATGGCCAGGAGCCAGATACCCACCCATAGTCCCTGTGCAGCAGGGACAAGCTAAGCTCAGGTGCTGAGGAGCAGCAGGCCAGGCAGTGGTGGCAGTACTGCAGAGGATAGGCAGCATGGCACAGTTCTGACACACATTCCCTGTGTTGGATAATATTTCTTTGCCACATGGATTTGGCCCGCAGGCCATAGGTTGCTGACCCCTGCATTACAGGATGGCATCTGAAGATGCTACAGAAGACCCTGAAAGAGGCTTCCAGGTTTTGTCTGCAATTTCCTCTTCCTCAAAATGGCCCTGCAGATGCAGCAATCTCATCAATAGAATGCGCTGTGTGAGAGAACAGATCTGAGTTTCATGGGGGGAGAGGGAAGATGTAGTTTTAAGACATGGTCACCTTTGCAAGAAACACTAAGGCACAATGATAGCATTCATTTTCACTTATGACTAAGTATAAAATGAGTGGCGAAGTGCAGTAGGTCAACTTGATCTCAGGGTGGACCTAGAAATCAGTCACTTTAAGTCAAAAACAGTTCAATTTCCCCTGAAACTCCACTGTACCTTTGTATAGTACAGGATTTAAAGGAAACATGAGGGCTTTCTCTACCCACTGTAGAGCCCTTTAGCCACTGAGCTAAACAGTCACATCAGCAGCACTGTCTTTTTTTTTAAACTTATGACACCACTGAATCTTCATTTATCCTTTTCACCCGCTTTTTGTCCTTTTCTTCTCCATCACCTCCTCCTGCTCTCTTTCAGCTGCTATTTCTTACTTTCACCTCCACCAGCTGCTCTTCTCTCTAGAGAACTCTGCCTCTCTTCATACCCTCAACTCTTTCCTGCTTGCAAGGGTGTAAGGAAGCAACTCAAAAGATCCTTTTTAAACGTACTTTAAAATTCACCAAAAGGGCCCTAGAGAAGTGCCCACGGGACTGGAGTTAGCTTTAATGTTATTTTTATTCCTGCTTTCTAAAAAAACCCTTTCAATTTATGCGGTACCTTTTATCAGAGGATTTCAAAGTGTTTAGCAATTAATTAATTAAACCGCACACACACATGTTCAGTACCCAGTTCAAAAGTATATCTATTTTACATCCATGTATACTGAGGCAAAGAGGGCAGGAGACTCATCAAAGACTGTACTGTGAATCTGTACTATGGCCATGACAGAATCTGGAATTCTGACTCTTCGTCTCCTACTGTAATTGGGAACGCTACCGATTTTGCAACACAGTTTACTACGAAGAATGCTATTAGAGGATGAAGAGTCCAAACCTCCTCATTTAACTTGATGAACCTTAACTGTATGGTTTAAGTTCTATAGAGCGTTGCCGAAACAAACTTCTGGGACACTTTCAGATCTTACTAGAGCCTGAAGTTTACAATGGTATAATCTGACTCTGAGACGGGGAAACATGCAGATAAGAGAGAGATGCAGGGTACAGGAAGACAGCAATTGTATCAGTATCAAACATTCAAATTATAAGATATTAGGATGCAACTATTACAAGTGCATGCTTCTGGAGTGATACAAGTGGAGCAAAACAATTGCAACTTTAACTCCCCTGCATTCAGGGTTAAATGTACAGTAGTTTAGCCAACTGGTACTGCTACAAGAACATGCAGTCCTAGGAGTTAAACTGTATCAGCTGATGTACACTTGTATAGAGCAGCTCCCCACTCTTTTTAAAGTGGTTAAAAGGTATGTTTAGATATACTTGCATTTATACCTTCTTTTTCACTATAGGGATATGATGTCACTGATGAAGGAGATGAGAGGGTATACAAAAAGACCAACACTAAGCACACCTTGACAAAACTAGAACATCCTGTTTGGATGAAACCTAGGAAGAACACATGCAGACCCCCACGTGATAAATACCTTTTCTCATCCCACCAAAAGGGTCCTTATTCGGTTCATAGGGCATCCTTCCCATCATATCTGGCATGTTCATCCCCTGCTGGTACGGTGCATTTGGCGTCATGGAGTTTCTCTTCGGGAATGCTGAGTCACTTACATCAGAGAAAGGATCATGCACACTAACTGCACTGTTCCTAAACAGATGAAAAAGAGAGAGATTAACACCACAGGAGAACATGAGAAGAACTGTGCTACCAGTCCAGGCTCTAAATCCATTCAGTCTACTGTTCAATCTCTGACAGTTGCCAACACAAAATGGTTCAGAGCAAGGGATAAAGAATGTAACAATAAATAATTACTGAATCACTTTCTTCCTAATCCTGGCTGGCTTTTTACTTTTCACTTAAAGATGTTTTAATCCAGTTGAAGGTAATTCATATAATCAAAACCATTTCAGAATCTTACTGACCTCCTTGCCTTAACACCATAAGGCAATGCATTTCACAGGTTAATTATACGTGTTGTGTAAAACAGGTATTACTTTTTCTCACATTTACATGTTACCTTTCAATTTCACTAAGCGCCTCCTTGTTCTCGTATTAGGAGAAAAACTAAACAGCAGCATTTGATTTTACCTCCTACATAACACTCATTATTGTGGAGAGGTAGTAACATTTATGGTTGAAGCCTTTTTTATATGAAAGCCCTTATAAATCTGGCCTGGAAATCAGTTGACCTGATAATTCCCAGATTCTGAAGGCAAAGAAGAATATTTTACAAAGGAGAAAGAAAATCCAAATAATCTGAGTAACAGACACTTAAATAATGGTTGTCCCAGCCCTTCCCACCTCTCCATATAGCCAGTTATCTTTGAGAACCCGTGGGCCAAAAAGATGCTAGATAAACAGAAATAAGTGATTTTGTTGCAGTCTGGGACATAACGCTGCTTCCGCTGATGTCACCAGGATTTTTTCTGCTATAGCCTTCAGTAGAAGTACACATGAGAAGAGTGCCCTCTCCTGGCTTGCTGCTGCTTAGTAAAAATTTGAAGGTCCTTTAATTGAGACTAAAATGTTCTTAACTAACCAAATTCTTCCTTTAGCTCACGGTAGAGGGGGTGGGAAGGGGTACGATATATTTAAACATATAGAACAAGGGCTTCATGTCTTGGTTCAGCAAATTTGTGTGGTTTATTGGAATGTGGGGTTGGAAGAAAAGTCCATGTTCATCAACTGCATGCTCTACTACCTCCTGCAATCACTGTATCATATAACTTCATTTAGAAACCAGACAAACACAATCTTAAATCTAGTCCATCTGTTGCCTTCACAGCTCCTCTTGGAAAGAAGTTCCAGAATTTCACTGCTCCGGTGGTTGGAGATCTCCTCCTAATTTCCAGCCTAAATTAACACAGAGCCAGTTTACATCCATTTCTCCTTGTGCCAATACTGTCCTTGTTTTCTTCTTGGCATGTTATCCCATATCTATTGTTTTCCCTACACTAAACAAGACAACTTCTTTCAGCTTTCTCTGAGAAGACAGGAGAATGGTCAAGGGAACGGAGAAAGCTTAACCTTTCTCTGCACAAGTTCCAGTTTGAATCCCTCTTTTCTGAGCCTGGGCAGTCAGAACTGTACACAGGATTCCAGGAGAGTTTTATACAGTAAGATAAAAAGCATGAAATGGAGCACTTGGTGTCTTTTATACCTGCCACCCTGCATAGGTGTCATCTGTCCATGAGGTGTTGATGCTGGTGTTGGGGGCTTCAAGTCGCCTGGCACTTCTGTCATGGAATTACTACCAGTAGATTGAGGAGTCTGTGGACCTTGCAGGGAACCGGAATTAGCTGGCAAACAAAAAAACAAGGAAATATTAGAGATACTGAGCCAATTACTGAGGAAACAGTAGTCATCAAGAAGAGAAGATGGTTATTTTACAAACACTGTGCTTATAGCATGCATTTCAATACTTCAGCTTTCCTGGACCATCCTCAGAGGTGGTGGAGGAATTCCCATTCATTTTAAAACTACAAATAGCCCAGTACCTACAGCAACACAAATGGAAATTATCTAGGTAATGGGGGACTTTTAATTTAAATCACAGGCACGAGATACAAAATTAACTTCTGGTTTACACATTTGTAATTAATAGGCTCTTCTTAAAATGGTATAACCTCATTACATAATCACTTCCACAACACATACACATGTATAAAGCCACTTTCAGCCTAAAACAACACTTTACAAACTTAAACTGGTACATAAATATATCAGAGTAATGGCATAATTTCATCTAACACTGAAGGGCAGCCATGTCTGAGATGGAATGAAGCAGCTGATTCACAGCAAGCTCACGTAACTTTTTAGACAGGATGGAAAAAAAAAACATCGTATCCTTTCGAAAAAAGTAAAGGGAATATTAGAAAAGAAGAAAACAATTAACAAGTTCAAAATTATCAAAATATGTAATAGGAAATTGCAGTTAACTCCCCTAATCTTGTAAAAAAGTTATGGACTGTTTAACATCAAGTGGTTAAGACTTTGGTTTTATATCTCAGTCAAAGTTAGCTACTACGAGCAAACTATAACTCATCAGTAAACTTTGACTCATTAAGAAATCACATGGGTAAAGGAGTCAGGGAAGTACAGTATGAGAGGACACTGAAGAACTTTTTCATACCACACTTTTGCAGTTGGTATTTTTGCAGTGTTGTTGCCTTACCCATGGAGGTACTTCTTTCAGTGAAATGGTACGCATACATTATGTGCATGTGATTAGATAAGACAACTCTTCAAAGCCACCCATTTTATCTGCTGCACCAATTGTGCTGAGACCTCAGAAAGCAATTGTGGGCAGTATTGTGGCACTGTTTCACCCTGGTAAATGACTGTATTCTTAATATAATTATAATGAACATAAAATAGTTTTGTGAGGAGTTCTAATCTAATGAGAATAAGTAGGTATATATCAGGTCTAGTCAAATGAATACATCATATGAAATTGGTGCAGGAATACATTTACTGTGTGCCTTTTAAGTGAACATACAGTTTCCTTATTAAAGAATATCTGATGGACATATTCACTACATGAAGTATATTTTCCCAACTAATTTAATTTAAAAAGTCTGCTAGATGAGAATTAATGAATTCAAGCAGAAGCTTTGGATCTGACTTGCCCTAGACCTCTAGGCCTAGTGCCCCAACTGACTTCCAGGTGAATTCTACCTGAGGAAGGCTTGCAGGACCAAAATCAATTAATTTAGTTGCTGGAGACAAAGACTCACCACAAGAAGCACAGAACACCAGAAGATTCAGAAAGAAGCTCAACTTGGCTTTAAATGTACATTTCCTTAGGTTTTTTATTGCCTAGCTGCAGACTTATGTTAGCATTTCCTAGTGCCTGGCTGTTGCCTGTATGCTCAATCACTAGGCATGCTGCTGCTGGGGGAGGGGAGGAGGAGGGACAGATGCAACAAAGGCTTGATGACATAAAAGGGACAGCAGGTCAGGACTGGTCCAAAATCCTAGCAGCCTCCAATATTTTGATGGATGCATCTTATCCTAGCTTGAAGACAGACTTTTTTCTGTTTCGTTTCATCTACTTCTGTATTGTAGGTTGCCAAATTTGGAAATCAGTCCTGTTAGCAAAATGTATAATCAGGATATCCCCCGATCCTCAACTTTTCAAATAGCGTTTAGTTTTATGCCCAATAGTAATGAAATTCTAAAAGTTGTTAAGAACATCCAGATCCACTTAATATAGTAAACAAAGAAATATACACACCTTCCAAACCCACATTATACTAATATTATATTCGCCTGGGGGCTTTGGGTATTTACAATGATATGCCCGTACCATGATAACAAAAATAAATGTGTGCGTGCTCACAACAAAGCCATTGTCTAAATGAAAGAACTTGAGTAACAGGGCTTGTACCCTGGCTTTAAATCTCAAGATCTTCATAGACTGCATAGACATTAGGGATGGAAGGGACCTCAGAAGATCAAGTCTCTTCATAGGCAAATTATAGATTGCTTCCCTGAAAAGTATAAAAACCTGAAACCATTTCTGTGCTAAGTCCTAGATGTTTCAGAGCTGATAAATTAAAACCAGGTATGCAACCTAGCGTGGAACCATGATATTTATTATAACATATGAAATTGCCTCCACCAGTATATTTCAAGAATCTCTCATGATGGGCCATTAAATACCAATTAAATTCTTCCCTAACCAACCCCAGGCAAGAAGAACTTAATTCTCATCTAAAGGGGAAAAAAAAGCTGATAGCAGTTAAAACATATTTTCTCTATTTATGAACTGTAAAAATACACAGTATTCTTCTTATAAAATAACTGTTTTATAAAATCCTCTTATATAAAACATGTCTGATTTGAAAATAGGAAAAGAGAGACATCCAGCTGAGAACTTGCAAGCTAAGTTTCTACCTGCTAAAAAATGACTGGTTACAAATAGCTGCTAAACATGTTGTATAACGAGAGGGCCAATGCCAAAGCCAGCATGGGGACAGCAATCTTTCCAAAAGTGCTTTGTTCATATGCCTCAACCTTGACCTGGAGAGGATACTTCTAGAGATACTAGAGTATTTCAGTCCCCATGCTTATTAGGCCATGGGTTTCCAACAAGGACATAGTCGGGTATGTGAGATATGGATAACTGGTCTACTAGGAATTACCCAGAGATCAACAAGTTATTTCACATACCTGAATGCCACTGAATAGTTAATTTATGTTTTATGAACACTGTTAGCATACAAAGTACCTTCCTCGTGGCAGAATAATTTAAACACTCAAAATGTTGGTTATTATGGGTGAAGCTAGCAGCACTACCCAATTCTAAGGCTGCCCAACACTTCCCATTTTAAGATCTGGTTTTCAGTTGCTATCACTTCCTCAAACTTTAGCCATCTGGTGTAAAATTTTCCATATTGGGTCTCTGCCGTATGCTAATTTTTTAATGTATCCACCAAAATGGTTCAGCCATTTCTAACATGGCTTGGAAAATTGCTTTTCCCATTTAAAAAAATTCTGAGAACATTTCCTTTCAGAAGCTCTACTGACCCTAGGGCCTAGGCTTTGGATCCACACCCTGAAGTGAAGGCGGATAGTTCTTATGTCAGGGATGTGGCTTTTGCTGTCCTTATGAAAATCTGGACAAGCTATACACCTCTGAAAAATTATAGTTTACATATGCTCAGTAGTGACATGCTGCATAGTCGCAGCTTAATTCCATGAAGGTCCTGTCTGCACGGATCACGCTTTGGCATGGCGCTGCACAGGACTTTCCTTGTAATTTCAGTGCTTGGCCACTGTAGGCTGGGATGGATCTAAGCCTGGACACTGAATTAATAGCAATGAGTCTCTCTCCTGCACTGTCAACACACACCCTGCTGGGCACAGGCAGAGAAGGAAAGTGCCCAAAGTGAATGCAGTGCGAACAACAGACAAGCCAGGCAGGGACTGTAGAGGGAACACATTGAGACTAGTAGCCTAGGGGTAGCAGACTTCACCTGGAGACTTGGAAGGGGAAGTGAGGAAAATGGGACTGGGAACTGGGGAGAGCAGGCTGCCACTGGATGAGCAAGGAGATGGTGAGTCAAGAAGGGAAGTATGGATGGGGGACTGAGATCAGATGAAAAGCTCTGGGGAAGAGACTGGGACTGGATGGGAAAAGACATTGGGATTGGGAACCACTGTGGCAGAGGTGACAGCTGACAAGAAGGCAGGATGAAGGGAAAGAAGTGCAACTGACTGGATACGGTGACTGCACAAGGAGCCAGTGAAGATGGGGAATGCGGGTGTGGGGCTTACTAGGTGTAGTCAGCCCAAGACCCCCCAAATATCACTTATTCCTCTGCCATCAGCAAATTCCTGGGTTTTTTTTTCTTATGTTACAGTCTTCAACTACCTCACCAAATACAATTTCTTCTATGGGACCTCTGCTTCATTCATTGCACAGGATAGCTCTGGTCTGAGGATGAGTGTGGTGAAGAAGGCTGTTGTGTGCTGGACCCATGCAGATGGTGGAAGCTGTGCCATAAGCAAAGCTAGGGAGTGCAGGCAGAGAAAAGATGGTCTTGCGGTTAAGGAATCCAAATGTAGCCCTGGGGAAGCAGGCGCTGTCCCTGCCTTTGCCACAGGACTTCCTATGTGAATCCAGGGGGAGCAGTAATTTAAATCAGAATTTTTGCAGGTGGTCACTGACTGTCTTTGTTTGCTGGGCGCTTGACTTGAGACCGGGGGTTCCAATTTTCAAAAGTGCTGAGCACTCAGGGCTATCAATGAAGTCAATGGGAGCTGTGCTTTGACCAGAGAAAGCACTGTAAGGTTAAGTCCTCTGAAAAGGCAGGTCCTTAGCTGTCGCAAGTCGGCCTCTCAAAATTACTGGATATATTTTACCTTAATCTCTTTTTGGCTTGGTTCCCCATCTGTAAAAATGGGGATCACAGTGCCTCTCATCTCACAGGGGTGTTGTGAAGATTAATTAATTCATGCCTTTGAAGCTTTCAGATGCCAGGGTGATAAATGCCAGAAGACAGCCCATGAGAAAATTAATAATTCTGTCTTCTGAGCAGGGTTTGAACACTGCACTGTAAATAAGGCCTCAAGCCGCATATTGAACAATGAGGATAAAACAAAATATTGACTAGCTGCACATTTAGTGGGCACCCTGCATTTGGTGCACTGAACTGAATAGGGTGTCTGTGGAAAGAAGTAGTATGTGGTTGTATGATTAAAAGCTGTACCAGAATATATATGGGTGGGCGGTCACACTAAAGATTGCACAGGCAATCTTAACATTTCAGCATTTCAGATTTTTTGGGTGCAAAGTCAAGCACTTTTAATATAAGTTCTTTTAATATAAATAATTGTGGATTATAGTTTTTATATACTTATAGTTTATATATCTATGCTCAGAGAAAGAGACAATGCACATATTTATATGTCCTTCACCATATTATTTATACTGTGTTCTGTTCAACATAAGTTGGGTGAGGCAGACAAGTTATGCATGGTCCCACAATGCTTACATATACATATCCTTTTGGGTTTTTTTTATTCCCCCCCTCCCCATATCATCCATAATACTTTTCTGGACAAAAATCACAAACTGAGCATTTTTCTTTGTAGCAAAACTGCTGTGTCCTCCTCCTTCAAATCCTTCTTTAAATCCCACTTTTGTTCAGATTCCGAAAGCTAATCTGTTCTCTGACACTGTCTACATCCAACCTTGCAGCTTATCATTTTGTTTCTACTGTGGCTGCTCAAGCCCGATTGTAAACTCCTTGAAAACGGGGACCATGCCTTGTTTGTCAAGTGCTGCATTATTGCCTTTAGTATTATAAAACAACAACAATGGAGAGCTAAAAAGGCGGACTCAGACAACAGTATGTGTTTATTTAGAAGTACCTGAGACCAAGCAGCTGACTTGCAGATATCTAGAAAAAAACCAAAACTCTTTTGTATCTAGTCAGTTTGTTTTATATGAAATTTTTCAGCATACGCACACGCACGCGTGCGTGTGCACACAGACGCTGAACAACACTTGTCACCTCAGCTTTCCTCAAAAAAAAAAAAAAAAAAGCTTTTAAAAAACAGAAACAATAAAAGAAAAGTGAAATAAAACAGTATCTTCAGCCAATTGGAAGGAGAGGTCCTACAAGCTCCTTCACAGCTTCCTTTATGGACCACTTCATCCTTAGCTGCAGGAGATCAGCACTGCGATGACTTTTCCCGTAAAAGGTCTGCCCGCCAGTGAGTGAGGCTGCAGGGAAGACCCTTTATTTACAATAGCTCAAGTATGCAGTTAAGCAAAAAAATGTCTTCCCCTTGCCAGCATTTTTTTCCTTCAGGAAAAAAAAAATAAAAAAAATGAATGCAACCTCTTGAAACTCCATTAATATGAGGCCTGACATGCTCTCTAGGATATCCCTACCTTTTGCCAGAAGCTACAAATGTATACTCTAAAGTAAACAATGGAAAGGTTACTGAAGGTTAAGTACATTCACATACTTCAGACTGAACAGCCAGACACCATGCTGGGAAGATAATTTACACAGCGTGAACCCAGTGCCCTAATTCTGGCGGGATGGGGGAGGGGTGGGGAGGGCTCGCCGGATGTGTCACAGGTCTGCAGTGAATGGAGGTCAACCTGAGGGCACCTTTGTTTATAACCAGGACCCCTCTCTCATTTATCTTCTGCTGGGGATTCCCTGGTTGGCTACATGACAGGTTTTGTGACATCACCTGTCAGCTAATAATAGAAATGCAGTCAGCCACCTGCCAGGAAAGATGGATGGGTTTTTGGTTACAGACTTACTAATTGAATGACTGGCTTTTCTCCCCCCTCCTCCCCAAGTCTTGTTTCTCTGCTGCCAAGGAAACGCAGGAACGGTGGCTCTCCCCCTCTCGCAACACAGGCACCAACTTTTCCAGGTTTGCATTACTGACATCATCAAGGCCAAGCTCTGGGTTGTGGCTGCGGCGCCCGGCTGTGAGGGGACTTGTCCTGCTCATGCTGTATGAGCGAAACGGTGGAAGACTCTCAGCCAGCACAATGATAAGTATTCAGCCTCAAACACATGGGCTAATTAGTGGTCATAATTTTGAGATCCACGTGCATCTAGCTGATGTACTGTGGCTAAGGACACTGCATTCCGGAGCAGTGAAAGAACATACAGGGTGCGTCTACACGAGATGCTACGTTGCCAGAGCAATATGCTACAGCGACGTAGCGTTGGCCAGCACAAACCGTGCTGCTACAGCTATGTTGCTGTAGCGATGTGCTCCCTTGCTATAGCGACGTAGTGGCTGAAAATAACCATGAGCCACTGGCACAGTGCAGTAATGGCTGTTACTGTGTCATCATTTAGTACTTCCTAAAGTGCTAAATGACAGCATAGTAACAATGGCACCATAGGGGCATGTGTAGACGTGCCCACAGTGTAACAGTGGAAAATAGATTTTTAATGTCGGAAGCCTTTTAAAACCCATTTCCTTTGTAGCCATTAAGGGTTCAGCACAGTGGTTTTCAACCTCTCTTAATAAGTGTGCCCCTGGCAGTTGGTTGCAGAGCCTGGGGGTGTGTGCGGCCAGACATGGAGCAAGCGGGAGGGTGGCACACCCCTAGATGCAGTGCAGGGTGGTGGGTGGGAGCGGAAACTGCCATGTGTGAATTCCCCCCCACCTCGCATCTGGCTGGCTGGGTGGTGCCTGTATGGCCCGCAGAGGGGTGCTGCTGCCCTCCCCTCCCCTGCTCCTGGGATGCAGCGGTGCAGGGTGGCAACGCTCCATCCCAGCCCACCCATGCATAACCCCTAGGGCCTTCCAAGTACCCCCGGGGGTATGTGTAACCCCGGTTGACAATCCCTGGTTTAGCATAATGGATACCCAACAGGATCATTTGCAGGTTAGAGTTTACTGCAAAAATAGGCAGAATTGCTACATATTTTGGTCAAGAATATCAAAACACTGTTAAGGCTATGGTGGGGAATATTTTCTTTGCATGAATCTCTAGGGAGCATAATGATCACAGATGGAAAGCTTGTGAGGAGCTTGCCACCTTAGCACACTTTTCTGTTAATAAGGGTACATTTACGTAGTGAAATAACAGTGTAGAAGTGGCAGCACAGGCTAGTAACTTGAATGCAAGCCTGACAGGGACCTTGTGTAAGCACTAAGGGTACCTATACATGAGCATGGAGGCTGCTCCGACATGCTGGAATTCCAGCTCTTCACAGCAGACTTGATTAATTGAGTTTGTTGGAGCGTGGCAACTGCTTTAGTTCAAGTGCCCCACTGCCAATTTTAAGCGTGGGGATGCTGAATCACAAGAGGTGGCAGCACTTTAATTTAGAGCAGCTCTCAGAGCCACTCTAATTGAAGTGCTGCCCCTCTCCCACTCCCGGAGTACATGTAAAAGTGCCCTAAGGTAGCTAAGTCTATTCCACAGACTGGGCTCCCATGTCTTTACTGTTGTTGGTACCCAAGCTAGCCAGATTTAAAATAGCATAAGAAAACTGTATACAATGCACTCAAAACCCTTTCAACTGCTGTTTCCTAAGAGAAAGAAATCTGACACATTCAGAGCCACCTTCTTTCTCTGGGAGTATCTGAAGGGATTGGAGATGTATGTGCATGATGTGCATTAAAACAGGCAATTACAATTGGGTGATGTATAGATCACCAGTTTGCAAGGCCCACTGACCTGCTGCTTTGCTAAACTAGTCCAATCCCTCTATTCAAGCTGCAGGGCTTTTCCCTAGATGGTCAAGTGCAGCACAGAGAGAGAAATTCTGCATTCAGTTATATCCCCCACCTACCCTGAGTCAGCAGAGCTGCAAGGAATGGAAGCAGTAACAGAATTTCACCCCCTTATGCAATGCAATAAGCCAGTGGGGCAGCATACTACCACCACCTCCTGCATATGAACTAGGTTTCTCCTTTCACCCAGAAATTCCAGCAAAGGTCTTCCTGCTCTTTTCAAGTTCCTTCAGTTCTTATGAGCAACTGAGCTTCCTGGGATTTTTTTTTTAAATAAGTGATTTTCAAGCTGTTTTCCCATCCTTGTCCTTGGCTCACATCCTCAGCTGGTTGTAGGGATGGACCAAGCCCAGCTTCCCTTTCCTGTGACAAACAGGAATATAGGACTGGATGGGGCCCCCCGAGCCACAGAGTTCAATGGCTATACACATATGTACTTGGGTTCCACGAGGATACTGGGGCCTGCTTGTATGGAACCAGCTGCACAAGTGGGACCTTAGCATTTAAAGCTAGGAACTCTTCAGTCTACGATTTCCTGTTCTATTTGAAAGCAAAAGAGGAATGGATTATCTACAGTACATCTGTAAGCCTACTTCTTTTGTGTAGTTAAAACGTTAATGTTGCCATAAGCTAAAGAAAAAGAAAAAAAAGGCTGACTGTTAAAGAGAACAGGCCTGTGCTTTTTGCAGCATCTACACCTCAGCGGGATTTCATGTACTAAAGCCGATACACACTGGGAAAGCCTTTCTCCATACAGAAGTGCAGTCCAATCAGCAACACAAGTTCTTTTCCAGCAAACAAAACAAACCTTGAGATCTTTACTCGCTTCCCCCTCTTCTGGTCCCTATGCCCTGCTGTGTTTTTATTTTAGAAAAATAGTTTCAGTTCTCTTCATAGACAGCTTGTTTGAACTGCATGTAACGTTGTGATTAAATTTAAACTTGGACTTGGTGGTTTTCTTTTCTAGTTCCAAGCTACACTGGAACCTATAAAAGCAGAGTAGTCCATAATGTTTCTCTGCTTTTGTTTAAGGTCCCAATATTTAAAACAAGATCTCAAAATTCAGGTAAGTTTTATGGCAGTTGCCCCGAGTCACTAACCAAATTACTGAATGGCAACATTGGGAGCAGGGAAGAGGGAAGCAAAATATTTCATTCAGTTTTAGTTCTGCTTTTTCATTTAAAAAATAGATGTATTTTCTTAACCTCCTCCCTAACACATCTAATGGCTTCAGCTCCATTTACCATTCTCTCTCTGTAGGCGAAGCAGTCAAATCCAAGAGCGTTCAATTTTTAATAACAATGCACGTCCTGACCAATTTATGCTTCCTTTAGACTTTCAAATACTCAGAATACCCTTGTTTACAACACTTGGGCCCCTTTTAGCTCTCAAACTTGCTTTTCAGAGTGAGATACTTGCCTGACATATTAACTAACTAGTGATGGGGCACAAGCTAATCATAAGGTTTTATAAGGGTTAAACATTACAGAGGGGGGAGGCATTATTTCAGGTGTTTTAAAGAGGTCAGCTAGTGATGAGAGACGGTAAATTGAAAATGAATATCAGGAAAAATTCCTAACAATGTTAGTTTAAGGAATAGTCACTACAGGTGAAGGCATTTCAGTCCTATCACTTGAGACAATTAGCACACTGGAGCAAGCACAACAGAGCATCCTTCAACAGTGGTTTCCAAATATTTTGGGCCGCTAAACTGCTGTTAATGTTCTAAATTTTTAATAGGGTATAATGAGCCTTATCATCATATTTTGAATGGAAAATACTATAGAAGTACATGAGCACTAGTGAGAGTCACAGTTTGGGAACCACTGTTACAATGAATAATCCTGCCTGGCCAGGGAAGGCACTACATAACTTAAAAGCTCTTTGTGCTTTTTATATCTGTAAGAGAGGCCCCCAAACTGGGGCCTGCAGTCTGCAAATTCTGTGGAGAACTGGCTGCTCTCTCCTTCTTCTGGACTGCTAACATGCATAAAAGAAACTAAGATACGTTAAAAAATTTCCTAAAATAACCTGTCAATGCAAGCAAATGCTGCAGTTCTCACAGGAATGGAATTGTATTGCCAGCAAGGGGAGATGGCTTGCAACAAAGGGAATGGGAGGGTATGTAACCAGATTATTCTGTATTAAATATACTTCTACAAAACAGTCTGAGAAGCCCCTGTTCTCCCATTCACTCTTGTAACGTTTCTACCCTTGTGTGATTTCAGAGGCAGAAAATACATACGATGACAATTTCTGCTGTCTTTTTCCAAATGAAGCCAAGAAATAAACACACTACAGAACAATAATGTCCTTTACCCCCTCTTTCATTTCTTGAACATGCAACTCCTTTAAGTTTCTCTATATCGGATGCCAATAACAGTTGTCAACTATTAAGAATCTCAAGTTGAATACAGATAAAACAAGAAAATCTCACTCCCTTTGTCTATTTCAAACTCCATCCTGTATATGCTGAGACAGAAGCCAAAATCAAGCGCTTTCAGTTCATGTGCCTCCTGACGATAAGAAACAGAACACAGAAAAGGCCAATATCAATTATTCTAATATGCAAGATTAATGACAATGGCAGAGGAGAGTGATACATTCCAAACTACAAAGTCTAGTAGTGAGCAAAATCTCTGTATTCTCTCAACTCTCTCCATTTGCATTTAAAAAGAACTGTATCAGAGAAGCGGGCTGTATTCCATTTACTGGACCAGAGCTGCCATCTTAACCCTAACTGATTAGTGTTTCTACCTGCCAGAAGGCATGTGGTAATTCACTCCAGATTCATATTAATGAAACTGTGGGTTGTAGAATCTGGTCCTTAGTCAGGATATATTTTTGTAGTACTGGGAGTTGCACGTTTTACAGAGCATGCATGCATATCCCTGCAGAATGCCATTGTTATTTGCTACCTCTTAGTAATTTAACCCTTAGGGTCTTGCTATTTTTCAGACTGACATGACATGCAAATACTTAAGGAGGTACAAGTGCACAGGCCTGTGCATGTATCTGAGCAAGCAATACATAGTTCTGCAGTCTGCTTCTCACAGCTAACTTTGACACAGGTCTGAAGCCCATTCAGTCACACAAGTGAAATTCCCAGATGCATCTATTCAACTAAGTTATCTAAGGTTAGCTAGGGATCTTCCTAAAATGCCTGCTGGGGAAGGAAGGTTGAGAGGTGCAAGATTTGTCTAAAAGAGCTGCATTTTTAAAAATGCTGCTATAAGAAGCTGCAGTTCTCCTACTTACCAGGAGATGGTGGCTGAATCTTAGGTTGTTTCTTAGTATCTCCAGTGCTGAAGACCTCTGGAGGGGGCTCCTCCCCTCGTTCAATCTTGCACTCAAAGGCAAACAGGTACTGAATATATTGTTTTTTCAGGGAGCTGGCTGCACTGCTCGAAGTACCAACATTCAGGGTGGTTGCCAGTTCACGCCACTTCTTGTTTTTATTAACCTAGCAAAATAAATGGCAGAATTGTTAGTTTGCAGCAAAGTGGTTTGTTTAAAGCCGGGAGGAGACAAAAAAAAAAAGAAAGGAAAAAAAAGCACTTAATGTCTTGGTTTACTTTTTTTATTTGCCTCTTTTAACTAATGCTCATTACTCCCACACTCAGTAATGCATAGACAGCATTTACAGTTATAAAACCATTAAGGAACCTGCTGATAGCTACATAAAAAGCTTTCCTTGTTGAGTCTTCTGCATGGTGCATCTTCTAAATGCTTTGCACTCTTCCAGGGCTTGTGCTGTTCAGTTAGCAATTTATCTCCAAGCAAATGCACACTCACTCACTTTCTCCAACACACACACACAAGCACCCACCCCATTCTAATTAAAAATCAGCTTCTAAAAACTAATTTAAAAAGCAATAACACTGTTATTCTGCAATTTAAGTGTTTGAGCATTGATATGAAAACTAATTTTTCCTCTGAAACAGCCCCCAACTGTCAGACAGTTCAGCCTGAAATTCTTGGTTCAAGTCCTTTCACTTATAGGGCTCCTTGTGGGACTGATCAATGATCACTTTGCAAAACTAGATGCAGAGTCAAGTGAATACCCTTATGAAATAATTAAATTGACTCTCAACACACTGGGACAGTTCAATGGAGTTTTGTGTTACAGCTCAGATGACAACAGCTGCTGTGTGAATGCTACTGTGCTGTGCAAGCCAGAGTCCTGAAAAGACACGTTCCTGTGTTGTTCAAGAACAGACTTATGATAAGAAGAAGGGTGCTGTGTTCTACCAGATGAGACTCCTGGTTCAGCAGCACCAAGATTTTTACTTCAGAACAAGGGTGAAAAGGCCCTCCACAATGCCCCAGGCCAGCTGTGCAATGCCGGACATGATCCATTGAGGTGCTGAGCACACTCAACTGAGTGATCAAAAAGGAGTTGAAAGTGTGAACAACTACTAGAATCCCATCTTATTTGGGGGTAAAACTTGCTGTAAATGCTGCAGAGATCAGTGTACATCCTGAAGCAGGAGATTTTGTGACCTCATCCTAACTGGCAGAACTACAATGGTTATTATTCGTCATATTTGCTGCAAACACCTGTATGCCAGCCAAGGAGATATTTATAACGTTTCTCTCTTTGTGTTTAATAATTGTGTGACTGCTGCCAGTCAGTAAGGGTTTCTTAGTAACTGTGTTAATAACATGCAGACCAGCGTGGCAAAGGGAAGTTTGTATTTCCCTGTGTACATCTACAGTAATTCAGGCATTAAGAGAAAATATTTTTCAAAAACTGCCACTTTTGAGGCTTGAAACCCAGTTGCATAGTCCTTGATGCCCATTTCCTTGATGCCATACACCCCTCTACTGCACAACACTGCCCTGTGCCTGACAGGGCAGAGGTCATGAAGTGTGGAATACCGTAGTATGGGCAACCTTATTTTTCATGACAGCACCACCTGGTACATTTAAAGAAGTCCTACTACATTAACCCGTGCATTTCTCTGCTGTCTCCATCAGGCAAAACATGTATATATGTTCACCGTGAAGTATCAACAAAAATGTCTCTTAAATGCGAGTGGGAAAGCATCCAATTACTGCTGATATGTACAGGTCAACAGCAGAAAATAAGCCTGAGCCTAAAGCAGGGGTGGACAAAATGGGGGATCTGGCCAGCAACTGGACTCTATTTCCCAGCAGTCCCTGCGCCTGCATTGCTGTGGCTGGTTTCCACGGAGACCCTAGGAGTGGCAGGGCTGTGACAGCGCAGGGCCAGGGTTTCCATGGAGATAAGCCCCAGCAGCACCGGCAGGGTATGCACCTGGGCAGGGAGCTGCTCTGGGGCTAGGATTTGATAGTGGTGACCGGAGCTGGGGCAGAGCTGCGACCCGCTGCCTGCACACTCTTGCCGGGGGATGCAGGCAGCAGATCGTAGCTCTGCTCCAGCTCTGGTCCACGCTGTCACCACTGCAAAATCCTGGCTCTGAAGTAGTTTCCCACCCTGCTGCACACCCTGCCAGTGCTGCTGGGGCCTAGCTTCATGGAAACCCTGTTCCTGTGCTGTCATAGCCCCACCACTCCTAGGGTCTCCATGGAAACTGGTTGCAGCGATGCAGGCAGGGGCTTCTGGGAAATGGAGTCGGCCAGGGGCCCAGTCTGGCCCACAGGCTGGACTTCATCTGCCCCTAGTGAAACATGTTTAAAAAATGAACAGGAAGAAACCTATATTACGAACGTATATCACAGCCTTTTAGGATATTAAATTCCAACCCCCCTAACTTCATTTTAATGAAATATTAAAATATTGTGTAATCTAGACAGAATCAAAGGCTGCAAGCTAGATTTAAAAATGCAGCTCCATAATATTATGACCTATAATGTGTGCAAGTATCTTCATGCTCCTGGGTGGGCACCAGCTGATTACTGCAGAAGTCATAACACAATCCCAGCTTTCATCCATATGCAGCAGTCAGCAAGGGACAAGAAGCACTTTATTTGGCCTTTCCTTCTTCCTCTACATCAGCAATGAACATCATTTAGAGCAGAAGGGCCACTGTCTAATTGAGTGAATATGTCAAAGACTATATACCTTTACTGTGCTGTAAAAAAACGGTTAATAATTATTGGAAAAGGGTTTCTAGGACCACTTAATGGAAGGATTAAGCAGGGCCCACTTTCTATGAACCCAATTTGATCTAACATGCTTGTAATTTCAGATTTCATAGATTAGCCTTGGGTGTCTAGCACAGGCGTATTAAAGATATGGCCCATGGGCCTTGGCATGGACCCACATGCTGCATAGCCATGGGCTGGGATGCACACTCCATATGGAGTGCAGGTCTGGTCTGGTGTGCACTCAATGCAGTGCCTGGGCCAGACTGGCTCCACATACTGGATCCAGCTGGCTTGTGGGCCACAATCAGCCTGGGTCCAACCCAGAATGGACTATTCATCTGACCTGTAGGGCCTGATAAATCTGGCATCCAGCCCTAGCTAATAACTTGGGGTCTGATCTGCAAATCTTGATCACCTTCATCCTTCCCTACCCCTCAATTCTACTTGTGTTGAGAGCTCTTACCACCACAGGTAGTATTTGGTGGAGAGCTGGATTGGGCCTTCAGAGGGAGGGGAGAGAGCATGCTCTCCTGAGACAGCTGGAAGTACAGAAGGTTCTGAAGTCCTAATCCAATAATGCTACTACTAAGCATCATGTGTCTATGCTAGTGTTTTTGCTGTTCAAAGCCCTGCACAAACATTAAAGGCTCAGTCTACTGTATCGTCATCACTGGGATAGAACCCTAAATAAATTAATAGTCACATCTTTCTAAGTCAGACAAATATTACTAATTTACAGGTGGGAAATGAACCACAGATTCTCCCAGCTGTGACATAATATTTAACGGGGGAGAGGGGCTTGGGGTGTGTCATATTTACTTGAAGGGGGAGATAGACAGATAGTATGTCTGCCATTTGCCTTTTTTTATTTGGAGCCTTTCCCCCAATTCTCTTCTCCTGCCCTTGGATTAAATCAGGGGCCACCACCATCTGCTGGCTCACGGGCAACTCACTGTTTGTCTCTGCCTGTCCCCTTAATAAGATTTTAATTTTTAAATAATCTGTGGCTGTGAGCAATACTACAGGATCACACAGGTAACAGGGTCTTCTTCATGGGTTGGGGATTGATTTCTCTTTCCCCAACATGGATTACTATCATATCTATATAGATTGAGACGCTGTGAAATATATTCTAGGTATTTCTTAAATGGGGAGAGTGGGGCCTTAAGTGGGGTAAGGGGATGCAAGGAGACAGGGACAGGACACTAAAGTTCTTGTCCAAGTGATGAGTATACAAGGTAAAGATAGAGGGAGAGAGAAGGGATTTGGGACAAGGCTTGTAAATATCCCTGTCACTTCCCCAGAGACAAACTGGCTTTTCCTTTGAGGTACCACGCCTGTCTAAGATGGATGAATGTCAGACTCTATGCATCTCTTGTTTTGATCATCTTCTCTCTTACTGAGTCTTATCTTTCACCTGATGGTCTTTTCACCTCATCCTGTCTTACAAGTACTATTAGATTTCCCTGAACAGCTTAGGCCACTGGTCACCATTGATCCACAGAGCATTTTTAAGGCAAATATGCCGCCTACAGTGAACTTCACACAAGAAATATTTAAAATGAAACTTTTCTGTCAGCTTCCTTTTAGGTGCCAAGATGAACTTATAATGCTGCAACAAAAAGAAAATACTCTAGAAGGAATGCACACCTAAGCTTCTGGACTTTCTGCTTGCAACCGTTTCCTCTTACCTGTGCTAAGCCTCCAATCTCCTTGACACAGACATACAGTCTGAACAGATCTAGTGGCTTCTTGCCCACAGCTGGCAGACTGGCCACAGGTGTGCCTCTCTCTTCCATGAAGGTGAGGTATCGATCTACCCACATTTTGCGCTCAGGCTCATTTCCCAGCTCATAGATTTTTGTGATCTTCTCTCCAGTCGTGGTGGAGGAACTTGACTTCTAAAGCACAAAAAGAAAAAGAGTTGGGGGAAGGGTGGGAGAGGAAGGGAAAAGAAAGTAAGAAACTCACAACAATGAAAAAAAGAAGATGTCAAACAAACTAAAGCTATCACACAACAGTCAGGAATGAAGGCTACTAGTTCAGGCACAAACAGTACATTCTGTCCAGATACTGCAAGTTTATCTGATTTTAAATAAAGGGCCCAAACTCCCCATTTTCCTTATTGTTATGTTTCTTTCACTGATATGAGCTTTGGATCCCAGAAGGCAAGTTTTGGATATTGCCTCATGTCATGTTAATAATACCTAGCTCTTACACAGTGCTTTTCATCCACAGATCTTAAAGTGCTTTACATTTTTAAATTAAACTATATTTAAAATACATCTTTTTTGCACCATTTTTAATAATAGAAAAACAACACCCCAAAATAGAGTAGAAAACCAAAGTAATGCTTTAGAATAGGAACTGAACAGGGGACTGTCCAAAGCAGAAGCTAGGACAACCAACTGCCTTTGGGAGCAGTGATCAAACTGAGCAAAGGTATGTTACTATGCCTTACCTACTCTTCCCATCAGTGACAGACAAAGATAGCCAGGAGGAGGAGTCTACTCTACATGATTGATGACAATGCTTTGTGTGAGCTCTCAAATCAGCTGTCTCAGCTAATTCAAGTACTATTCATGGCTTACCACTCTCCTCACTTGCAAGAGGGAAAAAGAACGACAAAATATAGTCATTTACATATACTCTGTGCAGGGAAAAAAAAAAGAGCATAGGAAGGATATATGCACAAGCAGAGCCCAATTTCATGTAGCTGGGGAAATCACTGCAGTAGAAAGGGAAGAAGCTTCCTGTGTTGTTACTATTCTTCCTGAGCTGGAGGGCCGCAGTGACCCTATTGTGTTGCTCCTCCTTTCTTACAAGGGGAGGGAGAGGAAACATCCAATGGAACTGTGTGGAAGTGGGCTTATCAGCCCAGATCCATTAACCACACCTTGCTTTGTATGCAGGCCCCTGTGAATTGAGATCTATGCCACTTTTCCATTCAGCAGAATTGTACTGGTTGTTGTAGCTTCCCCCCCTGCATCTGCAGAGGAGGGTATATGATTTGCCCCTACTGAAGATGGAGTCATTCAGGACTAGACATGACAGGCACATTCTGACATTCGGTTAAGTGAGAGGGAGCTGTGTATGGGAAAGAGCTGTATACATACATTTCTAAGGGAGAACAATTTATTCTTCATTTACCATATAAGAAGCTTTGTTCCTGACTGTAGTAAAATGCTACAGCACACTTGCCCACTCCTCTGCCCTTTTTAACATTTCTGGGGGCCTTTAGAAAAGATTACTTTAAAATAAGCATCAAACTAACCCTAAATGAGGACCCCATATTAAGGTTCCTAGAGTCATGTACTTCCTATGGTGCTGATGGGGGCTTGACACTGTGACTGCAACACACAGAGTGCTGACATCCAACATGTGGTGATTTCAACTCATTATGGTGCCCAGAATGCAAATGACAGCTCACACAAAGTACTGCCACCAATCACTTCGTACAGCCTAGGATGGAAAATATGAAGGGCTCCCAGTCTCCCTCTGGTCTCTCACTGAAAATGCAACTCTGGAGAAGAGCCAGGAGGAAAGAGAATCCAAGCCAAGAGGAGGTGATCCGACAGTTCCATGAGCCATTGTTGTTATTTTTTCAAGTGGATGGATATTAATTTTAATTAAATAAATAGCCTCCTGAAAAGCTTCCCACCTTGGTAGCTGAACTTCTAATTTATTTACAGTAATCCTCCCTACTGATATGTAATATTATCTTTCATATTTTGAAATAAGGTGCAATAACAAAATTAGTGAACCCAGTTCAGCCATATGGTGCAACTCCCTCTGTAGTCAATAGGCCTAATTTGGTTTGCTGGTTTTGAAAGGATGGAAGGAGTGCTCTGGCATAAGGCTTGTAGGTTAAGCTGTGAATGAACAGGGTAAATAATTTTGCCTATAGTTGTGATATCAGCTGAATGTTTCATTCCCAGGTGCATTTGTTATGCACTTCGCATTTTGTCTTTTTTTAAAGCTTCATTTTAAAAATATTTAAACAATACATTGTTTCTACTTCAAAGATTATTTGAATAGAAGGAAATTCTAAAAGGAGGAGGGTCAATGAGAGCGCAAATCATGTTCCTAAATATTTGATTCTCAAATGGGAACCTAGGGATGACCTTATAACTTTGAATACTTAGAATAAAGTGGAGCCATGGGGCTATTCACTTAAGCAAGAACAAAATGATTCTATTTTTCATCAGCATTAATTTCAGACTGATGTCACAAGCTTCTTTATTCACACACCAGGTAGGAAATACAAAGTATTATATATAGCAAATTTTATCTCCACTTACATCTAATATAGGGGGTAATAAACCAGTTTTTATTCTGCTTTTATGCTAGTTCACTGTTAGAATGCTCAGATTTAATATTCAAATGAAAGGTTTTCATTTTTACACAGTAAAATTCTTATTTTAAACCAGTATAACAGCAGAATGGAAATTGGTTTACAGATTTTCATACTGGGTTCTTGAACTATGTCACAAATCATGTTGTTTTTCAGCAGTGTGGCAGCAAGCTCTAAAATGACAGTATAATCTGAAAACTTTTCACAGCTTACAGAAGGTAAGAAGTGCTTCTCACTGTGTGAGCTTTCAGGTTGTCATGCATGCAAAATGGGTGCAATTTTCTTTTAAAATGAAATGTTAACTTTAGAAGAATGCACTGGGGAAAAAAACACAATTCCCCAAAAGTAAATGTCTTTCTCTCTCCTGCATTTCTATCCACTTAAATATATTAAAATGACAGATATGTGTGCAAGCCTGTTCACACACAAATACAAATTGTAGTCCCGTATGGCCAAATTCAGCCTCAAGTCTAAATGTATATTTTAAAGTAAGATTTAAAACCCAGAAAATAAAGATTCATTATACAGAAACTCCTGACACTGTTAAATTAAATAAAGGAGGAGTACCAGACAATGTTTCCTTCTAAAATGCTTGGGAGTTTATGCAAGGGCTGCACAGCACAACTAATTGTGCTGATACACTCTAAACCAGTGTTTCTAAACCTGTGGGTTGCGACCCAAAAGTAGATTGCAAGAATATACGAAAGGGTTGCAAACAAACTTAAAAATAGATCAACAAATTTAAAAAATGGATTCTCCTTTAAAGGAGAAAAAGTGGGAAACCGTGGCTTTTCCCCTGCAGGCTGGCAGAGCTCCAGCCTGCAAGGGGCTGCTTGGGACCCCTCATGCCACTCCTGCCCCACACACTGGGAAGGTTGGGGCCAGGGGGCAGTGGGTCAGGAGTGAGGGGCACTGGGTTGGGATTGGCCAATGTTTAAAAATGGTTCCTGGTACAAAAAAGTTGAGAACCACTGCTCTATGCCACTTCTTGACGAAGTCCTACCCTGTATCATATTTTCTACTAGTCTAGCCTCTGGGCTCTTTTAAGAGATGACCAGTCTTGTTTAAGTGGGAGATGGTTTAGAATGAAGTGAAAAACTCAGCTCATTTCCACATTTCACTTGTTTCACGCTACGTATAATTTACAACACAACTAAGCAGGCAGTCGTGCTTCCAAGAACAAAGCTTTTCCATGATTTCTATGGTGAGTCTATAGAATCGGGTGAACAAAGGAAGTTCCTTGAGAAGTTCATTGTCTCCTGCAAGGGTTCTTTTTAGATTTTAGCTGGAGGTAGCTGTCTCTGAACATGTCTGCGTTTGAGTGCACAGACGGACAGAAAGATACAGATATTTATAACTCTGCCTACTGCCTGCTTACTCCCACTTGAATAAAGAGTTTGTCAATATTTACATTATTACCAAGCCCTATTTCATGACACCAACACACAGAGTATGCAGGCAGGCACAACTACCCACACCTGAAATCTGAAAACGACTCTTGCAAGAGACAGTGCACTGCCACTGATGTTAGGGGTTTGTTTTTGGGTTTTTTTTCTTCTTGCCTGAAGGATTCTGCAGATTTTGCAAATCCCTCATTTCCAGCCCTGTGGAGAAAATGCATCTTTCAGCTGTCTCTGCTGTAATGCTGTATGCAAATATACAGAGGGAAGAGCTTCACTGTGTTCTAGGAGGTTTTCATAACCCAAATGTTTGACTTCATGCCATAACGACCTGGTATGAACACTTTCTTTCTCTAGCATAGAACTATACACATTTTCAAATTCTACGCTAATAAATTTCAACCCATTTTGTCCCACTTGGGTATGGATCCTAGAAACAGCCAGATGACAGTACAGTATAGCAATATTACTGTAACTACCCAGGAAGAGATCTGCAAAACATAATATTATAAAATCTCTTCTCTGAATCTTTCTCTCCCTATCTCCATAAAGAAAAAAAAAAAAAAAAAAAAATCACTGAAAGAAATTATGTACTACACGTAGGGTCTGGCCAGGGCAAATGGCCCTGATTTCATAGGCTATCCCAGCATCCCAACTGGCTGGCTAAAATTGAAGTGGAAGTCCCATATTGGTGGTGCCACCCCACCTGCATGTGCCTGGCCCAGCACCTCCTGAGCAGCTGCCAGAGGCTGGTGGGGGCAGGTCGGGCTGAGCACCGCTCCTCCTCCCTGGGGTGGGGATCAGCTGGGGCAGAGCAGGCCAGGGGAGCGGGCTGGGACCGGGGCTTGGGCACCTGAGTGGAGCAGGCGTGTGTGCATGTGTGAGCGTGTATGTTGCCCCCCCTCGTAACGTATTTTCCTCAAAATAATATGGTCACCCTAACTTTAGAGACGTAGGGATACTCAGAAGCTAACCCTGTTCACCCATAGCCTAGCTCTCTAGAGGAATCAGAAATTTTAGTGGAAACACAGCACTTGAAGCAACTTTATAGGTATTTGGGACAATATGATTAATAAATTAACAAACAGAGATATTCTGATATATCCCTGCAGGGATGGGGAGCTCTCAATAACCTTTCCAATCAAGATCAGAAAACTGGTGCCAATGTAACCTGCAGTTGTTTTATGGACTGGTCTCCCCAAATAAAAAAGGATAAGTTAGTTGGCCTCAATTATTACCTATCTTTCTACAGCTTTCTAAACTGGTTCTACTCCAGTCATTCAGACCTATGTACTGACACACTGTGGTTTCATTACTATAACTCTGAATATTAGGTATAATGTAGTATTTGTAAAGAAGAGCACACTGGGAGAGGTTATCTGCAATGAAAACACCAATATAATTCCTCCTATGTCTTCCACTTGTATATTACAACATTTTCTGTTAATTTTAAGAGGCAACAAAAAATATATGCTGGTGATGGTTTCTGAGATGTATTAAGCAATAACAAGAACTCAGGAATGCCCTTTCACTCTGGACTTTTCCAGTCTCCCAGAAAACATGGATTGGTTGTGTATTTATGCAGTTATCTCCACCCTTCCCCCCCCCCCCTTTCTGATCATTAATTATAGCAATGTTATTAAAATAAGGACACGGTAGGAACAAACAATGTCAGTTGCCTTCTGAGACTCAAAGTCAGTGCCAAAAAGGCATCAAATTTAAGGTGGTCCATTTTTATCCCAATACTTCTTCTGTTCTCCCTTACATCCCTGATTCTTTTAAGGTAAAATTTACTCCAGTGCAGAAGGTCTGAACATGGATTTTTGAAACTGGATTTGAATCTATTAAATAAATCCTATGCATCTCAACAGGTCTTACATGGGACCTCTGCACTAGAAAGAGTGTCGCCCTTTGTGTAGAAACTTGTCTTCACAGATGAGATGGCTAAGAGCTTAACCACCTCCTCAGAAAAGCAAATTGTTAGTTACCCTGGATTGTGCAGAATGTAGAAACATTTCTGGGTACAACGGACTCTTCAGCCTCCAGATCTATCCGCTGAAGCAGGACAATGGTGCTAAATAACATCCCCCTTTTTCAGGATGTTGACTAGACTTTCAATTTCTGTATGGCTAAACTTTCTTTCCTCTCCAAATTGCTTTTCTCTCTTTCACCTGAGACAGATGCTTCAATATCTCTCCTTGTGAAAATTAAAGTGTTTTTGAAGAGATGTTGCTAAGTTAACTGAATATGAACACTGAAAGAGAGCTTTATATTCCTAGTATAACCATTTTGCAGTATTTTGCTGCAATAAATTATTTTTTACTGAAGAAGGAACAACATATACTTTCTTTGTTTATAAGAATCAATTAAAAATTGTCAAATGGTCAGCAATGGGCCAAACCCCCATATACGCTTATGTTAAGATTATCTTTTTTTTTTTTCCCCTTTCTTCCTATTTTTAGTTCTTTCCATCTCTCTCACCTAGAAACAGGTGACTAATTTAAATTTTACATTCTAGTGCTGGGCTGGGTACAGATTTTTCTGTATATCCTATTTCTAGTGTGAATAACTCTCTTTACCTAAAAAGTAGCTTTATAAAAGTACACATTCATTAACTTTTCACGAATATTTTGGAGTATTTCAAACTAACTCAGTGAAACAAATCAGACTTGGTATTATTTTAGGCTGTGTGCCTCAAGAGCCTTTCCCCAGAGAGAATATTTGGAATTAAAAATGTTTCAGATCAGTACATGACCAGCTGGTTTGAAATGCCTGGTATGGTGCTGAGCCTGTAATTCAGAAACTGGCTGCACATTTACTTTCTGTAAGGGGGAGATTTTTTTTTTTTGTATTCAATGTAACACTAATAAATAGAGAAGCAAACATTTAGTGAAGTCAGTTGTGCAAAGGAGTTTGGGCCCATTAACAGAAATGTGATGTCCTCATCAACACAATTGGCATGCTCTGTAAGCTGATGCATTATGGGAAGGATGTGTTTTTTTCACAACAACTGCTGTATTACCAGACAGCAAGCTTGTATGATGCACAAATTTTACTCTCTTTTTTTTTAAATGACTACTGGACCAAATTTTGCCCTCAGATAGGCATGCTCAGGTTCCACTGAAGCCAAGCCAGTGGGAGTTGTGTGCATGTGTCAGAGAGCAGAATTTAGCCCTATTATTATAAAGAAAGAAAATCCTTTAGTGGATAATGAAGAAAAATAATTTATAAAACAAACAAGCAAGCATTAAAATATAATTAATTACGAAAAAATAAAAAAATAAAAAAAAACCAAAAAAACCAGAGCCACTTACAGGGCTTGATGGAGTCTTTGGCCAGCCTGGGCTGCTAATGCTATCACTTTCATCTCCATGAAATGAGGAGATGCTAGCAGAGCTTGGGGACATTGGGGAAGGGACTGGCAGGTTGCCTGGGGTTGGGGGCTGAGAAATACCCTGTGAGCTGTAGCTATCCTGTGGTAGAGGAATAAAAAAAAATATATATGACAAAGGCAGGGCAAACTTTATTAAAAACAAAAAAGATACATCCAGTTTAACAGACTGACCAATTCTTTATATATAAAATATATATAAACAGAGAAACACATACAGAAAACACACACATATATAAATATATATAAAAGTTATTAAAACAACATTGTTAATTAGTATAATTTGGAAAGTTTGCTGGATGCTTGGCTCAAGTAACTAAGCCACCATGCTTACTTCAAGCTCACATGGAATGCTAAGCATGGGTTTCCCCTTATGAAAGAAAGAAAAAAAAAGCTGTTCACCTTATTTTATCAAATAAGGCAAGAAAGCAAAATATTAAAGTATGCTGCTGCTGAGGCGGCCAAAACAGGAAGCTATAACTGAAGGCAGAGAAAAATGGCTGCAAGTATTGAAACCAGGCAAGACCCTCCTTTCCCGCCCACCTGGCTAAGCCAAATTCCCACGCAACTGTTTTGCTTGGGTTGCTTTGCCCCCGCGAGTTAAAATGCCATAAGAACTAGTAACTTTCAGATCCACACAATGAAGGAAAAAATATAAAAGAAAAGAAACAAACAAACAGATTGCACATGAATGGAAAGGCATGCAGGAAAGACCAAATGAGGGTAGGCCAAAACCAGAGAATGAAAGACAACATAGCAGACTTCTGCTGGGCCAAACCAACACCACATGCGGAGAAAGAAAATACCTTTGACTTGCTCTCAGGCTGCGGAGGTCCTTCTTCTTTGCCATCTGCTTTGAGAGGGAGAGGCAGTTTGGACTCACCAGGTGTCATCATATCTGCAAGACCCATAGGTGCTAATCGAAAACAGGAGAAACATTTTAGGCATGATTATCTTTGTAAGAAAATGCTTCCTGCTGTAAAACATTGATGGGTACTCCACCTTCTACTCTCCTTCTTTACATATAGCACCTGGAACCCTGGAAACCTCTTAAAGTTAAGCAAAAAAGTGACATTTTAAAATATATAAAAAATATTAAAAATTAATACTGTAAAACAAAAAAGAATACAACAAGTACAAAGAAAAACATTTCAAAAAGCACAAATACACTTCTAATACCACTGGCTGGCTTGCAGCTGTTTATAAAAATGATTGTTGCACTGTAGGAGAATGATGGTCTTTGGAAATTGTTTCATCTTTCACTTTAATAGAGCACAACAATATAAGCCAAACCTGTGCAAATGTTGTTGGCTGTGTAAATACCCGGGAAAAGTGTGAAAATCTGAATTACCTATCAATTCAATGTGATGGCCAGCAGAGTACCTTACTATTTCTCCTGTCTTCAACATGTAGTCCTGGATTATGTGAGCTTTTCATTTAAGTAACTCAAACCCTGAAGATTCTGAAACTTTTATCTTCCAATTACTGAATTATAAGCAGTAAAGTACACTCTAATGGGAGAAGTGGCCATACAACTTTTTCTGCTCGTACAGAAATCAGGTGGGACTAAAGCAAACACTACCTGCTGAGATAATACCACAGAGCCTCTTCAACTGGGTTCTATGTGGGTTAGGTAATTATCTTTAGACCACTGATGAAGTGCAAGTATATTAGGATTGGTGTGTAGCTGTTGTTTCTAGATTTCTAATGAAAATGCAAGAAGATATATTCAAGTAAAATAGACACCTGACAAGAGCATGTTCTGAAAGAGGCCACGCTACCAAACCAACGCATACTGTTCAAGGACACGAACTAGACACCAGCTGAACTTTCCTGAAGAAAACCATTCACACACGATGTTGTCTAAAGACTGGGATTGTATGCAAGACAACCTTTGTATTTTATATACTTTTTTTTAAGATTCAGGAAAGGCAAAAGGAGGAGGACAGAGAACACCATGAGGCAGAAAGGAGGCAGAAAGGTGAAGGAAATGTCTACAAAATCGATAAACTATTAGAATTAGAAAAAGATCTTTCTTTAAATAAAACATCATAAAACCTCTCTGTTATAAGACTGGTTTGCTTTCCTGCAAAATGACAATGCTGGCTTGCGCTAGGGAGGCATGCAGCAGAACAAGCCAAGGAGACTGAGAAAAAATGCTTTAAAAATTCTTCACAGATTGCCCACTACAAAATGATTATTGCACATATTCATGTATTACTATGTTTTAGAAAATAATTAGTTTTAATTACAGCAGTGAGAGAATGAGCAGGACTCTGGCGAATATGCTGGCAAGCTTTGCAGTGCTAATTTGCTAATATCTTTAGCATCACTGCAGGTTGAGACTATGGATCTGCCAAAAAAACCTACCCAGCCATGTGCCGTGCGAGTTTACAACTGTATATTCAATACTCGGCATTGAACCACCGGTGTTTTTCATGGGCACGTTGTCTTCTTGTTTTTTCAAAGCACATTTGTAGCCCAATCAAGCCCTTAAAGTCATCACAACACAGAAATCATAATTGAGATGTTTGAAAAAAATTACTTGCAATACTTAAGATTTTGAGAATTGGAACAAAAAGCCTTTTTCTAGTGATGCAGCTGCAGAGAAAATCTATCGGGATCAGCTAAAAATGCCGTTATTTTTATGAATGTGTGCAAAACCTCAACAAAACAGCCAAGCAATATTATGCTGAGAAGCCTGCCCACACCAAGCATTTAATTTGTATGCATTATTGCCCTTATGCTCCCATTTGAGGAGTGGGGGCAGATTGGGACAATTCTGAATTGAGGTATGGCAGCTTGACACTTCTTTTTTTAATCTGATTGTTTTTAAAAAGAGGGCTCTTCCTTGGTTAGTGCTTTTTAAACACTTATTCTGGGAAATATAAAAGATGCTGCTAAAATTGAGTTCAATTTTATAATATGTTTAAAAATATTTTTGATAGTTACAATAGCAGAAAAACCTTATTTTTGGACATCTCCAATTTGTCTGTTTTATAATATGCTTAATTATAATTTCCCATGTGCTGGTAATGAAAGACAAGCTGTCAGGAACTGAGGACAATTACAGAGAACTTTGTAGTTAATAAAGTACTCTGAATTAGGTTACCTTTCTTTGTTCTATTCTATTTATTGTTTTTTCTACTTTGAAATGGGAATTGCAAGGGGTTTGCTAAGTGGATTTTAAGATTGTCTAGTTTCCCTGTAGCTTTTGTAAGTACTTCTCCATCCTCTGCTGAAATGCTCTTTCATAACTTCTAGTAAGAACACTCTCTAATGATTTTCAACAGACATCCCTTCACTTTCTAGCACGGGAGTGGGCAATTATTTCAGGCAGAGGGCTGCTTACCAAGTTTCGGCAAGCTGTCAAGGGCTACATGGGTAGCCCTGCCCCTTGACAGGTGTCCCACCTCCTGGTCGCCATCTTGTGATGGGATGTCCTGCCCCCTAACCCCTGACTTTTGCCACCAGAAGTCTCTCCCCTTACCCCCGAAAGTACTCCTTTCAACAAGGGCTTTTGCCATCTCAGAACCAGAAAAATACCAAATATTTTAAAAAGCAAACATTCGTTAATTTGATTTCAAAAAATTTTTTTGTACTGGTTTACATGTTTTTGTGTAGTGTAAATAGAGGTGATTGTATATAATAGCTTAAAATTAAGTCTTACTCTTGAATCTGGGGGGGGGGAGGGGGGGGAGAGGTATAGGTTTGTGGTGGGCTGTAGGTGTGGGAGCATGTGGGGGTGTGTGTGGATATGTGGGGTGCGGGTGGGTATGGGGTTTGTGTGGGGGAGGGTGGCTGGGTCTGCGTGTATGGCAGTGCAAGGGGGTGTGTGGGTGTATGTGCATGGTAGGGTGTGCATGTGGAAGTCCCCCCTCCCCTGGTACTGGCATGGGCCCTGTGCTCCCACGGTCTGGTGATGCAGCCAGGAGCCACATGATGCTGGAGCTGTGCAGTGGCAGGAAGGCAGGGGAATGACTGAGGGTGGAGTGGGGCTGGGCTGCTGTGTCCTGCTGCTGGCTCTTCCTGGGTCCTACTACCCCTGGATCCTGATATCTTTGACAGGCAACCAGGAGCAGATAAATATTTTCTAAATTTTTAGGGGCCCCACGGGCCAGATAGAATGGGCTGGCAGACTGGATCCGGCCTGCGGGCCGTATTTTGCCCACCCCTATTCTAGCACAATAACACACTATAGGCACTATTTTGACCCTTCTTCAAGCAACGGAAGAACACCGTTGTCACAAAATTCTGCTAAATTAAGACACTCACCCTTTCTACATTAACAGTAATAATTCTGCATGTGAAGTGTAGACCAAAAAATAAGGTGCAGAAAAGGAAGGTAACAGGGAAATCTGTGACTTAAAAAGTGTTGTAGTGTACAGTGATTGCGTTTTGAGTACTAGCCTCTGGCTTTATTACAGGAATTTAAGAGCTATAGAATGATTTCATAAAGCGAGTATGGGTCAAGGTCCTGAATTAGCTATTCCACACTGAATTTAATATAGTCAAAAGCATATATGACATAAGTAAAACTGCAACAAGCTATTCTTTTTGCTAAAGGCTGCACTATCAGTCCCAGAAGACAGTGAAATACTGTGGCACAGTAAAAACATTATTTTTCACAAATCACACTCCAAGCCCCCCTGCACTAGGCCGGAAAGACAACTTTGGGGGGGGGGGGGTGACCCCAGTGAGGTAACCATCCAGTCTTCTCTTGAAGATTTCCACGGTAGGTGTTTGCACCACCTCTGGAGAGAGTTTATTCCACAGTCTGGACATCCTAGCTGTGAAGAAGTTTTTCCTAGTGTTAATCTTGAAACAGTCTTCCAGGAGTTTGTGGCCATTACTCCTGGTTTTCCCTAAGGGTGCCCTGGAGTATAGTTGTTCCCCGAGCCCTTGATGCATTCCTCCGATGTAGCAGTAAGCTACTACTGAGTCCCCTCTCAGCCTTCTCTTTTTTAGGCTGAAAAGGCCCAAGTCCCTCAGTCTTTCCTTGTATGACTTGCCTTGCAAATCTCTGATCATATGGGTGGGCTCTTCTCTTGACTCTGTTAAGATTTTCCACATCCTTGCTGAAGTGCGGCACCCAGAACTGGACACAGTACTCCAGCTGCGGTCTCACCAATGCCGAGTAAAGCAGAAGAATCACTTTCTTGGTTTGCTTGAGATGCATCGGTTGATGCATGCCAGAGTACTGTTTGCCCTGCTGGCTACAGCATCGCACTGAGGGCCCATGTTCATACTATTGTCTATTATTACTCCTAGGTCCCTTTTAGTCGAGGTGCTAGTCAGTTTGGCGCCACCAAGCCTGTAAATATGTTGGGAATTGTTTGTCCCCAGATGGAGCACTCTACACTTCTCAATGTTGAACTTTATCTGGTTCTGATCTGTCCAACTTGCTAGCCTGTCTAGTTCCACCTGTATCTGCAGCCTATCTTCAAGCGTGACTATGCTCCCCCATAACTTGGTGTTGTCTGCAAACTTGGCCAGTGAGCTCTTCACCCCCACATCCAAATCATTGATAAAAATGTTGAAAAGCACTGGACCAAGCACAGACCCAAGGGACACCACTGGCCACTTCTCGCCAGGATGACACATCCATTCATTAGAACTCTCTGGGTCCTACCCACCTAACTGTCGAGCAGTTAAACTCGCAATCCTCCAGTTTTCCCGTGAAAACATCAGAGGATACCAGATCAAAGGCCTTTTGGGAATCTAGGTATACAACGTCAACCGCCTCTCTCTTATCCAGGTGGTGAATTAGAAGGAGATTGGGAAGATGAGACCTGCCTGCAATGAAGCCATGCTGGCTGTCATTCAGAATCCTACCTTTTGCAAGCATATCACACAAATTCCTTAATGAATTTTTCCAGGATATAGTTGCCTGGGTCCTCTCTCCTCCCCTTCTTGAAAATGGGTATGACACTGGCCCTCTTCCAGTCTTCAGGGACCTCCCTCGAGCACCACAAGTTTTGGAAGAGTTTTGCCAGAGGTCCCACAATGACTTTGGCCACTTGCTTCAGCACTCTCAGATAAAATTCATCTGGTCCTGCTGACTTATAAACGTCTAACTTTTCTAACTAATCATTCACCAGCTCAATGTCAACAACAGGAAGGCAGTCACTTTGACCATGCCCATTCGGAACCTTATCTAGCATGATTTTCCCCTTAGTTCAGTGAAATACCAAAACAAAGTAGTCATTCAGGAGTTCAGTTTTCTCCTGAGTGTTGGTAACCAGCTGTCCTGAGTTAAGCAATGGCCCCATGTTTCCATTTGTTTTCCTCCTGTTTTCTACATACCTAAAGAAGGTTTTGTTATTGTCTCTGATTTCCATTGCTAGTTTCAATTCAGTCGCCGCCTTGGCCTTTCAAATCTGCAAGTGCGGGCTGTTGTCGTATAGTTCTCCTTGGAGATTACTGCATCTTTTTTAAACAACCCCATGTCCCGCAATTCCTCCCTCCGCCCAAAGAGATGTGATTTAAGGTTCACTTGAGATTGGCAACAAAGGACTCTCAATCACTTTCAGATAAACAGAAATGGTACAGAGGAGACTTTTCCCCTATAGCTAGAAGGATGTTAGACTACAATCCTGCAAAGGCCCATGCATGTGATTAACTCTCTTAATTTCAATAAAACTATTTGTGTAAGTATAATTGTGTCTAAGTCCCTTCAGGATTTGGGGCTCTAGTCTTCATGCCTACTCAGTCTATGTATTGTGGTTTCTGCAATGAGGTTATCTGTCCACTATGAACTGGCAATGGCATTAGGTCATGCTGGTTACAGAACTACCATGAGAACTAGTGATGCTGAGATCTTTATGCTGTTACCAATTCCCAGGGCCACATGGTCTTCTAAGAACTTTGCCCATACTTTAAGTGTGCACTATACAGTGGCATGAGTGAACAGTCTGTCATATAGCAGAAACGGTGACATCAGTGAAGTTTTACGTGACTCTGGAAACTGAGTTTAAATATTTGTTATTTGTAAAGGAAGGAGGAATCCAACAATCTCCTGGAAGCCCTACTCAGAAAAGGGTAAATCACTTGATAGACTGCTGTCCCTTTGGCCATGTTCATCCAAAATCTCACCATCAAGCACATGCTTAAAGTAGACCCATTTTTCCCCCTACAGAGGACTGGAAATGATTCCTCATATGTATGCCTAAAACTCCATCCACCATCTATGCCTAAGAAACTAACAGAAAGGAAGTGGGACACTCTGAGGTCCATTGCCACTGCTGCGGAGAAGTTACTGGTAAGAAATGGGAAACACATTTTCATCCTCCAAGATAAGTGAAATGGAAATACACAATTAAACAGCAAAACAGTGACAGAAATGGCTGTTTAAAACAATCTTTTAAAAATATAATTAATATCTATCAGAAGTGAGGCTGATTAAAAACATGTCTAGGATTCTGTATTTAAAAGTGCCCCTTTAATTTCTTTAGCACAAAAAAAAAAAAAAAAAAAAAATCAAGGGCCACAATTTAGGAGAATTAGTGTCATACTTTTAGTGTTTGTTTTAATTTATGAACTATCAAGAATAAAAGACAGAAAATGATGTTTGTGTAGAACAGAACTGAACTAGGATCTGAAATAAAGGTGGTGCCAGGTAATAGCAGCAATTAATCCCTGCTCAATGCAAAACTTCACTTTCTGGCTTGCATGCACCAGCACAATTTTGAAAAATCACAGAATCATAGAGAAGCAGGGCTGGAAGGGAGCGCCAAAGGTCATCTAATCCAACTCCCTGGGAGCCTGAGGTAGGGTCAACCCTATTCAAACTGTCCTAAAAAACCCCACTGTCAGTTATTGGCCAAATTGCATAGTCAACCCTGACAGCACAAGACATAACACCCTAACCTGCCACATGTAAAGCTGGGCACCATGGCAACCAATGTCCTACTGCTGTGAAGGTTGTTAATATAGGCTTCAAGCGATCCCATAGAGGGCCCGCCCTCCCCACTCTGCTACAGAGGAAGGTAAAAACCCCTACAGGCCATGCCAATATGACCATGGAGTAAAATTCCTTCCTGACCCCAAAAATGGTGATTGACCTGACTCTGAGCAGAGGGACAAGACCCTGTAGCTAGGAACCTCTGGGTTTACGTGTGAGCAGGAACACTGGCATATCCCAGTCCAAATCCCCAGCCTTGGCTGCAGCCAATACCCAATATCTCTAAGGAAGGTTTTAAAAAATTCTGACAAATGTAGACAACCAGCAAAGACCAGAATCATGGCAAATAATCATAGTACAACACAGGCATAGCTATGCCTAGATCATCCCCATCCAGTGGCTGTCCAACTTCTTCTTGAACACCTCCAATGACGGAGAGTTCACAACTTCCCTAGGCAGTCTATTCTACTGCCTCACTATTTTCACAGCAAAGAAGTTTTTCCTGATATCCAATCTAAACCTACTTTGCTGCAACTGTAAGTCATTGGCCCACACCTTACTTTCTGCAGCAAGAGAGGAAAAAGGTGTTTTCCCTCTTTTTTTTTTTATGGCAGCCATTTAAGTATTTAAAGACTACTGTATTTTACGGCGCACAAGTTGAGTTTTGAAGCCCAATTTTTAACTTCTAAAATTCAACCTTGACTTATACACCATATCACTGTCCCCTGTTAGCAGCTCTAGGCTCAGTGCTTGATGTATACTGGTCCCTGCGTGCCCTCACTGTGGGCCAGGCACCCAGGGGGTAGACATGTGCTGCAGTGCTGCTCATGGGGGATGGGGCCAGGCTTGGCATTCAGATGGCACAGCCCCATCCTCTGCGAGCGGCGCTGCCAGGGCTGCACCAGCTGAGCACAGAACCCAGTGCCACTCGCAGGGGATGGGGCTGTACCAGCCAAGCACTGAATCTGGCCCTGTCTACTGTGAGCGGTGCTGCCAAGCCCAGCCCTGTCCCCTGCAAGCAGTGCTGGGCTCAGGTGACATGGCCAGGACTGGAGCTCAGCAGTGCCGCTGGCAGTGGACAGGGTTGGGCTCAGTGCTTGGCTGGCATGGCCCAGGCAGCACTGCTTGCAGGGGATGGGGCTGTGCTAGCTGAGTGCCGAGCCCATCTCCATCCCCTGTGAGCAGCGCTGCAGCACATGTCCGCCCACAGGGGCCGGTATAGATTGACCCCATGTTTCTGATCCAAAAAGTCAGGTTGACTTATATACCAGATCTACAAACTTCTTAACCTTCTGGATCAGAAACATGGGGCCAACTTATACACTGTGTCAGCCTACACGTTGTGAAATACGGTACTATTGGGTCCCTTCTGAAATACCTTTTCTGCAAGCTGAATTTGCCTAGCTCTTTCAATTTCTCCTTGTATGACTTGAGGATGCAAAGGAACAACAGGACTGGAATTCCAGTTTCCACTGGGATTTTAAAAGTGTGCCATGGCAACATTTTTATTGGTGTTAGGTTTTGTTAAAAGTTTTTGGTTATTTAAAAAAAACAACAAAAACCCCCCCAAAATATCAGGAAAAATGCAACACTATCTAGGACAAAAAATGCAGAAAGCATATAAATCCTCTTGTTTCAGGCACAAGACAATAGTGGGAGTTAAAAAAAAAACTTCCTCTATGGCAGTTTGTTCTACAATCATCAGGGGATTCCAGCACCTTCTTCCGAAGCATCTGGTATTGTCATAGACAGGACATTGTACCAGATGGACTACTGGTCTAATCCAGCCTTGCAATTCCTAGGTTTTTAAATTGCTCTATGTCAGCTGAAAACGTGTAAGTGCTCTGGCTTGAGACCCAGCAACTGCTCAAGTAAAAAGAAGCAAAATTGCTAGAAAAAAATGGGGTAATTGGGAATAATAAGTAATAAATATGAATTAAAACTAAAAATCTAATCAGCTAAACAAATTTCACATCACATCTAGCAGCACAGTAATTCATTTTTGAATAAAGCCCTTGTGAAAATAATCTCTGACAATATAAGCAACAAAATTTCTTCCCCTTTTCTAGGATAAAATCTTAAAAAGATGCTTGTCTTAAAAAAAACAAAAACCAAAAAACCCAAACAAACAAACAAACAAAAAAAACAACCCAAAAAAACCACCAAACCAAAAGAAAAAACAAACCCTCTTATTGCTTACCATATTTTTTCCCTGGCATTATAGCTGGAGAAATAGTTGTCACATTCATACTCATGCTGACTTCATTTAAATAATTACTTGCTCACTGAAGCTTGTAACAATTTGTCACTACACAAGAGGCTTTTTTTGGCCCTGTATACCATCTAAAAGACTTTTTTTTTTTTTTTTTTTTTAACTGCCATGTTGTCTTAACTTAGCAGAGAGATGGCTGAAGTGCCAGTCAGCTAAGCCGGTGTCTATAGCACAGCAAATCCCATTTTCAGCCTGGAGAAAGGCTGTATGCTTTTTATCTCCTCAAATGCCGCCCATCAAGCAAAAACTGAGGATACTTGGCAACCCCAGTGTCTTCCCTTTGCCCAGTACAATGCCATCATAACTACTGTACCTATAGCAGCTCTTATCTTGAAAGCTCAGCCCCTGGTTTCTTTGACCTGTGCAGAATGGGGGTCACAATACTTCAAGACACAGTGAAAATGGCGTATCCCCACTAACAATGCTCATCATCTGTATATTCTCACATTAGGTTCCTCTTTTTGTTCCTCCTATTCTGACACACCTTATATGTGCTTTCATATTCTTACTGCATGAAACAAGTACAGGGCAAAACATGTTTGTGTATGTTTGTGCATGAGGGTAAAGGGGTACCATCAACTGATCCCATTTGTCTCAAACTTAACTTTCCATTGGGTACTCTCTGAATTAACAAAACTGATTGGAACAAAAGAAAAAAATCCTCACAAATGCAAAGGCAGGAAAAAAAAACTCTACTACCCTGATAAATGTTTAAATTATTAAAAATCCAATATTTCAGAATGCATAACACAATAAAAAGAGTATGACTGCCTTATACAAAAGACTGCTAGGATAAATGGCCTTGCATTGAACAGATTTCCACTGTATGAAATAACGAATGGCTGAATTATCTGAACAAAAAAACCTCTGTGAATCTTCCTTTAAACTGGTTATTCCTTAGGAATACATAAATCTTCTTAGGCAGGGCACTCTGCCATCTGTTTGTTGTTGGTTATTTTTGCAGCTCTGGGGGCCAAACAAAAAGGGGGAAAAATTACTGCTGCTAATAGCGAGCCAGAATTTATAGCGTAGTTTCAATGCTCAGAAGTAATTTTATTTCAGCAAGCCAGACAAAACACATAACTATACAACCCAAATATAATATTACCTGGGACAGCTCTGGTGGAGGAAAAGCAAGCCATTATCTAATGGCCTGTTCAATAGCTTTTTCCCTTTTCATCCTGCATGTAAAAGTGTGCTGCCTGGACAAACAAATGGCCTCCTAGCCAACATTAGGAAAAGCAATTTTATTTTATTTAAAAAAAAATCCACTTCTGATTAACAGTTTACATTCTGTTTTCTTCCACTAAGAGAAAACATACCACAAAATGCTTGAAAAATAAGCTATCTGGGAGTATCTCCTAATTGTTGTGTAGGAAAAAAAGAACTCCACCCCCTCCCAAACCTAGGTATAATGAAGTGCTGAGAGAACATGGTATCCATTTGCAAACAGAAAAGGGAGCATCTAAAACCAATAATTGAAGAGGAAGGAAAAAGAAAGGGGAAGAAGGGTGAAAGAAAGATACAAGTGGATGGAGTCAGGAATGAGATGTAAAAACCCCATATTTATGGCAACAGACAGCTCATCTCATACTTCATACTGCACAAGCAACACTGGTAAGTCAGGTAACATACTAGCTAACGAGAGGGACCACATCAATTAGCATTAACTGTCTGACTTTCCCTGAAACCCCACAAAAACAAAGCTTTAAAAAAAGTAATAACCACTATGGGGACATGGATAGAAATTCAAAGGTTTAGATTTAAGCATGTGAAGTTATGTTTGTGTCCCCCACTCTTTTGGAAAATCAAAAGAACAATTTCTTACTAAGATGTTTTCTTGCTAATATTTAGCTATTAGGGCTGCAAAAAGAGTGAGGAACCTCACAATAATATACTGTTTAACACAGGGTTCTCAATCTCACCTGACCAGATCTAGACCATCAGAGATTTATCTTCCAAACCCACACGTTAACATATAACATAGGTGCATATTAACACAGAATTGAACTAACTTGTTTTCCTTACAAAGGTGCTATGGACTATGAAGCCACACAAAGCAACAACAATCCTAAACCCACATAAAATTACTGAGAGAAGTAGGGCTGGAAGGGACCTCATCTAGTACAACCAGGCCCGTGCCTGAGGAAGGATCATTCCTGTCCAAACCATCCTATACAATCCATAATCTGAACTCTACATAAGACTACCTTCAATGCTGACAACATAGAAGTAACCCACTAACCTACCACAGGTAAAGTAGGAGAACCATGGCAGCATAATGTAATGCACAAGCTGATGCACAATTTCAAGAACTAATTCAAATATAATTTGAAAATGATGAGTAAATCCAAATGTTTCAGACATTAAAAAAAAGATTTGCATTTTCAGAAATGTATCATTATTTTGGGTCTCCAACTTAAAGCATCTTGAAGGGGCCTGAGTACTGGGGGAACAGTGTGCAGGAAGTACATGGGAGTTGCTCAACATTTGCTGAAAATCAGCATCATGTACAATACCTCAGACTGGGTTCTTAGAAAGTAAAGCACCCAAAAGCATCAGACACTTGAAAATTCAGGTCTTTCTCATGCAGGTGAGCCCTTACTTACACAAGTACACACTCACTCATTAACAAGTAGGTTGTGCTGCTTGGATTCAACCTCAACAGCATTGCTGAAACTGTTCAAACACTGTATTCAAGTATACATCACATAAAAAGATTTGATGGCAGCAGAAATGCATTAGCAACTTCTCCAGAAAAAAAATCTGAATTCTTCAATTCAGCACTAAGCCATTAAAATGATCCAGGAATTTGTGACCTGTGTAAAGGTGAGTGTCCCTACTGCCATTGCCCTATGGCTAGTACCTTTAAAGAGACTTATGGTGAAAGGTTATTCCTGAAACATTACCCACGATTACCTGTTGAACTGTTCACCATGTTAGGTGCCATGCTGTAAGGAGGAGCTTGCGGGTTCATCAGGCTAGAGCTGTTGTTCATTGGCTGGGTATAAGGAGAACTGGATCCCATAATACCACTCTGATTCATGCCAGGAAAACTGCCTTGCCTATGTGAAGAGAAAGCACACATACAAGCTCTCATTGTGGTGTATGTTATGGATTGTCACAGAGTTCATTTATTATTGTTCACAAGTAGCTAAGGAAAAGACAGACAATTAGTTTTTTTAAACCTGTGTTTGGGGGCTATTAGTGTTGAATTAGTTACTGTACAATCTGAGACAGAATTAGATCCAACACAAATCTCCAGAAATGTATACACTTGTTATTTTCAATTGATACAACATAGAGTCATACAAATAGATATGTTATTATTTGTCCCAGGAGCATAGAGTGATGTAACCAGAGGAGACAGAAAAGAGAATCTGAGATTGGCAATGAGGTCCTTCAATAAGAATTTAAAAAATAACTAAAGTGAGCTCTGTTTTAAAAAAAATCAAGTTCCTTGGTCCTATATTAAAGCCAATACAGCTCCTTTGTTTGCCTTGCCACAAAAACAAAATGAGAAAAACTGGAAAACCATGCGAAGAGAGTGCATGTTTGATGCTGTTTCTCCTTCCTTCCAAAGGCCAGGTTTAGCATTCCAGTAGGCTTGTCTTTTTCCAGATGTGATTTAGTGCATAGCTTTCTGGAAAATGCCTTTCAGCAGATGTCAGCAGAAGTAAGTCAAAGAGTTTGATCAAGGACCTAATTAAGGCACTGGGCACAAAATAATACTCTGGGTATGATACAATCCAGTTATGCAGCAATACTGCAGAAATTTTACTGACTCTGGAACCAGTGAGATGTTTTAAAATTAACCACATGTATGTATAAATAACTTCATGACTGGGATCTAAGTTTGCATAAGAAGGTGACCTCAATTAAGCCTTGACAAATTCTAGTCATCTTCTTATTTGAGATGAAGAATTTTTTGTCATATAAAACATCATGGATTTTTAAAAAACATTATCAATATGGTAAATGGCAGGCATGAAGATCTTGGTTCTGAACAATAGGAGTTTGTGTAGTTTTATAAGCTATTATTTTTGTAGTTCTTTCTAATAAACTCAACAATTCTTCATTCTCTCTCTCTATATATACATAACACTTTAAATCTTAAACTTTTACAAAACAGTGTCTTTATCCTCATGTAGCAGGTAGGATAATTGAGGTACAGGGAGAGAATGACTTGTCCCTAAGATCACCAGATGAATGGCAGAACCAGGAACTGATCCCGAAGCCATTTATTCCTTAAAACTATAATGTAACTATGTACCCTCTCTGGTATACTTATGTTCGCGTACACATTACTATTTATTTATATGCGTAGCATGTGTGTAAAAATACAGATTAAAACTTACGAGTTTCTCCACTACACAGTCTGTAAATGTTATGTTGTGTTTTGCAAAAGAAATAAAAATAAAAGCCTTGCCTTTTGTGAAACCATGTAGGAGATTTTTCTCATAGCATGGGTGCAGTTTGGGCTTAATATGATGTAATACTGAAACAAAACAGAACCAAATTCTTCCACCTCCACCAAATAACCTTCAGTGACTTAACTGGCTTTAATATATTTTTTAACTCCTTGCAATATAATTTAGAGTTTTCAGGACCTTTGGTAGGAACTGCTCTTCTCCTTTGGAGGCAGGGAAGCAAATTATTAGTCCCATTTGGCCTAATTTTCCTGACACATTGTGAATTTCTTCAAAGGAACACAGAATATGTTGTCTAAATAAAGCATAATTTTCCAAGTCAGTTTTGTCCTTTGCTCTGTGAAGACAAACTTTTCTTCACTCCAGCAAAGAGGCAAAGGGTTTCTTTTGATATGAAGGAGACAACTGCCATACAATGTCATTTCTCTGCTGAAGCTTGTGATGAGTTGTGGAGGGAAAAAAAATTAAAATGCATAGCAGTGCAATGCTCTAAGGGAAAATTACAAAGGGAAAATAAAAAGAGTTGGATCATTTGGCAACAACTTGAAAAGATTTCAGTGTTACAATCAAGCTTTTCTTATGTAAATATTGTACCTTAAAAATACACTTCTCAAAGTTTTGGCTAAAAAGACTAGTATTGCAACAAGTAAAGCTGGTGGAAATATGGGTTTTTTTTTGATGAATCAATGATACCTTTACCATTGTGGGCTAAAAATACCAGCGAAATGCACATGGGGTGAAGTCTGCAGGTGTGTTCTCATGCTCTCATATACAAAATGTATGCATTGAAAGGCTCTTTCAAGGAGTGTGGATGGTAAAGAGAGAAAGGAAATAAGCATTACAAGTGAATCTTTCTCCAGTGTCTAGAATTTATTTTAAATAAAGCAACGTAGACTTTTATGGTGCAAGGAAATGGCAAATAACATTACAATCCTTTTACTACTCCTATAGTACCTTACTTTTTCTATAGCATCTTTTATGCCAAATTGCTTTATTAACTCTGGGGCTCTGTTCCAGTGAAGGGCTCATCCATAGAAATCTGACTGTAAAATCAGGGTCAAAAACTGATGTATAAATCATACATGGGATCACATCATCCACCACAGGAATCAAACACTAGAGTTGTTCATCAGTGCACAACACTATATGATAGCTTTATAACAAGAAGTACAAAATAATTCCCAGTTGAAACTGCAGCTGGGGATTGGATAAAAGGAATGAGATTCCTAGCTCCAGCCATGATATGCTGTAAACAACCTCACTTTGGAAAATGCCTTGGGACCCTGAATGACCACTGGGAATGTAAGTGGAGGAATCTGTTTTAGGTCCTATCTGGCAGAACAGTGCTCGCCCTTTGGTGCCATCCTGATGTCTTGGGTAGGTATTCAATTAGAAGAAAAAAGACCACTTCCTGAATCACCGAACTGAAGTGGAATGAATGTGTTCTTTGAAGGTTTCCTCTCAATGTTGTGACCACTATTATGCTGTACTACCCAGGGACATTTTGAGATTCTGATGGCTGACATTTTGAATAGCTAAAGACTTTTTAATCGGGAAGTCAGTTTCGGTGTGGGTTACAGAACTCTTGCATGTCATACATTGCTCGACAGTGGCCAGCAATGTACCACTTCTGTAGGGGAAATAAGCAGGTATTTGCTTCAGTCTCTAATTCTCACTCCAGGGTGGGCCTCCTTTGAGTAAAGACTGCCGACTGACAAATTGAACTGCATCAGTGCTATAATATGGAGTAGAGTCCATTAAGAACTGAGCTGAGATCACCAAACTCATTTTGATTACCCTTCAGGTCACTAAACACTTATAAATATGTTACATAGCAGCTGCTAAACATATTTCTATATGCTTAAGGTCATTGCATCATCTGCTGGTTGTTGGAGTTAAGTCAAAAAAATCTTATGTCTCCTTCTGTGCTGCTTTCAGTAATGGAATATTCCATATACTTTTTAAGTAGTAATTTGAAAATAGACTATTAGTCTCTCCACTGCACACCCAAATCCCTTTATTTTTGCAAGACTAAATTAAAATGAACCGTCTTTTCAGATCCACTTCCTACATGTGTGACAGCTAATGGTGAAAACACAACTAAATACTGCTGAACAAGCCCTATGACATATGTAATATTAAAGATACAAACATTAAAGGAGGAGTCGTTTAAAGGCAATGCAATGGATTATGACTAGGGATCGCAAGAAAAAATTAAGAAAAGAAAAATTTATTTGGATAGAATGAAAAACATCCTAATGGAGAAATGTATTTATTCTCCGAGAGAAGTAACGGAAATCCCATTCCTTCACACCTTCTTTACCAGTCGACTAGGCATTAGAAAATAAACTGTGGGGGAACAACTCTGTACTGGAGAGGAACTAGATTACCTGTCTAGTCTTCTCCATCTTTAATATCTATGATTATGTGACCCCTTAGCGCATTGTTTTCTATTTTGTAGGAAAGGCAGGCAGGCAATTTGGACTGCTGCAAATCTAAAGTGATGCCATCAGCTCAAATATCACACTTACGTCTACCGTTTTTCCCCTTGCTTTGCTACAAGTAATCTCCAAGGATGCTGTGATTGAAAGAAGTTAAAAAAAACACACCCTCTTTTTAGTTTATTTACTGGGTGGAATCAACAGTTTTGTCAGGGGGTTTTGTTGGCCAGTTGTACTTCATGTTTCATGTGCAAGTACAATTACTTCACTCCCATATCCTGTTCTGAATAGAAGCTCGTATTTGTACTCTTCCCTACATCTTCCCATGATTTCACCAAAAGCACAGAACCTGAGCAGCTGTTGTGCTTAAGCATAAGACACTGTAGGCATCTCCTTTTCCCAAGGGCTTTGGTAGGGAGTAGGGGAGTCAGATGTGTTCCAGTGAATCCCTTTCTTTATTCACTCTCAAGACTCACTCAGATGGCAGGAAATAACAAAAACCTGAAGGTCTGCGGAAGAAATATTCTTCTTTTCCCAGTCCCATGCCTGGGTGAAAAAGGTATTTTCTTTTCTTGGGACTCCCTATAGATTGAAGGGTAGGTTTTAGGGAGGCCTCACCTCAATGCTGCTACAGCTGCTAGCAAGCAGACAACGTGCACAGGAGGGTCTAGGGTTGGCCAGAGCACAAGTGGGGCTGTTTCCCACCCTCCCCTGCCAAAACTATCCAGATGAACACCAGGAGGAAAGACGCCCCCCCCCCAAAATGTGCTTATACCTTGACAAAACTGCACATAAAAATGTTCGGACACGCTATTTAAAGGGCATCTGTCAGGCACTAAAAAACAGCCAATCTCAAAACACATTTTCAGTTCGTTTAAAAAGTTTGCCTTTTTTTCTTTCATTCACAATACCAACCAAGAACTGGTTAGTATTCACCTCCTGCCTGCACCAAAAGAGCAACACCAGTATCTTAGTGCCAGAGGATTTCAATTTCTCATTTATTTGCATCTTCTGAGCCAAAATACTGATCCATAAATTGAAAAATATCAGAGGTTGTGATGCTTGATTAGGTCATTGTGAAATGCAAGATAGATAAAAAGATCTCACGAAAGAAAAGAGGATATGGAAGGTACACCCATTACATATGGAGTCCAAGCCATAAGAGCCATTGTGAGTACTTAAGAAGGGGGGTTCTGTCCCTTCAGCTGAGGTGCCTCTACCTAACTGAACCTTTAATTACCAGTAGGTCAGAGGGCCATCTTAAGGGGTTACAGTGAAGCCACTTTACAGTACTAACCCACTTGCTACATTTAATGCTTGCTAGTATATGGTTCAGTATTAACATCTAACACCACATATTCTTTTTGCTGTCACTTCCTTCAGGTTGCAACAGGCAACTAATTACAAACTGGATATCAGGAATACCTAGCACATTATCAGGGAATTCCAGAGGTGGGTCAGACTTAGCTACGTACTATGATAAAAATGGATTAAACTTCTCAAAAGGACAAAAAATAAACCCTTCCTCCTTGCAAGTAAACATGTCAAAGTTGGACCTTTTGCTGTGTGGAGAGGGATTAGGTTCTCTTATTTTCTGTTTGTCTTTAGGCATATATTTAACTCCATATCTCTGCTTTACTATTGCTCTGGATCTTTAACCTACATCAGTTTTGCAATGAATGCACTGCAGCATCTCAGGGGAGTAATTTGTGTAAACATTTTAAAAGGAGTATTTTTTTAATGCTGACACACTGCTAAGGTGGCTACTTGATTACAAACTGTGAAAATGACTGTGTTAGGCTGTGCTCACAAATCACAGTGTACTGACCAAATTGCCCTGTGCTTATCTGTGCCAGGTCTGCAGCATGACAGTATTTCCTCTCTCTTTTAAATGTCAAAGTATGATTTGGGGGGTTGTTATTTAAACACACTGACCTGCACAATAACCAGAAGTACTTTATTTAAATCTATCTTGAGCTGAAACTAGCCGTAAGCGTTTATAATCTGTCATACTTTGACACCAAATGGGTTATTATAATGAGAGTAATTCAGGAGTGAGATCTGCAAGCACATTTTCCCTGGAGGATTTACACGTGTGCGCACACACACGCCCACACTCATACACACACATTTTGTTATGGATTTTCCTTCTTGCCACATACGAGCTTCCTTGGAGAAGTGAAGAATAATCTGCCATCAGGAGATGTGGAGGAATTAGTAGAAAGGAAAGAAGGTAAAAAGGAAGGAAAGAAAAAAACCCCCCAATAACTTGAGGTGCTCTGACTGGAATCTCATCGGTGAGTTCAAATGTCAACCATATCCAAACTATATGAACTGAAGGTACAGGCTTGAAAAAGCTGCATAATGGTGTTAAAGACATGTCCAGCATTTAAAACAAAGAGCCAGGTATAATCCAGTAGTATATTTAAACAAGATCTCCCTCATTTTTTTGGCTAGTACTATAAAATATCCCAAACATGTATTGGTGGTCCCTGCTTGTTCAGTGGAAAAACTCTTGGTCATAATAACAACAACAGCAACATAAAAGAGCAAACAAGGCACTTGGGGATATGTTGGGTGCTGAGACCAAAGCAAGATTTTTAATCAAATCTATTTTTCAGGAAGGAGAGGGAGGGTAAAGGTGTATGCTTGTATGTATGGGCAGAAGGGAAGAGGGCCATGGTTCTGAACTGCAAATGAGCCTGAAGCAGCATTATGAAGTATCAATGACAAAAGCATACTAGTTAGTGCAAAGAGGATGCACTGACACTAGGTAAACTGAATTAACCTGAACTCGTTTGTTTAGTGACCATGAATGAAAGGAAACACTGAAATGTGAACTAATTTTCTAGTACCCTAATAATCAGAAAGCATCTGTCCTGGTATGTTATCTGTTCTCTTGTACGTTATAACAGTGCATGGGATATTCTTTTAAAAATGACAGAAGTATCCCCTCCAAATACATACTTATTCCCTCTCACAAAAAACCAAACAAATAAAAACCAAAACAAAAGAACCCTACACTGCCCCCCATTCTCAAAACAGTTATGCTTCTGTAGTATTCACGTCCAAGCTGTTATCAGTCCAGATTATGTTGAGAGGAGACCCAGGAGGGAAAAGGAATACAGCACACTCTGATCTCTATTGGCTTAATGCAGTACCCAGCATCTTTGAATACTGTGTCCACAGAGAGTTATTTGTTAGTTTTGATGTTACTGGGCACTAGGGCTGTGTGAAATTTCGCTGGCTGTTTCGTTTCAACACTCTTTTGACTCGTTTCGACCTCAAAACAGTGAAACCAAAATGAAATGAAAGGCTCTGAAACATCCTCAAAACAAACCGAGGGCAGTTGAAACATTTTGAAAGTTTAAATCTCTTGTCCCATTTTATAGATAAGGTAAACTGAGGAACAGAATCAAGATTCTTGATGTGATCTGAAAATAAGGTGCAAAAGCTTTGATTTTCTCATGGAAAAATCAAGCAGTAGCAATTCAAACTGAAGGCACTGAGAGCCTCAGGGGCTCTGCATCTCTGAGAAGCAGGGTTTAGAGGATACTTTGAAAAACATGGCCAGAAGGGAGATGCCAAAGGTAACCTAGGAAAGGGAGATATATGCAGCACTGAACTATAGAAATAAATCACTAATACCATTTGAATCTGATAACATGTCTTTAGTCAAACATGCTGCATATTATTTAGACAATTCTTAATGGTGCGGCTGCCTTTTGTAAAATACACTGAAAGATATGCTTCTAATTCTTGTTTTTCATGTGCCTCAATCTTGGGCAATAACAGCAGAATTTAAGCTCTTGTTTTTATCCTGTAATAATCTCCTGACATATTTTTATTACATATCATTGTGCCATGTGCTTTGAGGCTTCTACTCTTGTATTTATTTGTTTAAGAACTCCATCATTTGTAGACCACTGCAATCCACATTAAATAAATACCATGTAATGCTGTGTGACAGAGAACATGGGACTGCTGAAGAGCTGACCAAGTCAAACTGTATGTAATCACACGGAAGCTGTGCTCTTTCCATGACCTCTGGCTATCTGACTGACAAGGTGAATTTAAACTGTAGTTTTAAGGACAGCTGCTTGTCTACTGTCCCCATCAGATATAACGTGTCAGCACTAGGAGGAGATACATTTCTTGCACAAGTGGAGTGTGGGATGGACAAAGAGGGATTCTATATAGTCTTACAGCAAGCAGGAAAGGATATGAACTGTTTTGTGAAGGGAAAAAAACAAATAAACTAAACCAAATTGCCTTGCTGAGTCTGGGAGCAAAGAGTCAGTATATGCCAACTGGGGTGGTTTAGTCTGGTGTGATTTGATACCAGAATGAGGAGTGACTCATCTGACTCTCTCAATATGTACCTTCTATTTTTGTGTGTGTTTATAAATAGCATCATTAAAAAAGCGGAAGACAGTATGAACTCTGTTGCCGAATGAATGAATTGCAAGTGGGTGAGAGTCTATTCCTAGAGTATTAATAGGTGTACGGTCACCAATGTGTAACACTGGAAAGTTAAACAAAGAAAAACAGATTCAGTATTCTTCATACTTCCCCATATATCATTGTTGAAGAGCCGATCCAATTTCCTCCCACGTGCCAGCACCACAAAAGGAAGGAGTCTCGAATCCTTTACTTCCCCTGCCCCTTTGATCTTGGGCTGTGATTCTCTCGCTTCCCTCCACTAGGATTTTATGGTGTCTGTATCATTCTTGCTTTTAAGCACTGCTCAGCTCTACTGAGCTCAGTATGCTGGCAACAAAGTGAAAATCTAGTAAACTTCTGGTTGCTTAATGCCAGCTCTTCAAAAAAATTCATTATGATTTTCATAATAAATTCCATTTGGCCAACAGCATGCTGAACAAACAGAGTAGGGCACAGGCAAGGAAGAGCAGGCCAAGAAAGTGCATCCTTAAAAGCAGTTTTTCCCAAAAGGGAAGTTTCCCACTAGTGTCTTGTCCAACAACCTGAAACTATTTTACTTTTACTACCACCACTAAACAACACCACCAATAATAATAATAAAAATGACAACACAACAGCAACAATGTTTGGTCTCAGGTTTTCTGCACTCACATTCTCATAAAAGAGACACAGTGCATATATCAGAGCAATTTCCCAGCAGGCTCTTCCAACATCTTTTGCTCAAAAGACACCTCAAACTTACCGAGGCCACAGGAACAAACAGATTGACAGTTTCAGTGAAATGGCTGTCATAAGTACACAGAGGGATATCTACACCTAGAGATGAGAGAAGCTGGATAACACTCCCCTAACATAAACAATATAATTACTAATACTTGGGTATTAGCTATGCTTATGGATTATGTTATTAAATTTACATTTGATCTTAAGTTACCATCAAAATTGAGGCTCAGTCTTGCTGCACAGAAAGATTTAGTCTGTGTCCCAGAAGGTTTAGAGAAAAAAGGCATTTTTTTTTTTATCCCCTTTTGATCATCCTCATACTTCAGTCCCATTAAAAAGTCAGAAGATGCTTTTTTTTTCTGCCAAAATATTCCATCATCATACCTTTGCTCAGTCGAAATGAGGACTCAGAAAGTTCATTCTCTTTTCATTAGAATAAGTGCTTTTCCCATTCTTTCCTCTACAAAAGATGGACTCTCTGTCCTTTTCTGATTCTTGTGATTCCTGTCTATATCGCACAGGCTGTCCTGCTGGTCTTTAGATTAGTGAAATGATGTAACACATTTTTTTTTCTGGCCAGCAAACTGAGCCAAACCATGAAAACTTGTTATCTGGATCTTGAAACACAGATGATCACTCAAAATCAGTTTTCAAAATGATGCCTTTTCTTCTAAGCAGACCAAACTGTATTATTTTCCTGTAAAGGCAACTGATGAAGAGCTGCATTCTTAGTACTCTAGATATAAAGATAATATTTCACTAAAAAAAAAAGAGAGAGACTTTATCTTGTGATATGCATTAAATTTGGTATGGAGACAGTAGGCTCCTAAACTAGATAGATTTTTCTATACTGCAATTCTGTTTCAACAGAACTATAATTCCTATAGAGGGCAACATCTCTCCTAAATAACCAAAGGGACTAAGCCAAAATTGGAAGTATGAGAGTAATCAAATCAAGAGCATCTCTGAGATTTCTGAAAATTCACAGCCACAATTCAGAGAATCACCCCTTCCTTCCCAATGTGCTCCTGCTTTCACAACTTAAAAGCAGTTATTCTCCAAAGGAGGGAAGGACTGTTTACTCCTGAGATCTGTGGATGATCTCTAATGGCATGAACAGCACATAGAAGTCTATATGATTGATGAGTAACAAAAAAAGTCCCCCCAAATCACTGGTTACTTATGTCTGTATAAGCAATGTATGTGGGTATAATCTGTTGGTACCCGGGACTCCAAAATGATGGATTTGCTTTTCACTCAAACAAAATTCCAGATACAAATGTATTCTCCTTACTCTCCCACAAAAAAATAGCTTGGGTTTGGCTCAGTATGAAAAGTTTCTACCCATTTTTACACAATATTATCAGCCTTTTGAGATTATCAACACAATACCTCTTCAGGAAAATCACAAAAGAGTTGCTTCCTGCTTCTCAAGTATACACAAGGTAACTTGTATGCTGCCCTTTCTGATGCATCTCTTACTACAAGAAAAGGCCACCTAGGGTTCTGGTCCAAAAGTATAAAGTATGCAGAAGTAGTATACTTTGTAATGGAGGGAGACGGAAAGAAAAAAGAGCCAGCCAGCTGGGAGCCGATGCCTATTTGTGACAGAGGTGAGAAAAGACGAATGCTTAACCGTCATACGTTCCCATGGGGTAATTTCCTACCCCAGATGCATATTTTGTGTAGTATCTTAAAAGTTAATTAATCCTAAAACAATTTCTTTTTAGGACATTGTCATTGGCACTGCAGTGCACAATATCCCCCTAAAACAGACAGCTTAGATGAACGGTTTGCTCTCTGTGGACGAAAAACTGCCATTGGGGTAACTTGTTGGCAGGGTGGAATTGCTTCTGTGACAGCATAGGTGGACAGGCTTGTCTTTGATTGTTATTTATATGCTGTGGTGGAGCACCAGCCTCCCCCAGGGACCAGTTTAAGGGGGAAGGTGGGTGGCAGAACACACTGGGTGTCTGCCACTAAGAGCTGGGGGCAGGTGCTGTCCCAACTCTGATGAGTGGCCATTTTAGATCCAGGCCAGCAGAGCTGGAGGCAGCAGTTTGCTGCCTGATGCCGTCGAAGTAACATCTCCCAGTGGAGCTGCTGCTCCTGCAACAACTCAGAGGTGAGGGAAGGAGCTTAGCAGGATGGTTTAGAGGCTCTTGGTCCTGAAGGGTGACCAGGTGGGGTTCCTAGTGGCGTTGGAGCCCCCACGAAATGCAAGGCCAGTTATCTCACCAGTGAAAGGCAAGGAGGGGCGCCTTAACCCCAGCCCCCACCTCTGGGTGGGTTATTTATCATTGGAGGTAGTAGAGGGCCAGGCACACCCTGGTGTGACACCTGAGCCCATGTGGGGTGCAAGGTCCCAGAGTGTGGATAGTGGGGCCAGGCATGGCTGCAGCCACCTGAGCCCATGTGGGGTACAAGACCCTGGAAAGTGGATAATGGGGTACAGGACCCTGGAGAGGGAGAAGGGTGGCCCAGGCATGCTGGTGAGTGGCACCTGAGCCTGTAGGGGGTGTTCGACCTCAGACCCCAGTGTAGGGAGCGGAGTAGGTGCCTTGGTGGAGGCGGGGGTGCAGAGGGGCACCTGATGGCCTGCACCAGAGTGGCAGCTGGGAGGCCCTGGAGAGAGGGGTGAGTAGAGAGCGGGAGTAATGAGGCCCTGTGAAGAGGGGGCACGAAGTGGGCCCTGGTGAGTAGGGGGCTTGAGAGTAGGTCCTGCTAACACGGGGGCCGAGTTAGGTCCAGGCAAGCCTTCAGGCGCCTGAGGCTACAGGTGGGCTGGAGGCTGATGGAGTGGGGCGGCTGAGGAAGTGCCGCAGACAAACAATGGGGCAAGTCAAGAGCCCTGACAGCAGCTGGGTGAGGGACCCAATGAGAGACCAGAGCCACAGTCAAACCAGTGTTTTTCAAACCGCCCAGCGCTCACTCGGACGAGGACAGCGGGAGATGCCAGAGAGGCCATGCGCCTGCTGGTTGGGGAGTGCAAGGAAGCAAGCCCAAGGACCCTCTGGGTGAGGGCAGGGTGAGTGTGGTCCCGGGGAAAGGAAGGGCAATATGAGTGTGGCCTCACAAAGGGGTGGTAAGCGAGAGACTGCGTGAGAGGCAGTGGAGAAAGAGAGGCCTCAGTGAGAGAGAGGGAGGTGGTATGAGTGTGACCCAGAATAGGGCAGAAAGCGAGAGGCCTAACACTGATGAGTTGGGCCTGGCCTCAGGCCGGAGCCCAGCACAGCTGTTAGGAACATCTGGGAGGCTTGGGATGCAGTACAGGGAGGGTTGGAGCTGTATATAGGCCCAGGAACCCAAGGCATTGAAAGGGCAGCCTCCCACTTAATTAAGACCATAATTATTTAACAAGGCATGGCAAGCAAGAGAGGTGGGTGGCATGCCCAGAAGCAGGTGGCAGACTAGCACTGGGGCTGGTTGGGGAGCTCCCACTTTGCCACATATGCACTCAGCAGTAATCAACTTTTTTTTCCCGGCAGTCCAGGATGAGAAGGCAGTGCATATTCAGTGCTTAAGCCTATCCTGCACAGGTAACTGGGGATGGCAGCAACACATCCACTTATGAAATCTTATCCCAAGGCAGTGAGGATGCTGACTTTGTTCCAGACATGGGAGACTGTTCATTGCAAGAAGACCATGTGTCTATGGAAATTTCATTCAGCTCAGATGAGGAGGAGTTGGTGACACAAGCAGAAGTGATGCCAACACTTCTAGTGGGAAAGGGAAGAGGACCACCAGCCCGGGGCCTCCGTAGAAGACCAAGGACAGCTACAGCAGAATGTGGAGCAGAACCATTTCACCACCCCCAGAAAACACTGCAGGTGATGATACCTTTAGAGGAAGGAATGGCAGAGTGTGGGGAAAAAAGTTCACAGTTAATACATCATCAGAGAACAGCCAAGGACATAGTTCATGAAAGTGCTGGGCCAACAAGAAAAAGTAATAAAGACAGTGGTGGAAACGTTCCACCTGTTTCTTTCACAAGATATCGTGACTGTTATCATAAGAGAAACAAACAGAGAGGCAGAAAGAAGATTCTGGGAGTGCAATGACAGCCATCCTGAAAATAGAAAGGAGTGGAGAAAGCTTGAGAAAACAGAGCTGAAAATCTACATTGGCCTCCTACTGCTGAGTGGTCAATACCACGGTGGTCACGAGGCACTGGAGGAGTTGTGGGAGCAATAGTTTGTATGGTTAGGGGCTTGCAGGCCAAGCCCTATGAGGAGAGACTAGGGCACCTGGACCTCTTCAGCCTCTGCAAGAGAAGGTTGAGAGGTGACCTTGTGGCTGCCTATAAGTTCATCACGGGGGCACAGAAGGGAATTGGTAAGGTTTTATTCACCAAGGCGCCCCCGGGGGTTACAAGAAATAATGGCTACAAGCTAGCAGAGAGCAGATTTAGACTAGACATTAGGAAGAACTTCTTCACAGTTTGAGTGGCCAAGGTCTGGAACGGGCTCCCAAGGGAGGTGGTGCTCTCCCCTACCCTGGGGGTCTTCAAGAGGAGGTTAGATAGGCATCTAGCTGGGGTCATCTAGACCCAGCACTCTTTCCTGCCTGTGCAGGGGGTCGGACTCGATGATCTATTGAGGTCCCTTCCGACCTTAGAATCTATGAATCAATGCATCGGACATCCACCTTGAGTTTAGAATGATCCTGTCAAATCACCAACTACCTGAGATTTGACAACAAACTGAAATGTGAGGAAAGGAGAGCTGTGGACAAGCTTGCTGCCTTCAGAGATACTTGGACACCATTTGTGGAGCAGCTCAGGAAATGGTATATTCTAGGAATACACCTGACGGTTGATGAACAACTTAGTGCATTCAGGAGTCGCTGTCCCTTCAGATAGTATATGCCCAGCGAGCTTGCCAAATGTGGCTTAAAAATTTGGTGGTGCTAGGATACAGCAACATCATTCCCCCTGCCTGGAGACATCTACCTGGGGAAGCAACCAGAAGCTCCACGCCAAGGTAATCTTGGTACCCAGGTCATTGAAAAACTGGTTCATCCCTGGTACCAGATGAGAAGGAATATTGTGGGTGACAATTTCTTCACAAGTACTGACCTGGCAGAAAGACTGCTACACCGGGACTTGACCTACGTTGAGTACAATTTGGAAAAACAAGGCCAATATCCCAAACGAAATGCAAGCAAATTGAAGAAGGGACACATTTTTATCCATGTTTCCTTTTGATGGGGAACTCACCCTAGTTTCCTATGTTCCAAAGAAGTCCAAAGTTGTGCTGCTGCTGTGAAGCATGCACCATGACCTGTCAGCGGGTGGAGAGCAAAGAAAGCCAGATGTCATCCATGACTACAATAAAAACAAGGGTGGGGTAGATAACTTTGACCACCTAGTCTGTGACTACCTGCAGATGGAAAAGCAACAGGTGGGCAATTGCACTATTTTTCAATACGCTGGATGTGGCTGCCATTGCCAACCTCATCATTTGGCCAGGTCACAACACAAACTGGAAGCAAAGATCAGCTTTTAAGAAGACAGCGCTTTTTTTTTTTGCAGGAGCTTGGAGAACAGTTGATCGACGGACAAATAAAACGAAGAATGATGGATACACATAATCTGTCTAAGTCCGTCAAGTCTGGTATGACTGCCCTAAATTATAAATCGTCACAACACGCCCTCGTAGAACCTTCTGCAAGCATGAGTGGAAGTTGTGCTTTTTGTCCAAGGACAGATGACTGCAGAACCCTTAAACAATGCAAAGATTGTAAGTGATTTGCTTGTGTGCACCATAGTACATCACTGCTGCTTTGTGAGGAATGCAATATTTAGTTAAAACAGTTAGGAAATATTTTTGGAAGTAATTGTTGGTTTGAAAACACTGAACTGCAGACTTAGCAAATTGTTCATTCACGTTGTGAAACTCTAAAAAAAAAAGTTTAAATTTTGTTCATAGTTCTAGTTAATATTTTGGGTTCAAAACATCATAAACACTCTTTCAAACAATCTGTATGTTTAATAAATAGTTTTTGGTACATTTATACTGTTGTCACTGGTTCCATTTTATTCATGTGGGTGGGGTAACAAGTTACCCCATGAGAACAACAATGGTTATGGTTTCATGAGAATGGATGAGGGTTAAAAAAAAAAATCCATCAATCTTGGGTTAGCAGCTCAAAGTGGAAAACCCAATGACAACTATCATTAATCCTTAAATCACAAACTTTGTATATATAGAAATCACTTCAACCCATCATTGAAATACAGTCAACTTTGAGCAAAAGCACAGCAGCCATTTAGAAGGTCACAGAAACGTCAATTAGGCCAAGAAGCAAATACCACTTTGTTGAACTGAAACTACAGTGGGATTTTTTTTTAAAACAGAATGCATTTTCCCAAAGTGAAATATCTTTCCTGGGTATCCAAACAAAACTAAAAGATGGCAGATATGGGACAAGGCTCCTTTTAATTCAACTGTATATGTACCCTTCAAAAAAATCAAGTCTGAGAGTCCTTGGAGGGGATGGGGGGATAAGGGGGGGAGAAGAGGGGGGCAAGGGAGAGAAACACCTTGAGATTTTAGAGCTGTGTAAGCCTGAAATGCAACAAGAATAACTCCTTTACAGTGACTGAATATTAATTTTATAAAGAAGATTGCGCAGAAGGATCCTTTCTATTCTAGGGGCCTATTTATTTCAAAGGCAATACATGAAATGCCTCCAATTACGGCCACCAGTTGCTGTCTTAGCTCAGTTTACTTTGGGGATTTCACAGTTGGCAGCCTTGCATCCAAAAAAGGGCTGTTTGAATAAGTGCAGAAACCTGAATGAGTACTTAACCTCCCTGCACTTCACAGCTCTTCCCAGTAGAGAAAAACAGCACCTCCAAGCTCAAAGGGAAGATGGGAAACAATGGGAAACTCTGTGCTTCACCCCAGGGATAAAAAAGTGGTTTTATTGCAGCACTTCAAACCTTTCTGCTATATAAGTAGTGCATGTCACAACTGTGCTTTTAAAATCATGATTTTAATTTTAAACCTAAGTTGCAAAATTAAAAGGGTTAAAGTAGCAGATATTGTGGAAAAGAATGCTTTAGCTTGGACTTAATGTTTGGAAGATATTTTTGTTTTTAGATATTTTTAAAATTTATTCACCCTCTCCTCCTCCTTTTTTTCTTTCTTTGACATTTTAATGCACTATGTCCATTACTATATTTCCTCACCAGTGGCTTCTAGTCCATCAGCAATGCTGCATTATCCTGGCTGTAGAGAAAATAATATGGAAAAAGTGCTTTGCTGGCACCAACAACATGAAATATGAATTATATATATATACAGCATCGGAGAAATGCTGATGGAGGGTTTGTATGCGTCAAATATATATGCATTGATATAAATATACACACACACATATACACTAAAAAAACCCATCATACAGAACATATATTCTGATCTTATTTACAATCTCAACTAGGGAAGCACTGATAAGAGATTTCTGGGGCCGATACCAATATCCAATTATTAAGGAAGCATATCGGCTGATACCGATATGATTTCCGATATAATGTAGAGAGATGCGTCCAGCTGGTAAATCCATTGTGGTGGCAGGGGAGGGGGAGCAGATCAACCCCTGCTTGTGGTGAGGGAGGGGGCAGGGGCAGACGCTGCCTGGCTGGGATGTAGGGCGGAGGCATGGCTTGTGGGGTGGAGGGGGTGGGGAGGGGAGGGAATGGCTCCTGCCACTGCTGTGCGAGGCGAGCGCGTGCCTGCAGCTATGGACTGGTGCTGGGCTCGGAGCAGGGCCTATGGACGAGGCTGCAGCCACCCGAAATTTCGCCATAGCTCCCTCCCAGTACCGTGTGCCTAGAACAGCCCCGTCTCTTCCTTGCTCAACCTCCACCTCCTCCCACGCGCCAGGAAAAGTTGGGGGTGTGCCAGGAGTTTGGCAGCGGTGCTGGGAGGGAGTTGCCCAGCCTCCAGACGAGCCACACCTCTGTTCCGCACCCCACATGGGGGGAGGCAGGGGTTGAGCTGGGAAGAACCAGGGCTGTGCTGGGTGTGCAGCAGCGCTGAAAGAGAGCTATGGTGAAATCTGGAGTGGTTACAGCCCCCTCTATAGCCCCTGCTCTGAGCCCAGCCTCCGGCGAGAAGAGTCTAGCTCCAGCCCACAGCTGCAGCCCGTCTGCTCACACCACACAGATCCGGGGGGCACATGTGTGCACCTCCCAGGGTGCACGCAGCAGCAGGAGCCACCCTCCCCACGAGCTGCACCTCTGGCTGGGCAGCACCTCCCTCCTCCCTCCCTCACTGCAGTGGTGGGAGAGGGTGTTGATCTGCTCCCCCCCCTTCCCTGCCTCCTCCCCTTCCACCACACCAGACTTACTAGCTGGAGGCAGCTCTCTACGCTGTCAGGCTGTGCTCCTCGATGCCTGAGTGCTGCACTGCAGCTGCATGCACACTGGCATTTATCAGTCAAATTATCAGCCTCATCAAATAGCGTTAATATGCTAGTGTGCAGTATTATGAGGCTACTGCGAAGTAGTGTCACTAAAAAGGCATGCGCCAGCACTACTGCACAGTAATGCTGTCTATTGCATTCTGATTTAGAACTTGATTATACAAGTACTAAACTTAATGTGTAGTAACTACAGTGCATTAATGAATGTGTAGAGGCACCCCCTATGCATCTACAGACAGTCCTTCACCACGTTCTGTCCATCAATCACAGACAGAATACGTGCTGTCTCTCCATTAAAGAAAATAAATGTGTCTGTTTTTATCCTGCATATACTGGCACCAGCACTGCTACATGCTACACACATTTTCACTGTTAACTCTAAAAGGGTCCATACAGCCTGCCAGGCAAACTGTGGATGAGCCAAGGAGTCTAAAAGCTTAGCAGCCTTGACTCTACTATTAAATACTTTTTCCAATAGCCTGTGCTGAAAATTCACCCTGGGGCCCGAGAGCCAAGCTAGGCTTCCTTCCTTCTTCTGCACTAACAACATTAAAAATCCTGTAACCTAGGTTAATCACTCTGTTACCCCAGAGTGTGGGGCCAGGGCCTATGGCAGAGCTGTGATCCACTTTCTGCATGCCCATCTGCAGAACTGGTACCCAGTGCACAGACGTGCAAGCAGTGGATCATGGCTTTGCTCCAGCCCTGAGCTGGTCACCAGCCCCTGATCCCAGCCCTTGCCCCACCCATCCCATTCTGGGATGCTGTTTCCTGCTCACCCGCAGCCCCATCCGAGTAGGGAACAGAGCCACTTAGGGCATTTTAGTGAGCTGTGTGCAGGGGGCAGGAGAGCAGGGTACTGATCTGGCCTGCAACAGCTCACCAGAACTCCCTATGTGGCCCTTGGGTTCAAATAATTGCCCACTCCTGAGCTAGAAGGTATGGTTCAAGTTAGATGCTAACCTAGAAGGAAGCAGGCTTTGACCTGTAGCCTAGGCCCTGTTTTGAATGAAGCAGAACTTTCTCATTACATGGCATTTTCCAGCTAATGACTACTAAATACAAGAGACTGTGGCTCAGCCTCCAAAGGAAGGATGCAGAAAGGACTGGATAATGCCTATATTATGGGGTGGTGGTTAGAGTACTGTATTAGGAAGCCAAAGACACACAGGTTCAAGTTCTCCTGGACAGGTGGGGGTGGGCTGAGAACCCAGGTCTTGAGCTTCCTAAGCAAGTGCCCTAACCACTTTGCTACTGGGGCTAAAGGAAAGAAGGCCCCCCCCCCCGCCATTTTTCTAGGACATATGTTCAGATATATGCACAGAAGCACGTAGCTGTATATGTGCCTGGCCAGTGTGTAGCCCAGCACATGCTCAGTCTACATGTATGGGTTTACACCACTAAAGCACAAAGTGAGGGCCAAAAATGAATAGGTAGACAGCTTAAAAGCTGCAATTTTGATACACAACAGGAAAAGAGAATGTCATCTTTAGACATCCAGTAGATTGAACAGAAGTTGGCGCTACAGATCTGTGTAAACAACAGTTTTAAAATGGCCAGGTTATAAATGGCCACACTAGTTCTCAAATCCTCAATTCAGTTGACAAGGCAGTGACACGTATGATTGTTGTTCACGTGAGCACCTGAGCTCACTTTCAATTAGATAGTTCAAATACTGTGAGGGTGTAGCTGCGGCACCATGGGTTGCAAATCTGGGTAATACTAGGGCAATTAGTTTGTACTGAACTCCATTCTCCTATGGCACCACTGCTAGAAGTACCAGAGCTTGCTAGTTTAAAGTTCAGCTCCATCTACCCAAATCTTTAGTCACAACTTACTTTGCCATATTGATATATCAACAAAATGCCACTCAGAAGCAACAGAAACGCTAAAAGTGCTTTTGACAAGCGTCTACTTCCAAAGGTCTCAGCTAATTTTAGATGCCAAGTGTTAGACAGTTGGGTCTTGATTCTCAAGAGTAAAAAGTGATGGCCTACTACAACAGCAATACTCAATGGCAGTTTTGGGTGTTCAGAACTTGTGAGAATTTGACCTAAAATCCTCAAATTGGGCACCCACAAATTTAAGAACTTAAAATTAACAGATACTTGAAGATTTAAGCTCAGATTTATGTGCTGCCTTTTGTACCCAAAGCATAAACCAAGGACCAAAAATAGCCAGGTAGATGGCTTGAAAGCTGCCATTTAGACACAAAAATGGAAATAGAATTTCATCTTCAGACACCCCATTGATAGAAAAGGAGCTGGCTCTGGGTGTCTTTTTTTTATTGTGAGCTCCTTGTATCCATCCATAGCAAATGCAGAGATCTGTGCACACACAAACAGTCTACTTAGCTATAATATAAGGACTCCTGAAATTGTAATTTGATGGAGAATTAACTCTGTCAAGCACTCCATTCCTCAAAGGCCCCTACTACTCTCTAAGTCTCCAACAATGGAAACATAATTTGGGAACTGGTCTAAAAATGGAAGCCTTTCTATTGACTTCAGTGGCCAATTAATTAGGCTAGTACGGTAAGAGTTATGAGATCAACTTAAAACCAAACTAAGATATAAAATAAAAGAAGACACCCCTTTACAAACTCTCCACACTTCCACCCTGAAGGTAGGAGGAACAGTTGTATGTAGCACTAAAGAGTTATTTTGCACTGTTTGCTGTACATAAGAACATAAGAAGCACCATACTGGGTTAGACCAATGCTTCAATTAGCCTGGTATCCTGTCTCCAACAGTGGCAGTAGCGGATGCTTTAGAGGGAGACCACTAAACCAGGTATATCTAGTGATCTATCCCCCTGTTCATTACCATCCTTGGCATTTACCATCATTGCTTTAGAGATGCCAGAGGAAACATCTCCGACTGTTCTGTAAGTTATGTAGGCCAAGCAGAAACATTCTTGGCAAAATGAATTCCTGAAATCATGTCTACTGGTGTTTCACAAAGGGGCTGGATAGAGCTGCCTTCTTTTAGCTCTGACATACCAATTTTCATTCAGGAAATACTGGGTTATATGCATAAGATGGACTAACATATACAATTTAACCTTACAGGAAACATTATTATTCTGTAGGCTATAGGAAATAATGCAAGGACAACACAGGGCAGGTTAAGTCAAATGCTAATGTAAACTGTGTAAAAGCACACCTAAACCATTCCCTCTCTTCCCTCCCTCCCCTTTTAACCTTTCTTTATCTTTTTTAATTATAAGGGTGGTATTCTGTGCTAGGGAAGATACCTAGATATAACAGAATGAGTCTCAGATCTTGATCAGTCAGCTCTGGTTAGCTAACATTGATTTTCTGCCCCAGTGGAAGTGATTTTACTCTGATGCATGCCATTTAAATTCATTTTACACAGCTGCTTAATGTGGCTTGGCAAGGCACAGGCAAACCAGCTTTCTATGTCTAAATGGGACTCCTGAGTTGGTAAAGGACAGATCCTGGGGATTAGCAGCTGAAGATAAATGTCTCTTCCCCCACTGATATCTCGCTACTGATTCAAGGAGCTGACCTTGAAGGGACCACAGCCAATTTACACATAAGGACTGCCATGTAACTATAATTGTGACCTGCTCATTTTGCACATCTTGCATTTTTCCTTTTAACTCTTTATACAGAGACACCTTTTAAAGGAATAAAGCGTCAATATGTAACACTCCTCAGTAAGGGGGACCAACCAAGAGAAAGCTTTCAAACACATACTCCTTCAACTATGATCAAGTTAGACCTTTTGTAAGAGCCATTAAATTCTGTCATCACTTTTGCAATAAGTCACCTGTCAAAAAAAGGGATGGTACTAGTAATGTCAACAGCAACAACAGCAGCAACACAGTCATGAAAACAACATTGCACAGCACTGTTCCTAGACATAAATGACAAAAGAGATGTGGAGGAGGGGGAGAAATGATGCCTGGAGTGGGAGAGATTTTATTCTTTTTGAGTGATGAAGTTCTTCATTTCCCTCTCAGGCATGAAGGAAACAGAGCCATGCCAAAAGCCATGCAGGGCGTACGTGAGTGAGTGAGTGACATGCAAATTTTCATCATATTGTCATGGTGGAGTTAGTAAAAACAAAAATAAAAATCAAAGCCCCCTCATGATGCAGATATGTATAATTCTTTCACTTGATTTTGTATTCCTTCAGCAGCCAGATGGCATGTTCATAAACATTAAAAAAAATTGCCAAGGTCCCACAGCAAATCCAGTTTACATTGCTACCTACCCGTACTGATCAGGCTGGTGCATCATGGGAGCCTGAGCGTTGCCATAGTTGGGGTGCTGTGAAGAAAACATGGGGCGTCCGCCAGCCCCAGACTGGCTGGGATAAGCAGGCGACCTAATGTATGGTGGCCTAAAGCAGAACAAAAGAACAGCTTCTTTGGATTTGCTCTGTATCACAAGTAGGAATCACCCTGTCAACTATATTCCTTCCATATAAAAGTATGGAGGGTTTGTGGAACAGCCAAAAGCCATAACGCTTATTCCCATACAATGAATAAAATTGAAGAGAGGGAGGTTATGTTTTAAACTCTTTGGCATAAGAAAGGATGGATAGATTTCACCTCATTTGTACTCCTTTGGCAATATTTGCAAGAAAGACCAGATGATCCCATGCTCCTTTTACAGGCATTGGATCACTAGCATGGGCAGTATGTGATGAAAAGGCTTTGAAATGGTGCATTTTGACCAGGCAAAACTAAAAACTGAAAGCAAGTCTTACAAAACTGACTTGGGAGGAAGGCATGTGGTAGTAGCGGGAAATCGATTAACTTGGGTTTTAATCTAACACCAGGCACAATTGCCAAAGTATAAAGTGAATCGCAACCATATATTTTTCTTTTATTACAATCAATTATTTTCCTTTTAATTAAAAGCAAACATACTTTTTCCACTTATACTAATATAAATAAAATGCTCCTGCAGTTGCAGCACTGGCCCATTGATTTCTCCCTGCCCAACCTACTAGACTATACCAAAAAACAGACTGAAAGAACCAGATTTTTGTAAGTCTTTGGCTAAAAACAGACAACGAGCTTGATTTGGATTTGAGCACTTTATTTGGCAGCAAACCCCAGACCTTACAGAAGGACAAGCACACATTGTCCCACAATAAGTACCTGTGAATTATCCAAATTAATATTTTGCCTGGAAACAATCATGGCCAATTCAAATAGATTGCCATTTAATCCTCCTGTGTAAACCACTGTGCCCTGTTTTGATGGGAGTCATATCCTGGACCAACACTGGATTAAACTAGGTGCCTGTTTTTAGCCTTACTAAAGATGCCCCTTAAAACAATCAAGTCAAGCAGAACTGCTGGTTCCTAGACTTCCACAGGAGCCTAATCTGTTTAATTAAAAGGGAGTGTGGTTTTATTTTACTACAAGGAAAGATAAAAAGACTCAATATATTATTTTAAAGAAGTTTTCCCAACACTTAGCACCACCTGCATTTCAAACCCACAAAACAAGAATATGTAAAGAACCAGATTAGTTTCCTATTTCTTTCTGACATCCATCTTCAAATTACTGCACCTCACAACTACCAAAAACTCTTTTATAGGCCATACATTAGTGTTATTTTATAAATACATATGCATGCATATATGTATATCTAAGGATGTGTATGTGTGCGCACGCATGTATATAGAAATATGCTTAATATACAAATGCATATAAACTTGCATACATATGACAATGGAACCGGCTTATAATAACCCTCAGGTATAAATAAAACAAACTCCTTTTGCTCGTGAAACAGTAAAAGTACCAGTAACTGTTTCAATCTAGTGAAACAAGGGATTTTCTTCCATTAAAAATGTTCTGAGAAAAAACATCTTTGCTGCAGACACTGAAGCTAGGTACAGACATTCAAAAAGCCTGAGGCGGAATCGATTTAAGTTACGCGGTTTTCTGTAAGTGGCATAGTTTAGATTGGCAGCGAACAGAACACACATTCACCCTTTGGTTTGTGTGTGTGTGTGTGTGGGGGGGGGGCAAATTTTAGACTGGGTGCCATTATTTTTAAACCAGTCTGCGTGTGCCAAACTTCAGTTCTGTTATGGGTATAGACTGGTTTCTGATCCCTTACACTGGTAAAATGTAATGTCTGTACCTGGCCTTAGGCACCTTAAGGTTACTCCAGAGTTCAACTACTGCTTTGCCACAACCAAACGAACATAGGACAGCATGTAGCTGCACTGCTCTCAGGAGTACAGGAAACAGGCCTGTGACTAAAGGGCACTTGTACACATGACGGATCTCTGCTCTGACATGTGCTAATTAGATTGAGTCTGCTGGAGTGTACTAATGAGCCCACTTCAGCAGCCTCCGCATCACATGTATTCAATGTTCTCAAGTTTCAAAATGGTGGCAGAAGCGCTTTAACCAAAGCTCAAATAAGCTTTAGTTAAAGCACCCCCACCACCATGTTTAAGTGCAGGATGCTGAATACATGTGATGTTGTGGGTGCTTTAATTAGAAGAGCTCTCAGAGCTACTCTAATTAAAGTGCCTCCTCACTTCTACCTTGGAGCATGTGGATAGACGCCCTAAAAATTTATGTCTACATGGAACAATGCAGTCCTACCTGAGCTAGCTTTGAACTGTAGTGAGTTTGTGGGCTGAAGGCAGTATACCCAGAGTAATATGGTACTCTGCTTAGGCTTATTAGCCTGAGCAGAGTTGCACTAATGTGGCTATAATGCTTCCGATACCTCAGGTTATCTTGTTCAGAGATACCTTGAGTTTCTCTACACGGCACTGCTCTGTGGTTAGACTTGGCAAAGACTGCTTCTCCCTCTTTGACAGCTCAGCTGTGCTGGTATTTGTGTCAGGCAAAAGCCAAAGGCTTTACAATCCTACAGCCTGCCTTCCCACCTACGTAGGAAATGGGAACTTTGGGAAATTGAACCCTCTCCTTGTGCTGTTAACATAGGCAGTAAATACAGGAACACGTTACTGCAGGGGAACGCATTCTAGCTCGGGGCAGGCAATTATTTTGGGTGGAGGGCCGCTTACTGAGTTTTGGTAAGCCATCGAGGGCCACATGACAGGTAGCCAGGGGCAGATAAATATTAATTTTCTAAACTTTTTAGGGGCCCTGTGGGCTGGACAGAATGGCTTGGTGGGCTGCATCTGGCCCATGGGCTACATTTTGCCCACCCCTGTTCTAGCCCCATAGCAGCTACAGAAGAGGGCTTCATTGGATATATAAACAATCTCAATTTTATATTGCAAAGGCTTGGCTCTTGGTGTCACTATAACCTTGGGGGCTTTCCCAAAAGCCCACAGAATTAGAAACCATATTGGAAATGGCCAATCATCTCCATTGTCATATTTGTTCTTTGCAAGGACAGTTTACAAAAATGTAATAGTACTACATGTTCCCCTAACATTTAAGCCATTTGTTCTTTCACATCCTCCCTTGTCCCAAAAATATACATACACATCACTGTTATATTCAAAGCTTCTGGATTAATACAAAGTATCTTTCCATTTATTTAAAATTCCTTCACCTAGATGCATACCTGCTCTGAGCGGAGTTTGCAGCAGCCTGCATCACTGCAGCAGCTGCTTCCTGTGCCTTACGGTTCACAGTTGGCATTGGTGGGCCCATGCCCGGACCTCCCTGCTGAGACATGCCAGGAGAATTGGGGGTCATACTGCTCATGTTTCCAGGAAATGGTCTGCTCTGCATCCCAGCTGATGGCATCCGTCCCAGGGGCATGGTTCCACAAGGCTGGCTTGGCCCCTGTCCATGCATCTGACTATTGGCATTTATACCCATGCCAGGTCCTGGGCCACTGTAACTCGTGTTGGGCACCCCACTGTACGTTGGTGGTCTGGAATAATTTCCTGAATAAAAGAACAAGCACAGAGAAAAATGTAAATTTTTGATACAGGATTTCCACTTCAGAAGTTGCCTGCTGGAAAATCCTCTGTACAGTCAAATAATCTGAGTATCACAGGACACACGTAAGAATTTCTAATAATTCTTAGCACATTACTTTCCATATTTGTCAGCCAAAAATTATTTAGGATAGTGAGAATATAGAAGTGCACATCCTCCCAAGTGTTAACATGTGTTGTTCAGAAATGTGTCATGCACCAAAGAGACACCTGGCATAAAATAAGTTCATTATATACATTCATTTCTAGTTCAGCTTCTTTCTTTTCTTTTGTCATTTCACATTCTCAGTTCTCATCCTCCTGTAATTCTACCACAGGGGTCTTTACATTAGAGTCCTGCTACTAAACATTCTGCTCTGGACATTCTGTTCATTTATAACAGACAAATGTACCAGTGCTGACCCCTTCCAAGGTCTTTAGGAAACTTTCCACTCCCCTTCTCTCTTTCAGATGCCAGGCAGAACTCAGTGTCCTACCAAGTTCTTTACTGTACTTATCAGTTATTCAGCGTTTCAAATGTTCACTCTTTCTCCTCTCCAGTTGTCCATCATCTAGCTGCTGTGCTTAAACAATTGTTTTGTTTATGATGCACAGTACTGTTTGAGATTCTGTGGACTATGGGCATTTATACAACACATTTGTCTGCTCCAACATGGAGATCTCGCGCGTTGGAGCAGATTCGATTAACTGAGTCTGCTCCACACGTGGGCTGATGCACCTGGTACTGCATTGCATGCATTTGTATAAATGGTAAAATGCTCATCAGTGCTGAGAAAATGGTGATGGCTCACTTTTGAACTAAAACACCTTTGATCCATTTTAGTTCAAAAACGCACTGCCACCATTTTCTCAGCGCTGACATGCATTTTGCTATTTATACAAATGTATTCGCTGTGTACTTTTAAAAGCGCCTGGCACTGCAATGCAAGCATGTGTACAAATGCCCTATATGCCTGTATGCAACTTCTGAGGCATAAAACAGTGGAAGATTTATAGCTGTCCACTAAAAATATATACCTAGGACACGTGTTAAAATGTAGCAGGTACCCCACTGAACTGGAGTATGGCTCTCAAACACATAATTATGCCCAAACATTAATACCTCTATCTTTACCTGAAGTCTTTCACAGCTGCATGAGGTAGAAAAAGACTTAGTATTTAACGTAACATTTTACGTATGCCAATTTTTATTTTTGTTTAACAAACATTAATGAATCTTCAACAGTATCTAAGCCAACACACTTTCCTCTTTATATTTAGACACTAATTATTCTGGAACACCTTCTTCATTTTAAGTTGGTATGTTTACATTTTGGCAGCATCAAAAAGCAGCATATAACTTAAAGGGTATCTCTATGGTAGGAAACAAATACCCCTATTACAACAGTAGTCAGCAACAGCACAAAGTTGTGCAGGAAAAAAGGATGTAAGCGTTTAAGATCCCAGTCTGCAGTCCAAGTTACACTCTTGCTACTGCTGACGTGGCTGTATCTTTTGCAGCAGCTCTGGTAATTTGACTACTAATTTTCCTATTGTACTTAAGGCCTAAGAGGAAATGAGAGTACACTATTCAGTTTATCTATATAAAAATAAAAGTAATAATAATAATAAAAAGACCGTGAGAGAAGAAAAGACTGACTTGATAGAAAAGCATTTTAAAGGAATATCTATTTAAAGGAAAAGCCCTCATTTCACTGACTTGTTCATCAGCTTTGCAATATCTTTTCCCATCACCCCCAAGTGACCGGAGATACAGCTCAATTCCTCCCTAAGGGATAACTCAGAGTGGAATGCCCTGACTGTTCCTCAATATTCCCTTGCTTATTTAAAGGATACAATTCAGTGAAGTCTTCCTCTGAAATCAGGAACCAAGATGTTCCCTTACCCACCCTGCCACCCAACACGGAAATGGAATACAATACTTCCCCCACCCTACTCCTGTTTATATTAAAAAAGAAACCTATTCAGTCATTTTTTGAATGCACGTGTAATTAATTTATACAATCATGCTGTTTCACTCTATCTTGTTCACCCCACCTCCTCACACTGCCATTCATAAGTGACTCATTTGGTAACAAGCTTTCGACAGTGAAAACATATGTGACCTATGCTTTCCAAGGAAATTAAATAACACTTTACTCTTGTTTTAGAAACCAAGTATTTATGTGTGGTTGTTTCATAGAAGGATCCCCACAATGCAGCTAAGCAAGTATGAAAATCTCCAGATGTAGCTGTACTCTGCATTCAGTGTCCCGTTACTTTTTTTCATCGTTCAGTCATAGACACAGTCTACTGACATTTCTGTTCAGTGAGCAAACACTCTTGAAGATAATCTTGGTGATTGTTGCCTCCTGCAGCCATATTTCTCCAGTCAAAATCAGGTGGCCACCAAAGGAAGAGCTTGTTAGAATTTTCCACTTTCTGGCTTAACGTTAAGCTAGTAACACAGCACTCAGCTACTACTCCAGTTTTCAGACTTCCTGGTATCAAAAAGACTTATGCAATAGGGTGGAGCAAACCCACACAAACACAATGTATAGCATATGAATACGTATTGCAGGCACACTGCACATAAAATATTTTCCAACCAAGAGCAAGTTCAGCCCTTGTATTATAATACACAGAACTCCCACGAAGGCAATGGGAACAACTGTTGCTTCAGCTTATATCCAGGTTGAATCTTGCCCCGAATTTGTATCTTTCTTATTTCTCCTCCTCTCACTCTTTCATCAACTAGATTCAACAGAGCAGTGTTCAACAGCAGACCAAGCATCATCGTTCTATTTTGACACTATATTATATCACGAAGAAAACGTTTCTACTTCTCTTTTTCTGGCTTCTGCAACTAAAAATCACACACAAAAACAGACAAATCTTCTCCATAAACACGTGTGGCTCAGTTAAAATAATTTCTAATCCTTCATCTCCAGGGCAAGTGTACAGGGCAATGATATCTTTTCAGAAAGGAAAACACGTTTCAATGTTTGTTCCACTGTTTTTGTTTTGTTTTTTTTGCTAAGCATTTCCCCAGTCCCTCAAGTACTGGCTATTCTTACACCTTTCCCAGACCACAAAAAAGGCAAAAATAAAAGCCAAACAAAATATAAGAGAAAAAGCCAGGGATGAGGAGTGCAATCTTATTTCCATGTTTCTCTAATAGATTAGTAATTTGTTGGCAGTGGCTTTGACAGAAAACAGATGGATGCAGCATTAAACACAATGAATGCAGCAGATGCTGGGCCAGCCCGCATCAGCTGGACGTGTCAGGCAGCCAAGTCCAAGAGCCCACCCTTTTCAAGTGGGTACAAGCCTGGCACAGTAGCTCTGGAGTACTAGTGAGCAACTCCTCCCCTCTGTATCCAGTGGATTTTAGATTCCAGCTCAACCAAGCAAATTAATAATGAACCCAGAGATGTGGTGTCTCAGACACAGAAGAGAAAGGAACTGAAGTTACTAGCAAAATGATAATTAGAAGTGGAAAAAGGGGAAGAAAGGTAATAAAAAATGCCACCCCCCCTCCCGCCCCTCAAGCCATCCCTATCCAATCCAAGCAAGCCCTAGTGAACACAATAATGACCTGCCAAAAGCAGAGCAGTTCAAATTTCTGTCTACTTTTCCCAGGTTTTACTGTGTGTGAACTGCAGCTGCAGAATCACGGTCAGTGTTTTGACACCCTTCCATTTCTAGACAACTCCAGAGGAGGGGAGAATAAACTAAATATAAATACCACTCCTGGTTTTAGGAGGCTAAGTTAGATTTGAAAGGCTTTATATTGCCTTGTTTTAAGTTTAAAGGGTGGGGATTCAAAAGAATCAGTATTCAGCCCACCTCAGATCACTTGGATTTACCATCAGTTTCAATGACAGAAGAATTAAGGTGACACTGTGGGTTTTGAGAAAATCCCACCCTCAATCATCCTCCAACGAGTTTTCATTTTTTCTAGTTCTCACACGGTCCATATGACCACACTATGCGAATGCTTTCCAGAAGTGCAGTAAGAGACAAGGCTACAATCTGTCCTTTATTTTTACCATTTATTTATACTGTATTACAGGAGCATGCAGCAGCCGAATAACGGACTAGAACACCATCATCTCATTGTGAGCGGTGCTGCATGGACAAAGAATGAAAAGAACAGTTCCCATAATGAACAGTTTGCATTTTGACTGTGCTTCTCTCTGATTCTGGGGAGAGAAATTGCATGAATTTATGCTAGATATTAACTGCCTCTCTGTGACACTGGGCGCGTCTACATGTTCATTAATGCACTGTAATTACAGTGGATTACTTTTAGTACCTGTAATAACAGGCACTAACTTAATGTGCCATAATCAGCACTACTATGCATTATGGCAGATGAACGCTTTTTGCGATGTTAATGTGCAGCAGACTAAATCAACTGCCCATTAGCATGGTTTTTGCCATCCATGCTAATACGCAGTAGAATTTGTCTTCTGCACAGTAAGCGCCTCGTGGACATGGCCTGTGTAAAGCAAAAGTGCACCGTGAATTTGAAGCAAAAGGTGGTGAGGTTTGTGGTGGTTTTTATTTCTGTGGGAATTTTTTCCAGCTGTAGCCTGGCCCTGATAGAATTCTTTCTTCTTAGCAAACAGGCTTTGCCATTACTCTGAACTAAAGCACCATAAATGTGCATGAAGACAAAGTGAAACGGACTATAAACAGATCAGACCACAAGCAAGAGGCTAATTCTTACAAGCCTGAGCTTACAGGAGTAGTTTTCACTTGTATGAGAAGTTCTATAGGGAGAATAAAGGACTAATCTCTTGAGTAAGGGTTTGCAGAGGTGGACTCTGACAGATAGGCAACATTTAAATGGAAGCCAATTTAGCCAAGCATTTGACACATATTTAACTTCAAGTACATAAGTGGACCAGTTTTGTTAAATGGGACTGCTCATGTGCTAAAAACGAAGCCTTACGGCTTAAGTGTTCTGCTGGATGAACAAAACAGTGAAATTCAAATGTGAGTCTAAGGAATTCTTCTAATGTTAATAATTTAAGATCTAACATGTAGCACAATGATTGTTAAAATACAGTGGTTATCTTCATAATTAAAGATAACTAATGTAGCATTATTACATGCTTCTCATCGCAGGCATAGCCATGTGTACTATAAAAGGTTTTTTTGATTGCTCCACTTTTTATTTCAAATGTGTTTTAACGTTGTAAAGCAGAGGTCAGCAACCTACAGCCCACAGAGCCACTGGATCCTGCAAATGGACAAGGGGCTTGGTGGGTGTTTGGCAGCAGGGGGCTTCAACTACAAAAGTTCACCTTGTGTTGCGACGGAGAGAAGTACTGGCCAATGGAAAAGGCTGCCTACTGCTGTTATGAAGTTCCCCCTTTCTAGGCTAATTTCCTATTGTTTGTGTGCTCTGTATAGATACAGACATTTCGTATCTCAAAGAAATATTTAATGAAGTCATCATAAAAGGAAGTTTTGACTTGACCAGCCAAAGGGGACTTATATACAGATCTCTGCATCAGTACCATCACGTATGTATTGACCATCAGAAGGGTAATGTTAGAGCACCAAGGACACATGATGCTCATTAACAAAAAGGAGAACTATATACTAGAAGCTAAAATATAAACAAACATTTAAATTTAAAAAATAACTGGAGAGGGGATAAGCCACATTCTGCTTAGTAATTCGGAACACTGAATATTATTATTGACATTCATGTTGATGTTTCATCAATGGTCAAATTTGCATGGGGAAAACTTATACAGCTCAGAACCTGAAGGGCACTATTTTTATGATCACCAGTCCCGGGGATCACCAAGAGCTGGCTGAAGAGCAAACCGTATGTCCATCATGCTCTTCACTAGGCCCTTTTCAAACTACTTGTTAATGACAATGACGTTCATTCCCCTCTGGTCCTCCAAGTTCACATTTTAATAACAATTTCTTCCTGACCACAGCCCATAAAATCATTACATAGGTACTTAAATCTACAAAGAGATGAGAAAAAGTGCTGAACTCAAGAGAAAAAGAAAGTAATATTCGGTACGTTACTTAAATGCATTGATTTAGTATAAAAACCTTCCCATTCAATCAGCTTGGCTAACTAATGTTTTACTGCACTGACACTTGCTATTCCCAAGAATGCAGAATCTCTACAGTAGCAATATGGCTTACAATCGTGATGGTACATAATAAATTCACTGGACTTTTTACCAGTCAAGATAGCTGCTCACTGTTCAAATATAAGTAAGCATTCCAGCAGTATTTTACAGCAACAAAAATGCTTTCCAGATAAAAGGGATGCACCAGTTAATTGGACTTAAGTCATTTATCTGTGCACATCCCTGGGATATTTACCTGAAACCAAGATGACTTAAAATTTAAGATGACTCCCTAATAGTTACATTCTATACATGGAAAATATCCAGTTTGTTATAATTTTTAATGTATAGAATAAACTTCCTCTCCCCACAACCACTGCAGCAAAGAAAGTAGCGACAGGGGGGCAAGTGGCAGCAGGGATAGGTAGCCGGCCCTCCCCTTTGGTCCCTCACTCCACCCACTTCTCTCTTGCCCCTATCCCCCTGGTGCCTACCCCCCTGCCACCTGCTTTCCTCCTGGTTACATGCTCCTCCCCAACACCACTTCCCCTGTAGTGGTTCTGGCTCTGGCCCTGTAGCCACAGCAGCTTCCCTGCTGCTGTATAGTCTCCTGATGCTCCCATCCCTGCACCTCACAATCTCCAGAAGCTACCTTGAACCAACCTGGCCAGGCAGCAGCAGCTCCAGCCCTAGCTTTGTTACTCAGATCCAAGATGAAGATCCCCCCACAACCCCTAGGGTTAAATGAGGGAAAAGACTTAGTCCTGGATTCAAGCAAATACAGTAATCTCTCCATTTTACAGTTAAGGAAACTGAAACAATAGAATTCACTGATTTGCCCAAGCTGAAAGGAGGAGCCAGAGACAGAGCCAGAATTAGAATTCATGGGTTTGTGGCTCTGACTCTTGTGCTCAGACCACTACAACAACTGTATCACAGGGATAAAAGAGAAAGGGATTTGGGACAGGACAGAAAGAGCCAGCAAAATAAAGGGAGAGGGATTAATTCTGACAGAACCCAGAATACTAAAATTGCCATTCCTGTTAGAACTCATTTCCAGTTGCATGCTCCTGAGCTCTCTACAGAATTTCTGGAAATCAAAATACAGACCTCTCTCAATGAAACAGTTATTACAGGTTGTAAGTAAGCAAGCAAGAGCCAGAACGTGCTGAATTGGACAAGTTTCTTGATCTAATTCAAAATGAAATATTGTCCAAATATATTCAAGTGGCTTAACTAGAAATTCATTAAGCTCCTAAGCAGCTGTATACTTTATAAAGGTTATCCATTAAAGACAAACAACTACATACTTCAAGGTTGTATGCATTAAATATCCAGGGGCAGAAATAGTTTTTTTCTGTTTTTCTGTTGGGTTTTTTTTTAATCCTTCTACAATTCTCTCAAACAGGGAAAATAAAGGAGCTGTTTTTTGTTCTTAATCTGAAGGGTTAGTTAAAATTCACAAACCATATACATTAGAGCTCAATACTACATTCCCACAGTAACTATGGAATTATCAGGCTCACTAAAAGACTTTTAACCCTCACAGTCACAATATAATTTCAAACTAGTCCTGGGGTTCCACCTACCAAAGGAGGTCTGGTTTTGGGGCCTGTTTTGTAATATTTAGTCTCTGGTTTGGCAGAACTTAAGTGCATCCTAGAGATAACAATCATGGCCTCCAAGAAAATGAGCACAGTGACCCCACAGATTCATATGATTTGTGAGGATTTCTGATGGCACTTTTTTGGAGTGACAGTGGTATAAATCTTACAAGCAGCTCCTAGGGCCAGAGAGCCCATCCAGTGAAGACAGCCATTTACTTAGACTTAATACATACAGAATAATTAGTCATAACAACTTCATCAACAAGCCAGTGTATTATAGTGCAGTGTTCAAATGCTGTGATTTCTTGACTGAAAGGAAAATAATGAAGCAGGGTGGAACAGGTTGCCCAGACTTGAGAAGGACAAATTCTTGAGCCAGCTTATAACCAAGGCAAATTCCTGCTCTTGTAAAATGTACCAAGAGATCTTTATTTTCCATTCAAAGAAGACAGAAGAATAGCAAAGGAAGAAAAGTAGGAGATATAGGCATAATTAAGACCATGCCAATATACTGTAGGTGATGACAAAAAGCAGTTAAAGAAACATGAAATATGTGAAACTAAACAGTTTGGTGGGTTTCAGTGATTTACTAATGAATGTATTGAACGTATTGACGTACTGAAACACTACACCTATACTTGAAATATACAGGTGAAATTTGGCTGTTCCAAATTGTGAAACTATGCAATTACTCAAATCGTAAACTCCAAAACTGAAGGGATACACACCCAAACACACCTAACCAATGAACATGTTTGTATGAACTACCGTGAAGTGAAATGACTGTTTCACACAACACAGCAAACCTGTAGCATTTGTAATTTATCCCAGACAGTGGTTCCCAGCCCCACTGGACTCAGGGCTGGGAACCACCATTTTCCCTCAGAAAATGTCAGCTCTTAGGTTTCACTCATTTCTTAACTACAGAAACATAACAGAGCAATTCTGTTGTAAAGAACTCAGAAAGGTGACAACAGGTCTGAATGTTTTTGACGCTATGGATTCCTATTTGAAATCTTCTGGTTTATCTAACAGTGCTAACATAGTGTGGCATCCTCTTGCAGCTTTGACAAGATCTCATGGCACTCTGGTTGAGAACCCCTGGTTCTAAGGCAATGATTCTTAGTCAGGGTGCTGGGGCCCCCAGGGCTGCCATGAGATCCTTTGAAGGGTGTCACAAGGTATAAAGGTATAAGCAGATAAGCACAGGCTTAGTCCCTGCCTGGTCATTCCCTACACCCACTGCCTGGCCTTGGTATAAGGCGGTAAATCGTGATAAATTAATTTTTGAAATGGGGTGGCACTCAATACACAAAAGTGACAGAGAGGTGCCTCGAGTCTATTGAGGGGTGCCTTGAGCCTAAAAAGGTTGAGAACAACTGGTCTAAGGTTATGTCTACACTACAACTTTACTGTGCTGGGGTGGTGCCATCAAATACCATGTACTGCTCTGTATGGTCTGGCTTCTGGACAGGAAGCAAGGTAGCCACATCCATATGGTGTTAGTGGCAGACTAATTATTGCTGAGTGACCATGATAGTTAGTCCATTCCTGATGCCATGTTGGGGAGGTTACAATGTTCCAATTCAGGAGGCAGCTTGTGTAGAACAGTTGTGAGTATGGAGGGTGCTGCTGCTTAATATGGTAAATCTGTGGCTTAAATTCAAAATAAAAAAAACCCATGAGGCCATTTCTCCTGTCTCTCTAGGAAACAGACTTCAGCAGATTGTAAAACCTACAAAGCATCAATTACTTTACCTTTGGCAAGTCTTGTATCATTTTCTTTTTATATGGATGCTCAGCTAGTCAATGAATCAGATGAGGGAAAATTAGAAAAGGAGTCAATGTACACTTTACCCCCCAAACTGCTCATTCAGATATATGAATTCCCTGCCTCCTACTTCCTTAGACCAACACGGCTACAACCTACACCCCTGCCTCCTACTTGGCTTCTTCTATGGGATAAGGTAACTCAAATGCCATAAGCTAATGAATTTTCTTCCCAGCAACAGTATGAAGTTCCATGATGTGAGCTAACAAAATTTGTAAATCATTTCAAAACAAAGGGTACAGTTCACCCCAAATAATCCATTTTTATCATACAGATCAACAGCAACTTTGATTGTTGGTTATTTTACCTTGTGGTCCATACTGGCTCATTTGAGGCCCATACGTTCCACTTGAATTACTCTGCTGAAAGCTACCAATTCCAGGATGCATTTGGCCTCCAGGTGAAGGGTGCGGCGACATGGAAGGTCCAGTTTGCTGAGGTCCATACTGGGACATTTGTGGGTTCCTTTGCATACCTGCTATAAAACCTGGAGAGAGAGATGAACATCCAAACATAAATGTAAATACAGAACATTCATCTTATATTTCTTAAAACCTTTACATTTGTTTACTTTTTTTTCTTGCTTTCTTATGGAAAAACTTCATTAGTCATTTTCTAACAAAATATTCCCAGAAAACTGACAGCTGTAATTGTTGGCATTAGAAAACAAACAGAAACAGATATATGGGCCAAATTTTATGCTAGTGTAACTCTACTGAAAGTCAGCAAAGAAACTGACTCAGTAACTGAAGTCATATAAATATACAGCTCACAAGTCTGGATGTAGATTCTAAATCACTTGCAGCCATGGATGACGATGCTCCACGATTGCCTTATCTGTGGATCTGAAGATGGCTAACAAGGATAATCTGAGATCGACAGGTTCTATTGAAACACAGGCACATGTTTCCAAAGATAGTGCTACTAGAATATAGTGCTGCTGTATACAGTAATGTGCCAGTTCTGTTAATACTTCTATTATCTGTGCCACTTACTATAGCTCCAAACATCACTGAAATGAAGAGCAGAATACAGCAGCTACAAATAATGTGGGTTTGTATCGGTGCTCTGGATCCTTATTCCTACCATTTAGAGGTATCAGGTTTGTGACATATGAACTACATTGTTTTTCCTTTTCTTTTCATCAATGAAATGCATTAGTGAATCACATTTGATTTATGATTCAAGTTATGGTCAAAGGTCAAGTAAAATTCATTAAAAATGGAAAGCCCTGTGAAATACTAGAAGTAACCCCGTAAAAAAAAGCTATGGAGAAGACAAGATTCCATGGAACTTTCATTTTTAAAACATCTTTAAAATGGAAGAAAAAAATATCTTACAAAATGCTGTCCACCAAACTTCTTTCACAGCTGCTAGTTTTGCAGGGCTTTTCCTGAAAGCCTTCAGCTCTTCTTTTAACTATAACTCTCAAGATGATGTGCTCAGGAGACAGCAACTCATTCTCTGCTTTCTTAAGGAAAGCTGATTTCTTTCCAGTCCTATTTGCTTTTAAGCTTTGCCTTTATATTTGCCTGAAAAAACCCTCTCAACACAACATTCCAGACTAGTTTGAGTTAACAGAGACACTTTTCACTACTTCTAAAGCATATGCAAAAATCACGTGTAGTGAGGGAAAAAACATATTAGGCCCTTAAGCAACATGTCTGCCGCTGGGCTCAGCGCTGAAGCATGTGGAGTTTAAAGTAAAGTGCTGTTTTGTTTCGTTTTTTTAACTTCTGCAAGCAGCCTATTTGAATAAAAGTTATTATTCATTTAAAAATTTTAAGCAGTAAAAAAAAAAAAAAAATGAAGATACTTAGAAAACTCCTGAGTAACCCATTTGTTAATTTTCTCCCCTTGAGTTTTGCAGGTGCTGGTGAATGAATGCTGTGTGAGATCAGCTGCTATAACTGGAGAAGTTTACTGTAGTGGAGAAATGGCATTTTCAGAACCTACAACAAAGATATCAACATGCTGCACTCAGTCTGCTTGATGGTGCTGCAGTCCATATGCCATAGTAAGACGGCAGAAGCTTTCCTTAAACTAAAAGTGTCTCCTCCTTCATGACTGTAAAAGAAAAGTTTTCAAATTTGAATAGAGTATAAACTGTTGCAGTGCTGCCTTCTCAGATTTCATAAGAGCTGAAACAACAACTCTGAAAAGGTGTCTCTTGTTTCCTCCCTCCATTAATTTCATTGTGGGGTGAACATAAAAGCCTAGACACCTAACTTGTCACTGTTAATTATCCCATTGCTTATTTTAGTGGTGGAATACAGGAAGGGTAAAAATGAGGTACATAGATGAGAAAAGGAGAATGGGAACTGCTGAAAGGAAGAAAATAAAGGAAGAGAAAAGGCAAAACAAGCAACATAGGAAAAATATAAAAAGGAGTTTGGTGAAAGATGGGGGGAAAATGGCAGAAACAGAAATGGCTTTAAGTAGAGATTTTCTCAGTGGGTGGCACTGACCATGACATACTCGTACTACTATGTTCTTAGAGAGAGAACATGGCCTAGTGGATAAAGCACTGCTCTGACACTTGGAAGAGTTGCATTTCTTTCCTGACTTTGATACCATCTTTTTAGATGATGGCAGGCAAATCAGTTCTCTCCCACTGACTCTTTTTTTGAGACCTACTGATGAAAAGAACTATATAAAAATAAATGCTATTATTATAATTATTAATTATTATTATTGTTATTATTATTCTTTATAGGATGTGGATAGCATTAGAGGACAGTTATTTAACCCCCATTGTGCCTATGTGGCTCCTTTATATTATATACAACCCTACTGCTATACACTAAAACAATTACAATTATGACAACTGAAAATGTAATTACACTTTCTTGATCTCGGTTCAAACACATCAAAATTACAATAGGGTTCTGCCTTCTCCACATACTGAGATTGACACCCCTGATGCACAGGAAGCTAAACCATATGCACTAAAGTATGACAAGACTAACTGCTATTGCCAAAAACCAAAGGAACAGCTTGAAGACAGATAAATATCAACTGGGAAACTCCACACTTCCAAACAGGGCAAACTTTATGCAGGTTTTGCAGCTCTGGTTTAACACAGTCTCCTGTATTTTAAACTAGTTTATTTTACTGCACAGACAAAACTTATTACAGTAATTCTATGATGAGAGGATACCACTGTAACTAATTTTAAAACCTTACATAATAGTTTGCATGAAATAAATGTTCATATTTCATAACCCCCCCATCCCAAGTGCATCACACTCCTGGGATCCATTTCAATGAAACATTCTGTTCCAGCTCCACTATGGGTCTTTTATTATAAAGATAGTAAACTCACTACTATATCCAGTAAGCAAGTAAAATGCACAGGCTTTCTATTCACACTGGTCTTTTTAATCTATGTGACATAAGTTTCCAACCTCTATGCTAGCTACAAATATTCCTCAGGTCAGCTATTACAACTGCCACTGAATATCCTGGGGATGGATAACAGACTGTTAACAATGATTTGTATTGGCAGTGGTGATTTCCATCACCTGATGGAGATAGGATATGTGAAGATAAGCTTCTGTTATATCTGTTGATATTTGAAAACATCTTGAAGAGACTGCAACAAATAATGGAAGCCAGAACTTCTCTATCCATTATTACTTCTTCTATCAACCTGTTCAGTTTCTAAAGGTCTGGGATAGACTAGACAACCTCATCATCTTTGTTTGCTAGAAAGTAACCAGAATAGGATCCAGAGAAGATTCGGATTTCAGGGACTGGTTTTATTGCCCATGGTTCTAGGAGGTGTGAAATCTCTGTCAAGAAGGTTTTGTTGGTTTGTTTGTTTTTTTGTCATTTCTTGAGACTGGGAGGGGATGAAATAAGGATGTGAACAAGTCTGGAAGTTACAAGAGCACCTCTTTTGTCACACTACATTTTCCTTCCATCTGTCTGAGGTCAAATTGAATCATGGCCTTAGACTGTCTCTCCAGTAACAATGACAAATTGGACTGGAAAGAAGGATTGGACCTACATCCTGATCTGGTTTCTTCTGGAATAAGGAGAGTCTGCTCTTCAGTAGCTAGTATGCAGGTGAGAGGAGCCATGAGGACAAACTGGAGTACTTGCAGGAAATTCAAATATTTTGGACATTGATGTTCTTATAATAAAAACAGAAAACTGTATCAATGTTAGGACTCTTATTGGGAATGGCAGGGAGCAGCTGGCATACATGCATTTTTTGCATTATTTACGCAAATTTTACCTCGGTGTTCAACTTCAATTTATAAACAACACAATAAAGAAAGTTATTTAATTGTTTAACAACAGATTTAAAGTTTTGGGTTTTTTTCAGAGTGGCAGGATTACATCTAAGGGGTATTGAAGCAGGTAAATAACTAGACTGCATCTGATTGATCAGTTTGTGTAAAAACAGTTGGCTTCTTTTAGAAACTGCTACAAAACAGCAGGAAGTTAAGCTTTATAAATCATAATAGAAATGTATTTGCCAATGGGAGAAAATCTATCCCCCTACCTTAATGTCAGTGATAAAAAAGGAACAAGTGATAATTTACTCACTACCAAAACGAGGATTTCCTTGCCACAGGAAAAAATACAAATGAAGTCTGGCAAGGCTAAAAACTATTTGAAATCTAGTTAAACAAAGCAGAGCTAGGTGCCTGGAAAATGTTCTCATGTTTTATACTTAAATTCTATTTCTTTAAAGAATTACCTTTTTATGAAGTACAGTTAAGGCCTCTGAGCTGCCTTTGCATTTTACAGGTTACAACTGAGAAAGCATCATACTATCTACTAAGAACAAGACAGGTAACTTATAATTAACTCATTTGTATATCTAAGCAAAACATACACATGAAGTTTTAAAACAGCTAGATATTAGGTTCTCTCTTCCTATTGCTATTTATAAATATTACTTTTATACACGCACACGCATATATATGTATATCTATAACTTTTATACACTCTGCACATCCCTGATATTTATATATAACAGCTTAACAAAGACATTGAAAATTTTACTTATTCTCTTAATGTTGTTGTGTGTATATACTTAATAGTGTAACGTAAGGTACTAGAACGGTGATTTTCAACCAGGACACTACAGCATCCTGCAGTGACTCGAGATCCTTTCAGTGGTGCCATGGGATGCCATGCAATGTTTTTGATTCACAAGAATCAAATAAGAATGATTCAAATAGGAAACCACAGCGTTAAAAATATCTGACCTGTTGTGGCTTTTCTGAGTTTGCTGCAATAGAAAAATTGCCTTATTATTTTTCTATAAGCAAAAAATGAGCAAAAACTAAGAGCTGACATTTTCTGAGGGGTACCTTGAACCTAACAAGGTTGAGAAGCACTGTACTAAGTTTCATAAACGAATGCACTTAGACTTACAAATACACACACACACACACACACACACACACACACACACACTGTGCTTTCTTTTACTGAATACACCTATCCTCCATAACTATCTACCCAGCGCTAACCTGTTTCTAAACCACTGTCCTAGCATGTGCTCAGCTCTGCCACAAAATCTGAGAGGCTTCCCTGGATGTTTTAAATTCCTGGTTTGAATCTGAAGAGGCTCTTTCCAGGACAGTACACCAAACCTTGATTGAGATGTTCAGTGTGCCTGAAGAAAGCATAATGCTGAATTATCCTAATTTTTGTTTAATTAAAATATCCACTATTATGTTGTATTGACATAACACTTTCCTTTTAATTTCCCATTGTATTTATTTATTTAGGTGAAGGAAAAAAGATTAAAACCCCTTTTGATTATATTCAAATAATAATAACATTGCATATAATGTATTCTACATACACATGCACTCATGCATATTCACAAGCACATAACATATTTATTGAAAGCAGTCAGGTTTAATCAAATTTGTTGAGGAAGGGGCAGGCAGACAGGGCCACTATGGTTCTCTATGTATTTCCATGAGGAGGAACACAGGTGGAGTCACAATTCACACATGATTTTGACTAGCTGTCCTTGCTGATTCAGAAGCAGAAGCTTTTATTAAAAGTTAAAGGAAGAAATAAGTGTATATTGACAAGGTGTCATAAAAGCCCTCCATCTATGATAGGATTTTTTTTGTACTCAATGGAATATGCTATTAATAGAATATCCTATACCATATTTTCTCTCATATTACACCCCCCCCCTCCCCCAAATAAGACATGCATCCTGTTTTGGGGAAGGCAGAATAAAGAAAGAAAGTTTTTTCCAGAGTTATGACTGCATAGAGCAGGGAAAGAGCCTAATCCTCAGCTGACTCACCCTCCCTTTCCTGCTTAACTAAGAGCTGAAACCCTACCTGTTGCTGAAGACTGGTCTTGATGGGTGGGGGATCTATGATTTTGGAAACAGCTAAAGAGTCTCCAGAGCTGTGAAATAGGAGAAGAGAGACAAGGAACAGCCAGCAGAGAGAAAAATTGCTCTAAAAAGGTTAGCTTGGTTAGTGGAACATCAAGACTACTAAAAAGAAGAGAGAATTAATAACTTTCTTGAAGTGAAGAACAATGAACCATTAAGTCAACTGACTCCCTCAGCTGCCTCAATAGGAATGGTACTGCTGCTGCACTGTACACCAGAGATCAAAGCAGGGTACTTCTATTCTGGGCAGAAAATCAGCTTTTCTACTTAAAACACACCCCCAATTTTTATTTTTATTGGAGGGGGAAGGGGGGCTGCCATTTGGGGAAAAGTATGCATGGTTTGTGAATAAACATGGTATAAACCTTTAAGAATCAATGCACTTTGTGGGTACATTGTGCCTACATGGTACAATGCTCTGTTATGTACAGATAGCCAGGTTAGCTTTGAACAAGTTAGCCCATGAACAAAGAGCACCAACTCTTAGTGCAGCACTGTTTCTTAGTATCTGTCGGGGACTCTGATACTGGGCCAAGCATGCAAGTTATCACACCTGCCCCCAGTCCCTGACTAATGTGACTAACCCAGTTCTCTGCAATCAGATTGGCTGCTTAAAATGCCACTCACCACTTTTAAACACACCTGCAGGCTCAGGCATGCCTTGACACAGCATCAGACTGTTCTGGCTAGCTCATGTTCACAGCTCTCCCCGGTTCACTTGATTCTGAACTGGCTTTGGCTTTTCCTGACCCTGATCTTGGATCTCCCCTGAAACTCAGCGCTGGCTCTGCTCTCTCTGGCTTTCCTGGCACCCTGACTTCACTTGGCTTTTATGACCACGATTTTAGATTTCTCTTGGTGCTCGGCACTGGTTCTCTGACCCCTGGCTCGAGTATTAGCCTACATCCTTTGGATCTTTCCTTTCAAATTCCCTGGAATTTGGTCCCATGCTTTCCACCCCGCTGACCCAGACCCCGAACCCAATGCTTCGGTAACCTGTACTCCTACCTTGCTGACCTCAAAGTTACCCCAAAGAGCCTATCCACGGGCCCAGCCACCTACATCCCTGCTGAACCCTCACACTATCCTGCTTAGAGGCATGGCCGATTAGTGTGGACAGACACATTAGTGATTAGTGTGGACAGACCACCATGATAATGTGGTAACTGAGAAGGCTCAGGTATACTATATTGTACTAAAATTGGCTACTATATTGTGCCAAAAGGCATTGGCATTAGCCAGGTAGAACCAGTTACATTGTGTACAGGCTCATATTGTGCAAAGCTGATCAGTCAAACATCAAATGAAATAGATTATTTGGCTCTGAACAATCAGCAAATATCACATATAAGGAAAACACAGTAAGTTAATATCCTGGGTAGATGGGTGCAGCAGTTAAAAGCCCCACCAGAGATGACAGTCCCTGGAAATGTGTTTAAAGGGCACATTCTTCTGTAACTGCAAGCAATGGATGCCAGCAACATCCATGATTCTTACGAGTCACCTTTATGATAGATAACACATCAGAAGACTTTCTGATAACTTCTTTTCAAGCAGGCATACAAAGCTCAAAGAACATGGAACTAGTATGTACAGTGGAAAAAGCACAAGCCAAGATAATGCCTGGCAACAGAGCATGCTCAGTGTGGACAAGACAGATGATAACAGCACCATTAGCTCAGAGGAATTTTTCATGGGAGCAATGGGGAATATTGCAGTAGAAGATAAATAGACCATCTGTTGGAAAGCAATGGGGTTATTTACAAAATGCTAAACTGGACAAAGGGACACACCCCAACATAGTGCCAGGAACAGGGAATGTTTTAATGTAACCTAAAGGAACTACATTTTGGGTGAGATGCCTGGTGAAAAGTACTGTTCCATGCTGGATGCATTAGAAAATAAACATAATACATGTCTGTGCACATTCAGCACCCCTTCTGGAAGATGCTGTTTCTTCAGGCTGACATTTGGATAGCTTTTAGCAACTGAGGTGTTTCACCAAACAACAGAATTTTCATGATACAGAGAGTACTATGGCTTACAGAGATAATGCTTTGATCTAGGGAAAAGAATAATAGAATATGAACAGCGTTCCCAGCAGCTTTCAAAAGAGCGAGGGCTGCTGGGTTAAAGCTAGACAAAGTTGTAAATTCTTTGTAATGGAAAGAGCACACCTGGAAGAGAAGTTACCACAGCAAGACCTACAGGTAGATCACAGCAAGGCTGAGGTCTTCATCAATATGCCTGCCCAAAGGACAAGGAAAGGGTCTAAAGATTCTTTGGAAGATAGGGAAACTTGTGCCAGATCTGGCTGCCCAAAGCAGTGACCCAAGAACTCTACTGAAGGATCAAGTCCAGTGGAAATGGGATGCAAATCTTAATAAATAATTTGAGGAAATGAAGAAGTTAACTAAAGAAAGCCAATCTTGATGTACTCTGGACGCAGTACATGGCAGGTTGTCCACAAACACCACCAAGGAGGGTACTAGCATAGCGTTCTTGTAACCAGACAGTTAAAATTGGAGACCAGTTACTTCCACATTGCAGGAACTAACAAAAAACTGCTCATTCAATACAAGAAAGATACTTTGTTCTTAGCTCATGAATGAAAAAACAATTCACACCAATATTTATGGAAAGCCAGTGTTAGCTGGCTTTAACTTTAAACCTCTTATTGCTGTAGCCTGGCTAACATGTAAGGATGGTTATTTCTACAGTGTTATAGAAAAACATGTTAAAAAGGATATAGGGAGGTCATTTAGGGATTGAAAAAATCTAAGAGAAACATCCTGGATATTTTATACTGGCCACAAATGAACAGTAATATTAGACCGTTAAGCCTTGTCCCCTATGCCAAAAATACAAGCCAAGCTAAGCAAGAGAGCCCATGTTGGAAGCCCAGGACAATCTGGCTGCCAGAATCAAAGTACTCATGAATTTCTTTATATTAGCGGGAAAAAGCCTATGTACTTGTCCTAAACTATTACTTTCCCTTCCCTGAGATATGACTTACGATAATGTAATACAGTCAGACAGGAGAGCATACATATCATATCTTCTTTTTGCTAAACAAGGTGTTCCCTTGACTTGGCAATATCTGACAGTGGGCCACGGATTCTTAGGCATGAGTACAAGTAGTTTGCAGTGGAGTATGGGTTTATATATCAAACTGCTAGTCTCCATTATCCCTAGTCTAACAGGCTAGTGAAAAACAGCATCAAAATAATAAAGCATCTACTTAGTCAGACTCCAATCCATTATTAGTACTGTTAAATTGCAGTGCTAAGTGGTACCAATGAAGCAGGGGGTGTCTGTCACTTGCTAACACTTTGTTCAAAAGAAAACAAGAATGTCTGTACTGTGAGAAACCAATGTCAGAGTCATTTGGGACTTGTGGGTATATATAGAGACAGAGGGAGAGAAAGGAGGCAAAATAAACTTAATTTGGGGCTTCAAGAGCTGCCAACACTCACAAAAGTGATGCCATCCTTCTTAATGATGGAAATAATGATCATAAATGGTCCTGACTCACAACTGTGACTCAAGACATAGCCCTGTGGTCTTATAAGATTGTCACCCTAACTGAACACATATTACAGAGAAATAGGTGACACCTTATCAATGTCTCATCTGGGGGAGAGATATGAGTCACTGACTCAGCCGTTTTGTCTGAGAAGGTATCAGACAGTCAACAGCCCTTCCAGGTTGGGACAGCTGGGCCTCAGGCCACTGCACAGTTGGAATTAAGGAATTGACTGCCAAATGGCAACTGGGGTACTGAAGTCTCAGAGAAGAGCTGCACATGCACATGAACACCACTAGGTGATTAAGTTAAAAGACTTGCTTATACATATGAGAGGTTCTGCTGAATGGTTAAAGCCCGGAAGGGTACCCTTAGGTGATTCTGGCATGAGCCAGTGTAACCAGTTACATTATTATGCAGAGACTGAGCTCTGTTCCTGAATGAAGCACTCCTATGGTAAACAACTTGACTCTGAGTGATTACTAAAAAAAACATTTCCCGTAATAGAAGGACTGCGACACTGCAGGATCATTTGGAAACTGACCCAAAAGAACAATGGAAGTGAAGCTATGACAGGGTTGATTCTTGGCTCCTAACCAGAAATCTGTTTCCACTTCAAGAAATACCATATCTTTTATTTGGTGAAAAACTGAAGGGTCTTAAACATGTATGGGGGAAAAGGGTTAAAATTGGAAGGAATTGTGAAGGAAAAAGAAGAATTTGGTTAATTGTGAGAGCTGACTCGTCACAATTTATTCTACAAACAACTTGAAAACTCTTTGAAAAGGAAATGATTTATTTTTGCCACAGCAACACAGACATCAGATTTCTGCATTGAGCTATTCTGCTTGTGAGCCCAAAACCTCAGCTTCTCCTACAAGCATGCCAGGGCGTCACTAAAAACATTCAAGGTTCTCTGGGCCACAGTGACATGCAACATGCTTTCCCTTTGGCACCTGGACAATTTGTTTTCATGTTGGCATCTGCTAACTGAAGAATAACTGCCTTGTTTCTTTGCACCAGTTCAACAAAAGATGTTTCTCGGCATGTGTGAAATAATAGTTACGCAAAACACCACCTCAGAAAAAGCATCGCCTCCTGCAACGAGTGCTAAAGCTATTTCTCTTTTTTGCAAAAGGCCTAGTTCCTATTGAGCGATATTGGTTCTGTTTTACTTATTTTCTAAAAAAATAATTTTCTATTATGCCTGAATATCTTACAAAATCTTTGCTGTTTATTTGTGCGACTTTTTCTCTTCACAGTGTGCATAGCTTTGGGGAAGATGGAAACTAATGACCTAGCTCAGGCTTTAACCCAGACCCCCTAGTGTTCTACCAGCTGCGCTATTAGGTTAACTGGCTGAATCTCTCCCAGTTCTTTCTCTGATATTACAAAACCCTGCCTATGTATGGCATGCAATAATGTTTAAATTTTTTCCCACCCCAACCCCCCTTAGCTACTGCCTAGCCTTGAAATTCATATCATCTATCACTGATAAATTGGAATCAGGGGAAGGATCAGACAGATTACCCAGATGGTAGTTTGGGAAGAAAAATCCAACCTTTCTTCATGCAAATCTTGCCTAATGCTCTCTGATGTAAATTTTAAGTGCAGTGCTAAGGGCACAGAAGTAGAGACATTTATGGAACTGTTGATGCATTGACAGAGGTAAAGAAACCACTCACTGCCTGTGTTGCTCTCAGGCCACTATTTTACACATTGCAAACAGTGCAAAATGCCTTTTGCTCTGGTGCTCGGAAAACTGGGACAACAGCAAACTACAGTCAAAAAATAAAAATCCACAACCATTTCACTAGGTGGCTTGGGCTGCAAGAACTAATCTGAGTATCAACATGAAAAATCTGGGGTATACAATCAACATTTGTCTATGTTCCCCTAATAATATGCATACTTATGAAAATCACAGAGGACAGCAGTGAGGGAATGACATTTTTCAATGTGTAATCTGTAGGCTCTGCAGGCTTAATGGGCTAAATTTCAGGTTTGAAAAATTTAGCTTCCCTGGAGACTCATATTCATACTGCTGATGGATCATCTCAGGTCCTCCTTCTTATGAAGAAAATATCATGAATGCCACAAGGTATATATGGTTTTGAGGACAAGACCTAAAAATATACAGTAAGTCCCTTCTGTTTTGTCTGGTCATAAGCCTGTTGTCTTTTGGTCCCACATTGCTGTACCTATTTTGTGTTCAGGCTGACTCCCTGCTTTCCCTGAGTAATGGCTACAGGTCTTCCGATAAACTTCTATGCTGTAGTACATAAATCCTTTCGGGATCCTTTTGGATGAAAAGAATGATCTAAAGGCTAGTTATTGATAAATATATTATTATTTAGCTCTCAGCTGAGTGTCTTTGCAGACTGATGTAAAAAGAAATAAAAGGTCTTACATCAGTAGTTCATTACATCTAGGCAGGTTTCCTCAAAAGGTTAACTAGGGCTCTACTGAAGTCAAATCTCCTTGAAATTATCAGGCAGACCATGGGCAGCTCTGATTTTACAGGCTAGAAAGGGAAGCTGTCCCAGGGACAGTGATCATACTCAGTAACTTCACAGTAATGCTGGTGACAGGAACATCCACTGTCACTTTGTCAACTTCTTCATCAATGACAGGTTGTAACTTCTTTCATTCCCTGAACTCGGAGGCAGAGAATTCAGAAGCTGTCTAATGAAGTCAGTGGAAACTTTTCTATTAAGGAGTCCTGGTGTTGGCAATTGTATGAACTCTCTGATAATAATTCAGTTCCCCTCTCCTAACCTCAAATAAAATTCCAATTAATCTTAAAAGATAAACTATTAATTAAAAAAATATCATTTAACATCAGCCAAAAAAAAAAGTAATAGCATGACCAGCTGCTAGTATACAAACTTTACTTGAAAACCTGATTTTGGATTTGGATTATACTAGTATCATTTTTATCCCAAGCCCCGCTTTGGTGGACTGTGCCGAGAATGGCTTCTTTCTGAGAATGGCTTATTACTCCTAAAACATTCCCCTACCCTTCCAATCATTCTTGCACAGAGGCAATATTGCCATATATTTAACTCATGCCACAACTAATTAGCTCAGCCCAAAGCTGAAGCAGCTGGGAAGGGGAATATACTTGATATCCAAATCTAATCTGAAGCCCACATCCATCCATTGCTGAAACTGGCATTTGGATCCTTTAAGAATTAAATTAGTTTGTCACTGTGTCATCACTTTGAATATTTTAAAATAAAAAAGTAACAGTCTGCACTTAACATCTGCTATGAACCTAAGCCAAACACCATTAAGACTTTAAGGGCCTAAAAAGAAAAGCAGAGACCCTGTATCCCAACTACCTTGATTATTTATTGTATATCATAAGCATTTTTGTTCTGCATTTGTACGGCACCTAGCACAATAGAGCCCTGGTACCTGATTAGAGCTCACAGATACTACATCCAATAAATATAATTGATAACATTATTGAATGTAGACTGTACTCCATCTTTGTTCATTCTATTCCATTTCTTCCAACTTCAGGACTTCAAATAAAAAATTAAATTAAATGGAAGTAATCAAAGCTGTACTGTCACACTTATGCTCAGTTCAAAACTACTCTGACTGTTATAGTCAAAGTAACATGGTACCAATAAAAAAAACACTAGACAGACAAATGATGACCTTCATCTCCTTAAAGACTGTGGGTGAATTTACTGTTACAAGATGAGAGCCTATCAGTGCTGTCAGAGTCCAGAGAGTGCAATGCAAGCTTCCCCTATACAATTCTGCCAATTATTTGATCAATTTTTTATATGCTTATGCGTAATCTTTGAAAGAAGCAGGGAAAGGAGTGTTGAGATTATTTTGCAATGCCATTCAAGTTAAGGAAAAATGCTTTATGGAGCATCCTCATAATAAATAAGTGCTTCTAAAAATATGCAATGTTTCAACTAACACTTGCTGTGTGCGTCTTGCATGGAAGTTTTCTGGTTATTTGGAGTACAGTTCAATTAATGCCAGGTTGCCAGGCATAAAGACTTTTACCAGGCTGGCATGCCGTTTGTGAACACTTGCTTGAACTCAGTTTTACTGTATTGACCCACTTGGATAATGGTCTGAGGAGAAAGCATCCAAACATACCTGTAGCTTTGCACTCTGTTACATGTCTTGAACGTCTTCTGTTTCAAGAGCCTGAAACACTTCAGCCTACATCAAGTAAACTTATTACCAAGTCTGATTTAACCTTAAGTGGTGTCATCATTAACATGGCAAGCAGAAGAATTTTAATGACAAAATCAATGACAGAGAATAAAAATCATTTTATTCTCTGGCTCCTCTGTGCTCTGAATGGATCCCAAATCCCCAAATGAGAACAAAAATGTAATCAGGGGGAAAAAGTCTTTTAAGATCTAAAACCAAACTACAGTATCTTTTTTGTTGCAATAAGAGTTCTTTGATCTATCTTTTCCTCTTTTTCTTCAAGAAATAGAGTTTAGTTTCTATCATCAAATGTCAGTATTAAACCACGACACAATCTAAGTAGAAAAATTAAAGACAGATTCTGAGATTGGTATTTATGCATTCCAAGCAAGTAAAAATTAAAGAAAATATATTAATAATAACCAATATTAATAATAAATAAATAAATAAATAAATTTTATTAAAAGAAAATAAATGATGGCGAAGTTCAGGTGCTGACAGTGTACAGATGAGGGGAAAAGTGAAAGGGAATAAAAAGAAAACCTTACATGAAGCTAATGAGCAAGTCAGGAGCTTGTAGTTACAGAAATTCAGTTTGCTGTTTAGTTTTTTTTTGTAGGAAAACAGACAGAACATCAAAATGTCTGATTACATTCCATCTGTTCCTATCTCTTGCAAGATAACATCTCTGCTGCCAAAAAGACATTTAAATTTATTACATTGCAGCTATTGATAAATATAATTTCTATGAAGATCTAATGCTAAATCAAGACTAGATGTAGAGATAAAGCTTACAGAGGGCTGTGTCAAACAGGTCCAGATTTCACTCAGCGCTTCCAGATTTTCCGCCAGCGGGATTCTAGAAGGCTGAATTTTCTCACTGTTTTTCTTCGCAAAATGGCTTTTAATGGAATACACATTTGTATCACAACCCTTCCCCTTCCCTAAAGCGGACCAGGTAAACAATAGGAACAAATAAAGCTGGAAGTAGGAAGAATGACAGAACAGCTACTGGGAGGAGGTAGAAGAGCAGAGGAAGGGTACTGTTCAACAATTTCAGGAGATCATACTCTGGGCACCTTCCATGCAGATCTGACAGGCACAGAATGGTGCCATGAAACTGCCTCCAGCAACAGAATACATTTTCCAGCACATCACAGCAATGGCAATGGCATCAATTCTGCTTGCAATCCATGTCCAAACAGAAAAGTTCTCAGTGGTCCTATTTTAGCATATCTCAAGGACTAATTAAATCCTCATTACTATCTTCTAATTATTCCTGTGCTCTGGGATTTCACTGAGCAAGTCCCTGATGGTACATTAGATGAAAAGGGTTAAATAACCTGTGTTGATTTTGAGACTCCAGATCTATTTCAGACCTTTAGCATATCATCAGCATTATCATGAATATTTAACTACATACTGCTGTGAAAACTATAACGGGAAAACAATTAAAGATTTTTTAAAAATTAATTCTGACCCATATACATTTGCCCTAATAAATAAGGCTTCTTTAAGTATTCCCATTATGAGAATATCTGTGAGAATAATGGTATGAAGCTATTTACTGTTTCCATTATATTCAATGGTTTTCAGTTCTCAATGTACTATTTTAATATGAATAAGACTCAAGTTTTGAACTCTGAGTATTTAAAACACATTAACCTGGAGTAGAGGAATTTTGTTGGCTCTGTTAGTGTATAGGAAAGAATGTATGCTGAGCTAAAAAGAAAAGTCAAATTCAACACTGTCATAAAGCAGAATTTTCTATTTGTTTTGTATGGATGTGCATGTACACACACTAAAATTATTAGACTATGGTAAGAGAGTGTGCAGGAGCTAATCATTAGGACAGGGGCAGGCAATTATTTTGGGAGGAGGGCCGCTTACTGAGTTTTGGCAAGCCATTGAGGGCTGCATGATAGGTAGCCAGGGGAGATAAATTTTAATTTTCTAAATTTTTTTAAGGGCCCCGCAGGCCAGATAGAAAGGCCTGGCGGGCCGCATCTGGCCTGTGGGATGCATTTTGCTCACCCCTGCATTTGGACAAAGGATGGATGGTTGGGAAGCCAATTGCCTATTCCCAGCTCTGGAATTAATTTACATTATGACCCTGAGCAAGATGCTTCAGGTACAAGGCAGATAGAATAGTGGTACTGATATCCACCAATATCAGTATTACCTTTTATGATACAACTGTTACAACTGCGTGATTCTCTAGCAACACAGGTGCTGCAAATCCACTATAACTTCAACATTCTTTCATTCAGGATTACAGATACAGTGACTTAGCGAACTTGTACTGCAGAATCAGGCAGACATAACAGTTACTTTCTAACTGCTGATATGTTTTTCCTGCAGTAGCTCTCTCCCACTTTAAAAAGTGGTATATTTGACCATAGCCTCCAGCCAACTTCGCAGAAAAGGTGCAGCTGATTTTGAAAGCGTCAGTTACTGTGTGGCCAGTTTAATGGAACTGGATTTTGGAAATGTTGCAAGCCCACAGCCTACACTTACTTCTAATGGTGTTGTGGATGCTCAGTGCCTCTCAAAATGACACACCTAAAAACAGACACACCCAAAATTGGGAGACAATTGGCCTTTACCCTCAGTTCATGCATTTATAAAATACGTATGATACTATTTACTTCACTATCACATAGAAGGAAAAGGAAATTAAAGCAATTAAATGTCTGCAAAGAGTTTTAATTTTACTGCGTGGAAGTAGACATAATTCTGTTCTTATTTATACTAATGCAAAACTGGAGTGATTCTGGAAAAAAACCCCCAATGATTGAGGACATAATTTGAGCTATCCAGCAAAAAATTATGATTGCTACTATAATGAAGTTTCCATTAGAAAAGATATGCAGCAGCTACTTCCACACAATAGCACAACTTGCGTAGATAACAGTTAGGTAAAAACAGAAAAAGTTCCAGTGTCTTAGTATCAAATCTAAATAAGTGCAGATCCAGGAATGCAAACAGAAATGTGCTGCATGAACTGCTTCTGCTGATCCTGAGCCAGGTACAAAGGAGCTGCAGCCTCAATAAGATATGAAAGATTTTCAAAATCGTTTAAAAAAATAAAAATAACATTTACACTACATTTAAAATAGAAGATAAACTACATCAAAAGTAATTGAAAGGCCTGGTAAACTCCAAACCCCTAGAAATTCCTACTGCTACACACATACACACTCTCTCTCTCTCTCTACATATAAAAATGCCTGGTCGCTTGATACTGTACTCTATGATAGGGGATGTATAGCCTTAGGCTGGCAAACATGAGAAATCCCAGCTGGGTGCTGAGTAACCATGAAAAGAAGGATAAAATACAATCAAACACTTTCGTAATAAAATAACTAAGTTTAAACATAGTAGTTTAAGTGTGGCATTTCAGCAGTCAGAATGGCTGTACCTTGGATCCTACCCTGTCAGTCAAGCTCTGGAGAATCTGACTAATAATATATTTTTCGAGTGTTGAGAGTATGGGATTCCATTCAATAAACCATTAGAAGGCTTTTGTTCATTCAGTCATTTCTTCAAACAAGGAAGGAAATGTTATGTGAAGTGCTAGAAGGAACAAAAACACCTTATCCTGAACTGGAGGATCTCTTGGTGTTTTTTTGCTGGAAAACATTCATATCAGTGCGCCAAGTGTTTAAATTACTGTAACAGATGCCTGCGGATCAGGTGTCTTCAGCAGCAATGATTTTCTGCTCAGGTTTTTATCAGTAAATGACAAGTACCTTCCCTTTGAGTCCCTACCTCTTCCTCTGCTTCTCTTCTCCAAGTTCAGTGGAAATCAGTTCAAGCAAGCAAAGGAATCAACTAATATAACAGCCTTTTTAAAAGGTGAAGTTTTCCATTTCAAAGGAACCTCTAATCGATGATAGGGCACAAAAGGGAATGCACGCATGTTTATGTGCGTACCGCAGACTTTATAGAAGCTTTGGGGAGCATGTTCTGCAAAATCAATATGACCTACCTAGTTACAAATTTCATATCTGCTGCATGAAACAAATGGACATTTTATACAAGCTGGGTCACAAGGACTATTGTGAGAAGCATGCCAGAAACCTCAATGTATAATCAAAACAGAAAAACAAAGCATGCTGCATATAAACAGTTAAAGACTATTAAAATACTTCCAAATTCAAGTGAAAACATGTTCTTTATATTATACCTACATAGGTCATCCTCCATGTGGGAAGAACAGACTAATATACTTGTTATATCCCAGTTTTTCCACCTCTGTCTGCTAGTTTAGCTTTTTAGTTTGGTAGCTGTCTTTTCCTTTATTTCAGTTTTGATCCCCCTGTTCTTAATGATGGTTTCAACCACAGACTGCCATCTAATTTCCTTCTAGAGAACTGATCCATACATTCACCCCCACAAGGAAATTAAAGCATTCTGCTCACCCGTGGCCATTGTTAGCCCATCCTCTGAAGCCTTATAGGGTACACAACACTGAAGAAATAAATACAGTTGGGCAGCTCCACGTGCTATGCTTAGATCCAACCATCACAAGAAATGCACACAGCTCCTGAGAAGCATGGGTCCCTAAAGTCTCAGCTTGACCCCTTCCCACTATCTTACGACAGCCTGTCACATGCAATATTCTGCATCAGTCTTTGGTACCAAGGTTGTTCTTCTTCCACCAGACATGGATCACACTAAAGAATTGTTAAGGTGGAATTGAAGCTCTATGCAAACAACAACCGTATGTAAAGGTGACCTGGAAAGTAAATATGACAACTAAATTAAACAAGAGGTAAAGAATATTTTGTGATATCCTTTACTGGAGCAGCTGCATGACTGGGAGATCTGTTGGACAAGCTTCTGGGCATCAAGTCTGCCTTTCTTCAGGAACCTACTACAAGGAACCTTTCTTCAATACCAAGGTAACTTTAATGGGAGCACTTAAAGCATTAATTTGTCTTTATCGCCTATTGTCATATCTGCTTTGCTAACCAGTTGCTAGTACTGAGTTTACTTGCATATCATGTGCACTGCTCCCTAAAAAATGGCCCTCCAAAACTGGGACTCATGCTTTAAGTAAGGAAACTGCTTTCCATACCGGATTGGAGGTATAGGGATGTTGTAATTGTTGCTGAGGGCTGGGTCCATATTGGGCTCCAGCTGCCTGCAGGAGAGGTGGAGTCTACTCTTCAAGGACGGAGTCTATTCTGTAGCTCAGACTTTAACCCCATCACAGCTGATGTCAAACTAGCAGCAGCTTTTCACTTTTTGGTTAAATATTAATCTGTGGCATTTGCAAGGAGAGACAGTGATACTGATGCGCAGACTCCATTCTCTGCTCAACATGGGACATGTATTCAGCCATGGCTCTGGAAAAATCACTCTCCCCATTCTGCCTCCCCAAAACAAGGTGCGTGGGGATGTGTGGTGTACAGAAAAATACAGTGCATTTCAATCATTGTGTAAACAAGGCCTTTCATTCACTGGCATTCTATCTTATAATCAGGTTATGAAAATAGCCTATAGTTATTTTATCTTATAATCAGGTTATGAAACTGTAATAAACTCCCCTCTTAGGGCAGTTACATATAACACAGTTAAAAGATAAAGATCCCTGTCCCTAAGATAAAGATTTATCCCATTCATTGATGAATGAACCCATGCTGGCTAAAACAGCCCTAGTCAAACAGGGTTCTTGCTAGCAAAGTTTTATCAACAATGTGTTTAGGGTCCAGTATTTCTGGTGATAAAGGAGGGAGGTAGACCACTTGACCCAACCAGTCTATTTCCTTCTTTAAATGGAAGGTGATTTTGAATTTCTACCTATAGCTGGCCAGAGATCAAATTCCATGTTAAATAACCATCACGTTTCTTCTGTTTTGGATTCTCAAGAACACTAGTTAAAATTCTGCAGTACAATCCTGTCATGCTGTTGACAGTATTTTAAGAACTCCTTGCTTGCAACAGTGCTTTGGTTAAATCCTGTTACTCATTCACTCCCCCTGGAAAGGACCCCCCGCCCAACCCCAAACTCCACACAGTCTGTTACAATAGAGACTGTAATTTTTTTACTAGGTAAAAGCAAGGGAAATTCTATCATGTCCACATGCTGCTGAGAATGAAACAAACATTTGGCACAAAGTAAAACACCTCACAAACCTCGATCTTGTGGCATTGGTGACTGGCTCAAAGCAGGATGGGAGCTGGATTCTGACTGGCTGCCAGAAGGTTGAGGTGGCATCTGACTGCCTGCAAAACACAAAGAGAAATGACTTCCCTTTAATAGTGCGATGTACAATTCAAACACTGCTGCATCTTTGAACCGCTGAACATCAAAGAAAAATAACCAACAGTATGCAATAGAGATACAGCTCAACAGGTCTCCCTTTTTCACATTTTCTAAACCCAAGCAGGAAGCATGCATAAACATATTAAGCAACAGGCATGCCGAAATGTTCAATTTCGTATTGAGTGAGTTCCCAACCTCACTGACATGATCCAATTTATAGCTGCAAATCTCCTGACACGTATTTCTGTTAGAGAGTTTAACAAAATCCAAGTCTGCTGAACAATAGGGCTCATCCTGCCGAGCTTGAACTGGCCTCCAGCCAGGCAGACATGGATTGCTGCCAAAAATATTACCAATGAAAAATTCAGTCAATACAGAAATGACTAACAACAACAGTATAAAAAAAAAATCTTACACTGAATCAGTGGATTTGAATGTCCATGTGTAAAACAAGAATAAAAAACCAAATGGATACATGGACTGAGAGAGAAGTGGGGAGCGTCTGTGAAATCTGATAACAGAATGGAGAATCTTATTATACACAAAAAGGCACCGGGGCAAATAAGAATGCCATGGTACTTTTAATGTCCATGCAAATCGGATACAACCCACTTTTAAGGTTTTGTTCAAAAGACTCATAAAAAGTGAACTCTACATAAATTGCGGTTTATTTACCCTGAAACGATGAAGAGCTCAAACACTGTCCAAATTTTCAGACCCAGGAGGCTGAGAATGTTAGGTCAGCTCCTTCAATGCTATTATACGGTAAAGCAGATGCTTACTGTACTGATGAATGACACTTGAGAGCCACTTCTCTGGGTCACATCTCAACCCTCAACATAGCGTTAAGTGTGTAGGGCCAAGCAGCAACCCTTGTGCTGCTACAAGATGGCAACTGCCAAGTAATCAACCTGCCACAGCCTAAGGAGGAATGAGAGCAAGTCTCAGATGTCTCCTGGGACTTTCATTCAGTGCTGATTTTGAGACACATCTGCTCTTGACAGCCAAAGCAGCTTGAGGACCACCTCAGGTTAGGCAACAAAAATATACTTTAGGCTTTCAGAAATCGCTGATGCCTAATGTGGTATAAACAGCAGTAGACAGATTTTTATTCCTTACCCTTAAAAATGTACAGATTATTCTCAGATTGTTTTTCATTTTAAATACTAGGAATATAAAAACATGGCACAGATTTGTGTGTACTTAGCGTCATTTCCTTTTGCTTAGCTGCCAGCCTTTTTAATGGATAAAATGAAAATCCGGTGGTTATTTCTGGAAACATAAGTATGGTCTAAGGACAGCCTGTAGGGGTTGCTCTTTCCTTAAAGCTATGAAGTGCCAAACGTCATAGACAAGTGAAGTATTACATACTTCTTCTGCCCGTGCACTGCCTTGTTTCAGAGCAGCCATTTCAGTGACTGGGTACAAAAGAAATATTAAATAAAGAGCCAAGGCACAGAAATAAAAACTATAATTTTAAGTATAAACATTGTCAAGCTATTTGAATGAGGAGAGTTTACACTAAAGCACATGAGGGATGACATTACTATGAAAGGATGTGACAACTGTCTTATTTCCACAATTTGCAAGAGGCAGAATTCTTCCTCCAAAAGACCAAACCATGCTGCTACTATGAAACATTCAGTGCCTGAGGCCTTGGATCCACAGACCATTTAGGAAGTCTAAGGCCTATGAGAATAAAATACTGACTTCTTTTTTGATGTCACTCAGGAGTGGGCTGTAGCAAGACAGTAAGTGCCTATATTATAATGAACACTCCTGCATGACAGAATGAATTCAGTGACTCAAGACTGTAAACAAACGGTAATTCCATGTTAACACATGACACTACCACTTACGCTGCATATGCCTGGGGCACTGGTATCAGACAGACTATTTCAAGTAAACCTAGAGCATGCCTCTGAAAACCATAGAAGTCTTTATAGTTACAAAAACAGGCAGAGCTATCTCTGGTTGCCTTGTGCAGCCCCCAAATGACATCTCCTTCAGGAACAGGATTGGCAGTTCCTCTAAAAACTTCATACCTTTAGTCTGAGCCATTTTAATCTTTCCAAATCTCTAATTTTTTATGTTGATAATAATGTCAATCGCTGAGCAAGAATCTTATCCTGTATATACAGACATACAAGCACAGTGCAGGCAAAAGCAAACTTTAGAACTGTGCGTATGTGAATTATGTAGTACAGAAATCAATTTCATCTGCATCATCTAGAAATGTGAAGTCAGGAGTTTTTCAAATTAAATGAAATGACTGGCACCTGCATACATTTATACTACTATGTTATTTATTTATTTAAAAGGGTACTTTTGAAAATTCCCCACTATTAAATGAAAACTTCAGAACAAATTTTGCTTGTGACAGAAGAAAATTATTTTTGTAAGTAATATGCAGTTGACCCAAAACTATGAGCCCTAAAATAAAATATTAGCTTGCAACAGAACCATACATTTTACTAAGAAGTTTTGGTTCTTGTGGATTAGGTATGTGTTATGTGCACAAGTATACAAAAGGTTGCAAAACTACTGCTGGATACTGACCATATGTTTAACAAAAAGCAACCAAAATGTTAGAGTATTATGGCTGTCACTTTATTTTGAAAGGTGATCAGTAAAAGAAGAGAGTTCCACTTAAAGGTCTTCTTAAACGTATTCAGAGCACTTAACTCCTATTTTTCCATCTAACACCCAGTCACTAGGAGTTGATTTCAAAGAGAGTTAAGCACCTAAGTTTCTGTTGGGACCCAAGTCTGTGCATTTTTGATATTTCTTTGTGATATAATAAGATGACCTTCAGGGTTGGTTGGTTGTTCTTTTTTAAAAAAAGCCTGTGTCTTATTATTCTTATTGGACTGTGATAGCAACGATCGGCAGCCCTCCACTGTATTAGGTGCTGTACAAACACAGAATAAAAAGGAAGTCCCTGCCCCAAAGAGCTTACCATCTAAGTATCAAGGAAGAAAAACCTAATTAATGGTCAGAATTAGAATTAATGGAGAGAAGTGGTTTGAATTCCAGAGAATCAGAACTCTTTATTCCTGTTCCCCCAACCACTGTTTAATAAACACAAGGAAGAAAATCTTTTTGGTTTGGTTCTGCAACAGACAATGTGTGAGTTAACTTAATGGGGCTTTGTGCCAGTCCTTCAATTTAAAAATGTTTATGTTCCTAGTATACATTCTTGAGACTTGAAAAAGTGCTTCAGCAAGGCTAAGATCAGACTTTATATGCCAGATACTTGAAAGGTAAAGAGCAAGCAGAAAAAAGAAATGCAAAAAACCAAAAAATTACTCTTAAAAATAAATTATCAACCAACTAATTCACACTCCTTTCAGACCTTTATGCAGCAAAAAGAAACAAGAATGGGCACATTTTCTCTGAAACGCCTTTGGGGAGACCACTTTCAATACTATATTAGCATATTTTTCTATTAATTTTGGAAGACAAATTGCAAAGAATGAAACAAGTATTTTATTTAACATGAATACAACTATTTGGGGGAGAAAACGCAAATTATTTCCCTGACAACTGTTTGATCCTTTGACTCAATGGAATATGGATGGAACTTTCAATAGGGCTGACGTTTTCCTGTGGTTTTGCATAGTACTATCCTACAGTGATAAGATATTCTGAGAGTTTATGCATGGTGAACACTACTGTACACATTGTTACATTTTTATTATGAAAAATCACAGCAAACAGAATAGCACATGTAACACTAATAGACAGTGACATGCTATTATATTACACTAGATCTAAAATAGTATCAAGTAAATCTTAATAGTAAGAGTGCCATTCAAATCAATAGCATTGCATACTAGCACAGTGTGGAATGCAACAGATATAAAAAACTTCATGAAAAGCAGCTACTGATGCATGAACAAGAGAACCTTTAAAACCTTAAATACTGTCTTTTTAAATTTGTTGTGAAAATTCCAAAAAATGAGAGCCTGGGATATATGACAAATGCATACTGGATTACCTTTTTAAAAAAATAGTTAATTCACAAGTACAAAGGGAAGACATTATTTTCAATGGTTAATAATATTGTGACAGCCTGTATTACCATTTTCAAATAAAATTATGCTAAGCTTTTTTAAATATTTTGTATGAGAATGTGCATCTGTGTTGGAAATAGAGGCTGAAAAGGTTAACTTTTCTCTTTCAAACAAGCTGGATTGAACAGTTGGGACACACCTCTTATACTGCAAAGGTAGAAAGAGGGGATTGCATTAAGAGTAGAGCCATTAAATTCAAAGTTAACAAAGGAGTATAAATTCCTCAGAGTCAAGATGCAGCAAGAAAGAGAAAGCACTTGATCAACTATAGAGGAGGGACCATTATGATTAATTAGGGTCCAAACCTATATAATGCTGCACACATGCTGCAAGGTGCAGATGGCCCTCAGTTCCCACCAATGTAATAGGAGTGGAGGATTCTCAGTATCTGTAGAAGATGCTCAACACTTTGCAGGATTCTGCCCTTAAAAAGTGATTCAAGAAAGCACTTAAGTGAGAACATGTTCCCACATGTGAAATAAGATGGAAAGGATGGGGATTAGTACAAGAACCAAGAGGTGGATAAGGAACTGGCTAAAGGGCAGACAACAGTGAGATGTATTGAAAAGGGGACTATCAGGCTGGAAAGACATTACTAGTGGAGTTTCTCAAGGATTAATCTTCAAGCTTTCATTAGTGAGTTTTGCACAGGAAGTATGATTATGCTAATGAAATTAACTGATGACACTAAATTTGGGGGCACTGTCAATACAGGGGAGGATCGAAATATTTTCCAAGAAAAACTGAATGACTTTACTCTATTCCCTAATATAACTGGAATGGAATTTAACAACAAAAGTTGCAAGGTTATGTACTTAGGAACTACCATATTTATTTAAATATAAGACAATCCCCAATACTTAGATCCTATATATGGAAAAAGTATAAATGTTATAATTTTCCAGGTACAGCCTCAAGTATTGGAGAGGTTGTCTGGAATCCCACCCTCCCCCTGGCTACAGCAGGGAAGGCAGTGTTGGGGGGGGGGCAGTCAGGTGGCCCCCTTGCTCTCTGCCCCACCCACTTCTCCTCCCTGCAACCCCCCCCCCCAGTCACCTGTACCCCGCCACCTCCAGCTCCCAACAGACTCTTCTCATCCCCTAAGTCCTTGCTGTCAGATGCTGCTCAGGCTGCGCCATGCTGGAGCACAGCACGTGGAAGCTCAGCCATTGCCTGGCCATGAAGTAGTGTCAGTGTTGCTGATTGGCCAAGTAGGGGAAGGAGTGTCCATGTGCTCCATGCCTGGGAGGGACCCCAGCCTGAGCTGGAGCTGAGCTGCACCTGATAGTAAGGGGGAGGAAGGGGCTACCCATGGGATGGGCAGGAGGTTGCTGTGGGTCTGACTCTGGCCCTAATCCAGGCTTCCTGAGCTGCCTACTCCCCACTCTCCTTCGTATGTGAACATAAGACAAGGGGCTTTTTCCCCCATGTTGATGGAGGGGAGGAGGGAGATGGGGCCTTATCTTCTATTTGAGTAAATACAATAATAGCAAGCAAAATTAGAGAGGGGATATGGCTGCTTTTTAGAAATTCATCAGTGGGTAAAAAACAGAACTATATAAACTAAAGGGCAACGTTGGCGAAAGAACTAAAGGTTATAAACTGGCCATGAATAAGTTTAGACTGGAAATTAGAAGACGAGGCCTAACCATCAGAGGAGTGATGATCTAGAACAGTTGGGCAGAAACCTGTTTCAATACATGTTTTGATAAAATTATGAACAAAGTTATATCACATTATATCAGTGAGACATGGACCCAGTGACTCAAGAGACTCTTTTGAATCCTACATTTAAAGGTAAGCATATACTTTGGAGCCATGCTAAATATGAACTTTCAAGATGCAATTTTAAATTAGCCTTCTGAGGTAGCTGAAAGGGAGGTGCAACTGGCCTTGACCTGCAAAGGAAGGATAGGTGGCTTAAAGCCCTGCCATGAGTTTCCCACTCTCTCCACTCAGCTTCCAGATCCCATGCTTACTTAAAGAGAGTAATATTTTTTCTCACGTTACCCGTGCTTTCCTAACAAATTAACAACACTTTTAAAACTAGCTTTAATATACTTTCTCTAAAATCCAATTTTACTTTGTTTCCCATATCCTCTTGCCTTGCCCCTAATCTGGATAAATACTTTAAGGCTTTTTATAAATTTGGTCAGTGAAGGTTATAAACAGAGGCCACTCGAGGTGTATCTGGAAGACAAGTTGCCAAATGTGCCCATGTGTTGCAGCCCCTGTGTCTAAGTGCTTGTGTCTTGATTTAAGTTTACAACAGAGGAATCTGAATTGCTGTTGTGTTGCCTTGCAAGTACCCCACAAATATTACAAGCCCAAGTGGGCAGAGAGCATAGTGTTCAGGTTTTGGGCAGAGAAACCTGTGACTAGCATACTTTTTGATGTTCAGTAAAGAAAATCAAAACTGCATTAAACAATTGGAATTATTAAAACATCTGAATCTTACTAAGTAACCTCTTCCTACAGCTGGATGAAAAAGTACATTTTCAACTGTTTAAAAGGCATCTTTATAATGGAATTATTAGTGATAACTACAACAGATTTCTAATGCTCATCTCTCGGACCATGTTTCAAGGGTATAGGTTGTAGCTGTATTGGCCTAAGGACATAGGCAGACAAGGTTCTTTGTAAAACTGATATCTTTTATTAGACCAACTAAGTAGTTGGAAAAAATTCTCTGCAAGCTTTCGGATACAAACACCTTTCATCAGGCTGAAGGGTGTTTGTACCTGAAAGCTTGCAAAAAAGAATTTTTCCAACTATTTTAGTTATTCTATTAAAAGATATTGGATTTACCCAAAGAACCTTGTTTCTCAGACCGTTGCGCTCAATACCAGCACTCACTCTGGCCCGCTCAGCTGGTAAGTTAACAATACTGGTTGAATGTTCTGTGATAGACCCAAGTGCGTCACCTTCAACTGGTTCACAGACATGAATACAAAAATCATAACTTGAATCCTGTCATTAATTTCAGCACAGCAAAAGTGGCTGGTATTACTTTCCTCAGCAGTGCTTCACTGCTCTCTTGGGTCAGGCTGGGCTTATAGACTAAAGCCAGAGGCCCTCAAATCTCATGATGCATTACACCCTGCTAAGTAGCATTCTGAAGTGAGGTTGCATTCCAGCTGATTTGTTTCTCTATAGCAGGGGTGGGTGAAATATGGCCTGCAAGCCAGATTCGGCCCACCAAGGGATTCTCTCTTGCCTGCGGCCCAGGTGCAGTCCCTTGGCCTTGCCCAGCCCAGGTGCGGTGGACACCCTGGGTTATGTCACATGCAGCCAGTCCCACTACCCCTGGACATGCAGTGGGGTGGGAGTGGTGCAGTGGCTGGACTCTGCATCCTGGCAGCCCCTGCAGTGATGCTTCCTTCCACCTGCTGTCTGACAGTGTCTCCGCCACTGCCGGACCTGGCCCTGCTGCCCAGGCACCCTGGCCCGCCCGTCCCACACCCACTGCAGGGAGTGCTGGTGGGTGTTGGGTGGACAAGCCAGGATCAAATAGAATCAGTTGTCTTCCTCCCCTAGCCTGCAACAGCTTACAAAAACTCCTAAAGTAGCCCTTTAGCCAAAATAATTGCCCACCCCTGCTCTATAGTAATGCAAAGCAACCGCAAATTCAGTTTTAACTGTCTGTTTAAGCCAAGTTTATAGCTGCTTTGTCACTGGAAATGTGCAAAGCAGTCAATGTCAGTGGATCTGGTCCTGAATTTCTACATTAGTTCTTTAAATATATCATCTTCTAAACTCACTGGTTTCTCTATTTCATATTAATAATCCTCCAAATGTATGTAAAATCAGAAACTGGTAACAATTCATCTGCTCTTGTCATAACACATTTTTGTTGTTGGAGTGTCAGAACCTTGCCTTTTTTCATGTTTGCATGGCCTCCACCATAGTGAGGCCTGATCTTGGTTGAGTCCCATGAGTACCACCGTAATAGAAATGCTAAATGATATTCAAACCCCTTGGTGAGGGGCAGGACCACTGGTCCCCTTGGCCAATCAGAGGTGAGGGGTGGGGTTTCCACCTCCTTGGTCAATCAGCAGCGAGGAGTTGGGGCTACTGGGTTCCTTGGCCAATCAGGAGCAAGGGGCGCAACCAACACAAAAAAGTCATCTTGCTCCTTCCCTCCCTCTCTGGCTGGCTCAGAACCTGGCTGTGCACTGCCCTACCTCTAGACACAGCCAATAGAATTGCAAGGACACATGATTGCCATGTATTTCCACCAATAAACTGAAAAACAGTACTTTTTGCAGTCCATTCCCCATTCAGAAACAGACAGGGGACAAAGGTTTTAAAAAATGGTGGTCTGGTATAAAACAGTACCAATGGCAACCCTGGTCTACCATGCTATAGGTCTAGGTTCTATTCCCAGGGGGCATGAAGTCTTCTTAATAAGAAGGGTTTTAGAGGAGTGGTTCTCAACCTTTTTTGTACCAGGACCCACTTGTAAATATTGATGGCCAGTCCTGATCCAGTGCCCCCACTCCCGATCTGTTGCCTCCTGCCTCTAACCCCCTAGTGTGTGGGACAGGGGGTGGGTGTGTGGGCTGGGGCGGGGGGGCGGTGTGTGGGGCATAGCGGGCCCCAAGTAGCCCCTCACAGGCTGAGATCTGCCAGCCTGCAAGGGAAAAGCCAGTTTCCCTGTGTTTTTCTCCTTTAAAGGAGAATCCATTTTTAAAGTTTGTTTGCAACCTTCTCATATATTCTTGCAACCCGCTTTTGGGTCATGACCCACAGGTTGAGAAATGTTTTAGAGGACTAAGAATTATTTATACCCCTTAATGGAAGCTGCTCTAGTCCTCACATAGCTGATGTTCCCCAACACTGAGAGAGGAAAGCAGCAGCAGGAGAATCTATTTGGTCTGTGTCCCATCCAGAGGTCACGCTCTGTGTTTAGACTGCTGAAGTAAGGCACAGGGGCAATTCAGGCTCAGGGAATTTTTCAGGCTTTTTGACAGCAAGCCCAAACAAAGCAAGCTGAGCAGTGTGAAATAAAGAGAGCCAGCGACAATTTTCAGCAGCTAACAATTTAGCCAAATCTAAATGGATTTTCATGAGATCACCAAAAGGCACCTTTCTGCCACAGGACTGTGCCTCTGCCAAATATCAAGCCTCACACTAAAAAAAACAAAAGTGCTATTGCTCTTCAAAGATTTTTTTAGAGCAGGAGGTATTGAATAACTTAAATTTAGGGGTCACTGCTTACTGCCCCATTCTAATAACTATCTGAGATCTGCAATTTCACCTGAAATCCATTTTGGGGATCAATTTCCTTGCACTTTCACCTCTGCCTAACTCTGTGAACATTTAATGCATGATTTCCATTAAAATGGGGAGATATCACAGCACTAGATATTGCTGCTAGAAGCCAGTCCCAGGATAGCAACCAGTTAAATCTTTTCTAATCCCTGTATTCAGAGATGGTGGCTGGGGGATGGGAGCACAGTTACTGACGAGAGCTCGTATTTCTCTCACCAGGCCAAATTAATAAAAACAAAACCTGGTTTCTCCTCCATGCTTTGCTATCCCTCCTCCTCCCCAGTAGTTTTCCTCATTCTAACATTTTTTTTGTTTGAGAAGCTTAATATTTGGCTGCCTTCTGAAGAAATGGGCACAGTGACAGATGAAAGACTGTATTCATCGTATAATTCAGAATAGGGGAAAAAAATCGACTGCTGTGCATTTAAGATTCTAACAACCTTGCAATTTTGTATAGTCGTTTTCCCCCACCCGTTCTTTTGAAGAAATCTGCTTTTATTCTGTTAATAACTAGCCACAGTTGCAGCAGCATGGATCCGATTAGCAGTTCTTATGCTACAAAGGGGAGGGGAAAAAAAAAGGCTGTGAACAGGGTTGCCAATTTGTCCACCTGGGTCCCCAGGAGAAAGATTAGATAAAGCGCTTGCTCCTTCCCCCCTTTTCCTCCCTTGATCACTGCTTCATACTAAATAGGCCTTTTCAAAGCCAAGCCACTGACTTTACTTTTTAAAAGTCTCATGTGACTGACCCACGCTCGTTTTCCTTTCTCTGTTGCCCAGAACATCCAAAGCAACTGTGCAAAGAAACAGTTCATTCACAGTCATTCTGTCTCACATCTACAGAGCTTATTAATTATTATTACACTTAAGTATTTGTATTTTTCTAAATTAGTATCATATAACATTTCCAAAATAAGACATAAGGAACAGGCAGTTCATATGTGACAAAAAACAACACACACTGTTTAAGTGTAGGGCCTCAGAACTGAAGAAAGGCCAGAAGTATGTACCTACCCAACTCAGTGTAAACGATGCTCATTAACTACAGGAAAGGCCTGTTCTAAGCTTTTTGCACCTCATTAGGGCTTCTTATCTTGCTTCTTAGAGTGCCTTATACCTCTCTAATAGCAGCCTTGAAATTGACAATACCAGTCACTTCAGGCTGCTTTAGAAGCCTTGAAATTGAGGGTTCCTACTAAGTTTCACCAACTATGCAGTTAAATGGGGTATGATTAAGTTAACAAAGTAGACAGGATGAGAAGTTCTTGTGCACTTCAGTGGTTTGTGCACTTAATTGATATGCAGACAGAGTTTGCTACAATGTGAGGCATAGGTAACAAACTGGGACCAGCATTGTGTTGTGCAGTTACGCGAATTATGCACTTATCTAATATGCATATTAAACTGAGTACCCTGCACAGGACAGTCCAATTTGTGAGCCAAATCCTGTAGTCCATACTGCACTTCTTATTCCGTCTTTTTTTCAGGTTTTTTTGGTGACCTAACCACTGAATACAGATGGATTCAGAACAAAGTTTAACGGCTTTAACATTTAGCCCTGTATGAATGCCTGATCCATTATTTTACATCTTTGTTGATGTGATAAAGTACATGTTCAAACTAGTGAAAAGAAATGTATTTTAATTGCTTTATATATTTCAATTAACCAAAATTTTAATTTGCCATTTATCCACGTTCTAAGCATTTAAATACATTTAACAAAAGATAAGGAAGTTGCCTTGCCTCTTAATATTGCATTTATTCTCTTTCCCAAAATGAAATCTCATCCTTCCCACTCCTGAAAGGTAAAACATTAAGAATTTAATTTAGGAAGTTAATGCAAGTTCTAGGGGAAAGGATTTTCATTATTAATGATCATTTTTAGACAGCACTTATAACTTACAAGGGGAGGTTTTTTCCTAAACTACTCTCAGTTATTTCTACTGTATTTCAGAGACAGAAAAGAACTAATGGAGAGCTAGGTATAGCTCCCTAGGATTTGCTGCCTAATACAAGCTGTTTTAAGTCACATGACAAAAGGCATAAATTGGGATTTCACTTATAATCTTTGGAAGCTTGGTATGAAAAATCAGGAGAGATACCAAAGACAGGGTAAAGCAGATTGCTGTGGTTCCCCTCATTCAATTTCTTCATTCTGCAGCTATTTTCATGTGGAAATAGTTCTGAATCAGGAGCTAGCTGCCAATAATGGCACTGCCCTATAAGTATAGCCAAAGGCTAGCCAGGATGCATTCTTGACTACTTTTGTGGGTCAGGACAGAGGCAGCTGCCCTGCATTTACTCAAAGGGATTATACCCCTTTTTGACAATCTCTTCCTTCTTTACCCACCGTTTCTGATCCTTTCTCCTTTTTCTCTGACTCCCACTTAATGTTCCTGCAGACAGGTGGAGATTTAAGCCATGCTGATATATGGTACTGGACCACTTAACTTGCAGCACCTGCTCTTCTTCCTCTGCTCTAATTCTTCAGCTTCCAGTTATTAAGAAATGTCACTAATCCCACCCCACCTACATGTGGAACAAGATCCTCTCTGAGAAACATCATAACAGATCTTATTATGAATAAAATACAGTGAGTGCACTCGTCAGAGAACATGCCAGAGTTCATCACGCCATAAAGAACATTCTCAGAAAGGGGGATAAGGGGAAGCAAACATGACTATTATAAATAAAAGCATCAAAATACAAACCAGCCTCCAAAAACTGTTTGGCAGATCTGATCTTCTGTATTACAAGATCTATCATGCTATATTTAATCTTGTCTAACAATGGCAAACCCAAAACAGTGCTGGAACCTAGCAATTCTTCATATATTCTTAATCAACTTAGAACTTTCATCAATTTAGTACCCTCTGCAAGGTCACACACAGAACATTCAGCCATATGCCTTTAATGTAGTTTGCAAATACGAACTTCTATGTCAGTTTCTGTTTGGAAGGGGGAGTATCAACATTAGCAACCCCTAGTTATATCATTTATAAACATGCAGATGTGGATTATTAAAGATTAATGCATTTTGGGATTGGTGTCGGCATTCCGTTTGTCTCATGCCGAAACCAATTCTATTCTTCATTAGTCAATGACAACCCACATCACCCTGTTGTGGAAGAGAAATCAAAGGTGCATGTGTGAACTGAGAATAAGTGATGAAACTGATTACTAAGAAACTTAACGGCTGTAATCAATCAACACATCACAATAATTTGAGTCCACTGTTGTCTGGGGATGGAGAAATGAATACAAAAACTCACCAGAATGAGTTGGCTTTTGTCTGTGTACTTTTTAAAAGCCCTCTCTGACACTAGAGTTCCAGTTCCAAGTATGGAGTTGAACTGTCAGTGCTTGGTATGCATCTGTTAAAAGCCACTATTTAGTTTGTCAACATTTTGTTACAAAAAAGGTAGAAGGTGTCTTGTTGCAAATTCAGTTCTCAAAAATATTTGCCATAACTGAAAGTGGAGGAGCATCAGCATAGTGGAAACAATTTACTTGCTGAGCAATGTTACCACCTGGTTGAAACTTATTGTATTAAGACTTCTATGGCTTTTTTCGGTTTCTGTGCTCCCAAGTAAGGGCATGCAATGCCTTTTTTTCTATAGTCAATACTGATGGTAATTACAATGTGGTCCCATGCAGACCCCTGTGCAAGAAGCAAAAGTAGTAATGGGATCCATCCAAATAGGAACTGAGAACATGATGGCCTACTCTATATCAAAAAATAAAATAAATATTGTGCTAGATCTACAGAAAGCTTTCTTTGGGTATTAGGTCCAATGCATTGTTAAGGGGCGAACACACTGACTGACTTTCCCTGTTAACTTATCAATCATTGCTCAATATTTCAAAGCATGAGGGAGAAGAAAACCTTTCCATTTGTGATAGGATGCAGCCTACGCTTTATTATGGAATTATAGAGAATGGAAAAGATCCAATCCCAAATGAATTTAGCCACATAATAATCTAAAACAGAAGTTGAAAAACATGTTTTTTCATAAAACAAATGCAGGCACCAGGTCACATTTCCTGTAGATATTTTGGGTGGGTTGAGGAGGTTAGGTTAGAAACACCATATAATAAAAGGATGCAAATTTTAAAGGCCACATATATGAATTAAACTACAACTGTCCGAAGTCTAAGCATGTTATGTAACAAAGGAAGATTCAGAAGCAGCGCAGTGGCACAGTCACACCCCCGTTTCAGACCACAACACAGGAGCAGCAGCTGGGAACTTTTTAGAGTCCTCAAAGCAAGTAAGAATTCTTCCTCTTCCTCTCTGACCTCAGTGGCATATTCCCATCACCTTCCAATCCTATTCTCCCTTGCCCACTGCCACTGTTGCAGTTGTCTATAGCTGTCCCAGTAGGGGGTAGAAGTGTGCAAAACAGACCCTATTCAATTCAGATTCAGCCTGAATTGGGGATGGTGATTCGATTCGCTGATGCAGATCACTGTCCCTGATTTGATCTGGCTGAATCTGAAGATTGAAGATTCGATGCCGATTCAGAGAATCAGCGATTCGGACATAGACGCAGCTTTAGAAGTTGTTTATTTGGGGGGGCGGGGTTGTTTTTACATATTTCGAGGTACCAGTGCGGCTCGTGATCGCTGCGGTGCTGGGGTGCATGGAGTGTTCCACAGAAGTATATTGGGGGGGGGGGGGTTCCCTCCATGTGCTCAGTGGCAAACCCGGAACTGGAGCAGAAGTACTTCCGGTTTATTTCTGGGTCTGCCGGGGAGTGTGCTGGGGGGCTTCCCCGCGCCTTCGCGGCACAGCGATCAACTACATGGGGACCCCAGCCCCTCCTCCCCCCCCGGACCCAGGAGGCACCAGTCACCGAGCCGGGGGGGGGGCTCCCCGGCAGACCCGGAAGTGCTTCCGGTCCACTTTCGCGTCTGATGCCGAGTGCACTGGGGAGCCCTCTGAGCTCCATGTACCCCAGCACGCAAGAGCCTACATACCTCTATCTAGAGGTACATAGGAAAAACATTTAAAGCTGTCTCAACGTCTGAATCTCTGAATCAATTTGGAGGGTTCTGATTCGATTCAGAGAGATTAAAGGGTCCTCTGATTTGAGTCAGATTTGGTGATTCAGACACCGAATTGGGCGAAATCTCCGCTGAATCCAACCAGGGACTGAAACTTTGCAGAGCCCTAGTAGGCGGCTGTGCAGACAGGACTCTAGAGCTGCTTCTGCTTCAGTCCAGCTAGGCTACATGGGGAGCCAGGTTTAGCCAGGACAGCAGCAATAGATAGGTTGCGCCTCCCTGCCCATAGTATCCTAGTACATGGGGTCAGAAGGGACCTAAACAGATCATCAGGTCCAACCCCTTGCCCCAGGCAGGAACAGGTGCCGGAATCATATCACCCCAGCCAAATATCTGTCCAGCCTACTCCTGAAGACCCCCAAGGTAGGAGAGAGTACCAAGTCACTTGGGAGCCCAGTCCAGAGCCTGGAAGCCCTAACTGTAAAGTACTGTCTCCTTATGTCCATTCTGAACCTTCTAACAATTTGCGGCCGTTATTCCTAGTAACCCTGGGTGGTGCCTGGGGAAACAGAACTTCCCCCAATTCCCACTGGTCCCCCCTGGTGAGTTTGTAAATGGCCACCAGATCTCCTCTCAGCCTTCTCTTGTGGAGGCTGAATAGGTTCAGGCCCTCTAGCCTCTCTTCGAAGGGCCTGCCCTGCTGCCCCTTGACCATGTGAGTGGCCCTCCTCTGGACCCTCTCAATGCTAGCCACATACCTCTTGAAGTGTGGCGCCCAGAATTGGACGCAGTACTCCAACTGTGGCTTGAACAATGCTGCGTAGAGGGGAAGGATCACCTCCCTGGACCTGCTTGTAATGCATCTGTAGATGCACGACAAGGTGCGGTTAGCCTTGCGGACTGCTTCCTCACATTGGCAGCTCACGTTCATCCTGGAGTCAAAGACTCCAAGATCCCTTTCTGCCACCATGTTGACAAGAAGGATGTTCCCCAGCCTATAGGTGTGTTGCTGGTTCCTTCTCCCTAGATGCAGCCCCTTGCACTTGTCTGTGTTGAATTCCATCCTAATCTCATTCTGAGCCCAGTCAGGGAGGGGGCAACCTGCCTGCCACCCCTGCTGACCCAGCTTCCCACACAGCCCAGCTGGAGTGGGGCAGGAGAGGCTCTGGAGCTCCCTTTGTTTCTCCAAGGCAGCTGGTGACAGCAGTAGCAGTGGAGGGTGGGGGAGAGGAAGGAATGGGTACCCACGAACATGGAGGGGGGTTGTGAGAGGCTGGGGGGGAGGGGGGAGGAGGACAGAACAGGGTAGAGATTCTTACCTGATTTGGTAACTTAAAAAAAAAAAGTCCCCTGTTACTGTTCTTGCAGTTTGGCTTGCCTGCCCCATGGAGGAGGGGAAGGAGTTGTGAGAGGGCATACAGCCACACTGACACAGACAGTTGCTGCTCGTGCACCCCTCTTTACAAAATCATGCATCTGCCCACGGTATGCAATGGACATCTGAAAGTTATAGCAAGAGTGCTTTTAACAATTTTGGTAGCTGTAACAGGGGTATCTGAATCTTGTATGAGATCTGAATGCACACACACGAGGAGAGGCTACGGGACCTGAACCTGTTCAGCCTCTACAAGAGAAGGCTGAGAAGGGATCTGGTAGCCGTCTATAAACTTGCCATGGGGGACCAGCAGGCAATGGGAGAGTCCCTGTTCCCCCGAGCACTACCGGGAGTAACAAGGAATAACGGCCATAAATTGACTGAGTGTAGATTCAGGCTAGATATCAGGAGGCACTACTTCACTGTCAGGGCGGCTAGAATCTGGAACCAACTTCCAAGGGAAGTGGTGCTCCCTCCTACCCCGGGGGTCTTCAAAAGAAGGCAGGACAATTACCTAGCCGGAGTCGTTTGACCCCAGCATTCTTTCCTGCCCATGGCAGGGGGTCGGACTCGATGATCTGCTCAGGTCCCTTCCAACCCTACCAACTATGAAACTATATTTATGAAAAGTATTTTATGGGTTTCCAACACCTAGTCACCACAGATCCAGCTGGATTTAACATCTATAATATAAATTAAACAACCAAGATAACTTTAAATAGAAAGCATTAGCAGAAACTATTTGAGCCAACTGTTCCTCTTGGACACTTGTCCATGTCTCGGTTTTAAACTTAATTTAATGATGTTAAGAATCTACCAGCCCAAGAACCCTGAAAATTAAACAGTCCTCAAATACAGAATGGGTTGCAAGAGTTTAAACTTCCCTAGTATTTCTTCCTTGCTGCTGTTTCTTGGAGAGACCACCTCTAGAGAACAAGACAGTTCCTTGACCTTTCTGATGAAACCCCAAGCAGGGTGCCAATTCTGATAGTGCTTTTGTGATAAAGACTACCGTCCCTAAGGAAATGGACTGAGACTACCAACTCATTTCACACAAGCCAAATGGTCTTCAGACGATAGCTTATAATCACTAGTGATCTAGTCTGAATTTTAACACATAACAGAGGTTAAATGATCCACATTGTAGAACTAATCCCTAGAGCCACATACCTGCAATCTGACTGCTCCTCCTCCCATTTAAAAAAAAAGTGGATTATAGTGTAAAGTTCTAAATACTGCTAAAAAAAGGGAGCTAAACTAGTGCTATTCAAAACATTCAACATTTCATTTTAAGGGAAAACTACAGTCTAGCAAGCATTCTAGATTTGTAAAACTGCTGAATAGATGTTTTGTGTGCTAGCAGTGATTAAAAACATGGCTATGTCAATGGCATTTTGTGTTTTGTTTTTTCTGGTCTGCTTGCCAATAAACAGCATGCATCTTCCTTGCAACAAGCTGTTGCACGATTTTTGCCTCTGGAGAAGCCAAGAGGGAAATATTGATGGATGTGTTAAAATAATCTTTCTAGGCAGGGGGACCATGTCCATTTTAAGGGGAAATAATCCCCTTTCTTGTCTTGCAATGGCATTTTTAAGCACCTGTTAATTTTAACCAGAAAAATGTAAATAAAATATTAGCCAACAAATTCATTCTCATGTGATAGTCATCTTTTTGAAATAATGCTTTAAAAACACTTTAATATACCAGTAATAATGTTTAATAAAGCAGGGATTTTTAAGGTATGACCATGTTACATCTGATCAACCTATCTTATTCCAGTCATGCTTCTAAAAATATTTATTTCATTAGCTCAAACTTCTAGCAGGCATGAAAGAGACTATTATACCCATTCTGATTCACACTTTAAAACCTCAGTTTTAGCCCATGATGGACTAACCCTTACTCACTATTTTCCTTGCTCTACTACTCAGTCCTTTTAGTCTGCCCACACTAGTTTTCATGCCAAATTACAAGACTTTGAGCTTGGTTTCTAGATTTTATAACAGCCATGGACAACTGAGTCCTCCTTAGGTCCTTAATGCTTGCACCCATATCAGCTTGTACTATAATTGTCAGGTCTTCAATATTATGCTTGCTGGTCTGTATGTGAACTGGAATAAAAATCCAGCTCTGCAGGAAAGGGAGTTCATTGCACAATGGGATACAGCTCCTTTCCTTGCATCAGTATTGAACTAATTAATTTTGCAGGTGGAGCAGTGGTCATTTAGATGAGACACACTACTGAGATGCTGACCAACTGTTATCATTAAAGGTCTTTTAAGGTAGATTACATTAAATACCCCCCCCACACACACATTTTTGGTCTCTGGCCTATGCAGCAATGTTTTGTGGCAGAACTGCATTTGTACTTACAGTTCCTCTCTGCCAAGTGGAGTAAGGCTTCTGCTGCCAATTGGTAGCTGGGTGAAGGTACGTATAGATCTTCTCATACCTTCAGCTGGTTACTGAGGTCCATTCAGCAGCTGGTGCCTGTCTAGTGAGCCCTTCATGCTATGGCAGCACAGCTGCTGAGTGGAGCTGCACAAAGCTGCCAGAAGCCTGCAAGCATCTATGTGTTCAGGCATAAGAGGCAGCTGTACGTAGACATAGCCTTACTCTGGAATAGGAACAACCACATGTGGAGTGATTCCTGAATACACAATTCCTAAGCAACTCCATACACAGACAAGTCTTTTACAGAGAGGAGGCAGAGCAAACCTTACCTAGTGACTGAGTCTATAGCCAGTGCAGATGTGTGAGTTGGCCAAATAATTAAAAATAAAAGGTATCAGAAAAAAAGTTCAGAAAATAAAATTATGTCCAGTGATGTAAAAAGCCACTGTTTTCATTTATTTCTAAATACATTTGCAACATACAAAGAATTAGCATAAAAAATGTCAGTACCCAGAAAAGTAAAACTCTTGGCTGGGATCTAAAATAATATACATTTCTGAACTCCCATAAAATCTTCCCAGGCACTAAGGGGTTAAGACTTTCTTGGCCTATCAGCAATCTCCCACAGTACACTTGCTCTTCTTAATATTTAAACACTGTTGCAGCTTACACCGCAGAGAAGAAAGAGCTGATGAAAGCCTTCGGCCAATGAAATAAAAATTTGGGGAAAAAAAACTGTTTAGCTTATTTACATTTTTGCTTTGTTAGTAAACTGGAACGGTTGGTGCAGGAGGCAAGAAAAGTAAAATTAACATCCACTAAATCTTCTGGCAACAGCAGCGCATTTTGATATTCTGCTGTGTCAGCTTCTACTAGTGGTTTAGGGTTGAATTAGGAGCAGCATAAGACCTAAAAGCAGTATAGGGCATGACATTATATTCTTAAAGAAATTTTATCCTTATTCTAGAGAACGCTACAAAATAAAGACATTATTTTGGATAAAGTAAAAGGGTGGTCTCTGTTAGAAAAATCTACAACAAGATCATATTCCACCAGCATCTGACACTGGTTTGCTTTTAATTGTTAAAGAGCAAAAAATGGGCTCTGTAACGTAAGTGTGGCTAAAAAAGAAATGATATAGCTTTGAGAAAAATATGCACTTGTGAATAAAACACAGTCAAGTGGATCTTCTACCCTCAACGGTTAATCTCCCTGCTATATTCTAATTGTATGGATGGAAACAAAGACTGCAGAGATGTGTGCCACTTACCACAAGAAATATCTGTTCAGCTTTTCACAGAACACAGGAAGGAAATGCCCACTGAGTTAGGGATGTGCCAATGTCAGTGCTGTCTGTGCCAGTCCATTCCCATGAAATTCACAATGTGTGATAATAAGCAATATGGGAGGGCAGATTTGCAGTAGGGTGGAGAAACAGTTTAAACAGGCAATGGAATGGAATCAGCCATTTGGGAGGTTTAATAGTGGGCTGTTTGTTTGTCTGCCCTTTTGATGTTTCATTAGTTGTCAATTTTGTTTCAACGAAGGAGGGATGGGGAAAAGGATGCTTCCTTTCCAGCAAACCCTGGGAAAGCAACACCTTTATTTTAACGGCCTTCCCGCCAAGAACTCCCTGCAACACTTTGGCTTTCCCTCACCATAGCTATCAGCAACACAACAGCTGCTCATTTTACAATGACTTGCTGGAGAGAGAATGATTGAAAGAGCCAATCTATGTCACATGGAGAAGCTGTAGCAAGACATTGCAGGAGGTAATAGGAGAGGATTGAGGTCAGAACAAACAAGGGAAGGGCGAGGAAGGAGTGAAAAATAGCAGTAAACAAAAATGTTAAAGAAAGACCGAGATTATACTAAAGAATATTTGTTTAAAAAACAAGAAACAGAAACAAACAAACCCCTGTAGCTTGATCATCACAGGCCACAGAAATATGGGTAAGTGCTGTCTTACTTTTTTTCCAAGGTACTGTAAGTGGAGTTGGAAGTTAATAAACAACCGGCCATGACACAAAAGGGTGGAAACTAAGCAGGCTGAAAGCGGAGGATGACAGGACAGTCCTATTTATATAGTTGAAAATCTTAACATCCAAAAGATGCACTAAAGAGAGGCTTACAATAAAGCTGAATAGAGCTCTCTCCTACCCCATAAGTAAGATCTGGGACAACGCTAGTGAAAGCTGACTCCTCATCTCAGTCCCCCAAAGAGATTGGGAGACTAGAAGGAACAGAGCACTGGATATGTCTACCAGGGTCCTGTCCCTGGGAAACTACTTAAAGCATCCACCTTTCATAGCAGCTTCTGGTCAAGTAGCTGTCTAATAAATCAAAGCCCACAAAACCTGCTATCCTTCATGACTGCTGAAAGTGTGAAAGAACTTTCTGTCTTTTATTGTCGTCAAGCCTTTATTCCAGGGCTGTCCAGCATCCCTGTGGCTGAGGGCCACATGGTGCTGGAGCACAGCTCCCAGGCCACATGCTGTAGTGCCAGGCCTCTTGGATTCCCCTTCTCTCCACTGAGTAGGCAGTGCTGATGGTACATGACTCCCATCTCCCTACTGCAGCACAATCCCCTGCTATGCAGGCTGCACAGGCAATACATGCTATCCCTCCCTTCCTCCCTCAGCCACACAGTTGGACAACCCTGCTTTATTTCGTAACCCCAAGATGCCTGATTGTTATAAGGTGGGAGATACCTACTGCTCTCCATCTCCACTATTTAGTTAAAAAACAAGTGGGGAAAGCATCCCAACTTTCTCTATTAACTCTGTGCTCAGTTATTGGCAAGACCAGGGCGAGGGAATCGCTCCTACTCTCATTCTAAGATTCCAGTGAATTTCACTGCAACTCTGACAGTTCTCAATACCAGACTTGATAATGTCATCTTGCAGCTGTTGCTTGAGAAAAGGCACTATAGCTACCTGTGGATTCATAAAAACCCTGCACTGGTTCACATTCGACACATCATCTTCTACCACAAGAACAAAAAATACCCCTTGATTTTGGAACCAGCTTAGGCCAGGAAGAAGCCAGGAGCCATCTTTCTTTCTTTGGTGTCATTCTGAAAATTGCCACCTAAGATGGTGCTTCCAAAAAAATGACTGATTACAGAATCTAACAAGAAAGGTGATGATCAAAATGCTATCTACTTCCTGTTCAATTAGGTAGGTGAAATACTGATTTCTTTACCAGACTATGACTACTTGGAGGTATTTAACATTTAATGAAATTACTCTGGATCTAGTCTCTGGGGCCAAATATGTTGGACAGTCCTGCTTTAATGCAGTTGCTTTAAACAAATTTGAGGCCTCTTTCAAAGTCATTAAACTTGGACTCTAGGTTGCAAAGCACAGATTTAGTGTGTATTTTCACCAATTTGTTGCCTTTAAGGCCAAAGTGACTACTACAGCAGCTAGTCTGACCTCCTCTATGTAATAGGCTCTTATATTTATACTTATTTACTTTGGTTTTGAGCCCAATACAAGAAGTTTGGCTTCTTCTCAATAACTTCTCATTGGCTGTAGCCTATCTTTCCAGAAAGGCATTCAGTTCTGATTTGAAGACATTAGAAGATGAAGAATCCTCCTCTGTCCCTGGTAGTTTATATTAACAGTTATAATCACGCTCACTGTTAAAAATATTTTGCTTCCCATCTGAACTGGTCTGACATCAGGTTCCAGTCACTGGTTCTTATGACTTTCTCAACAACATTAAAAAACCCTTTAGCTAGCATTTCTCCCTGTGAAGGTTCTTACACACTGAAATCCAGCCACTTCTAAATCTGCTTGCAAATAAGCAAACTGGATCAACTCCTTTTGTATCACTGTAAGGTATTTTCTCCAGCCCCTGAATCACTATTTGTGAATCTTTTCTACATTTTCTCCCATTTTTCATTACCCTTTTTAAAATGCAGGCACTAGAATTATTCTCAATATTCCAGTCTCACCCACTCCAGATACAAAGGTAAAATCACCACCCTACTCCTGTTTATGTTTCTGTTTATACATCCAAAGAGCTCATGAACTGGGAACTCATGTTAAGCTCACTGCTCCATACAGACTTTATGGCTAGGGACAGACATTACATAAACTTGTTTAAGTGATCAGAAACTGGTTTAAACTTGTAACAGAACATGAGTTCAGTGCACATAAACCAGTGTCAAAATGCTGACACTAGTTTAATATAAACCTGGTTGAATATGCTATCAGACTTAACTGATTTGGGTCAAACCGGTTTATGCAATGTCTGTCCCAGATCCCTTTTTGGTTTAAGTTAAACCAGAGTCCCCCAGCATCCCAGATGCATTACAGACCTGGGCTGGGCTGTGCTCTCTGCTTCAGAGAACAGGGCTGGCCCTGCCCCTCTGCTTCCTAGCCAGAGCTCCAGCAGAGATTGCAGGCACAGTAGCGCCCGCCTGGCTTCATGGATCCCAGCCCCATGGACCCTAGGCATGTGGTATGCTAGCTAACGCTGAGAGGTAGAGGGGTGTGTGTGTGTTTGTGTCCAATTTCACTGGGACAAGACAATGGCAAACACAGCAGTGTCTGCTTAGGGCTTTTTGGAGTTAATCAACAGGTCAGCTGGTAACTTCAGTCTGTTCCTTCCTCAGAAAAAGCTGTTTAACAAGAGCTTGAACTAACGAGAGGCTTTTGTTTTGTTGATGGGCTGATAAATGCTATGTTATCAGCCCCCTGCTAGCTCCCTCGCCTATCAGGTTTGCAGACAGTATGAAGAAACAGGGAGAGGGAGATTGAAAAGCTCAGTATCATCAACAGATGCATGCTCTGCACACCCCCCACCCCTTTGCCTCAGAGTGCTACCTGGGGGCTGGCAACACTCCTTTCCCTTGAGCAGCCAGCAGGGAAAAGCCTGGGATGGTGCAGGCAGGGTGAGGGTTTATACCCTTCCCTAATTAGAGCATCCTGCCGGGGCCAGGCCACACCTCTCCTCAGCTCAGCACTGTACAAGGGAAGGGAGGGCTGGTCTAGCACTCCCCGGCTTTTAGCCTAAGCCACTGCAAGCATGCACCTGAATTTCTTCAGTCCAGAAGGAATGTCTGTGCAGTTGCAAATTGATTCAGTCTAGACAGGTTAGACTAGCCTGCAAAGAATGAATCAATTCAGGCTCAGGCTTTTTGAATGTCTGTCCCTAGCTTATAGGACCAGTTGTTTTCAAGATAAAGGCCCCTATTCTGTTGATATGTCTTGTATTCCTTGTTCCTTTTGCCCTTTTTTAAATATTGGAGCAATATTAGCACTCCTTTGATCTCTCTTAATTGTGCCAATATTTCTAAATTTATTAAATTAAACATCAGAAACTGATTTATAAAACTTTGTCCTTAAGAGATCCTTTTTAAGTTTCTCACTTGGCTAATAAGGATGAAGAAATACTTGCAGTCCATAATATGATACAAATATATCATCCTGACATCCAATATACAGAATGGAAATATACATTGAACACTGCTATTTTTTTTACATAATCACTGACAATGTTACCACCTCCATCTAGTTATGGGCCTACACCATTTCCAGGATTTTTTTGTTCTAAGCATACTTTAAGAACTCCTTATGGACCTTAGCTGCACTAGCCATTAAATTTTTTCTGATGTCTTTAGCTTCCCTAATCAATTTTCTAAACCTTATACCCTCTAATGTACATAGATTATTATCTATTTTCCCCACTTGCTGTATATTGCTTTTTGCAGTTGTAATTGTTGCCTTTACTCCACCATAGAATCAAGAAGGATCTTTAGTGAATGTCCTTTTTCTTGATTTCAGAATTGTGGCTTTCTGGCCATTGAATGAGGTCTTTTAACAGAACTCTCAATTCTCATTCACCTCATTTGATCTTAAATCTTTACTCTCAGTCAATTCTGCTCATAATTTTTCTTCAGCCTTGGGAGACCAGCCCTTTTGAAACACCAAATGATTTGGGATCTCAGCCCATCACTGCCAAGCTAGACTGGTGGGGGCCAACTGATAATGTGCGTCAAGAATTAATGCATTTGTTCGTTTTTCTTGTTGATAAAACTATGGTAGTTTTCCAGACTTCTTAGTTCATATGAATGACTTGTACCATACACCAGATGCCACTAAAGAAATAATAGTAACCATGCCCCTGTCATTTTAATTATTACTGGTAGGGTGGGACTCTAATAATTTGTTACCCTCAAAGGTGGATCTGGGATAGGGGGAGGGGCAGATACACTAGTGCACTTGCACTCCTCTGATTCCTGCTCCACCCAAAGTTTAAAACCAACTGCCTGGCAGCTGCAGCAGCATTTGTAGTCAGGCAGTGCTGAGGGAACTGATTGAGTTCATGGCTCATCATAATCTACCCAATCCCTTCTAAACTCTTTATTCCATAGGTATTAATAACCCTCTCCTTTTTAATAGTCTTCTTGTTCCACCAGTTAAGCTATCCTTTGTTTTGCAATTCTGCTGTCTGTTAGTTGCTCCTGGAAACAAAGTTTCTATTTCACAGCCCTGCAGATTGTTTTTAAGTCATGCCAATGCAGTTATATATACTTTTGCTTCAATCTTTAAATTTAATAATACAGCCCTAGGCCCAAACCATATTAGTAAAGCTTCTACTAACTGGGGAAAAATGTGTTGTTTTACATGTAGGGATCTACCAAAATTGCAATTTTGTGGATTTCATGGAAATTGTGATATCTGTAGTGCCCATAAAAGAGGGCAATGCCTGCAAAATCCATGAAAATTAACAGAAGGAAGTGTACTGAAAATAAAATGCTGGATCCCCAGAGGGAGCCAGCAGGCTTTACTACACTGTGGCCCAGCTACGAAGGGCAGTTCAAGACGGCTGCCAGCCCTGCCTCTCACTGCTGATTGGCTGAAAGGATTGCCAGTCATGTGGTCCTGCCCCTCATGATCAGCCCACGAATATGGCAGTCAGCCCCACAATCTCCCCACGAAATCAGATGGATTCCTCCTTGAGTTATGTAGACCCCTATTTATATATGATGATAAACCTCTCTTTAAAATTCTAGATCTGTCCAGAGTTACCCCCTCCAAGTGCTGAAAATATTGTCTTGATCATTCTGCATAGTATTACAAACTATGCCTTTCTAAGATAGCCATTTTCACCTGCACTTAAAACACTGCATAACTCCAGGAAACAAAGACAACAAAACCTTGATTTAGAATAAAAAAAGCCCTATAAATAATTCAAAGAAGTGTGATGCCTTTGATAGATGTACCCAGGAGAATGTCCCAAACTAAAAATTCAGACCTGCACTTTTCAAAAGTTCAGGGAGTGTTCAGATCAAAGGTTTGGATTGATCCATTACAGTGAAAGGCACCAAATACAAATTTGGGATTTAGACTAGAACCTTCCAAGATCTGAGAGTGCTTGGATCTGAAGTTTTGGGTTGAATCCATCTCTCTGATAGCTGAGTGATGTTATTAACAAAGGAGACCCACAAAATCCAAGATTCCTACTAAATGAATGAATATACAAAACATAGAGAGAATTATTTTTATAATTTCATATGACACGATGTTTCTACTCCCTTTATTTTTTAAAACAAATTTACCTGGAATACTTGCAGGAGAAATTGGACCAGAACGTGACTGATTGCTTCCAACAGGAGAGCCTACAGGGGAAGGCGATGGACCACCAGGGATGCTGGAGAGATGTGGAGAAGCATGAGGTGAAAAAGGTGACTGTGCAGGGTTGCTCTGCTCCCCCTGGCTGCTTGTAGAACCTGATGCACTAACTGCTGAACTCAGTGTTGCCTCCGTTCCAGTGGGCAAGTCATCAATGGAGCCAGATAAATCCTGAGAGGGAAAGAAAAAGAAAAGGATAGAGTAGCAGTAAGAACTAACAACTGAACTACAACACCTGAGAACGGACAGGCAATGGACTTGCAACAAGAAGTGAGAATGCTACCTACAAAGTTTTAGTTACCTAAATAAATCGAGGCAAAATTTCCTCTGTACCAACAGAAAGATTTTAATGTTTTCTACTTGTGGATTAACTTTTTATATCTAAGCCCACAAATTCTTGAGGACAGCAAAAAATAAATAAAAATGATGCGCCATTTCAACTTCCCCTTAGTATTTTTGCATTTAGAATTATATCCAACATACCCTATTTACTTGTGTAATAGCCAAGACATTTCTCTTAAAAGGTATGATTTGCTGAAGACTGGAATGCACTCACATGGGAAACCCATGCCACTTGCTATGTTAATTCCAATCCATATTCAGTCTCATCTGCAAGATCATGCAAAATAAAAAAAAAAGTATGGGTGGATGTTCAAACACAGAATTACACCATTTGTTTAGCAGCAGTATTTCCTCAGCCTTGCTGGAATGGGTGCATCCTCATTTTGAGGCAATTTTTTGGGAAAAAAGCATGGCTATTACATGAGTAAATACACTAACTTTGCCTAATTAAAACAATCATCAAAATAGCAGGTGAGGGGTATCAGATGTGCAGTCTTGTAATGCTTTTATTCATGCCATTACGTTTTCAGATGTGATGCAGACATAAAGCCATGACTTCATTTACAGACTTGGCTGCACTTTTTTCAAGGGTAAATAAGTCTGTTCTAGTGTGAAGGTTTAAATTCTAATCTGCCTAACTACATTCTGCCACCCTACAATCCGCCTTGAATTTCAGCTGGACACACTGGTTTTCACTTGCTTCCTGAAGTATTTCATGCTGTGGCTGTACATTATTGAACAACTGTCACAACTTATTTTGGAAGTGGTGGTTAAATGGGTTCCTACTCCAGCCAAATTTTACTTACTTGGACCCTACCTAACTGAGATGTTTGATTATCTGGAAGTTGGGTAAGCCCCCAAGAGTTATGTCACTCCTTGGCTCAGTGGGGTTAAATTTCAGTAAACTTAAACAATGAGACTTTGTATAACACGGCAGGTAGATAATCCAAAGTTTTCAGTAGAAGTGGGAGTTCCAAAAACTCCAGTAACTTTATGTCAAAGGATACCATTAGATCAGGGATCGGCAACCCCTGGCATACGTGCCGAGCATGGCACGCAAGGCCATTTTGCTTGGCTCGCCGCAACACAGCTGTTTGGAGCCTCCCGGCTGCAGCCGGCCCCGGCTCCAAGTAGCTGCTGCCAGTGATAAGAGTTCGGGCTGCTCCCAGCAGGGCAGCAGCTCCCCAGAGCGTTCCAGCTGCCTGCTGGGAGCAGTCCGGGCTCCCAGCTGGCAGCAGCTCCCCAGAGCCGGGGCCGGCTGCAGCCAGGAGGCTCCAAACAGCTGTGTCAGGCTCCGGCATCAGCTCCGCACTGGCGCATATAGGCATGCCTCGGAGTGGGCAGTGGGGGCGGGGCCTGAGGCAGCGCAGCCCTGGTCTCTCCCCCGCTCCCGGCACAGGGGTGATGAGCCCGGCGCAGCTGTTTGGAGCCAGCCTGGGCTCTGGGCAGCTGCAGCAGGGTGAGTGCAAACAGCTCCACCGGGCTGATCAGCTCTGTGCTGGCGGCGACTGCATTGGCACCTTGGAGCAGGCTGCACTGCCCCGCTGTCCGCCCTGAGGTGCCCGTGCAGTTGCCGCCAGCATGGAGCCGATGCCAGAGCTGTGCAGCCCAGTGGAGCTGTTTGCACTCTGGCTGCTGCAGCTCCCCAGAGCCTGGGCTGGCTCCAAAGAGCTGCACCAGGCTCATCACCTCTGTCCCGGAAGCTGAGGAGAGACAGGGGCTGCACTGCCTCAAGCCCTGCCCCCACCGCCCACTCTGAGGCATGCCTGCACGTGCCAGTGCGGAGCTGATGCTGGAACCTGACACAGCTGTTTGGGCCTCTCAGCTGCAGCCGGCCCTGGCTCTGGGAACCTGCTGCCAGCTGGGAGCCCGCAGGCAGCTGGGACTGTGCAAACCCTGTTGGGAGCAGCCGGGGTAGCTGCTGGCAGCCACAGAGCCCGGACTGTAGGGCAGAGGCAAGGGGCAGTAGGGCTGGGGGGCAGGAGCTTTGGGCGGGGGGGGGGGCAAGCAGGGCATCCTGCCATGTACCCCTTACCCTCATTTTGTTTTTCTGGCATGCTGGCACTCCGGCACCTTCCGAGGTACACACTGTGGTGTTTTTCGGCACTCCGGCCAAAAAATGTTGCCTACCCCTGCTTTAGATGCTTAAAAACATTTAGGAAACTCCAACATCGCAAAAAGTCATGGAAACATTATGGTTGCAAGGTACATGTTAGTGTATATTTCTGTTACCTAAGAAAGATACAATTCAAAGAGACAGCTATTTTATACATAAAGCAGGTCAACTCATGTGCCATTTAATGATGTTAGACCTCCAACAGTTCAAATAATCAGGATGACACAGCATTTGCTGAATGTAATATCATTTGCGTTAGTCAATGGGAGTCATATGAGTAAGGTGTCCCTGTCTTGGGGGGGTGTTAAGGAAGAGATAAATTACTGATGTATAAGATCAGTCAAATTTTCAGAAGCGAGGAAGATTTCAAGACAGATTTATTGTTGGACTAGAATGTGAAGCAGTGTCCTTATAGTAACAACTTTGCCTTATCTCTGACTAGCCTCTTTCAAAATGCCCACCCCTCCTCCTATGAGAGCTGGAATTTTGTGAAGATTGCAATTTGTTTCCAAGTTGCATAAGCTGAAGGGCAAAAATGAATCTAAATAACCATTAGTAAGTCCAAAACACAACCTGGATGCTAGACTCAACCTCTTCTTGTGCACCGGGAGAAGTACTAGCTATGATCATGCCTATATTTCCCCTCAAACTTGCTCCCAGGTTGACAATTTGCAGTCCAGCATTCCAAATCCTAATTTTTGTATAAGTAACTTTGTGACCTTGATTAACTCATGGCTTTGCCTATGAGCACAACATTGTAGGTATATTTCTCATTTTGCATGCAAAAATGAAAATCCCGTTTGAAAACAGGAAAATGTATGTCAGCTCTGCACGGATTTTACAGTCAAGCTGCAAACACTTAAAAACAGGAGTGAAATTGTGAAATTGGCAAAAGACCCTTATTTCTGTTGTTTCAGATTTAAAAACACGTTGATGTCCTTGAAAATACTGAAGAAAAATGACAGTGTTTTATACATTATAGAGTAATTATAGAAATCTTCTATACAGAAGTGTATTTGCTAAACAGGAAAATAATTACTTAACAGGTACAAGATATGTAAACACTGTTCTTCACAGAGTAGCCATCCCATTCAAAAGGCAACTGAGACGTGTTAACAATTTTAGTACTGAAAAAAATGTTTCATGAAGCCAAGAGGAGTTACAAAAAATTAAATGGGTAATACTGCGCATGAGAAAATGATCTGTAGTGCTGGGGTTTGGACAAAACTTGAGAGTTCACCATAATATAACTATTTATCTTGGGCTTGCTGAGTATGTGTGTGTATGTAGTGTGGGGACAAGAGTGAAGTTCATTTCTTCCATCAGATTGCATTACAATTTATCATTTTGCTAATCCCCCATGGGGGTGGAGTGAGTGACAAGTCCCAGGCATTTCCTCAAGAGCATGCCTTCCAGGGATTTCTCACAAACCTGATGCAGCTCATTCATAAAAGTAAAAAGGGGCTCATGTGATACTGCTGTGCTTAAAGAGCTATGTCCAAACCCCCCCCCCCCAAAAAAAAAAAAAAAAGGAACCAACAAGCTCCAATTGCACTGTGTTTTATTTCAGCCTGACCCTAATGATTCACATACGCACACGCAAAGTGGACAGAATGGCTGGATTTCCTTCTAGGGACTGCATGTTGTACATGGACACTTCACATTTCATCCAGCCACACAGCCACGGCCATTAGCATAGCATCAACGTGCATCTGGGTAAGCAAGAAATTTGATAAATTCATAACCTCTCTCACAAGAATGAATAAAATAGATGTGTATTACCCACACGGCCATCTGGGTTATACAGTTTTTTTCTTGTGCTACAGTGGGCTGAAGCAGAACACAGCCATCCTCAGCTATTCCTACTTTGTTACTTTGCCAGGGGCTCTGTGAATTTTTTCTTTCAATTTGATAAATTATTTTTAAAGGAACAGATGTACGGAGATAGATTTAATAAAATAATCACTGGGTCCTCCATCAATCCCCTGAGGCATGAGAAAGTGAGCAAACAGGCCCATTTCAGAACACAGGGACTTTAGAAATAACCCTGCTACTAGAAAAGCTATTTGAGAAAATTACAAAAAGAGTATGTACACAGCATCCAGGGAATATGAGCAGAGGTCTTCTTCTTGTTCTAATATCATCAGCTTTTTAATGCTTGCTGTTTCCACTGCGTAAGAGAACAGTAATAAAGTAATATGTAATTTTCACATTACAGACATTTATATACACATTATGTGTGCATATATATTTTATATGTAAATTATATAGATACACTTACACATACTTAACATATCCATATGCAAAGCTATTTAAAAACCTGCTAATAAGAGACGTTCCACAGCGGTTTAAGCATGCAGTCTAGTTAACAAAAAAGCTCTGTAACTAATACTTCTCTAGAGGACAATTTAGTCAGCAGGGCACCAACTCTATTCTTCTTTTATAAGTACTATCAGATCTATGATGCCTGTAAAGAACAGAGAGACCTTACTTACTGCATCTCATTCAAACCAAGGCACCTTCAAGCTACAGTGCTTCCATTTATCTTGTTGGAAAGTTGGCAGGTTAGGTAATTGCAGGGATTCTTTTAAGGGGCTGAAGTCCCCATACCCCCAGGCATGCCTTAAATTCTACCTCTTTTTCAGAGGCTTCATCTGTAAAGCACTCACTTCTCTGAATAAAGCATAGCAAATATATTATTGCCAAAAATCTCTCTTTATACACACAGGTTTGTTTCCTGTAGGAAAAAAAAAATCTTATTACTGCTATCTACTGTTTAAATTAGCTTTTCAATGCAGTGCCAGGTCTAAAGAAAAATGAAGGATGAAATATAATTTTCTGTATCTTCTGCCACATATCCATGCCAAAATGCTGCATTATCTATATCATTCAGTGCATCATATTATTCAGGACATCCCAACCACTTCTCAAAGCTAGTTTCTAGATAATACCTTGATTCTAAACCCAGCTGTCCCTGTGTAGGATTTATATCTTTTAGGTAAGTGTGTTATCTATGGCTATCTTCCCTTCTCCACTCACCTTCCACCCATGCACAACCTTTATTCTTGTCCATGTGACAAGTACAAGAGCTAAAATGAACAGGATCACATTGTGCTTAGGATTATAATGTTATGCCTTCCTGGTGGTATGATCTTATCGGACTTTGACAGGAGAGCCACTCTTGAAATAGAATGCCGATTTACAATTGTAACACAGCCAGCAGGGGAAGTTGTAGGAAGTAAACTGCTTATAAAGAGCCAGGAAAGTCAAGGTTACTCAGCACTGAAACACAGGGAAAAAATAGTCACACATATATTATTTAATAATATAATGCCCTTAAGGAACAGTCCTAGAAACAAAATAAATAAAATCCAACTGAGAGAGAGAGAACAAGAATACTTTAAGCTAAGTTTTGAAACATAATCACTAGGTATGCTGACAACATTAGGACATGGATTTCTTAGTGTGATATCTTCAGCCTAAGAATTCTTCCCAAGTCTTATATTCAAAAGCTTTGTCTAACTTTATCCCAGCTACACAGTTGGTCCAATAAAAGATATCATCCTAAGAAATCCTTACCTCGCATTATTTCTAGACCATCACAGCTACAACATCACTCTTACACTACAGGCAACCCCTGCTTAGTGCTCTTAACTGGTTCCTGAAAAACCAAGCGTTAAGCGAAATGAGCGTTAAGTGAAACCAAAAACATTTGACAACCTAAGATGGGTGACCGAGCGCGTTATAACAACACTTGCTGAGCGCTAAGTGCAATCAGGTATCAATTTCAAATGAGTGTTGTAGCAAAATAGCACCAAATGAAACAGTGTTAAGCAGGGGTTGCCCGTACTGTAACATTAGGACGCTCCTTGAAGAACAAAAGTTTATGTTGCAAATACGTCACTTACCACCTTTCTTAGGATTCTCACGGCAGAGATTAATAGAAACAATTAATTACTGAAAGTATCTCTGGCCTATGATGCAAATTCTGAGCATCTTCTGTGAGGTCAATGGGAAAGAGTCCAGAAACAACCCCCAGTAAACAATCAGCAAGCACCTTGCCAGATGGAGTTCTCTGGTCAAAAATTATGGCTAGTATTTAACTGAGTTTCCAGATCTCTTGCTCAGACTTAGTACAACACACATGGCCTGAGACTCATACAAGTTTCCTACTGTTGTCAAGTTCTTTATCCTCAAAAGGCAGAGGAAAAATTATCTTAAAAACTGGCACAAAAATATAAAATAGATATACATATGCTCTTCAAGAAGCTTGAAATCAGAGGCTCTATCCTACAATCAGAATCATTTAGCACAAACCCTATGGGTAAATGCAAAGGCCCGCAACTGCTGATTTGATTACAGCCTCAGAGCCTGTATTATAAATTAAGTCCTTCTCACAGTCGTTTTAGCAGTATTAAAGATTTTATTGCTAAAAAGATAGGTTTTTCATATCAGATTCTATCTCCTTATTAAGATTCTCTGCTTTAAGGTTCCAGTTACTCTCTCTCTTTAAATATAATATATATAAAATACAGATCCATAGAGAAGTAGATACACACATTTTACTATTGTTTTGGAACCATAGGGGACTACAAACAATACACTCTATAACTGAGATTAACTTTGAGCCAATGATTTGGCTGACAAACACACACACGCACACACACATGCACAAAGGAAAAAGCTACAATAGCTCTGTTTAAATTTCAAGATATTTGTAAGACCTCTTTTCATCACAAAGAAGCCTATAATAGTGTGTTTCAAGAAGTCTTCCAAAGGCCCTGCTGGTCACATTGTCTAGACAGCAAGTGAGCTAACAGCCTCAGATTTCCTGTGCAACTGCAAAAACACAGGCACAGGAATGACGGAGGCCACGAAGAAAAAATGTTCATGTCCCAATGTTAACCCCCCTGAGCAGGTATCTTCTTTCTAAACTATATGTCATAATACTTAAGCAATCATGCCAAAAATAGCGAAAAATCTTATCTCAGAGCACACAGAGAGCCCTCCACCCACCCTCCCCCTGTACAAACCACCATTAACTAGACTGGAAAGAACACCAGCCAATTTGTTTCCTTACGAATGAGGCTATTATACTATTTTTGTGCAAGGCGCTTTCAACATTGTACGTAACTCTTTGCCTAAGTAACCAATGCATGGCCAGAAACAAAGGCCCTTCTCTGAACGCTGGTAATTCAGTGTTCATTTCAGTCAAAGGGTCCAAGATCACATCCATTAACAAATACTTTCTTCTAGGAAAATGTAGGTATCTATAATGATAGGCCTCCTTCCCTCCCCAATTTCCTGCCTCAAAAAATACTATAATAAAGAAGGATCTGTTCTATATTAAGAATTCCTTTATAGGACAAACCTAGGTGTTAATAATATTTGGTTAAAGGTGCTATTCACATATAGTTAGTCCTGGTACTTCAGACCATCTCATTTCATTCCACTTATTATGCATTCTAGTTTTTAACCAGAGGAACTGTAATCTGTACATACTAAGCTATTCATGGAAGATTCTAAACCAGGGTAGTTTTAAGCACCTGGTGCAAAACGTTAGCTTCTTGAACTAAATATAGAGATAGTAAACAAAGTAGTGTGAAATATGTGCCATTTGCTAGGGAAACCCATTTCCTTCATTCCACAGACCACAGGGGCTTCCTAAAATACTTCAGCAATTGAACTGTGTTCTTAGGCATCCTACTAGCATTAAATATTTTTATTTCTAACAAGTTATGTAGAATAGGTTCCTAAAAGCACAGACTCCTTTCCCACAAAGTCCTGTATTAATTTCAGCAAATACACATGTGTAAGCAAATGCCAAAAATGTCAATGCTCTGACTTCTCCTTTTTCAGCTTGCACAAATCCAAGTGGAATTCTGGAACTAACATGATGTAAAGAAAATACAGACATTCCACTTTGTTGCCTGCCAAGTTGGATCTATTAGTAGTGCGGAGGTTGCTGTTGCGAACATTTAGGTTAATTTTATACACACACACACACACATATATATACACACATACACATGCACACACACATATACATACATTTATATAATTTTATGTGTCATATCATTTATATTATATACACACACGTATATACACACTCATCCCCCCCTACACACCCACATATATATAAATCAATCAGGTGGACAGAGAACAAAGATTCCATCCTGGACCTGAGAAACCTTCCTGATAGGAGGTTCACTGAAGGCAGTATGTTTCAATAATGCTTTGATGAACTAGTGTTTTCCAAAGTAGTGTTTAGTTGAAATATTCCTGACCAGATTCAATTATTAATGTCTGCAACTTATGCAAAGCAATAGAATCCATGCTAGATTCAGCTTCTAGACAAGCAGAAAAATCAGAAAATCAGGATGGATTCTATTGACTCAGGGTGAGATCATGAGTCCAACAAAAGTCAATGTGAATTTTGTCACAGACTTCAGTAGGACCAAAGTTCCCATCAGCAAACAAAAAAGATCCTAACAGAGATTCACTGCAAATCAGAGAAAAACAAGTGTTCATGTTATTTGGGTCTCAAGCTTGCAATTTGATAAACACAGATAGACCTGTGGAGTGCATATGTGTATGTGGAGTCCAGATGACTTCACTTTCACTCGGCACACGGGTGACAAATCTTGGGTCCACATTTTGGCTACTCTGGCCAATCCAATGTGTTATCCTGCTGACAAGTAGTGATCAATTTCTGATTCTTCAAAGCACTAGAACACCTGCAATACGCTTGATTATTCTGAAAAGTTTCTATATTTGTAAAACAGTGTTTATATTTGTTTAATAATTCTGTAAGTGACCAAATAGAAAAACTGCAATGGTAGAAGTTCACTGTAATTCTCATGAGTAAATAAATCTGAATCATTCTTGTTCAAGCATCTGAATTTTATTATTGAAAAATATCAATTTATTTCCTAGAAGTTAGTCCTAGCAGAGTTCTCTGTGTAATAAAGCCTGCTTGTATTTACCTTTCTATATTTTTAAATACAGATTTATAAACTGTTCTTTTTTAAACCTTGCCATCTACATGGATATGATATTTTACCATTAAAAATACTAGTGACAAGATTGGCAAAACAGGAATGGATACAATGACTGTAATTTCAACAGTTTGCACTGGTCAGCAGAGTGGTCCCATAGGTTTCCATCAACAACTGAGTTATAGGGAAAAGAACTGTATGAGAATCTGAAATGAAATTACAGCTTCAAGAAACCATATGGAAATATGACCAGCTGTACACCTCAGTGATGATATTCAGTATCCATCATTATGTGGTCCATGATTCTTTGACAGTTAATGAGAAGGGGACTCCTGAGGTCTCTAGATGCATCAAGAAACCCTCCTAATGGCATAAAAAAGTTGACACTTTACAAATATCAACTCCCATGTATGAAACGATAAATACTAATGACCCATATGCTCTCAAAGCAAATTGACAAAGTCTAACAAGAACTGTAAACAGGTAGGATTTAGGGCTTGTTTGACAACTGCACTTTTTTATACTGAAAGTAAACAATAAATCTGTAGAACAGAAAAACAACAACACAACATCTCTCCAGGTACAAACTTCACTGTTTATCTCTGAAGTGGAATGCTTAGCACGTAGAAATTCTGGAAATAAAATTTAAAAACAAAAAGCCATGAACCCTTAGGAGCCATTTATTTCTTTAACACACTAGCAATGAAATATTTTCAGCAAGCAAGTCCTGTAGCTACATCAAATAAATTAGCAGATTTTTTTTTTAAACAAATTGCCTTAAGTCCAAAGGGAAGACAGAAAGTTGTGTTTGTACAAGAGCAGTCTACTAAAACTTAGTTGTTTTGACACTGTTTCCCATGCATCATTTTCTCAGTGTCATTCTCTCTCACACATGCAAAGATCAGGCTCTCTCCCTTTTCTGTACTGAGATTAAAAGTCCTGAGATTTTGAAGAGCATCCTGATACTGTGAAAAATCCCGCAAAAGCCTAAATCTCAGGCTGAAAAATTAGAGGTTTCACAGGTATAGCATGTTTTATTTCAGTATAACAGAATGTGTTACACAACCAAATTTACAGTATGTATCCACACAAAGTGGTGTTAATACCCAAGTAAGCTCAAATATTGAAAGCAATCTAGGCTTGGTAGTACAGATCTCTGCCACACTAATTTACCCTATTTTTGTCATTCCATTTATGATCCTCTGACCCAAAACACATTTAGGAGTACTCCGACATTCCGATACAAAAGATTAGCTCTCATATACAATTTGATGATGAGACTTCAATTTGTGGGAACAGAAAAGCACAGGCAAAATAGGTTGACCAATTCTTGTAAACAAAACTCCTAGTCTAGTAGTAAATTGGCCAAATAACAGGTTCTGATAGCCCAGAGCTATATTTAGCCCATAATAGGTGATATAAACCAGGGGTGTTAAACTTGCAGCCCATGGGCTGGATCTGGCCTGTGGGTTGCTGAACCGGCCCCATGTGCTGGCCCCGGCCCTGTGCATTTCATGTGGTGTGCAGGCTGGACCTGCTATATGCAGCACATGGGGTGAACCAGGGGTCCCGGGCTGCATGTAGCATCCTAGACTGACCCCTTGTGCTGCTCGCCGTGCCAGGTCAGGCCCAAGTGCTATGGGCAGAGCATGCCCAGTGCCACCCCTACATGCTGCATGCACAGCAAGTACCAGGGACTGGCGCGTGCTTTGTGTGGGATGCAGGCTGGATCTGGTGCTGTAAGTACTGCACATAGGGTCAATTCTGATCCAGCCTGTGAACATGTTCACTGCATCGCCCATCTCCCTGGAGAACATCTGTCCAAACTTCCTTGGACACTTTCTTTAAGAAAGCAGACAAGACTCCAGAAATACCTGTAGCCAAGACTCCTGAGAAAACTCTAGCCAAGAACCCTTCAAAAAGTCCAACCAAGCCCTTCAAAAAGTCCAGCAAAGTCGCCTCAAAGAAGTCCTTCCAAATCAATATGATTGCTTTTTACAATATAAATACATGAATGTAGCTATATTACTCATCTATAATTGATTGAATACAAAATTCTGGGTTATTTTTGGTGAAAATAGGGTATCAGGTCTTGGTTCAGGAACGAATCCCCCATTTATAACATTGTTTCCTATGGGAAAATTGGTTCCGAGTTGCAACTTTTCAACTTAAGACGTGGTTTTCAGGAACAAAGTGCGTCGTAAGTCCGAGGACTGCTTGTATTATGCTATGTCACTGCTATTCCTCAATTCAATAAAATATTCAATATATAATGCAAAAGATAAGGTGAAAAGATTACAAATATAAGAATTCTGATAAATTCTCATGTTCAATATTTGATTTAACTAGAGGAGCAGAGAGGAACACGATATACACAGCAAGGAGGAGCACTGTTTTAGAAGGATGTCTTTTCCATGAAACTGAACAAGCAATACAGGGTCAGAAGACAATATAAAAATAGTGATAACTACCACCAAGTCACCACACAGGAGATAGTGCCAGGGATATAGAGAAAAAAAGAGTGAGGGGAGGAGGCACAAAAGATTGACTGGGGCAGCTCACAATTGGGGCAAATACTGTTGCCAGCTCACAATTCTTTCTCAACAGTGACAGCAGACTCAGCCCCAAATCTTGAACTGAATGGCAACTGTCATAGAGGACCTCATGCTTTGATCCTCATACAAGATCTCCTGCCTCCTCCTCAGTTTCTTTCATTTTTCAGCATCCCAATTGAGTCTGTACATTAAGTAACTTGTAAAGTGCATGCAAGCAGGGGTTGAGCTAGTCACAAATGCACATGCAGTCTACTCTTTTCTGATGTTAAAAGAAGTTTATGGGTCACAACAGTGATGATAAATTATTATGTCTCAAAAGCTTTGTTCAAACTCTCTCAACTTTTCTTTTCAAGTCATATAGAGAAAAAGCAAGTGTAAAATCAAAGAGAGAGATAATAATAGGAAATAAACTTTCAGATCTTTTCCATCAAATGCTAGATAGTGCCACCTACCCTAATAAACCAGAATTTTGAAACACACGTTTCCTTATAGTAAATATTCCTTTCTTCAGGAGTGTCTGAAGCATATATTGTGTAAAACCATTCAGCTCCAAGAATGGTGGGATACTTTGATATGACTTGGTTACAATGGATTTGTGTAAAATTCATAAGCCTTTAACATCCCTACACAAGTTTGAAATGGTTTCTGAAATCCTATGGAAGTGTCTCAGGACTCAGATTAGTAGGAAGGATGCATTTTAAGATTTCCCTTTGTCACTCATACCTTTTGAAAAATTCTAAAAAAGGAAATGTTCACAAAAAGGGCATCTATAAACGTACACTATGTTCTTCCCAACTAGGTTTTGCAAACTATCCAGGCAAGAAGTTGTGGGGTGAAGGAAGTATCCTGATGTCATAACAGAAATGGTATCTGTCCCAATCACTGGATGTTCATGTAACATCCATCCAAGAAGTTCAGAGTTTAGATGTGCTCTCAGATTCCAATTGGGGAGAGGAAAGTAAAATAAAAATATACTGTAAAGACACATGAAGCCAAACAGAATATGCAATATAGAGAAATAAAAATATGGTATTCTTCTTTATCTGTTAATAAACAAATCGTAGAGAGTTAAGGATGCTCTGTAGTGAATAAGCAAACTGACCTCTCGAGTGCCTTAATGTAATGGATCTCTTGGAAGTTGCAGCTGTTTCTCCTTATCAGAACAAATAAAGGGAACCCCAAACACTTCAAGATAATATTTTCATTCTGGTTGTCTCTACATTTTATCTAGGCTTACAGAAGGAGACTGGGGACAGGGGAAATACTCAACTATCATAAAATGAAAGAATAATAAACATTCCTTGAGAGGTTTACAAAGAAAACTATGAAAGGCACTGCAATATAAAATATTTGCAAGTGAAGTAGAAAAACACTTTTTTAACACCAAGTACTATTCAACTTGTGCTCTATTCCAAGTCCTGTAGGGCAGCTCTTAATACTTACTGCAGAGAGATACAGTACAGGTGCTGCCTGAGCATCTCTTCTAGTCTCTGGATGGTCTGTCAGGTCAAAGAGATTAGAATTGTACAAGTAAGGCTCAATTTCTCTCTTTTTAGTTATCCGCCTTTTGACTATACACAGCTCTGACTGAAGAACCATCAAACCAGACTCCATCATCATCATCATCATACTTTGAATTATTCACATACAGACCTCAAAAATATCAAGAATGATGCTGGACTTCTCCACACCTCTCTTAACAATTCTGAAGTGCGCTTTTCAAAATAAACAAGCAGGGCAATGTAACAAATAGATTTATGAATTAAGTATAGGAGAAAGAAAAGAGAAAAAAAAACATGTAAAAATTTCAACAATCATGCCAATCTGTTATGAGCTGAACCACTGCCAGTTAGTGGGCCTCAGGGCTCAATAGGATTTCTCAGCACAGTGCCAAACTCCAGCAATATTGTTATGGTTAGAGAGGAATTTCTCACAAGAGCTAACAAAGGCAGAAGGTCATAAATAAACACAGCAGGATTGCCTTGTCAGTTCTCATTATTAGCGCTGCAGGCACTTGCTTTTCTATGAGCTGCTCACAGGTTCATTTAAGTGTAAGAGCTCCTCCTCAGAATTTCACTTACTTATAAATAAGGAAAACATTTCTTAACTCCGGAAAGAAAAAACCCCAAATACTGTATACCAAAATTATTTTAACAGATCTGCACACATGTGCTCACACACACCAGACTGAGAAAGCTTAGGCAGAGCTAACCCAGAACCGTAACATCCTTTTTACCTAGGTCTTCATTACATCTCATAGGCCTCTGTCAGACTTCAGCCATAATGAACAAGAAGCTGTACTTCTTACTATAATAACGGTCATCAGAATTGCATCTGGGCAGGAAATGAAGCTGAGCTCCTAAACTGATCCTGACGTGCATTATAATACCAGGAAAGCACAGCTGTATGATCATTACTGCAATTATAAAATGTCACTTAGTGCAAACTTTCTTTTGCTGCAGAGTCTGAAAAGGGGTGAGGATGTAACTATTGGTCTTGGGGGATGCCAAAGTAGAAAAAAGAAGCGAGAAAGTCATTAAAGTGTCAGGTACTAGGTATTTATCTTCTGATAGAAATAAGAAAATGGCTAAATTAATATAATGTTTCTTTTGCATGCAGATTCTGTGAAGAAGAATTTGGGGAGAGGCAGAAGACACCTCACCTCACATACATGCAAAAGAAACCAGTGAGGCGTAAGTTTAATGTGGTCCATTTGCACTGAGCCCAGGATGAGCATGTAGAGAGGTTTTCCAGATCTGAGGTCAAAATCAAAGCCGGCTGAGGACATCTGTTACAGAAATGCAACTATGCTGGAACAGAGCAGGGCTTTGCAACTTTTGGGTAGTTAGGGGCCACATACTGTGGACCACAGGCCCAAGCACCACTAGCAATGGGTGGCCCTCTCCTCCCCGAGGCAGCCCAGCTCTCCTCCACTGCATGCACAGCACCTCTGCCCCTCCTGGCCACACATGCCGCCCACCTGTATTATGGGCAGCCAGGCTCTTGTCTTTGTCACATGTTCAGCACAAGTACCTGTCCCAAGGAGTGGATGCAGGAAACAGAAGCTGCAGGAGTGTGGAGGAGCTGACTAACCCCGCCACCACAGCAGGAGCAACACTGGGGGATGCGGTGTGGAAGGGGGCCATTGGTAGCTGGGCAGGAGCCTCTGGGCAGCCATTAGGACAAACCTGGAGTAGATGTATAAGGACTTGGAGAAACGTGGCAAGCTCATGACTTCACTAAAACAAAAATAAAAGACAGACAGGCCTTTTGCCAGTCTATTATCAATTCAAGGATTGTAATATGGCTACAGATATTTAATACTCTTTATTATATCATGAGGGCTTTGATAGAACAGCAGGAAGGACATTGCTCAATCACACCTCCTAATGAGAAGATAATAGGGAAAAGACAGAAACACACCACTTTTCTGCAAACGGTACAGTGCTCCCCTCTATTGTTTCATCCTACCTTGACAGACATTAAGTGAAATTAATTAAAGGGACATATCAGCCTTTTTAAGGCCTGAAATTTGACCCACATTATCACTGCGATGATCTAGATCTCATCTAAATTCTTGGTCTTTTAAAACATAAATTCTACTGACTACCAAGAAAAATCACATATACTACACAGAGACATTGTTTAAGAAAGGCTTAGGCAAAACCATATTTTCCACCCTCCATTGCTGACTTGCCTTTCTTTTTAGACTGTCATCTCCCAGCTAAGGCAGTTAGGTTGCTAATACTGATGTGTTACAAAAGGGGATAGTGTTCAGAGAACTGCTTCTCTTAATACTGCAGCCATTCATTATGCAACGCTCATTATTAACCATATCAAAATGTGGAGCAGCCTCTTCCAAACAAAATGCTCCATAGGTATACTAAAAAAGAATAGCAAATCAGTCCACACATTTTCTGTATTGAGACCAAGGTTGTCTTTTTGTAACAACATTCCTGGCTACCCTGAAAATGTGTTTTGAATACTGCGTATTCTGTAACAAGGACAGCTGTTAGCATCAAAGCAGGCCATTCTTTCCATTCCAACAACTGGTATGCAAGGAGCTATTTTCTAAACTGCTTAGCTGTTTAGGTAAAGCTGCTACTAGACACGGAACTGAAGACATTCCAAGAATAGACTTCTTTCGTTACTGCAGCAAATGTGTTCTTCTCAGCTCCAGGTTGCTTTTACAGGAAAGTGCTGCTGGAAGTGAAAGAAGCAGAAATAAAAGATAATGGATTCCAGCTGGTCACTTTCTCATCTTCCTCCACCATGAGACATGGGTATAGTCTAATCACAGGATACACTGCAATGCTGCCTCCAGAGTATAGAAACGGAGCCATTTTTACCGTATTTTCTCCACCCACCCCTCAAACAATGCACAGGCCTTATGTTGGGAGAGCAGAATGAAGGGGCTAGGGAGTGTTTTTTTTTAGTCAGGACTGAGTTCTGGTGCATGGAGCAGGGGAAAAGTAGACTAATTCCCAGCATCACTTGCCCTCTTCTTTCTGCTCAACCAGAAACTGGAGGTATAACTTTGCCACAGCCATTGCCAAATTGGGAGCTACTCAGTCATAAGCTGCTGCCAATTCAGCGGGTGGCTATGACAGTGTTAAACCTCTAGCTTTTGACTAAGCAAAAAGGGGAGGTGAGTGATGCTGAGGGGGGAACTCCACCTCTCTCCTCCATGCCACAGGGATAGAGCCAGGCTCTGGCAGCCATCCTGGCATCCCCAAGCCTCCCTTCTGGTATGAAAAACATCTTCCTTGCTCAAAATACTTCCCTCAGTTTTGGATGGCTGATTTTTTAGGGAAAAGCTTTAGGTGGTATTCGAATAAATGCAGTACATTTCTAGGACATTCTCTTCAAATTCCTAATATTTTCTCAATTCTCTGATTTCTTGCACTGGCTTGAACTTGCTCAGTCCCAGTCCTGACACTCACCTTCATAGTGAATGTTGACAACAATTGAATCTGAATTCCAAACAGAAATAATATAAACACACATTGTTGCTATCACCACTGTGAATCATACTTTGGATGTGAATTGCAACAAAAAACCTTTTACTGATTATGTGTTATATGGCATGCTCACTGTTATACAGGCCCCAAAGACTCATTCCTTGCTCAAAGGAACCGACAATCATAACAGACAGCATAACAGTGTGTGACTAGACAAAAGTTCTATTTTACAACATCACATTTTCCTTTCTTTGGTACACGCAAATGTTCTCTTTTCCTCCTCAAAACAAAAAGGCCATATTAAACAGTTTTAAAAGATAAAAGCACTAACCTTTACATTCGGTTTGTCACTTATCCACAGGATTCCCAAGAGTAAGATATAAGAGAACCAAATTGTGAAGACAGTCCATTTTGTGAAATCATAACCCATGAAGTATACCATCTGTGATCTAGCACAGTTCTCATCAAATGATGGGTCCCTGTGCAGCTGAATATGATAAATAGTTTCTTGTAGAGTTCTGAGCTCCTGGTGTCTTTTTGATTTGTTGTTGATCTCGAGTACAAGCATTTCTGTGAACTGTATTCCAAAAGCAAAATAGAACCTAGATGTTTATTTCCTATATTGTTCCTTTCAATATTTTTTAAAACTATTTACTCTCTCAGTCACTTTCCCATGTGCTATCTTCCTTAATCAAAATGTGTTTACTTGTCTAGAATTTCTACTCAGTGGCTAATTTTTTTTAAAAAAGAGAACTGGGTTTCAGTCCACTACCTTTACCATACATTTGTATCGATTCCTTTGGGCACTATGAAATATTTAAAAAGTGAAGAATTCTGAATACAGGTCAGAAAATGTTCTGTACCTAATTAAGGCAGTAAAGTTGGGGAATTTAGTATCTAGATATCATACTAATAGGACCCCCATATTTGGCAGGGGAAGTTACTTTTCTTTAAGCACAAATTATTTTGCTCTCCAGCTTTTGGACATGCCTTAATACTATAACACTCATTGCTTTGGGAACTTTTGATAACTTGAACTTCCAATATTTTACACTGTCTGACTTGGATATTTTCTGGTTGCAAAGGAATTTTCAAGGTTTACAGGACCTCTAAATTCACCTGAGGGACCTTTTCCTCCACAACATGAAACATACGTTCTCCTGCTTTAGGCACACTACTTCAGAGATTTTCTCTAAAAGCTGGAAACATTTTATTCTGCTGCGCAATCTGCAAAAGGTCATTCCAAATTTTCATCAATTTTCAGAGTATTAAAGGTATAATTTGGAGACTGCAGTTATGGAAGGGAGAAGGCAAGAATGGGATGTGCACTTCTAGTATAAAAATGGTTGAAACATTTGCCTACTGCAGTATTTGGCTCATCATTTTTTGATAGGCAAGAGCAACAGGGGAAAGATTAAAAAAGATAAGAGTACAGATGATTCTAGGCAAATGACCCAAAAAACCTACAGAATAATCCCAAAAGGGGAAAATGAAAACGTTGACTCCTGTAGGATTGTCGGTATGCTAATTCATGATTAAAAAAAGAAAAATCATTACTATCCTATCACCACTTTAAACCAACCCCATCCGGCTTGCTTTTTTTTTCAGGCCAAAGATAAAAACTGAATTGGGCCCATGGTTTATACTGGCATGTACCTACCCACTTCCACCCTCCCTGACACTTGACCTGCTTTCAGAAAAGCAAGAAGTCCAATTTAAGTAGAAGTTCCTACGGGGAGGTAATGGTTTGACCCTTGTTCCCCCCACCACAACTGCTCCAATTCTCTAATGATTTCCCTGTAGGGTTCATTTACCAGTTCGGGGTCAAAGACCAAAACATCCGTGAAGACAAGGGGCAGCACAAGCAGTGCACGATGTATTTGAAAATAAGTGCATCATAAAGGAACCCTCCATCAATTAGAGATGGCCTTTGAATTCAAAATAAAAGAAAGCAAAGTGCAAATTGTCCCCTTCATTCATGTTAGCAAGCACAGAGATATTCATGCTAGAGAAGATATATTCTAGGTTAGGAACAGAACCAGCAGTCCCTCTAGGACAAACAGCTCTGGTTCACTTTTAAGAGAGTTGGACTTGTTTTATCACTTTTAATAACTGGAAAGTCAAGAACATTCGCCATTCCACTGTGAAGAAGCTTTCATTATTTTGAAACACTTCATCTTACACACAACATGATTTTAAGCAGTGAGGTTAAGACTATCTTTCTATAGCTGTACAGAGAGAAGAGAAAGATTTTCCAGATTAATTTCACTTTCACTTTTGAACTCTGCACTTTAATTTACCCTTACCATGAAAGGTAAAAATGTAACTTAAAAGTGTTGTTTTCCTCTCCTATCTTTTTGTACCCTCAGTGCATACAACTCCTGATTTTTTTTTTCCTCCTGCAGTCTCTCACAATGAATTACATTATTTACTTTTGAGCTGGAAGGATTTGGAGGTGTAAGTGGGGAGATAGGGATGAGGGGATGGAAAGAAAAATCTGAAACCCCCTGCCCCCCCAAAAACAAAAAGTTACCTTCCTTTTTACTCCCTTAAAGGAAAAAAAGGAAGTAATATTTCTCCTTGCCTGCAAATGTATAAATTATAAAAGCACGAACCCTGTAAAACAGTAAGCTTTGAGGGGATGCTGGTGTGCAGCAACCTTGTACAAGAGATCAAATTTTGCTGCTAAGTCAGGGGTGGGCAAAATACAGACCGTGGGCTGGATCCAGCCTGCTAGGAATTTCATCTGGCCCACAGTGCCCACCAACTAACTGTATCCCACCCAGCCCTCATGCCCACAAGGCTGGGAAAAAGGTGCCCACATATACACACCCTCAACAACATACCCTATTGCACCTTGCTCCCACTCTCATGGGCAGAAGGGCCCAGCCTGGCTAGGATGCAGCTTCTAGGTGGGGCTGCTGTTGCCATTGCTGTAGCTGCTGGGGGACTTGCTCGGCTTTCCTGGCATCCTGCTTGCTCCAGGCAGCAGGCAGGGAAGTGGTGGGGGCAGAGAGGAACTGCAGCTGGGTGGGAGCACAGAACGTGGGCCTGGTGGCAGCATGGAGCCCATGGAGGCAGCATGGAGTTGGCCAGGCATGGTGTGGGTGTGAGGGCAGGTGAGGGAGTGTGGGGGGACCTCCCCCACACTCTCCCCATGACGCACAGCCTCTGCAGGCAGTGGCAGCATCACGTAGGGGCACTCGGGGTGCTCATGCTTGGCACAGGCAGGCATGCCCAGCGTTGTGCATGAGGGTGAGAAGCGCAGCCTGTCCCAAGATGGCAACCAGGGGGAAGGGCAACTATCAAGGGGCAGGGCTACCCATGCGGCTCTCAAAAGCTCACCAAACCTCATTAAGCAGTTCTCCATCCAAAATAATTGTCCGCCCCTATACTAAATACAGCACCAGGGACATATTGTACCTACAGGGCTGTGGCAATCCTTAAGCTAATGGTTGTAGCTAAGGATTTGGAGCGCCTTCCATTAGTGTTGGCTAGTACCACTGCTACTCTGATCAACTGAGTTCAGAGTGGGTTAAAAGCTGCCATGAACCAAGGAGGGCAGAAATATCCACACGTACAACTGTCTTTGGGTGTTTACTGCTCTAAGTACCAGCAAAATTAAAACATGAAAAGAACTCTGTGGTGATGTGGTCATCTAAATTTTCTGTATAGTGATTAAAAAAAGGAATTTCCCCCTCCCTTGTCCATTTTCAAAGAATATTGTACAAGAGGTTACTTGGTTTTACAGGATCTCCAGATTCTGTTAGTCATCTTCCTAGACAAAATTTTCCAAAATGACTAGCAGCTTAAAATGATCAACCTGAGACCTTATTTCTTGAGGGTGCTAACCACTGTGCATCTGAAACGCAGGCCCCTCTAAGCACCCAAAATTGCACCCTTAGGCAAATGGCTATGTGCGTGCATCTCTCTCTCACACACGCATAGACTTATACATATGTGTCTGATGTTTCACAAAGAGAAAGAATGAATATAAAACCATCATTCTATCACCAAAAACAGAGAAAAAGGGGGGAAGGCCATTATTTTGATGTGCACACAAACACCGTGTGTGACCTCTTTAGGCTGCTACGTAAATAACATAACGGATGGACAAAGGTAGAGAAGCAAAGACATGGTGACTGTACCTCCTGCTGCACCTAGAACACACTATTTAACATGTGCTAAACTTAGATGGAGAACAAGGGAGACAAAATATATACGAAAATAATATATGATTTTCAGGCTTTCAAAAGCTTCCCCCCCCCCCAAATTTACAAGCTACTACTGCAATGGGCAGTCTGTCTCTAGGTGACCTTGAGATTCTCACAAACTACTTCACAATGCATTTTACTGATACTTTTTTTCTGTTTTGGCAAAGCTGAGGAATGGGCAACAAGCCTCTGAATCTAAGTGAATTGATTTTATATATCTGCGACCAGTCCAGGCTGAAACAGGTTTCTGCCACCAGCCATTTCCTATGAAAAGAAAGAATTTTGTTAATAAAAGACAAATGGATGTACTAGTGACCAACCTAAAAATCAGTGTAAACTGAATTTAAATCAGGTAACTCTTTACCAGGGTTGTTTTGCTACCTTAGCATACCTCTGTTCCCTCTACCTCTCCTTGTTTACAAGCAGCCAAACAATTTATTACAACATCCTCCTGATCACAACACTTCCACTTTCACCATTACTTGTGCTTGGGGAGCCTATCACTTGAGCACTTCATTTGAAGTGCTCTTAAACTGGATTTTCTAAAGAACAAAGCAGTTTTATAACTCTGTCTATAAAAACAGAAAGCACTTTTATCTGATAGCTTCTCTTATTTTCAGTCCATCAATAAGTGACAAAGATATGCTGCAACTGGCTGCCACCATGGAGACAGTATGTCCACCTGACCTCCTGAGGGTCAATCATATCACTATTTCTGCCTCCTTTTTTGAATTAAAAAACCCCCATAAGCCTCAAACACTCTAGCCAGTGTACAGAATATGCTTTAACGTAAAAGGCTTTCATTTTCAGGGCAACATCACTGTATTTGAGAGCTGAATTAATCAGAGAACATGATTAAACAAACATATTCTCAGCCACTGTAATATCACTAAGAGCCTAAACAGTAATAATTTTTTTAATTTCCTTCTCTACATTTACCACCATTTATATTTAATTTTCTTCAGAGCCAGCACAAGGGCACACTCAAGATTAGCTCAAGATAGTTAACCTGTCCTGCTCTTCATGTGCCCTGTAGTTCCAAGCATCTCCCAAGTGGTTTCAGTAAATTCTGCTAAATGGTCTACTGTAAGCAGATGCTGAAAGGCCCTCACACCAGCTTAACACTGATACCTTTCATAATCTTTACACAGATTTAGAGACCTTGTTTTGAGCCTTTTTTCAATTTGTATAGCATAAACACTGTATTGTGGGTGTTCCTGGAAGCAAATAATAAACGTAACATGTTTGCTTTTTGTTGTTTGGATTGAATTATTCTATGAGGTTCTCGTTAGTCAAATATGGAGGAACCCTTGCTAGGACAGCTCCCCATAACAAATCCTGCAACCAAGAAACATCTTTTCCGAGTGGTGCAGGCATGGAGTTATTAGACATGGCTTGCCTTTGTATCAATCCCTTTCCATCCTTTTTCCCTCTCAACAAAGTGAGGGGCATGAAACAGCAAGTGCGTTTCCTTTAACTTTCACATCATATTTATGGCTGCACAATGATGATACATATTTACACCACACATACAAGAGCTTTGGGCAACTTCTGTAAGGATTGATAGGCTGTCTTTATAGATGTGAACTTATCAAGGTTCTGCTTAGTGTAGGTATCCAGACAAGCAGTTGGCAGGAAGGTTTCTTTTGCACTAATTACATTCTTTTCCAAAAGTTCACCCTGCCTGGGTGTCCAGGTAATTGCAATTAAGGCAGGAATCTGGTAATTAGAAATTCAAGTGCCCTGCCAAGAACAATACACTTCCTCTTGACGTGCTGCCCAAAAAACTAATTTGCTTGGAAAGGACAGAAGCTGATGTGAAGTGGCAGAATAGATGTTGATTAAGCAACAACCACAGAAATAAATTCCCTTCCCCCCTAAAAATCAAATTCATGACGTCTCATTTAGACTCTTGGAAAGTGTTTTATTACCTCTGAAACATTTAAAAATAAATAAAAGAGCACAGAATCACCAACATCCAAACCAACAGTTTTTTCTACTTACCTACTGGTTTCAGTGAGCTTGCCTAGCCCACAATAGAAGGAACTTTTTTTCTAAACTGAAAATTGAAAAACCCTGTTACTACTGCTCTTTGCTCTCATATCAAAATGCTAATTTTTGTATCAATGACTCAGCATCTGCTGCCAGTAGACATCAGTGAACACCAAATCCTTCAGCAGGTTTTGAAATATTTTAAGCCCTGATGTGGGACAAGGAATACAGGCAAAAAGAACAAAGAAAACGAACACAGGATGATAACTAGATGCAGATAACAGATTGTCCACGGAAATAGGTATTTTTAAAAGGCACTTTTAATTAGAAATCCTGTTTGCTCTCTTCTTTTACTTCCCACTGCCCTAATATATTCATCTGTTCTGCAGCTATTTTTAACGCATTGCTTCCAAAAGAAAGAAAGAATTAAGAGGCAGATTCATCATCCACCCTCCAATCTCAGGTGAAGTTGTGTGCTCAAATACCATAAGCTACAGTAAACACTAACGTTTTGGAATATGTCCACCCTGGAATTTTTAGTCGCATTTTATTACATGTTAACCCAACTATACATTTTAATGTAGTCGCCACACAAAAATGCATTGGCCTTTGGGTGGCAACAACTAGGAACAAACACCAGTGTTGGTGTCCAGGCTACACTGTAACTAACTGACATACATTAATTTCAATCAGAATTTAGCAAGATGGAAAAAGCACTGGATATCTGTATGGTTTAAAATATCCTGTTACAATGGCTAACACTAAAAAAAAAAATTGGAAGAGCTATAAGATCTTGTATTTCTGTATTTAATCTACTCCCTATATTCTTAACTGTTTAAATATGACTGCCATACTTTTATTATGTAACAAGTAGCTGTGACTGATGTAGCACTTATAACTAGTATATTTTTACACCTACAGAAGATTGCTTGACAGCCATGTTGTCCCAGTTTACAAACATATCACATTCAAAACATCTTAATTTTTCTCTTACTTATTTTCTTGCATACAACATGTCCCCCAAATAGAGGACAAACTGTATTTTTGGGTCACACAGCACGGCTCAATTTGGCATATCGGCACTGGTGCTGTATATGTGGGTCTGATGCTGGGCACTGGCTGTGGAGCCATGTGCTACGTCCAGGACTGTGTGATGGCTCTGAACCATTTGCCAGGTCCAACCTGGCATGTGGTTCAGGAGCTAGCGTATGGGATTGGACCCAGTGCTCTGGCTGAAGACCAACCCAACACACTGGCCTACTCCAGCATGCAGTTGGAGAGGTGGGGTCCCCACAGGTCAAGAAATTTGCTGGAGGGGCACAGTGGGAAGTAGGGAGAAGCAGCGGTGGCCGTGTTAACTAATATGGCTCAGAGTCGCGACAGTGCTGTCACTCTTCCCTCAGCCTGCCACTACATTTCTGGGCTTGTGTGGAGCCCTTTTCCTGGCATATATGCTCCAATTTTTACATATGTGGTTTTGGGAAAAAGGTGCAGGTTATATGCAAGAAAATATGCTATTTATTAAAGGGCCATAGAAATAAAAGGACATGTCTAGTCAATCAAAGCCACAAACTAACGATTTTTTCAATCATTTTATTTATTTTTATTTTTTTAACAAAACCTCTGAGCAACAGAAATAAATATCAATGCTTCTGATTTATCTCATTTATTTTTCCTCTGGCAGAACTGGTGTTGTTTAGGCCTTCTGACGGGGTCAAATCAGGCCCCTTTTGGAGCTGATTGCAGATTCCCTCTGTGCATAGATCCTTCCCTGTGTATCAAGATTCCAACAGGGGGATATATGTCTAGGGAAGAGGACAGGCTGGGAGAATAGATCCAATAGCAGACATTGTTCCCTCTCTCTCCCAAAGAAATCAGCTAGGGGAAAGGACTCTAACTGTGGCATGACCTTCTGTGTGGAATACCCCTATGCTGAGGAACCGCCGGTGTCCAAATGCCCTGTCAACACTGTTCCTTATAGTGTTGCGCTAACAGGGGATAAGGGGGACCCCCAGGCAGCTGGGTGGCACACTGAATATAAAAGGCCTCTGCATGCATCTCCAGGATCTGTAGGCTTCAGCCTCTTCCCAGTCCCGTCCCTCCCCTCCCCCCTCTCTCAGAATTCGGGAGAACAACTTCTACTATCTCATCTCTGCTAGAATACTCTAGTGGGAACCGTGGAGAGAAGCCGGCAGAGTTGTCATCTCTTACTGGTTCTTGCTACAGCTTTTCTGAAGGGACAGACTGGCACATTATATCTGCAGATCTGTGCTGAAATGGACTAATTTATTTTTATCAAGTTGAATGCTGTGAAAAGAAGAAACTGACAATTTTAAAGGTCTAGAAAAAACTGGGTTTTATTAAATTCTTGCATCTGTGGTAGTCTAATAAGTTATCTAAAACAACGACAGAAATTTCTTAAAAACAGTATCTACACATGCATCTGATCTACACATGCAGCTTTAACCAGCCAGCATCCCTTTAACAACGAACTTTAATTCACCTTTGACTACATGCTTACAAACTCATTTTCCATGTACTATACCGTTCAAATACTACACAAAATATTACTCCTCCTTTATTTTCCAAAATTATGTTCATTATAATCCATTACTTGCATTACCCAGTACATTTAAAAAAAAAAATCTCAGTTGGTCAAAACTGGTTCCTATCAAGAGCTCAGTATGAAAATGCCAAACTATTATTTTAGGGATGTACTTGGTAGCTGTGGTGGTCTAAAAAGAAATGCAAAACCCTAGAGCTTTTTGTTCAGAGATGATACCTTTTATTACACCAACTAAGAAAACACCAAAAAATGTATCTTTTTCTGCAAGCTTTCGGGCACACGCATCCTTCCTCACGCTCAGGGAAAATTAAAGGTGGTAAAAAGTCCCCATAGGTAGCAAATAAACTTCATTTTTGAAGAGGAAGCTAAAACTGTTATTTTTTTCATTAAGACTTACCCCTCCTATGAAAATCATGTTTGTAGGAGAACACTCTATTTGGATTTAAGGCTAAGTCAAGGGTGGGCAATTATTTCAGGCGAAGGGCCGCTTACTGAGTTTTGGTAAGCCATCGAGGGCTGCAAGACAGGCAGCCAGGGGCAGATAAATATTACTTTTCTAAATGTTTAGGGGTTCCACAGGCTGGGTGGAATGGCCTGGCAGGCCGCATGCGGCCCGCATTTTGTCCACCCCTGGGCTAAGTGTTTACACAAGACCTTAGATTTAGGCAAAAATATGCATGCGCATAAATGTTTGATGTCTTTGGGCCTGGATCTCCATTCTTTCTGTAATGAAGTTGTGGGGGGAAAAACATTCTCTACATGAAGAGAGATATAAGTTTGTATTCAATCACTCAAAAAACCTGTTATCTCTACTGTTGTGCTGTGTTTCCCAAATTGTACTTCCCTGTCCCCAGAATCTGCTACTACTACTAAGCAGTTATCTAACACCACAGGCCTTAATGCCCAGAACCAAGAATTCATAAAAGTCAGGAGTTTCTGGTTCATCACCCTGTGCTCTGGCCACTAGAGCTTCCAAAAAAGCATAAGCAGGATTGATTTTGGGATTATAAAGTAACAGAAACATAACACAATTCAAATGTGCTTCATAAATTGAACCTAGAGCCTTTTCTGTAAAATGTACATAGAGCCCTAATGGGAAGCTATGAAAAGAAAAGGATGCTTTGAAATTCTCAGGATTTTCTGTTTTTTTTTGTTTTTATAAAATGTTACAAGATCAGGTCTTTTTCTCTTTTACTGTTTTTTAAGTCTATAAAATTAACCAGATCTACCATGAGCTCTGTTTCCTATTACCCCAGCGGGCTACGAAGATTCCTCAGATCATAGCCAGACATAACTGCTGAAGGAACAAGCTGAGATCATCAAAACCTTATGACTGAAACACTGAAAACAAAAATAAAATGTACAGTTTTCACCGCCCACCCCAGAAAGTACATCAAGTGCACAGTAAGAAAAACCTACAGTAAGAAATTACCTCTCACACGCTGCAGCAAAGCCTCAGGAGCTAATAATACAAGAAATAAAACTGCTGTTTTGATTGATAGATCCGTTAAAGATTCTTATCACTTATTTCCAACATTGTCAGTCAAATATGTTTCATCTTTTACCAGTCACAAAATAAAGTTATTTTTGCCTAGGATTCTAAACTACAGAGAGTCACATTTAGGGGAAAAATAGCCAGATATAGTCTAAGCCAAATAGCAACTGAGGATAAATATTTTTCCACTGGCCTCCCAAAGTATTAAGACAATGTATAAAAGACATGAAGGGTTATAAAAGACAATGAAGGGTTAATTGTTGAAATTAATACTGCATTCTGTTCACTCTCTCTTTCCTACTGATCACAGGCAAGGATTTTAAAGCTTTCTATTTTTTTAAATTAATCTTCCCACTCTGCAGTTACTGTATGTACGTTTTAGGGCAGGGGAGTGGGAAGGTTAAGTAGGAATTCTCAAAAAGGCTGTCATTTTTAGCATACTTTAAAATAGAAAGCAACTCCATGGGTGTTATATATATAATATAGATATGTATATATGAAGTCTCTATATTTTCATTCAAAGGGTAAATACAGGTTGTGAAAATGCTGACAGACAGCACTGCTTTGCAATCATATAAAAATAAAAAGTTAATTTATTTTTCTAAGCTAAGCTCCATTTTTAATGAATACAAGATCTGCCATCCAGCAGAGTGATTTCACTGTTACAGCAGGCAGCAAGGTACCTGTACAGGTTTCCCTCGCCAACTACGGTTTTGAGTATCCACAATTAATACTCTATATACCATTTTAGCTAGCATGGTATACAGTTTTGAGTAACCACGGTTTTCCGTGGCCATGCATCAGCCCACCACCTGCCATTTTCTCCATAAGCTTTCTGTCTTGCCAACCACAGTTTTGTCAACCCCTGAACTTTCAGGAACCTAACCCCAATGGTTGGCGAGGGTAACCTGTACTTCACAAGACACAATATGGTTATGGTTGGGGCATAATCCTTTTTAGGAGATTTGGACCAGAGAAATTAAGACCTTGATACTGATGATGGTTATTTATTGATACAGATATTTACACATGTTCATAAACTTAAGTAGATGAGCAGCCTCACTGGAGTCACTTACACATGGCATAAGACTGAGGCAAACAATTTCACATGTAGGTAACTTTACACACATTGGTAGAACTTGATTCATTTCCTCTCTTTCTGTGGGGTCTTTCATAGATCAACCATGTCAAGAAAAAAACTTTAAGAAAACGGTGACTGCAAAGGCACAAAACTTAGCAGTGAGGTTTGGGGAAAAAACACAGTGCCTACTATTATTTTTAATTCATCTTTTGAACATGACCAGATATTAGGTATGTGTCTGTTCAGACTATTTCTGCTGCTTTTACACTGTCCGTGTGTAAGTCACCTTTAAAGACCTGTTTTTGCTGTGCTGTCTACTGTGAATCTTATGTATAAAGAAAACATTATTTCTTTTTCTCTCTTCTATAACCTCTATTTAACATGTCTCTCTCAGCTTAGACTCGGATCAGAACTATGTTGGGGTCCTTAGGACTAGATTTTAAAAACCTTATTCCCTGTCAGCTCTGCATGGACATTAAAAATCCTGTGGCACAAAGGTTTGACCTGAACTCAGCACTACCGTGCAGCTTGCTGTGTGCAAAATGTCTGCCATGCTACTGAATGGCGGCTGATTTCAGGGATGTCATACATCTAAAGGGAAAGCTGCTTGGGTCTATCAGGATGAAAAAGGGCACCATATACATTCAACACATTACTGCAATGAAATTATCATTTTAAATAGACTCTCTCTTGCATCATCTTAAAAAGACAGTTAACAACTATATAAAACAAAAGCATTAGAATACTACACCACTTCTTTCTTCAAAGATACATAAACTCTGTCAAGAGGAAACCAACCCAGCATAAAAGCTACATCCCTTCAAGTAATGGAAAGGTGCCAAGGTGCAACTAGAGTACTTGCATTTTAGAATGGAGCAGTCATTTTACAAAAATTATATTAACCAGCACACAGCAATATAAATTACTCTATAAAAGCAGTAAACTGCCTTATAAATTGCTCTTTTAAAACTAACTTAACAAAAAATAAATATTAAGTTAACAAAGGGCTGCACAGCTGTAAAATATGCTGCCAATTCCTATGGTGATGAAAAGCAGCCATAAGGAAACTTCAGTGCATTACAGAAAAAATGTGAAAACAAGGTGCCAATTATATTCGGTATATTTGGGGGAAGTGCTCAGCCCCGGCAGAACCTACTTCAGTAAAAGAGTATTGCATCTGTCTAAAGTTGACATCTGTTTCAACAGGCGTGTTTTCCTAGACAGATCCATTACCATTCAATAATCTGTTTGAGAGCTATTTTCTGAAAAAAACGGTACTACACTGGACAAGTCAGTCTTGATGCAGCTCGGCTGGCTGGTGATGATGACCCTGGAGGGTCATTTCCCCCAGTTCGTAAAAATGCAACCCCCCAATACCCACCATCCTTTTTCTAGCATATCATCCATTAAAGCTATCTGGGATAACATTTCCCATTTATCTATACCAAAAAAGCCACTGGAAGCTTCCAGAAGCCCCAAAGCTTGCATGAGACAACTGACATGAGTCAACTTGCATAAGCATCAAGGCTTAGGGGAGGATTACTATTTTAACTGCATTTTTAAATTAAAGGGAGGAACTCATTACTAACAGGATGTCCCCATAACCATACAAACTTACGACAAAGTCTAAACACAAGCCTATGACACGCACAGATAAGTTGGTAAAAGTCCAAATATTTTTCTAATAAGTGGGTAAAGGCTTGTCTACTTACGCCATAAACAAATAAGGCCGCAAGGAGAAAATTACAATGGTTACCTCCATTATTTTACTGGAGTAATTTTTTTTTAAAGGATACAGTGCATAATGACCTTCCCACCCAAAGGGTAAGAGCTTTGTCACCTGTGAGTTATTTGTATACTCTTGCTAACTGTATTGTTACACTTCTCCAATCATTATGAATATTTATTTTATCTCACCTCTGTATGCTCTCATTAATTGTATAGATACACAAGCACACCGAGAAAAGAAATGTGTGTGTGTGTGTATTACACTCATCTCAGAACTATACACACAAAACAAAATTCAACAGTACAGCATCAATCTTTAGAAATAATATTTTAAGGTGCTTTGAACTACAATTGAAATTGAAAAGGCTCCAAATCACCAAATATCATCTAAAATAAAATCAATTTCGTTAATAATGATTTTTTTGGCAGAGAATGTGAACCTACTGAACATTTTTTATCATTATTACTATTATTTACGGAACACCAAACTGCAGTTTTCCCTTCTACATTTAAATTATAGAGGTACCTGCCTAAAAGATCTAGCCTTGTTGTGTTCACTTCTATCTGCCGCTTCAGTTTTAAAACACATTTTCCTTTATTTCACTTTTCCACAAGCCATAAAAAAACTCATTTCTAATTCATCCGTTCGTTCAGCTTAACCTCTCTTCTCAGCAATTAAAGCACTCTGCGCATCCCTCATCTATCACACAGCCAGCTAAATAATGCATTGCGTCCTCCGCTCATCTTTTATCATCCCAAATGACAGGTATTAGCATATCTCCCCAGTCAATTACAGTGCAGCAGAATAATCACAGCATAATTGGGCGAAAGCCACTCTAATCACCAACCCTGCAAACTTGCAGAATAAAAACTGAGTGGCAGTTCAGACAGGCCTTGCTCTTGTCCATGACTCTAGCCAACATGCTTGGCAGGTCTCCATTTCCTTCTGCCTTTTAAAACTTATTCTTCAGGGGTAAACTTACCCGTTTAAAAAAAAAAAAAAAAAAGGCTATACATCCTAATATACAACTATTATTTGCTAGCAAGTGTGTGCATGCATATGATATTGTATTTTTTGACCTTCAGATCATACTGCAAGGTTGCACTTTTTAAATAAACTTTGGAGAAGCACATAGTTGTTTGAGGGACAATTTCTTAAATTTTATTTTGTATTTGAACAAGTAGGATTAAATAAAAAGAAGAACAAAGAAAAATTTGGTAAGCTGCTGCCTTACAGAGCTTTTTTCTTTCTATTAGTTCTACTTCCTAACAACTGGAATGGCTGCAGCCTGGGACAGGTACCTTTGAATTGTTTATGTTTCAAATAGGAGTTCAAATTATTATTCAAATTACTATATGTATTTGAACTGTAAGAAGCAAGGAATCGGTATTTCCACTGGTAGCCAGATACGGGAAAAAGGGAATATCTGTCTCTGATGCCCAACCAGAAGAAACAGGAGGGACAGTGATGCCTCCAGGCTTACAATGCAACCATTTTGTTTCTGCAGCCTAATCCCTAAACATATGTGGGAGGAATAGTTACAGATCTGCCAGCCCTGCCCTGAACACCTTTCTGCCTTGGTACAAATAGGCCAGTTGGAGCCTCTGTAGTATGGAGAGGCTTGTGAGACCTATGTGGCTTATGTTCCTAGGAATCTGCTCCTCCTGCACTATGGAACAGCAACAGTTCTGGTCAGTCCAGGGCTTCCCTTCAATTATGTTGGTGTAAGAAGTTCTGTTCAGTCACTGTGGCTCCCTACACAACATAGTTTATAGGTAAACAGCCTATGACAGTATACCAGGGAACGAGATACATACTTAAAAATAACTCTGATGTCGATAATACTTAGGGGAATATATGCATGAAAATGTCCTATGCATTATTAACTGGTAGGGAAAGTGTTCTGCATTTTAAGGGCCAAATTCTCTTCTTCACAATATGTAAATATGGTGTAACTTCACTAACATCAGTGGATCAGTGAATGTCAGTAGTGGTATGCAAACAGCAGAATTTAGCCCCAGTTTTTTAGATGTAGATGTTGTTTCCTCTATTTGCTATTCCATACAAAAAAGAAAACAAAAACCATGAAGAACCCCCCCCGGGATTTTACAGTCAACTCCAACACTATAATGCCATCCCTAACAACAAAGGGAACTGAAAATTGCGTGTACTCTGTAGCAAAAGTGAATTTTACCCAAAGTGAGACAAACTAAACTTTATGTAAGCAAGCTCAGGCAGACCATGCCTATACTCTAACCTGAAGCCAGGGTGAGCCCCTGCAGTAACCCTGACTCCACCTACGGTGAGCACCTCTTTATCACGCATGACATGGTTGGGATTCATTCTATAAATATGGTGCCTGAAGCTGTTTCACTGGCACATGCCCACTCTTACCCTTCCCGTGGCCACTGAAGGACACTACCACAGAGCAGAAGTGGTGTTGAGGGTAGTGTGCTGACCTCTGGCACAAAAGGGATCATTTGCACGTTTGGGACTCTACGGAATAGGGTTCTGATACATTATTTTAACCAGAACTTAAAATCATTGCTTTAAAAAGCCTTTAAGTTTTCACCTTAATCCTACACACTCATTCTTTCTAGCAATTTTCCCCCACAAGCACTTGTGAAACTCAATCCTGGTGTAATTGCTCTGAAGTTACACCAGATGAATCTGATACCTGGTGATCTTCCCTTGTCACCCTTCCCTCTCCCCCCCTTGCAATGAAGCCCAAAATGACACAATACTTTTTGTTTAAAAACTTGATATCATATCATTTCTCATCTCACACCTTTGTGTGCTGGTATGATTTGAGATACTGGAAAAGGTCCAAGGGACCATTTGATACTAGATGCAGCTGTACAAGCAGTAGGAAGAGCACAAGAGTCTGAGTAGTCATGAATGTAAAGACCAGTGCTTACTTGCATTGTGGCTTCAATGAGGCCCAAATTGTGCCTTCTACTTCCCAGGTGTTGGGGAACCTTAATGTAGCACAACTTGCTGCTGTAGTTAGACAGCCCCTAGAGGAAGGGGATGAAGATGCCAGAGGTCCATGTGCCTTGCACTCAAGAGAGATCTATGGAAGCAGGGGACATGGATCCCATAATGCGTGTGTGGGGGGGGGGGGGGGGGGGAGTGACACATGACGACACAGACACGGACACTTGTAGTGAGAGGGGAAACAGCAATGGATTGCACAGGGAGCAGAATGCCGAACAGCAGATTGGGCAGGTAAACTGAATCAGAGTGGCACTTGGGGAGGATGCAGAGCTTAGCTTGTGACATGCCTGCCAAAAAGGTTGGCCCCCACTGCTGTAGTCCTTTCTCTAAGCAGGGAGAAGTTACAAGGTAACAACTCTCTCATTTCTCTCCAACCTCTCTCATTTCAAAAACAGCTAACACATTTACCTAATTTCTTGTTTAAAAATTACGTGTGCATCAGCTATAGGAATAATATTTTAACTGTATTTTTAGAACAGGACATTATTTCCCGATACCCCTTCCCTAGTCTGTTTAATTCATATGGACACATTGAAGCCTCTTAAAGCTTCCAACTTACTGGCCCTTGCAATGCCAGACACTTTGATACTCTCAATAGATTCAACGAAACTGACGTGACTTGGGGAGAAGCCAGTCAACAAAAAAAAGCCATTAAAAAAATTGGCTTTAAATCTTGGCTTTGAAGAGATAAAAAGACTTTAAAAAGGCCGCAGTTTTTTTTCTTCCTGTGAAGACTAGCTTCACTCCTCCTCTCCTGTATCAATCCCAGAAAACTGCAGTAAGCCTCGCTAATTGCGTCAGAGCAACTCCTATTGAGGAAACCAGTAAGCTAGATGTGATCTAGGAACCAATAAAGTCTACAAGACATTGCTTTTTTGACAGCAAATTTATTGCTAGCTCTTGAAACTTGAATTCTTCATTTATCTGCACAAAAGAAACAGCACAGCATGAGCAGGAATGCTGCAGGCTTCCCTAACTGCCCTGCCAGTGTTTTGGGGAAGCATTTCTCTGGGGAAAGGGACTTCTGAAAGCAAGAAGACAGTTCGAGTCCTAATGTTTACTGAATGTTTTTACTCAAATTACCCAATGTTTCACTGGTCTCATTTACACTCCCCTCATACAAGCCAGATACTGGCAGTCACTTTTTTTTTTTTTTTTTTTTTTTTTTTTTTTTTTTTTACATAGATACCTTGTCCCTCAAGAACAGGAATAAAACCAATTCTAACACTCCTATACTATGCAAGTCCGTTGCAATTTCCAAATCAGTGAATCTGGAAGATGTGAAATATCTAGGAAACTGTTATGTCATAGTTATGACTTTTACACTGCTGAGGTTATATTCTAATGTACTAACAGCTCACTTTGTAAAAGCCTGTCTTCTCAAAACCAAACCAAGGAGTTTTAAAGTCTGCTTACAGTGATCCCAGAAAATAAAAAAAAGATAACAACTGTAAAAAAACCCCCCACATTAATAAGTAAACCCCCCACCAACACAAAACCAACAAAAAACCAAAAAACCTCCATTGTGAATTACATTGACTCATATTGCAATGACATCTGACTCAGTATCACATGATCACATTGGGTATATTACAAAACAGGATATAATTAATATAGTTAAAGATTAATAATGCCAATATAGCACTATATTAATGAGTTGGAGATGAGCTAACTTCCTCATGTATATTAAATCTAGGGTTAAACAAAAGAACCAAAGGTCTGGTTTCCTACTTAGTCTGGCTCTAGATCCACTGCTCTTGTCTCTACAATCTAAAGACTATTGTATTAATCCATCTGCAAGTCTCACTCCTCTGGAATACACTAATGATCTGGTATTGATCAGTGCCTCAGGGGACGGCATAAACAAAAAAATAAGAGTCCTAAGAGCCTTTTGTAGTCTATCTGATCTCAGAGTTCAACCTGGAGAATGTCATGTGTTCTTTTTAACAATGGTCCATGATTCCTACACAGTGAACAACTATACTTGGAGATTAATCTGGAATGATTAAGTGGACCTGAACTTTCCCACTTAAGTGGAGAATTGCCTTGAGAGAAGCTGAAGCCCTTAATATAAACTATTACAGTCCTACTAAATCCAGTGCCAAAGAACAATGTCAAAGAATGGATTCACCTAGACACCACTACCTACAACCTAATACTTCAGGGGAATGGATGGTGCCTTGAAGTCAAGAAAGTAGCTCACCTAAAACCATTCTTTAAAGCTCGCTGTTTGTGAAAGAGTGCCACCTTACCTGTTAACAGTATCCAGGACCTTGTGGAAACATGCAATTTACAGTGGGAATACAAGCAGCTCTGAGGGCAAGGTCCCAGAATTCACCAGTGTTAGGCAAAAGAAAAGCAAATACTGTATTTTCACTCATACAACGTGCCCTGGAATAAGATATGCACCTTGTTTTCCAAAGGCAGAATGAAGGAAAAAAATAGATCTTTCCTTGTAGTACGTAACCGAATAGCAGCAGCTAGGGAGCTGAGCCTGCTCCCTGTGGATTCTGCACAGAGCTGCTTTTGCTTTCACCCAGCAGAAGCTTAAATGGCAGAAACTGCTCTTACCATATTCCTTGCTTACAATATGAACCCAAAATTGCAGCACCTGGTTTTTAGGAAAAGTGTGTTATATATGTGAGAAAACACAGTAATATCTAGGATGAAAACATGTAAGAGACTGGAGGACAAAGGGGTTTCAAAATGGTGTCTCCTTCCACCTCAGAATACAGAATAAATGTATTCAATAATGATGCTGTGAGCACCAATGGATCAGTTTTTACTGAGGCTTCCTAGAGAAGCAGTATCTTAATGCCCTCAAGCTCTATGTAGACTTCCTCCCAAAAAGGGATTTCTAAGACAGGGTGTAGTAAATATTATTGTTACATGTTGCAACTGCTTCATGCATTCTAAGATAAATTCTATCTACAGTGCCCATTCGTCCAAAATGCAGTAATAAAGGGACAAAACAAACTATGTGGCATTTCAGGATAAAATATTACTGATCTCATCTCTGCAACAATACAAAATTAGGTAAACCAGACCTGGTTTCCATAAAAAAAAACAAACAGTTATAGTAGTTGATGTTATGGGATAGTTCAAATTTTAAAGAGAGAGTCTACAGGAAGCTACAAAAAGAAAGGTAACATTAGAAAATTCTTGCTTAACATTAGAAAGAAAAATTGAGGACTTGATGGGAACTAGAGTAGATAAACTGTTTAGAGTCTCACTAGGAGCCAGAAGCAAGGGACTTGAAGAGAACTACAACTTATGGGTGTTTATACACATGGTCCGGGAGTGGGGGAAGGGCACTTTAATTAGAGAGGCTCCGAGAGCTGCTCTAATTAAAGCGTCAGAAGCATCTTGTGTATCAAAGTCCCCACACTTCAAAAAGGCAGCGGGGGCGCTTTATCTGAAGCTCATCAAATGAGCTATAGAAAAAGCGCCCCCACCACTATTTTGAAGTGTGGGACACTGATGCATGAGATGCAGTAGGCTGCTGGAACACAGCAATTGCCATACTCCAGCAGCCTCGATTAATCAAGTCTGCTCCGACATGCTGGAATTACAGCACATCACAGAAACTTCCCTGCTCATGTACAGGTGCCCTATGAGTCCAACTAGGACAGAAGGACTACTGGCAGGACAGATTTGCCTGGCTGTCTAGCAGGACAGCGGTCCTATATCCAGAGAATATTCTTTAAGCATGTTACAAAATACCCTTTAATACACTTTGCTGAAAATCTTCCAAACATAGCATTTTTATCATGGCTTCATTATGTAATGTACATGTTATGTTTTACTAGTTCTGTTGCCTTATCTGTATACTGTTATAATTACCAAACACCATGCATTTGGGTACATGTTCAGTTTTGTCAAGCTTTTCTCTGTACTGTATTGTTATTCCTATTTTTATTAAAATATTTTCTCTCCCTTATTCCAACTTTTTTTTTTTTTAACTTTTCCTTTCCATATTCAACTTGTCTTATGCCTTCTTTTATCTTTTCGAAGAATCTTATAATGATTACGCTCTCATGACAAATGTTCAATTGACATGACAGTGGCTGGATGTGCCTCCTATGACCCAAAATAGAAATCCCTCAAGCCTTGATAAATAGCATAGATGTAACATACTAGCAACATTCTGTCACTACTGATCTAAGCTGAAATGAAACCAACAAGCTATTTAACTTCAACTCCTTGTATCAGAATTTGCTAACACCACTATTAATCCCGTAAATTTGCCAGCTCCCCTGTAGAAAAAAATAAACATTTTTGTTATTTTCTAGCCTCATCCTACTCATATGGGGAATATTTGGTGAGATTAAGAATTAATGGTCTCTGTGGCATGGAATATAAATTCCCTTGTCTGATTCTGTGACTAACCAATCAGACTCTTTAAAATTTTTGGCAAACCCCCATCAATGAATGAGGGACAAACTTCTCACAAATAACATCTTTTCTTATCTACACTAGAGAAAAAAAGCTTGAGGTCCCACCAATAAACCCAAAAAACAAACAAAAAATGCCACATTTCAGTTACTGTGGTTATTATTGCTTTGCCATATGAACATTATGTCATTTTACTCATAGGGAAATACCTGCATTCATAATAAATTCACTTGTTCTCTTCCTGGGGGCAGAGGAACAGAGAGAAAGCATGCACAAATGAGCAAACGTGTAAACAAGAAAATTTATATACTCTGGGATCTAGTATTTTTAAAATATATGCAAATTCATTAATGTATATCATCTCCAACAAAGCAAGGTTAACAATACTTTTTGGTCCAATATTTTGATCTGCAAATGGAAACAATCTTAAGGGAGTGAGACAACATTGGTAACAGGATAACTGAATCCAAAGGACAAACTCCTCTTCAGAGGAATTATTAAATGTCATTTATGACAATCTGGAAACTGCATTCCAAGGCATGCCACAGCTTCAGAATAATACTCTGAGGTGAAACAGACATTAATCACACATGTCCTTTATTGAGACAATCTGATTTTACAAAACAAGAGTGGTAGTATAAAAACGTTTAGTTTGCTTTAAAACACTTGCCATTTTCCAAACCATATATATGTGCAAACATATATAAATCGGTGTACAACCACTCATATACACAATCCCTTTACCACAGTACTTCCTAAAAGTGGTTTATTGAAGTAGAAACATTTCCCCCTCCCAAATAAAAATACTCTTTTAAGCATATGCATAGGCATTATGTTCTAAGATAAAGTACATTTTTAAAATATAAAACAAATTTTAAGTATCACTCTAATAAAGTCACAATCATCAGTACTTCTGGTCACAGTCTAGGAAAAATAGGTGCATCTAGACAAGACACTTTATTGCGCAGTGACTAATTTGCTGTGTAGTAAAGTGTTACCATCTACACATGAACAGCAATTATGGCGCAGTAAATTACCAAGCTTAAATGCATGTGTAGATTGTGACGTCAGGATCAAAATGAGCCGGAGCATATTCAGTCCCACTAATTGCATGTGCAGACATGCCCAATGGGAGGTAAAACTAACATCTTAAGTGGGGCACTCTAGTCAAGAGTAAATACACTTTTTGCCTCCTTTACCACTTTTTTCACATAATGATTCTAAAACTAGACTTTCCCTTCTTTGCTGAGCCATAGTTGATGCTTTCTTTAGAACCCAGATTTATACCATAATCTACGTAATTTCTTTCCTGCAAAGTTCTGCAGAAGCTGTGCTGTGTGTCCTGGGGCACTTCTGAGACCTTAAAATGTCCTTTGTCTTGGCTCAGTGATATTTGGCTTTAGGCAATTTACAGTGACAGAAACTTCAGAAACTTGACTTCACCTAAAACTTTACTACTATTGTTATTTAACAGTCCATATTTGCATACTGGACCCAAAACTCAGAAAACAAGGCTTTGATTCTGCAACTACTTCAGGCCACGCACAGTTTACAGATATGAACAGTCTTAGTGAAATCATATAATTACATACACACACAAGTCTGGACGACCAGGGCATATCTATGCAAACAGCTTCCTTAATGAAAACATTACAGTTCAGTGTACACAGAAAAGTCAGGAAATTCGCAAGGTTTTCATATCAACATAATATCTGCAACCCTGCATGCACATTTCACAGCATGAATCTTAATATATGTGGAACAATGTCATTTTAATATATGGTGGGGGCAGCCATAACCCTGGAGCACCAGCATTCTTAAATACAATCTTGCACTGAATGCATGTTTTGTATTAATTTGTTTGTTATATGTGTGTCAGATAACATCATGACAGAAAAGAAGAGAAATAAGGCAACATGCTCACAAACTGGTTAGTCCAGCTGGCAAGTATTCCCACTCCTCCTCACTGTGCCCAGCACATTGCATGCTCTCAGTGGCAGAAATTCTCCCAGCCTCCACCTTCCTCTAAGCCAAGTGCCATAATATATGCAAATATGTACATTTCAACCTACAGATTAATGTCTGATCTGCTCACACAGTCAAGTGGCTTATTCAAATTATGTGTGCTCTGGGGTTTTTCATCCCAGAATGTACTAAGGTTGTCAGGACTTGCAAAATTTAATTTAGGAAAATATATATACTTATATAGTCCCTGAGCCCACAGTGGGTAGCCCACATGCATATATTACTTTGTGTATTTTTAATATATACTAATTTATCAAGACTAACCCACAAAATTTAAGTCAATCACCAAGACAGCGAACTCCAGCCACACTCCATATACCAGTGGTCTGCAATATGTGGTCCACAATAGGCATCTGTCCCGCAGAACCACTGGATCTGGCCCACAGAGCTGGAGGGCTTGGTCTGTGCCTCAATTCGTAGTGGGGCTGGGCAGCTGGGAACTGCATCAGGGCCACCGTTGCTTCTCTCCATCACTCCCTTGCTCCCTCCTGGCTGCAGTGTGGGCATAGTTACCATACAATGGGAAGCTACATCAGGGCCAGGCAGCTATTAGCTATAGTCCCAATGCAGATGGGAGGTAGGGGGAAAGTGGGAGGGGACACAAGCAATGGTAGTGTGAACATAACTTCCAGCTGCCCAATACTGGGTCAGTTCCCCACTAGCTGGAAGTTGCACCTGCGCTGCAATGGGGAGATGGGGGGGAGGCTGGGAGAAGCAGCAGTAACGCAGGCATAGTTCCCAACTGTCCACCCTAGTGGAGGCTCAGGCAGATCCCCCTGCTGTTAACCTGCTGCTGAAGCCCCCAGACCATGTTGGACTGGATTGGGTTGTCAGCTGCAGCACTTTACCAAAGGCCTGGGAACACGGAGGAGTCCTGCAGTGTACCTTGAAGTTAGCAAATCCTGATGCTCTGCTGAACTGCAAAAAAGGAGAGTGAGATGCCATTCTAAAAGCCCCCTTTACTTCTAAATTGGCAAACTCTGAACTCAGACACCTTTGCTGATCAGTACTTTAGCAGCACAAACTTAAAATAAGCATAGACTATTTTAGCCTGGAGGAAAACCTCCAGATCTCACAGGCTTCTTTCTGTTCTCACTTAAAGATGCTCAGAGGGAGAAAGCATAATCCTTCTCCCAACCCATTAGGGTCTGTCAGCAAGGCCCCTTTGGTTATGCATTTCAAATGTTGCACAACCTATGGCTCCAATTCTATGTAAACTTAAACACCTACATAACCTTGTGTACGAGGAATCTTACTGACCAATGGGGCTTCTCATGTGCTGTAAGATAAGCTTATATATATAAGTGTTTTCAAGGTCAGTGCTGACACCCCAGAGTACAGTACAGACCACATGAACTGAGTACACCATCTAATTACCATATAACCAAATAATAAAATATAATTGATGGAGATGGGGAAAGAATGTGCAAAAGGGGGGGGGGGGGGGGGAGGGAGATGGAGAAACAATCCAGGAAATAAGAGGATATAATCAGGATAAATCCTTTGGAAAAGTTTAAAATTTTAAGCTTCACCCAGTAGCTAACAAAAATCATGCCATGGTGCATTAATCTTTTATGGCTGTAGTTTGTTATTTCAGATTTACATTTTGTCAAAGTTAACTATGGCTTACCTCAAAACATGCTGAAAGGATATGTTTAGAATACATTAGCCCTCTAAACATAAAACAGAATTCACACACAAATCTCAAGTCTAACTACTGAACCTCAATCAGAAATGTTTTTTTCTATTTTATATATGTTTACCTAATATATATCAGCAGATATAAAACTGCAGTGACAGCTGCAATAGAAAAAAAAATTCAGACAAATAATACATTGTAGACTTTAGTGATTGCATAAGGACTGCTATTGTTGGAATTCAATAGTTTCTAACATAACAATCCCTTATGGTTTTCTGGAAAGTTTACCTTTTAGACTAACAATTTGCATTCTCTGCCCGAAAATGATTTTTTTTCCAGAAAACTGGGGCAAACCTCTTCAGTCTTCTGATCTGGGGGGGGTAGGGGGACAGAGGAAGCGGGGCACAATTGCTCATTTAAACCAATTCTTACTACCTTTTTTTCTTTGCTGCAGACATGCAATAGAAAAACAGCCAAGTCTTTGGATTTCAAAAACACAATGGGCATGTTTCTCATTTAAGATTAGGAATCCTGTTTATTCAAAACCATCTTTTTCAAACCAAGCAAAGGTATGACCACTGTGTAGTGAACATATGCCTTAAGATTTTTTCCAGTACTCCCCAAAATGTTCTATGTACTGTCTAAACAAAGGAAGAATTTAGAGAATTTCTTTTAATGTACACTGAAGACCTAAATTTCACTCTCATTGAAATCAATTCTATAGTACAGTAATGTTATTCTACCATTAGTTTTAATGATTTCATGATCTGCTACTCACTGACATATGCGCTGCAGATGCTCAACCAACTAAACAGCCAGTTTTACCACCCTTGCTCATATGGAGTTTATCTTATTCACATGAGATGGTACAACTAAATTCAACGTGGTTCTTCCCATAATTATTTTTCACTGTCAGGAAAGGGTGGCAGAGTCAAGCCCAATGGGCCTATGGTGACAAACGTATTTAAGACACCTAACACCTATTTAGGAGTTGGGTACCTAAGTACTTTCTGAATGCCAGCCCAAGTATTCACTGGTGGATTCAAGAAAGGCTGACATGTCTGTGGTAAATCTTGTGGAATGCCTGTAGAACAAACAGTTTACAAACCAAACAGTTGTACAGAATAAGAGAGAACATCATTTTTCTTTTCATTTTTCCCCTTACTTCTTAAAACAAAGAAAATAATTAGGAACTAAATGCAAGGTACAAGGCAAAAAAATACCAAGGCCAAATAGCTAAAAAACAGAAAACCCTACAGGAACCGCAGGAATTAAGAATGAATGGAATGCAATAGCAATGAAAATGTGGACAGTGTTCAGTATACATATTGTTCTGTACTCTGGTGATTCTATTTGAAATTTGTGACTACTGTTTGCATCATAAATGGTGAAATTCACAACAGCATGGAAAAATCTGTACGGTTCCCTGGCCTGTAGGGGATGAGAATGGAGGTGCATGTGGAGCAGCTATACAGAGTTTCTCTGTCCCCTTCTTTACCTCCATGGCTTTTGAATACATTAATACTGAAAAGACAAGGCACAACTATTGCATTTATCCCGATAATAAATACATAATATCCAGTGACCTTAAAATCCTGGTTAGGAGCTGTGCTGCCTGACTGTAGGTTTGAGTGGCAGAGACTCATGTAGCCCATACAAAACTTGAGTAACTGAGGCTTATATATGGGACCAGGAGCACAAACTTCACTGAGGGCTTAGACAGATTTTACTTGCGTCACACACTATCTACTGTTTTAGTGTGACAAAAAGCCTGAGGCCACTTGTTGAAGCTTTTGTCCCGCTTAAAGAATTGGCCAATCTGACCCCCAAAAGGTGGACCTGCAACAAATTTAATGTGTATTCCTGTCCACCACAACCCCGTAAATCCCTGCTCTCCCTCTACCCATTCAAAGGGGAGGGAAGGAAAGAACATAGGTAGCTCTCTGAACATGCATGTAGCAGTGAGCTGTCAGGGAACCCAGCGCACACTGCCCCTGCCAGAGCAAAGGGAGGGGGGTGGGATGGCATGGAGGAGGACCCTGTCAGTGCGGTGCAGCCAGCACAGTTCCAGCTCTTCTATCCATGAGGCTAACCCCAGCCTGGTGTTCAGGCCCTGCCCACAACCAGAACATGGGCAAGAGCCTGTGTTCTGGCTATAGGGCTTTTGGAACAGACCTATGGAAACAACTAAGGGTGCACCGATAGAGATTTTTTGGGCTGATACTGATAGCTGATTTTTAGTTAGCCATACTGGCTGATACTGATCCGATACGCAGCCAAGCAGCGTCCAGCTGGCAAGTCTGTTGCGGGGGGGGGGGGGGTAAGGGGCATGGAGGGTGCAGATCGAAGCTCCTGGGGTGAGGGTTGGGATAGAGCTGGGACAAGCACTGCACAGCCAGGACAGGGTGTGGGACTAGCTGTGCATGCGGGGTGGGGTGGGTGGCTGCCACCACTATGCGCACCCCAGGAGGGCATGGGGGGGGCAAAGCAGCGCTGGGCTCTTCCTAGCACGGGGCTGGGCCAGGCTGTGCTTGGGGCAGGTGACAGTGGCTCTGGGAGGGGGGCTGCAGCCACCCCAAAATTTGCCACAGGCCCCCCTCTCAGCATCACCACTGCCCACCCCGAGCGCAGCCTGTCCCTGGCCCCCACTGGGAAGAGCCCAGCTCCGTCGCTTACCCCAGCAGCAGCATGCCCTCACCCTGTGGGCAGATCCAGGGGCACACCCCCCCCATGACCTCCTGGGGTGTATGTAGAGGAGGAAGCCATCCCCCCACATGCCCTCCGGACAAACTGCTCATGGCTCTGCCCCTTCCCCAGCCCTAATCCCTCCCTCACTGCAGGGGCCTTGATATGCCCCTCCCAAGCCCCTTCCCTTACAACAGACTTACCAGCCGGACCCTGCTACTTTCCATGCTGTGGGGCTGTGCTCCTGGCCACCTATGTGCTGCACTGAAGCTGCATGCATGCACAGGGGATTTATCACCAACATCATCAGCCACATCAGCCAAAAAAAGCCAACTGCCGATGCAGTCAATTTTCCTTATATTGGTGCCAATCTGATATGGGACCAATGTTTCAGTGTACCTTTAGAAACAACACTGGTCCCTGTCTCTGTAAGGTGCACAGCAGCTACCAGAGCTGCTGCCTGGTCCATGGGAGCTATTCTTCTCATGGGGCTGTAGCAGCTCTTGTTGCCACTGCCCCTGAAGGAACAGATAGTTCTCCCATGGAGATGAGAGTCCAGTTTGGTCCTCCTCTCCTCCTACCAGCCTGCCACTGTGGGTTCTGCTTGATAGTCCTGGTTACTGCCCTGGAAACAGGACCAATTCTAGGGCAGCAGTCCTGGTTTGCTCACAGTGGGGAGGGGAAGAGAGTATGCACTCTTGGTCCTGGGAGTAGTGAGGGGAAGGGGCAGGGAGTCTCTCTCCTGCAGCTGTCTTCAATTGATGCCTATGTGGCACCAGCTAGACACACCGTCTACCATGAGGGAGCAGTGAGGGGAAGGAAAGAGGGAAGGCACCTAAAGACCAGGCCGCTATCACCCCCTGGCTGGAGAGTTTGCCTTTATGGCAACTTTCCTGCACTCCAGCCCGGGGACTGTGCATGTGTGCCAGCCTGTAACGCTATTTTGTATTTTGCTGCACTACAAAAAATAACATTTGCCTAAGCCCTTACAAACAGTACAGGGTATGTAACATGGCCCAGATAAGGATTGTGTTAGAATCTGTTGATTGTGCGACTCAAAGCCCATACTAATTAAGGATTTCCCCACCCACAAGTAATTCTGTATTACTGACTAAATTATAATAAATAAGGAGAAACAGTTTTCAAAAATTTGAAAGAGAAAATGTGTAGAGGTGATTTAAATTCACCTAGGGTGTCAAACATATGGCCCACAGACTGGATTTGGCCTGAGAAGTTGCTTCATCTGACCTGTGTGGCTAATGAAAGTTGGAGGCATGGCCCACAGGGGATATGGCCTGCTGCATAATCTGGAGCCCTGGGGCTCTGATGAACATGGCCCTCAGTGGCAGATAGGAAAGCATGGGCTGTGCAAAACAGCCCTTAGTTGCCCTGCAGGCTGCAGCCTCCTGGCTCACTGCTGCTTGCAGTGCCTCTGCCATACCAAGTGATAGCCTGGTGTATGGCTGCTTGCTCCACTGCCACCACAGTGGCTGTAGCTGTTGCCACTGCCACTGCAATGGCTGCAGCTACTACCCTGTGCTGCAGGCCATATCCAGCCAACAAGAGACCCCACGATCTGAATCCAGCACAGGGCGCCAGGTGACTCTGACACCCCCTGATGGACAGAATGTGTTTTTAGTTTACAAACTCCTACAGACATCTGTGCGTGACAGAGTTTACACAATAATTTAACACCCGATCAGAGTGGCATTGTGAAAAAGAAGGGAGAAAAGGGGGAGTAAATAATAAACAGGGATGCACTGATAAAGATCTTTTTGGCCGATACCAATGGTCAATTATTAACCAGCCTATCTGCTGATACTGATCTGATAGCTGACATGCAGCCCAGCAGCCTGGAGAGCAGTGTCCCACTGGAAAGTTTGTGGGGGGGAGGGGGAGGGCAGATCAAGGCCCCCATGGTGAGGGAGTGGGGCTAGCGCAGGGATAGCTGCTGCCCAGGTGGAGTGGGGCATGGGACAGAGCTGCAGGTGGCTTGTCCAGGGGGCACAGAGGGGTGAAGGCACAGGGTGGGGCAGCTCCCCTTTGCTGTGTGCACCCCTGGGGAAGGCATGAAGGGCACGTGCCCCCTGGATTTGTGCGCAGGGTGAGGGCAGGCTGGCCACTGCAAGCTCAGGGCCAGGGGCTGTGCCGGCCTCCTCCTGGCAGGGAGGGGTCGGGATGGCTGGGCCAGGGCTGCACTCGGGGTGGGTGAGGGCAGGGAAGGTGGCAGCAGTGTCGGAAGGAGTGACTATGTTGAATTTTGGGGTGGCTGTAGCCCACACTGCAGCCATTCTTCCCAGCACCACACCTGCCTAGGCCCACCTGGAAGAGACCGGTGTACCCCCTGGCCCCAAGCCCATAGTGGGCAGCCCACCCTCACCCTGCGTACAAACCCGGGGGCACATGCCCCTCCCCCATGCCTCCCCTGGGGTGCGTACAGCAGTGGGGAGCTCTCCCACCCTTCCCCCTGCATGAGCTGCCCACAGCTGTCCTGTGCCTCGCCCCACCCTGGCTGGGTAGCTCCTGCCTCAGCCCCATTCCCTCCCTCACCGTGGGGGTCTCGATCCCCTCCCATGCCCCTTCCCTACTCCACACCCCTCTCCCCTCCCAGATTTACTGGCCAGATGCTGCTCTTCAAGCTGCCAGGCTGCATTTCTGGGTGTGTGCATGCTGTGGCTGCGCACACGGCATTTATTGGTGACCTTATCGGCTACACTGGCCAAAAAAAGCTGATTGCTGATAATGTCAATTTTTCTCCTATCATTGCCGATCCAATATGGACCGATATATCTAATAATAAAACATCTGAAAAAAACCTTTATACATTAAGAGTAGGTTTAGTACACAGCCTTAAAATAAAAGCTTTAGTAAAACATTACAAGACAAACTTCATTACTAAAACAGTATCTGTAAAAAAATCTTCACATATTTTCATATTAGCCAAAAGGAAATGGTTAAAATTAATCTCTGAAAATACTGGGGAGTTGGTAATGTATTAATTGTTATTTATTAAGATTCATAACCATGCCAACTGCCCCTTTTCTCACATCTTCAGTAAAAGGGGACTCATGTCTAATCATCTACAGCTGCAGGAACTTTTAAAGAAATGTTAAATAAAAAAATAAGATTCGTGCAATTCTAGGTCTGCATTATCCTTTTTTGTCCTTCAATCAGTTGCATCAGATGACAATCTCCAATGTACGGTTTTATGTTATTTGAACAATTTGATACTGCACTGACACATGCAAGCATGCTAACAGATTTTTCAAATTACACAGCAATCTACCATGTGAATATGAGATTAGTTATTAAGCTAAATAGACATTAAGAAGGATGACTAAAAATATGATGGCAGAAATTGTGCCTAAATGGTATCACAAAATGGAGATGGGTTGGAAAAGGGAAGTAGACTGCAGTCATACACCAAACTGGGCAGGTTTCTAGACATATCTGGCAGTTTCTTTTAATCTGTGTCAGTAGTTCCCTCTGACATTCTACAGCAATCAATAATTTGAGTGGGCATGAAATACAGAATTCCTCACCGCTTAGATCAACACAGGATGTAGAATGCAGCAGTAACATATTTCTTTATATAATATCACCAAAATTATCATCAACCTGGTGCTCATATAGTGTTCTACGGTAAATAAGGCCATTGGTAGGGAAGTAAGTAGGTAGGTAGAAAGTAATGTATGGATCTAAACCACCACCACAGCAGATTTAATTTTTCCTTTGTTAGTTCATATAGTATCTTTCTACAAAGAATTAAAATGTACGCAACATTATAACGGTGGTTCCTCTTGATGAGGAAAATAATATTTTTGATGTGTTTTAAAATGGCTGCAATCTGCACACCCTCACACCTGATTTCATGCCCTGCCTCTTCCCGTCAATGCCCATTCTGAGGTCCCCTCCTGAGGAAATCTCATTTATCAAAATTCTGTTAGCGTAAGGGGAAGGGCTCTGCTGAGCTGAGCCATGGCCTTCATTAAACATGCAGAACATAAACTGCTGACACAAAGCGATAGTCAACTTGCAGCACAGCAGAGGAGAAAAAAGAGCAAAGAGGCAGAAAAGAATGGAAGGGTGGTGATTTGGGAACAGAAGCCACAATTCAGCAAAGTATTTAAGTGCATGCTTAAGTCCTGTGAAGTCAAATGTATTTAATCATGTACCTAAAGTTAAGCATGTGCTTATGTGCTTTGCTGAAAAGGAAGGGATTGTTAAATTGTGGCTAGAAAAACATACTCTTTTCCAGTTTCAGGGCACGCAAGATGTATGGCATGTTCTCTGGACCACTGCCCTATGAGAAAGAGTAAGAGAAAGAAAGAGATAGAAAAAGAATTAAAAAATAGGGGTTCCAAATAAATGAACCTAATCATTATGCTTAATTATGTTTAAAAGACTGGTTGACACCAGGTAGGCTCTACTGGAGGGAGAACTGCATTTGGCATTATGGTGAACAAACTTCAATAGGGCACCAGAGGAGGGCACTCTTGAAAGAGAAGGAAGGAAAATGTGTAGGGTTGGAGGGAGGGGATCATGAAACAGAAATATATTAAAAATCTACTGTAGGCCTATGGGGGAGCAAAGTGGCTTTTTAAATTTTCACTTCAGCTACTGTTCTTAAATGTTTTTTTTATTCAAAGACAGCTGTGTAACACTGCCTACAGTAGCAACTTGAATTTAATAGGCACGAAGCAGAAGGTGTGTAGCATTTTCCTCTGATCACAAGGAACAAGCACTTAGCTGTGAGAGAGATCCACAATGAGTCACTGCAGGGAGGAATCAAATACATCACAGGTACATGCAAGCCTTTTTATTATTATTGTACCAAGTGAAAAAAAAACACGTTATAACTTAAAGCCTTAGAAAAAAAATCTATCCTAAACCAACCAGCTCCTTACACCTATTAAACTATACACAGTATTATATCATAGAAGTGCATTCACACAATTCTAGTAGAGGCTGAAGAAGGTGGGGAGGAGGGGGAGGGGAAGGTCAACATTTCCTTTATAAACTCCTATTTTTAGGAGTTTATAAGAGGTTTAAACATTTATGCCAAGCTGAAAACTGGAGTATGCAGTCTCAGCACTGAAGTGAATTACTTTCCACTGAATTCAAAACCAACTAAAAGATACTTCAGTAGTACACATCTGCAAAATAATACAGTTTTTACATTTTTGGTTCTTTTGACATCTTTCGAAATAACCCTCTAATGTGAACATGAAATGAAAAACACACTCATATTAATGAAGGGACAGATTCTACCAGCCCCTCTCACACCAGTTTCACTTTAATCCATATCATGTCACTATGGAAAATGAGTAAAGACCTCAAAATCTGGCCTCAATAATTTTAGCCTCTATAGTAGTATAATATGTCTTGCATCTCACAGGCCTGTGCCCATCCTTTTGTATATTTTGGGTAGAAAAGAACAAACTTATATGTGAGTGCTGTGTATATATTTCCCAGAAGGAATTGTAGTGTGTATTTTTAATACAAATTGTAAGTCTATTGTATATCAATTTTCACATAAACATGGAAAGGCTCTAAATGCTTATGAGTCTCTACGTAGCGAGTGATTTTTTCTCAACTAACCTAGTAAAATATAGATAAGAGGGTTACAAGTGGAATTGCAGGTGAATCTAAATTTTCTCTGCAGCTTTACAACAAGCTCACTATTTTCTCTAGTTACCCTATGCCACTCAGTAGAGTATCTAGGTCACAGTTTGCATTTTTAATATGCTCATCTGGTTTCCCCTTGCCCACTGTATCAAGTTTAAACATTGAGTTCTCACCTTCAAGACCCTTGCACCACCCTATCAAAGCTAGGTGCAGGATCTTCTGGTATCATTCTCCCCTTAGCTCTGCCTATGATGAGAGTTGCAATTTCTTTTTAATTTCCTCCTCCTGTCTGTCTTCACATCTTTTTCCATCACGCCCCAGTCCATAGAAAGACTCCCCAGTCCCAGCATGCATTTCAATCCCTCCTTCCATACCCCTTCCTGTAGGACCAACAATAAAAAAGAGATACTTATAAAGAAAAGCTTTACGTGAAGTGACCCCTTGCTTTGCTGCTGAAGTTTTTTTTTTTTTTTTTTTCAGGGCAGTGGCTTTGCTCACATAATTATTGATGCCTTCAGTACTGTAAAGCTTCTGCATATAAGTATGCAGTTTATATTATTTTGAACCTAACCTATTTGGCTGAAGCTCGCTCTAGGAGCACTGGTTTACCTTCCTTCTTGGCAAAAAGAATAGCAAAAAGCCGGAAAATTTCTCCAAACACAATTCAAAAATAGATATAGATATAAATCTTGTAACTCTCCCTCTTTTACAGGTGTTTCTAAAGTATATATCACTATATCAACACATAGACTTAACACAAGAATGAATGATGTAAATCCATTTTTGATTATAGATTACATTACTTATAATGTAACTGGTACAACTGCCATGACACCAGGGCATGACTTTAAGTGAGTTTCACAACAGGCTTGTAGAGATTCAAATAGATCTTGATACAGAAATTTGTCTGGCAGAATGGGAAGAGACAGACACATATACACAAAACATCTCCACCTACCTATCTGTGCAACACTAATTGTTGTTTCTCAAATTCCACTTTTGGCAGTTTTTTTACTAGCATAGCCTCTAGACTTCCAGTTTTCTTCTTCCACTAATATCATAATAAAACCATGCAATTCACAGCCCAACAGTCAAACTTACAAGAGGATTATTTTAGCTATCAAAACAACACAAACAATTAGTTCAAAACTGTGTGAGATTTTCATTACCCTTTAGAAGACGAGAAGCACCAAAATAAAACATTTTAGATTTTTAGTCAAATCATATATAATTAACTGGTCATAAAGAAAACTAATTTATGATTCTACGGAAGGGATCTTGCTCAGAACATTCCGGTGTAATTCTACTTCAATAAAAATCTCTATCAGAATCCCAATTCAGTACAAACCTTTGCTTTACAAGAAGAACTTCATATCAAGTGAACAATTCAGTAAGCAAGGCTGTGGAGTTGCATGATTTTATTGCAATAAAAACAAATTTGAATATTAAACAATCATTTGCATTACTGTTATTGTTTCTTCCTTTGAAAACCACAGTGGCATGTTAGCAGCAGCAGAAAAAAGATCTGCTGCTATCACAGTGCTAAGGCACTGCACACCTGATGCATGTCTCAAAAAAGGCCAGCTAAAAATCCTAAATAATTTCTGTTCATTTAAAAAAATATTTTTCACAACTGCCTTTGCAAGTCCTAAAGATTTTGAGCCTACGACTACATTTTTACTAGCTCATCCTGCAATGGTGTGAACAGCCAATCAGCACAAGTATCTTCAAATGTGGGGTTTTGGGGGGATTTTTTAAAGTAAAACAAACAAATCACGTGAGTTGGGAGGGGGAGCATGAGATATTTTTAAGTTACAGTGTTAATAAATTCATTCCTGCAACAAGATGAGGTTTACCGCTTCAGGGAGCAGTTGCAGTCACACCAGTTATGCAATCCAATACAATTTACAGAACGAAACAAATATCTCGTCTAACCTGCTCTACCCCCAGCTAAGAAAGAACAGAATACAAAGTAGCCTACTTTGCAAATACTGGTTTTTTTCTCCTCACCCCTAAGCACTAAAACCACATGCCCCAGCAGTTATTTAAAAATTACCAGTTTTTAAAAAGCAAACATTATACTCCAAAGTAAAATAGGTTTTCAATAAAGCCCATACTCATTGAATCAGTGTAAATTTAATGGGTCACACAGAACTGTAAATGGCCCACAGTATCACAGGTACCCTGCACTGGTTAGGTTTCAACAGCTGGAGTTCAAATAGAAACAAAGGCCCTGTTAAAAGAACACTGAACTAAATGTAAGCAACCAGTTTGGAGACATTAGACTGAAAAACATAAAGATGCCACAAACAAAAAATGATGTACAGAGGTAAATGACAACACCACACAGACTAAGTATTGTTTGTGTAGCTGGACTGTGTAGGTTTATACGAAATGGTGCCTGCACAGGGGACAAATGTGTCCATGCTAAAAAAATATCAAACCTTTATGACTTCCCAATGTCTCTGCCGAGTCTGAAGGCTAAACTCCTTTTTACACTAGAGACAGCCTCTTCAAATCAGGAACGAGGCACACCAGCAAGTAGGGTGAGGAAGTATAAACCGCTGTTTCCTGTGATATTACTGCACTGTGGATAAAAAACTACAATATCTAGTGCTGGTCACCTGGTGTCTGTCACAGCACCAAAAATTCAGTAACAGTTATAAAACAGCAACCAAAAATGCGAAATATATTTACCAACTGCTATTTATTAACAACCTCTAAACAACTGTTTTGAACTGAACACAAAATAGGTGTTTTATTCCTAAAATTTCTACCAAGATATTCTCGTATAACACTCATTAAAGACAGTGGGAGTTGTAAACATGAACCAGAGAGCAAAGTTTGGTACTGACTATGTTAACAGTATAAAGAAACAAAGAAAGAAACAAATTCTACAGTATCCAAGGTGGAGTTTGGCAATTTTTATATTCCTGTTTGTAACCCCCTTCTCCCCCCCCTCCCCCCCAACACAGCACAGTTTGGGGAATTAAACAGAATGCCAGAAGTTGAGGTAGCACCCACGTTAGTCTGAAGTTAGACAGAAGGCATGGAAAGGTGGCATCTTATAGATTAACTCATTCAGAGAGGCATGAGCTTTCATCTTATTCACTGCAGATGTTATTCATTGCTATTCATTATCTGCCTGACATTTAGCAAATAATTTTGAGATCATTTTTACAATATTATAAGTATAATTTGGTCATCTTTGTCCCCAGAGGTTTCTGTGGGATTTTCAAAACTCATGGTAATATACATGTCTGCTGTGTCGTCCGTTAAGGACTGCGAGACAAAGGATCTCAGATTTCACAGAGAACATGAAGACTACTACACATTTGAAAAACCCGTTATTTGGCTTCTAGTAAGGAGTCTCTCAGGACAAAGGAAATTAAGATGTCAAGTATCGTGAGAGATGGTCTGCTTTGTGTTGCTGCAATCCCACACAGGACATCACAGTAGTAAATCAACAGTTCCCCCTAAACTCCAAGATAAGCATCTTTGGGCCTACTAATCAGGGGGCTACAATGCTGAATACTATCAACTTTTGGCTGCAAAAAATGGGAGGGGAAGAGCCAATGATTACTATGCTGCTTGTATAGTCTGTACTGACACCTGTAACCAGTATTTTGTTTTTCTCATCCTAAGCACGACCATCTGATACTTATAGATTTGTTTTTTCTTTTCTCCGTCATGATTAGCAGGGACCCTAGTTTTCTGTGGGGGAAAAAAAGCAGAAAATCTCTGTTTAAAACTCACAAAAATCTGTTTTTCAAGGACCTACTGAAAGAATGGCAGCATCCTGCAGCAAGTGGCACCATTTCTGTTCTCATTTATTTGTGCAATGGTGTTTGCCTCAGCCAATCATCAGCACCCACCCACCCGTTGCTGATTGGCTGAGGGGCAAAAATCGCAGCAAAAATAAAAGAGAAGAAATAGCACTGCTTGCTGTGGGAACCCACCATGCTTTTGGTAGATCGTAGAAAAACGTAGATTCTGTGGTTTTCCATGGTGAGCAGAAAACTAGGATCCCTGATGATCACCAATGAGAGTTGCCTGGGTGCATCTCCATGGGTATGATAAGCCACTGAGGCCCTGCATTCAGCCCAGCTATTTTGTCCATTTTCACTATCTTCCAGCGGAGACCTAAGGTGCTCCGCAGATAGCCTGATGGAGGCAGAGACCTTGGGGGGGGGGGGGGGAGGAGAAGAGAGGCGGGAAGGATGTGAAGACAGGGGAAGGGGAGGAAGGGATAGACAAATAAGATGATCACTGAGAAATGGCAGGACACGGATTGTAGTTAATGTTGTGCTGTGAGTGGAGAGGAATCAATGAACATGCATCTGTCTCTGTTTCTTAGCTATTTTAAAACTGAGGATCGTGATAGACTATTCTCTCTGCCTAGAGGGTACAGGACACGGTCTTATACTGCGGCAAGGGAAATTTAAGTTGGATGTTAGGAAGAACTTTTTCACACTGCGGGTGGTTAAGCACTGGAATAGACTACCTACAGCGCTTCTGGAATCTCCATCCTTTGAAGTTTTTAAGAGCAGATTAGACTAACATTCTTCAAGGATGGTTTAGACAGGAGTGATCCTGCCCTGAGGAGGCAGTTAGACTAGATGACCTCCTGAGGTCCCTTTCCAGCCCTACTTTTCTATTGTTTTTATACTGATGCAAGTTTGGGGAATAATGATCTCAACTGAATTTACTAAAAATTGTCTTTAAGTTGTTGCACTTGTTTTCAATTACACTTTGTCCTGAGTAGTTGTTTGGGGAAATTAGATTGGGCAGAAGTCTAAAATGAGACCACACATATGCTGCCTCATGTGTCCTTGGTCTACTCTAAATAGTGTAGGAAAGTCAGCAAACCTTCTGGGGCCTCTGATCACCACTGGAAATGTTATAAGAGTACCTTATACCCTAACTTCATCCTATTCCACACACCCATTTCCCATGCATCATCCACAAAACTCAGGGAACTATATGATACTAGAACACCAAACCAAAAGATTAATGTGTTTAAAAGGGAAAAGAGGCTGTCACCACTCAAACTGCCATTTTTATCCATGCAGACTTTTGAGACTTTAGACCGTAATTTATGTCCCTTAGTTTTTCCATCAGTAAAGTGATGGTGATAGTTAATTCTTAACAGGACAAGATGTTGTGAAGATTTGGACAATGATTTGAAAATATAACATACTATGTAGTATTATTTCAGGAAATGTTCTGAACTACTGTTTTTAAAAGAAGGATATTTACAGGTATGCCCCCAAGGTCAAAGCATCCAATCTTACTTTGGTACCAAAGACTTCATAATGCATTTATTACAAGCACATAGAAAATATATCTACCTAGAAATGTCTGTGGCTCTCACATTTGAGTAGATAAAATGACTAATTAAAAACAAAACCCCAAACCAATATAATCCAAAATTTGCTCCCATTCAGACTAGTGCAACTCCATAGAAGTCAATGAAGAGTAATGTGGAACATCTACCCATTCAAAATTCGACTGAATCCATGAGGTCATTTCAAATAACACCCTCTCAAGCCCAAACTCCTACAAAACTAAGTCTTAAAACAGTGCAAGTGAAAACATATTTCTTCATGTTTTCTATACACTAAACTAAATACACCTGTGCACATACTGATCGTGAACCCATAAGACAGAGCTAATTCAAGTACTTGAAAACATCCTCTTACAGAAAGAATTAACTGGCTCTTAAGACAATTTTACTGGTCTTTCAACATGCTAGTGTTACTAGTAACCAGCAGATGGCAGAAACAGAGGCTGTTTAGAGCCTTCAACAAAAGAAAGCTATCTTTAGCAAGGCACACATTAAAAATGGAAACAATTCTTAATAGCTATTTTTCCTTCTTCATACACTGTGCTCCTTTTCTCCTTCTTTCCAATAATTACTTCTTTGTGCACATAAACCCAACTACAAATTTTAATATTTGTTAAGTAGAAAAGCTCTTGATGATGCATTTATTATGTTCTCAAATGTCATCTCTGATCCATCTCATATACAGACTTCTTTATTACAAATGTTACTAGAACAAGTACCTTTCTAGATCTTCATTCACAACAATTGTAAATCACATCTGAATACTGAAATTATATTCGTTTGGGCCTCACAAAGCAGATTGGGAATCTAAAACACAGATTCCCTGTGCATCTAAATTCTCCCTTGGGACTTGAACTCATAGTATCTGAGACTGCGAGAGCAAATGTGCTATAGAAAATGTATTGTGGTATTCTGAGCTATTGCATTAAGCCAGCATTTTGCCTGATGGAAGGAGAGTGAGACTACGTAAACTGGAGTAAAAATAGCATATTGAAAAAAATGCTGATCCCCAGTGCAAAGGTCTAGCAGGTTAGTCAATACACACATTTCACTTAGCTCTTGTAAAACTGAATATCATGTCATAGAATGAAAGTATTAAAAACTGCATGCCAACAGGATATGTAAAGAGTTACGAACAGCAGCTCTTAACAACCCCTACAGTTACAAAATTATGAAGAAGGGGTCACTGGTTTACGCTGTGTCACTAAACCATAAGAACGATGGATCCATGACCAGTGCCTAAAGCTGTGCTGCACTGACACAACCCATTGGAAATGTCAACCTTCGTAAATTACACCTCTTTAACAGAACCGTGTATTCACTCTGTTGAACTCTGGATCAAAGGCAAATGCTTTCTCCTGTGTTTTTCTCCTCATGAAGGAAATGTAAAATCAGGAACATATTAATCAGAAATATAATTCTATCTCCCCAAAGCCAACAATACATTCCCAGAGCTGAATAGGTTGAGGTAGTTCTGCATTCAAGGCCATACGGGATGCAGTTGTGTAGATAATTTTGCGCTGAACATCAGCAAACATTCCATTTACAGAATATGAAAAGCTTCCTTCCTTTTTTTGAAAAAAAAAAAATAACACCTGCAAATCACTAACCCAGTTGCCATTTATTTCATATGTCAAATTACAATCCTAACTTAACTTCATGCAAAGCAACATAATAGTAATGATTAAGCCAATTACATCACAACACAGCTTAAACGTATACACAATGGCAGGATTACAGCTCACAATCAAATTAGAGACCCCCAGATCTTGATGGAGCTCCCCTGCTGAGGGAGCATAAGCATCTCTTTTCCTATTGCACAAAGTTGTGTGCCTCTTGACATGTAGCTGCTGGACTGCCATTAACAAACTTATTTATATAAATGCTGCATTAAGCAGGGATCACTGCATCTCAGCATTAGGTATAGTAGGCGGGCTGTGCGGCTGTCTACAAATAGTGCTTATGGCACTTCATAGGTCTATATACAGGTCAGACATGTGGATAAGGTGACCTCACCCACTTCAACTGAATACATCTTCTTTTGCACTAGGTTATTTAGGTCAGGTAGATGCTGGAAGTAAAAGGCCGGGGGAGAGTGAGGGAATGAAGAGAGCAACAGTAAAGAGTGTGAAGGTAGGGTCTGTCATGGATTAGTCCCTTTCAGAGAAAGTTTCACCTCTGGATTTCAGAGAAAGCTCTACCCAAAAAGAAGACTTGTTCAGACTCTATCCTCAAGGATCCCCTGAATCCAGTCACATGATTTGTAACAGGGTTTTCTAAAACAGCAGTGTCAAATCAATTCCATGGGCAGGAACAAACTCCTTAGTAATGTAGCAACCAAATTCTAGGCTGATACTTTCAAAGCTGCCTAGGGGATGTGGATGTCCTACGCATCTACATTTCTAAGGACTTTGAAAAAAATCACATCACTACTACTGCTGCCTTTTATTCCTTTCCAATCTTCTTTGTCTATTCCTCCCTGTTTTTAGTTTTCCTTTCTTTTCCAGCAACAACTCAGAATTCTACTTCACGTAGGCCTTATTGCCACCTGCTAAAATGTGCATTTGCATTCCATAAGGTAAAATCAAAAGAAACTAAATTGATATTGCTGATATTTAAGGCTTCACCATTAGGCTTTAATGAATTAATAGCACTTGGAGAGTTTGCAAGAGATGCTAATTTGAAATAACTGAAGACTCAGGCATATTCACTGTGCCTGTTTGCCCTCACATCATGTTAAAAAGATTTTTGCTGGCAACCATAAAGGTTAGAAATTTACTAGGGGTGCACTGATAGAGATTTTGGGGGCTAATACCGATAGCTGATATTTAAGGAGATGTATTGGCTAATATTGATCTGATTTCCAATACAGCTGTGTGTAGCTGGTAAGTCTGCTGTGGTGGAAGGGGAGAGGGGAGGGAAGGGGCATGGGGGGGGAGCAGATCAATGCCCCCTGTGGTGAGGGAGCGGGCAGGGGAGCTGCTGCTCAGTTGGGGTAGGGCAGGATGCGGGATGGAGCTGCAGCTCGTTGGAGGGAGGGTAGCTGTGCCAGGTGGGTGGCAGTGCTAGGAGTGGCGCTACAGGGCGGAGGGCTACAGCAAAATCTGGGGCAGCTGCAGCTCCTCCCCAGTAGCTCTCCTCCCAGTGCTGCTGCTGAGAAGAGTGAGGCGCAGACCCAGCTCAGCCCGCAGCTGCATCCTGCCTGCCCTGCGCATATTTGGGGGCACACGCCTCCCTCATGCCCTCCTGGGGTGCGCACAGTGGCGGGAGCCACCCCCCACCCCCAGCTGGGCAGTGCCTGCCCCTGCCCCCTCCCTTCCCTCACTGCAGGGGGTGTTGATCTGCCCCCTCAAGCCCCTTCCTTCATCTTCCACTACACCAGACTTACCAGCTGCAGACAGGTGGACTGCTCCTCGCTGCCTGTATGCTGTACTGCAGCTGCATGCACATACAGGCGTTTATCGGCCAAATTATCAGCTAATTCAGGCCAATTTCTGAGACAACCAATTTTCTTTATATCAGTACTGATCTGCTATCGGACCAATGTATTGGTGCACCTCTAAAACTTACTTTTTATCAAATGAAAGCTTAGATTCTACAGAATTGGAATGTCCCCAAATACCTATAGAACGGTCGTCCAATCTTGACCAATAGTTACCCCACTTCCTCCTACCACATGACTATGCTCACAGAGCTCATTCTAAATATTGAAACACTAATGGTAGACAAAACTTATCTCAGACAGAAAAAGCTAAACAAAGGCATACACCACTCAAACAAACAAGCTTAGAAGCTGTCCCTACATCACAATGACTTGCTTCCTCCAGTCTACAAAACTATGACATAGCTGATTGCTTTTATTTTTCTCTTAGTCACTCAGAGGAAAGGTTTAATAAGCACATAATCAAAGTTATGTTTCTTATGATGAAAGGCATGGTCAAGCAAACAAATTAGAGCAAATTAAAGGGGGTGGAGTCTCACTGTGTGTCACCTGCTCCATGATAACTGCCCAGGCGTATGTTCTTCCCCTATGGTGACTGGCAAATACCACTGTAGCATATCCTTCTTATGCTGAGTAACAAAACCCAATAATTTTTTTTTTTAAACACAATGAAGCCTTAATGGACTGTCAAAAAGTCTAGGTGTGTACGCTAGGAAGAGAAAAAGAAATAAAGGTACAATGAGGATTTCCTACTTAGTTCAATATATGCATTTGTTTAGCTACTGCAAAACCTAGTTATTTCTTATTAAAGAAGAATAAAATTCAACAATTTTCCAAAACTTCACTGGCCGGCATTCCGGATCCATCTTGTACTCACAACTCCAGCTGCCTATGAACAGAGATTTAAAAACCAGCACATTACAACCAAAATATCCTGGAAAATGATGGAAAAGTCAAAGAAAATGATAATTTTATCTATTTTACTTAGTGAGAAAACTCTCATTCCTAAAAGGGGAGAGCTCAGAAAGATAAACCGGAGCAGAAAATGGAACAGTCAAATGAAAGACACTTCTGACCCTCCTGGAATTTGTAATTAGTTTGGACCAAATAGAAAAAAAAATTAAAAGCTTTTTTTTTTCTTTTGGAAAACTAAGTCTACCACTTATTTTTGTCCACCAGAAATAGATTTTTACCACAAATTTCTACATATGCCTATCATTATCATCATCATCACAATGCAAAAATGTTTATGGTTTACTAAGGAAAAAAAAAAATCACTAATTAAAAATGCCCTCAGATTCACAGCCAACAAACCATAACTATTGTGAAAAATAGTATTTTAACCAATGTCATATTATGTGTTTATGAAACAGAACAGAAGCTACGAATTATGCCTTTTGGCAAATTAGTTTTCTTTTTTTCTTCCTTTTTTAAATACAATTAAATTCTGAAAGAAATTCACCTAAAAAGCCTTACAGTAATTGTAAGAGGAGACAAAATTTCAAAGTCAAGGGCAACAGACTCAAACATACAAAAATACAGCAACCACACATTCACATTTATTTGTGTTTCTGCATCTGAAGGACTTTTGGTGCTCCAAGTGTGTGCAGAAAAACCCAAGTACACCTACAACTGAAAAACCTGGCTTTCAGACCAAGTTAAATTTACAAGGAAATCTGGACTAGAAAACAAGTAATCTAGGCTACTGAACAACTACTACTACTGTACTATCTCTGGTTTTAAGGCTTTTGATTTATTTTTTTCTATGATTTCTCATATTAACACAAACTATTATTCACAACTTAACTTTTATTCTGTATTTATATGTAGGAATCTTGAAATACAAATTCGATTTCTTCATAACATCCCTGTTGATTCCCATTCACAATGGCATAAAAGTTGATTTTGTTTTTATAGCATTGCTCTTCTATAAAGGGCCCTTGATTTTTTTTTTTTCATTGAGAGCCTTGAAAGAGGAAGCATTTTATTAAGCAAGGAGAAAATGGTTTAATAGACTTTCAATATAGGTACAAGAAATGTATTAAGTAAGTAAGTCGAATTTTAAGCATGCTAAACTTGACTTAATCTATTTAATTTTGGTTTTGTTTGACTGTGTTTTGGTAGTTGAATAGTCCAAGACACTCCTTTTTTTTTACGTAAAGACATTTAAGTCGTAAAGCTACTTTTTAGGAGAAGATAAAAGCCTCTTGGTTCTAATATAGAATCTTAAAGAGGAAAAAATCACTTTGGTCTCTAGTAGACAGCATTAGGGGTGACATTTTTATGGAATCAGAATTTTAAAATCAACAGCTTTGCAAAAGAAAAATTATTAAAATTTTTGGTGGAAAAAGGAGCTTCAAACTCTGCTCTCCATTAACTTGATTTTTAGACAAACTTGCAAGTTTAGACATAAAACAATAGCACAGTTTTTTCTCCTGTGGTTTAGACTGAGAGCTATTGGCTACAATAATCTTCAGTAATATTTCTGTTTACCCAGCTAGTATGAAGGATTACGGAGATGAGTTCACAAGAGCTGACCCTCCAGGTTTATTAAATATTCAATATATGCATGCTGGGTATTAAATAAAAAATGGAAAATGCTGCAGACTACCATATGTTAAATACTTCAAGTAATACTAGAGTAGCTCTATTTATTTTTTAATAATTTATTTAAATCATTTTATCAGATATCACAACACAAAAAATGCACAATGAGAGCACAATTGTAAGTCACAGTACAAGAATACATAAACATTCATGAAAGTGCTTCTTTTTTTTCTTGGGCCAATTTTGTTCAAAAATGTTTTTATAAACCTGAAGAAGTGATTTAATCTTTTCTTGAGTTTTTCACCTTGGTAGTAATATTACTGCTGGTTTCTCACCTATAGTGGTGTCACAGCATGTGGGTCTTCAGCAGCAGGGGAACACTTCATTGTCATGATTTAGTTGACTGTTCCTACAGTCTCTTCCCCCTCCAATATTCGCTCTTTTCAGTTAGCTGGCTATAGCCTACACACAATCTGCCTTGTCTAAAATCATCTGATACTAGTGTTCTATAAAGAACCGTGATCAACACCATAAGGTGCTTCAGCCACTGCCTTCAAAGACTGACAAATAAGTCCTATGAGGCACCCCAACCATTTTGTAAAGTATGCCTAAAGTGGTCTCTGAAACGCATATCCAGTTTGTCTCACACACACTTAATATTGAACAGAGTGGTCTCTGAAACGCATATCCAGTTTGTCACACATACACTTAGAATTGAACAGAGTGATGCAGCCACTTATTGTTTGTATTGCTTCTTTCTTAGAGTGTATTACGAATAAGGGGTTGAACAAAGCGAACAACAGACTGACAATCAGACAATGGCCACCGGTACTAAATGTTAAGATTTTTAAATAAAAATGTGTGGGACATGAACAAATCCACTGCTCAGACAATTCCAATTTTAAATGCAGAACACCAACGTTCTGCTTTTCTTTCCTGGCCAACCAAGACTTGCTTAACTAAATGAAAGGAAATAACACCAAACAACCCCATGTTCCAACCTCAGGACTAAGAGAAAGTTTCTGAATTGGCAGCACCTAGATAACAAAACTACATCAAACTACACACCTTGTGTCCAAATGTAGCATCCTCCGAGGCCAAGACTTCAACCTGAAAGTATAAGGAGAAAGATCATTTCAAATTTAGCCACTATCAAAAACTGTTCCCTCAGCATAGAGTCCAGCCAGAGAAATATGCTGAACGAAGAGAAACATCTCTGGTCTACCACAAAGAAGCCTAGATAATGGGCCATGCTAAACTAACAACCAACAACAGAAATTCTTAGGAGGCAAAAACTCAAAAAGCACCCTTCCACACCTGCACTAAGAAGGCTGTTTGCCTAAGGGGTACCTTATCCATGGCCTTGGCTTTTGCCAGCAGAACTTTCCAGTGTTCCACAGCTTAATGTAATACAATTGAAACATTGCTCTTCCTGTGGAGTTTGAGCCACAAGGAACATCTAAAATCACTTGCCAGAAAAGCTATCTGCTAGTACAGATCAGAATGACCTGAACACCCCACTCCACTACCAGGTCTAATAACCACATCAACATAAAGTAGAAAAACTGTACATGGAAACTAGACAGTTCAGTCTTACTTGCAGACTCCTGTACTGTCTTTAGCAGGAAAGATTCTTCTGACACTGTGGAATTCAGAGAATACAAACTCCTTGTGCAAAAGCTGCAATAGCAAGCCTGCCAGGTTCAATAGAGGTTTGACTGCACAAGGAAGGTGGGCTATTAAGTGATCTAGAGTTGCTAAAACTCAAATTATGTATTGGTTGCCTTGTAGTTTACAAGTCTAAGAGTTGGTAACCCATTAATTGGGGTGACAGAGCCAAGGGAATGGAAAAACAGGCACAGTCTCTGATTTTCCATTTAAAATGTCTGCTTCTTACAACTATTTCACACTTCAGCACCTTTCATCTGAGAATCTCAGAGTGCTCTTAAAAGCTCTAATTAATTAAGCCTCACAAGACTCCTGTGAGGTAGGAAAGTGTCATCTTCCCAGTATGAAGATAGGGAAGTGAGGCACAAAGAGGTTAAGTCATTTGCTCGTTGGTCATGCACCAAGTCAATGGCAGAGTCAGGAAAGGAACTCAAGATTCCTGTCCCCAAACGCATGCTCTAGCAACTAGGAAATGCCTACTGTGGTGCTATAACCTAAACAAGTAGAATACCTATAACTAATGTTTCTAATGTCCAGTTTAACATAAAGAGTGAAAGATTTCAAGCAAAACAAGAAAAAAAAATGTCAAAGTTCACCCTGAAACACAGTTCAATGTTGGAGTTATAAACCCCTGAATAAGAGGGGTTTTTTATAAATGAAAATGCTGATAAACTAACAATAATGATCCAACAACACAGGGTACCTACGTCCTCTGGAGATGAAAACAAAGGGGATCTACTGGAATCCAGGAAGGGGAGAGAGAACATGCCACATGTTGATATCTATGGCCAGTCAGGTAAAGAACATAATCTAATAATAATATTTATTAGCTATCTGCATAAATTTCTTAATCCTGAAAGTGCTTTTTAAATATTAAACTGTCACTCCTGGTGAGTTTGATGCGCATCCAGAAAATATTTTATGGATGAGCAAACAGACACAACATTAACTTACTCGCTCGAGGCCATGCCATGTAGAGACAAACAAGCCAGGTTCAGTTCGAAAAGCAGTATATCCATATTAGCAGGGTGTTGTGTCCTGGTTAACTTATCTGGTTTCTCTGCAGGGTATATTATTATTTATACCTTTCTCAGTAGGTTATATTAGCTCAGGTGCAATGCTATGCTAATATTACTATACCACTTCCAATACCAACCATAGCTTATTCAGACTCTGAACGGCAGGGCACTGTCCTATGTAGACATACGCTAAGTGCTATACTCAGATCTTTAATACATACCCCTCCATTGCAAAGTGATATTATCAATGTATAACATAAGTTGATTCAACTTTCTCTCTTTTCCTCATGGAAAAAGCCAGAGTATTAAGATATCTATTTACAAAATATCCATGTTTCACTTTTCTCTATGCAACATGGAGCCAAAGGAGGAAACAAATTGTGACATCAAAGAGTAAAATTGAGTTTAACATGTTATACTATCCTCTTACTCTCATTCACAGGTAGAAATATTGCCTATCCAAGGCTCCAAAACAGAATTAACCCCCCCCCCCCCGAAAGTAGCCATCAGAGCAAATGGAGATTCTTATTACAAACATTACTGAATAGTCCTAACAATGTCTCTTCTATTTTCTCAGGAGGGATCAGAGATGCATCAGCAAGCTCTTTGATTTTGGACTTTTAAACCAGTTCTATGATATGGTATTTTATTCCATATCATGGATGGTCCAAAATATCAATGTGACATTTTACTGCAATTTAGAAACACACAGTATTCAGTTTATTTTTCAGCTTTTTCTACAAGGATGTATTTAAGACCTGTGTAAACTGAGGAACTGCTGATGCTGAAAAATTAACTCTGACCAAAACTCAAGCAAGATGTAAGACCATGAGCGTTCCCTTCTCCCCTCCCACACCCCTCCCCCCCATGCTGTTTTTCTTTCCTGAAAAAGCATTAAAACCTGGCCTGGGAAGAACCCCCCCCTCTAGTGGGGATGAAATGGTACTTCAATCAACACAGATGTTCAGGTAAAAAAATTATTAATTTTAAATCTCCAATATTCAAGCAAAGGGCACCTCTCTCTACATCCTCCTAAGAATATATCATCTGTTTTTAACTGAACAAAAAAGTTGATGACTAGCTTCATTATAACTTTGAAGTAACTAGCCATTAATCTAGAACTATTAACCAACTATGTTACTATTTGTGACAGTTACGCATTTGTAATTCTAGTTGATTGTTCTGATTGTTATTTACAGACTTTAACATATTACTTTTCTATTTTTACAGAAAAGGGCAAAGGTCAGTGTGAATAATTCACTACCTCATTGAAGAAAAGCAGCCTTGGTTCTCAAATGAACCATTGTTGGTTTCACGTGTCTTTAATAGTAGCTTCCCCCAGGCAGTCTACTGAATCCCTGCTGAATACCTCCTCTGCCTCTAACTCCTCACTCTTCACAGTACAACCTTATAGTCAAATGACCCATATTATATTTATGAACAAAAGCGTGAAACTTTGTTCAGCAGTGACTCTTTCAACTTATTTAAAGAGTTTCTAAATACTCTTTCCTTATTTAACAAATAAAATAAAAATACTACCAATTCCTCAAATTATTTGCCAGAACACAATTACCAGAAGTAAGAGTCAAAGCAATTACTGTCAGATACTGTAAAGCACATGTATTTGTGTACAATACATACTGTAAGCAGGTTAATGGTCTACAGCACTATTACTTGGTGTTCTGGGCTATAATTGTAGAATACTGTAATATTTCACATTTTTTAATTAAACAAAGAAAAATTGTTCAGAAACATCTTCTATCCCTGTTGAATAATATGTGAAGCTCCCACAACACTTAGGCAATATCAACATAGTCCCTTCTACCTTCAGAAATGAGACAATATTTTGTTTTGCTTTTAAATAAAAGATTCATACACTTCCAAATTCTAGAGACAGCAAGGCATCACAAAAGACTTACTGCAAATCACACAAAAAGAATATATAATTTTCAGCTCTTCAAAACAAAAAACTCAAGGGCTGTGGATATAACTTTAAGCACTTAAAAAGGAGTGGCCTTGCTCCTTAGCAGTGTGCATCACTTCTTCAGTTTTAGGCATTATATCTGTCTACTCCTAAACCAGTATATCTGAGCTAGTTTAAAATCTATTCATATAAAAGGCACAGGTTGTAGCACATTCTCTTCCTCTGAGGGAGACCCAATATAAGCAGTAACAACCACTTTGGGGATCACAAAGATTCCCACATAACGTCCTGTTATTGGTAATATTTTGAAGGATTACTTAATCTACAGCTAGCTGCTAGGAAGAAACCTCCTAATACACAAACAAAACAACTCTCTCAGATCAGGACTTTCCAAACTGTATCTGATGGAGATAAACAAGTAAATGGCAGGAAGAAGATGGCTACATTGCTTTGTATAAAGTGGAGTTGACTGAAGCCATTCTAGCCAGGATAAAGCACTCTGTGCAGACATGTACAGCTTCTATGGGCCATACGCTAAAATGATGTGAACTAATTTTTCCCAGCAGGCTGCAGATTGGCCACCCTATTGTCATCCTCTGGAGAATTAAACTACAGCACTTCTATATTCCCAAACCTGTTTTCGCCAGGTGCCAACTTAATAAAAAGACAGGCTCCTGGCATTCTTAAATTAAGTTCAAAACAAAACATGTACAAATTTTTATTGTAATAATTGTTTATAGTAAACTTTGGTCTTCACCATTTGAGAAAATCAATCAATCAGATTAGAAAGGAGATGCCCCTCCCCTGACTCTCCTCCATGTTAACAATATCAGAAAAGAATGGGAAATGTGCAGTTCCTCCTGGATTAGTGTCAGATCTTCTCTCTGAGGTGCACATCGCACTTCGTGATGTCAAACAAACTGCATGAGACTGACTAGCAATATTTTGCGCGAGTTACAGCTAGCTGAAATATGCTGGGTTTATTGCAGATGGAGAGGATAAACTCTGGACTACTTGGTCATATTAAAACACACCTCTATAGTGGGCTACTATCACTGGCTTCCGAGCCTTGGAAGGAACCTCCTGGGTAACACAGTCCAGGCCCCTGCATTCACATGGAGCTACATCATTAACTCTCCAGAAGCTGATCAAACTCCTCTTTAAGACAAGTTGGTTTTTCAGGTCCCTTTACTTCTATTGAAAAGGTTGTTTCAGAACCTCACTATTTTAATGGTTAAAAATGCCTTTTGATTTCTAGCCTAAACATGTCTGTACCAGATATACCCCCTTGCTCCTGTTCCAGTCTCAGAATCATAGAAAATGAGGGTTGGAAGGGATCTCAGGAGGACATCTAAGTGCAGTGGTTTCTCAACCTTTTTTGTACCAGGACCCATTTGTAAACATCAATGGCCAGACCTGCCACAGTGCCTCTCACTCCCGACTCTCTGTCCCTGCCCCCACAGTGTGTGGGAAAGGAGGGGGCCCCAAACAGCCCCTCACAGGCTGGAACTCTGAGAGCCTGCAAAGGAAAAGCCACAGTTTCCCAAGTTTTTCTCCTTTAAAGGAGAATCCATTTTTAAAGTTTGTTCACAGCCCTTTCATATATACTTGCGACCCACATTTGGGTTGCAACCCACAGGCTGAGAAATGCTGATCTAGTCCAACCCCCTGCTCAAAGCAGGACCATCCCCAGCTAGATCATCCCAGCCAAGGCTTTGTCAGTCTGGGTCTTAAAAAACTCCAAGGATGGAGATGCCACAACCTCTCTGGCTAACCTGTTCCCATGCTTTACTACCTTCCTAGTAAGAAATATCTCCCTACTATCTAATGTAAGCTTCCCTTGCTGCAAATTGAGATCATTGCTTCTTGTTCTGTCATCTGCCACCACTGAGAACAGTCCAGCTCCATCCTCTTTGGAACCACCTTTCAGTCTTTTTTCCAGTCTAAATAAATAAATAAATAAGCCCAGGTCCCTCAGCCTCTCCTCGGAAGTTATGTGCCCCAGCCCCCTCACCATTTTTGTTCCTGCCACTGGACTCTCCAATTTGTCCACAACCTTTGTGTAGTGGTGGGCACAAAATTGGTCATAGTACTCCATTTATGACCTCATCAGTGGCAAAGAGAGGGGAAGAATGAAATAACTTCCCTCAATCTGCTGGCAACGTGCCTACTAATGCACCCCAGTATGCTGTTAGCCTTCTTTACAACAAGGGAAAACTGCTGCTTCATATTCAGCTTACTGTTCACTGTACACCCCAGGTCCTTTTCTGCAGAGCTGCTGCTTAGCCATTTGGTCCTCAGCCTCTCCTGGTGCATGGGATTGTTCCATCCTAAGTGTAGGACTTTGCACTTGTCCTTATTGAGCTTCATGAGATTTCTTTTGATCCAATCCTCCAATTTCTCTAGGTCTTCTGAATTCCAGCTTTACCCTTTTCCACGTCTACTACTCCCCCAAGCTTGGTGTCATCTGCAAACTTGCTGAGGGTGCTCTTCATCCCATCTTTCAGCTTGTTGATGAAGATACTGAAGAAAACCAACCCCAGGACCGACCTGTGGGGCACGCCACTTGATACCGGCTGCCAGCTAGACATGAAGCCATTAATACCCTCTGAGCCTGATGATCCAGACAGTTTTCTATCCACCTTAACAGTCCATTCATCCAACCCGTACTTCCTTAGTTTGCCTGTGAGAATGTTGCGAGAGACCGTATCATATCAAAGGCCTTGCTAACGTCAAGGTATATCGCATCCGCTGCTGTCCCTGCACCCACAGAGCCAGTCACCTCATAGATTCATAGATGTTAGGGTCGGAAGGGACCTCAATAGATCATCAAGTCCGACCCCCTGCATAAGCAGGAAAGAGTGCTGGGTCTAGATGACCCCAGCTAGATACTCGTCTAACCTCCTCTTGAAGACCCCCAGGGTAGGGGAGAGCACCACCTCCCTTGGGAGCCCATTCCAGACCTTGGCCACTCGAACTGTGAAGAAGTTCTTCCTAATGTCTAGTCTAAATCTGCTCTCTGCTAGCTTGTGGCCATTGTTTCTTGTGACCCCCGGGGGCGCCTTGGTGAATAAATCCTCACCTATTCCCTTCTGTGCCCCCGTGATGAACTTAAAGGCAGCCACAAGGTCGCCTCTTAACCTTCTCTTGTGGAGGCTGAAAAGGTCCAGTTTCTCTAGTCTCTCCTCGTAGGGCTTGGTCTGCAGGCCCTTGACCATATGAGTTGCCCTTCTCTGTACCCTCTCCAGGTTATCCTCATCCTTCTTGAAGTGTGGCGCCCAGAATTTCACGCAGTACTCCAACTGCGGTCTGACCAACGCCCTATAGAGGGGAAGTATCACCTCCCTGGACCTATTTGTCATGCATCTGCTGATGCACGATAAAGTGCCATTGGCTTTTCTGATGGCTTCGTCACACTGCCGGCTCATGTTCATCTTGGAGTCCACTAGGACTCCAAGATCCCTGTCCACCTCTGTGCCACCCAGGAGGTCATTCCCTAGGCTGTAGGTGTGCTGGACATTTTTCCTCCCTAGGTGCAGCACTTTGCATTTCTCCTTGTTGAACTGCATCCTGTTGTTTTCTGCCCACTTGTGCAACCTATCCAGGTCTGCCTGCAGCTGTTCCCTGCCCTCCGGCGTGTCCACTTCTCCCCATAGCTTTGTGTCATCTGCAAACTTGGACAGAGTACATTTCACTCCCTCGTCCAAGTCGCTGATGAAGACATTAAAGAGTATCGGTCCAAGGACCGAACCCTGCGGGACCCCACTGCCCACACCCTTCCAGGTCGAGACCGACCCATCCACCACGACTCTTTGGGTGCGACCCTCTAGCCAATTCACCACCCACCGGACTGTGCAGTCATCCACATCACAGCCTCTTAACTTGTTCACCAGTATGGGGTAGGATACCGTATCGAAGGCCTTCCTGAAGTCTAAGTATACGACATCCACCCCTCCTCCTGTGTCCAGGCGTTTCGTAACCTGGTCATAGAAAGAGACTAGATTGGTCAGGCACGATCTGCCCACCACAAACCCATGCTGGTTTCCCCTCAGCATAATTTGCCCTGCCGGGCTCTCACAAATGTGAGCCTTGATAATTTTTTCAAAGACTTTACCAAGGATGGAGGTGAGACTGACCGGCCTATAGTTGCCTGGGTCCTCCTTCCTCCCCTTTTTGAAAATGGGGACCACGTTAGCCCTTTTCCAGTCCTCCGGGACTTGGCCCGTGCGCCATGAGCGTTCGAATATTCCCGCCAGTGGCTCTGCAATGATGTCGGCCAGTGCCTTCAGCACCCTCGGATGGAGCCCATCCGGGCCTGCCGACTTAAAGGCATCCAGTTCTTCCAAGTGACTCTGCACCACCTCAGGATCTACGTATGGAAGTCTGGCGCCTTGCTGCTGCCTCTCTACAACCCCAGTGAGACTTGTTGTGCCCCTCACTTAGGAACACTGAGGCAAAGAACTCGTTGAGGAGTTCAGCCTTGTCCCCCCTGTCTGTCACCAATTGTTTCTGCCTATTTAGCAGCGGTCCTATTCCTCCCTGGGCCTTCCTTTTACTCCCAATATATATAAAAAACAATTTCTTGTTGTCCTTTACTTGGGTTGCCATCCTCAGCTCCATGGTAGCTTTGGCCCGCCTAACTGCCTCCCTACAAGCACGAGCAGAGGAGGTATATTCATCTTTAGTGATCTCACCCTGTTTCCACTTTTTATGTGCTCCCCTTTTGGCCCTTAGGCTGCCCTGGATTTCTCTGGTCAGCCATGGAAGCCTCCTGGCCCCTTTCCCTCTTTTGCCTCGCTCGGGGATCATCTTGCTTTGTGCCCGAAGGATCGTTTCCTTTAGGCACAGCCACCCTTCTTGGGCTCCCATCCCATCAAAACTCCTACTCTGCAGTGCTTCCTTGACTAATCGCCTGAGTGCATTGAGATCAGCTTTCCTAAAGTCTAGCACTTTCACCCTACTAGTTACCTTACCCACTCGCCATCTTATGTTGAATTCTATTATAAGGTGATCACTGTCTCCCAAATGGCTACCGATCTGGAGGTCCCCTATCATGTCATCTCCTGTTGCCAATACCAGATCCAGTATGGCATTCCCCCTAGTGGGACCATGCACCTCCTGTGTCAGGTGGAGGTCCTGTACACAGGTTAGAAACCTGTGTGAGCGATGGGACCTTGCTGTCTGCGTCTCCCAGCAGATGTCTGGGTAGTTTAGGTCCCCCATGACTACCGCCTCTTTAGCTTTTATGGTCTCCGAGAGTTGCCTCAGGAGCCCCGCATCTATTTCTTCCCCTTGGTGTGGGGGTCTGTAGCAGGTAGCATCTTGGAGGTAATCAGGTAGACAAGACATTATTTACCCTTGGTGTATTTATATGAACTTTTCCTAATCATCTTCCCCTCCATGTGCTTAGAAATGAATTTCTTGAGGACCTGCTCCATGATTTTTCCAGGGACAGAGGTGAGGCTCTTCCTGATTTCATTCCTGCATGCCAGAGCAATATTCTTATACTCCTCCCTAGTTGTTTGACCAAGTTTCCACTTTTGTAAGCTTCCTTTCTGTGTTTTAGCTCACTGAAGTGTTTCCCTTGCTAAGCTGAGCTGAGCTTCTGCCATACTTGCTAGTCTTTCTGCACATAAGGTGCCCTCAGTAAGTTTTCTTTAAAATACAACCAGCTCTCCTGGACTGCTTTCCCCACCAGACTGGCCTTCCAGAGATCCTGCCAATCAGTTCCCACATGCCAAGATTGGGCCGCAGTGGCCTGCGATGCCCCCAGGTGCCAGGAGTGGGCACCCAGTCCAGCATGCAGGGCCCAGGACTCCCCCTGGGTCTGGAAATTTGGTAGCAGGGGACCAGTGCCACTGCTCCCCCGCTGCCAAGTTTCCAGAACCATGAGGGCCAGACACTGAGCCAGGGGCCAGATTTGGCCCACAGGTTGGGGGTAGAACACCCCTGATCTAGAAGACCAGGTTATAGAATATAGCTGGACTTTTGCTTCTTGGTACATAGACAATGTACAATTAGTAGCCTAAATGATCTAAAGTAGCTTCTTACAGATGGCATATGGAATTCCTAATTATCTATGCTGGAAGTACAGGAGTGGCAGTCCCTTGCTATGTTTCTCATGAAGAAAGCGGAGACCAGTTGGACTTCTCTTGCTCTCCACCCCAAGATTCATTTGGATAAGATTAGTGAAAGCCTTCCTGGTTCAGGAAATGCCATCTACAGAACACCTGCACACCTTAAGTATCATGTACCTTAAGACCTTAGATTTATAACCCTGTGCGAGGGCCATCCTTTCAGGTCATTTAATCTGTAATCGTGACCTTCACTTTATCTCAGCCTTTCCACCTGGTTTATTTTTCTTTATTTCTTTGTTATAATCAGTCATCTTCCCCTTAAGTCGCTGGGTCCAGCAATAATTAAGATGAGTGTTCTAATTTGAATAGCGTCACAGGTGCTCAGTGATACATTTTTTAAAATACTCAACTAAATAATAAAATTAACCCGTGTTTAAATGATATAGTGACTTCCATGTTCCTTTCTGTTTTAAAATGGATTGGAAAGATTTTCAGGAAACCATGTAAACTTTGTCTGCATCCCACCCTTGCTTATTAATTCTCCTCATTCTCCTTATTAGCATGTACAGACAACGCAGCAGCTCAAGGACGCAGCTTGCTGAAACAGCTCAGTACTTGGTTAGCCAGCACTACAGAGAAAGCACAACGATCCCTCATATTGTTAAAAGCAATTCAGTAGAATAAATCTGCCCTGCTCATATTAAAAAACAAACAAACAAAAAAACCAAAAAACAACCTTTAAAAGAAAATCTGAAGAGTTTTGAGAACTCAATTTACAAAAATGGCACTCATATTTAAACGGTATTTATGGACATGATTTTGACTGTTTGAATCTCCCATTGCAAACATTTTGTTGAATGCTAGGAACAAGGCCAATCCCCAAGAAGCAAAAAAAATTAGACTTTGGATATTAGTGAACTAAAAGTGATAATAACTATTAATCTGGTAGGATTCGATAGCTATTGCAGAACAACATATACTGGAAACAACTCAAGGAAAAAATGGAGTTTCAAGTTACAAAGCAATGTGACAGTTCCTCCCATCCCAGAAGGACAAGAGAGAGACAGATCCATTTATAACCAGTATCACGATAAAACTACCAGGAATTCTGACTAAACTGACATTTGCAATTGCAGTTCATGTCTGCTAAGGGTGAATACTTTCAAAGAATTTTACCGGAAAATGTAATACATGAAACATACAGACACGCATGCTGTTCTGTTAATATAAAACACACATTTGATTCAAATTGTACTTCACTGCTTCCTAACTGTCCCTGTGGGAAACTGGTCTGGTTAAGACTACAGACATATATGCAGGGGACCATGGATTTCAAATACACATTTTATTTCTCTCAACTTTGGGAGCTAGATCCTTAACTGATATAACTAAGAATACCTCATTGGAATATGACCTTTGGTATTTTTTTTTTATAACACAGATATCAAAACGATTGGTGTACAAAGAGGGAATAGTGACTATTTCATTTACCTTACAAATCTTTCTTTGTGGGAAGAGCAGCGAGCACTATAAATACAATATCAAAGCCTTTCATACTCAGTCATTTTTACATGCGAGATCTCTTGAAAATTGCTGTTGGACCCTGAGACAAACAATGGCAATTTCATGCCAAAAAGCCTTTATTTTAGGTACCGTGTGGGTGCATCTACATGAGATGCTGACTGCACAGTAGCCTGATACTACTGTGCAAGTAGCATTGCATGGCAAAAACTGGGACGTGAGGCTACTACACAGTAGTGTCATAAAACGGCATTCGCCGGTGCTACTGGGCAGTAACTCAGGTTACCATACAGTAGTATCTCATGTAGATGTGGCCCATATATGTTTTTTCCTGCCCATTTGTATTCAGTGTTTCTTTTGTTGGGCATGCTATTTTCATTTTAATTCTGTGTTCCTGCACCTGTACATCCTAACAGCTGGTCTACTGCATTCTTCATGTTGAGAATATAAGACTCAACCACCATATTTACAACACAAACATGTTCATGCCCCCAAAACACACACACTTTCCGAAACCTACCAGGCCTTAACTACAGAGGATATCTTAAAAGAGGCAGCCTTTATAAAGAATTTTCTCCTGACACTTTCACCATATATAAAAATAAGCTGGGATGAGAAACTGACAAGAAAGTATTAGACAATGCTGTATGTTTTAAAAAACCCACGTTTAAAGGCAGTCGGGCAATTTGCAGCGAAAATTAAAGATAAGTGATGAAGGACAAGCCTGTATAAAAACATAAACCTTAAGTTTCAATTATATGCCATCCTGTCAGCAGCTTTTTATGCCATTTTGTTTAATTGAGCCAATATACAACCAACATCAAAGATACAGAGTTATTTTGTGCTAAAGATATTGTAGGTATATTAGGCAGAGGTGACAAACAGAAAGGATCTGTCAAAGGTAACAGATGTATCAAGGGCACGAAGCACTGTGAAGAAGGCGTTAATTACCTATGCCGAGAAAGAAAAGGTGTTTCAAAAGCAGAAACTTCTTTCAAAAGATTCAACAAATCCCTATTGTGCTCCAGAGAAAAAGCTTCCTGCCTCTCAGACAACATTCAGTTAAATCTCATTATTTGGGTCTGTAGGTTAAAAAAAAAATGGGGGAGGTAAGAAACTTGTGTGGAAGACATTCCTGCCTTCCTCTCCTTCCTTGCTTACTTCTCCCCTCCTGTACAAGAGTATCTTTTATGAAATTTGCTTCAGAGACATGATTTGAAGTTAAAAACCTTTATCAAAAGACACTTAACATCTTCAAATTATAGATTATATTATTTACTTTTGTTGTTAAATAACATCACTTTGGAAAGGATAGCTTTCACAAGACAGGCAAACCATAAAGGAGAGTGGAGAGAGAGAGCACAGAAGAGTGTGAGCCTTCTGGTAATTTAGTTCAAATTCTGCATTTTTACATTTTGCTTCAGAAGCATTATCTTGCCTTCATAGGATTGGATGGATGTAGCTGTGATAATCCAGGAATTATATGAGAGGCAAGGATTTTTCTGGATAATATCTTATTGGACCAATAGCATGGTTGGGATAGACTCTGACAAGCTTTCAAATGTGAAGCATTCTTCATCAGAACCCTGCAGTTGGTTCAATAAAATATATCACCCACAAAAATCCTTGCTTCTCACATACCTTGCTTTTAGTCCTTCTCTGAAACATGCCACTATTTCACCAATAAACAAACCAGTAACGAAAAAAAAATATCATCAGAGAACCTGCTTTATATAAAGTTTAATCTCTTATTAATTCTTTCTAGCTGATATGGGGCTCCATTCACTCGCAACCTAATCCTGATTCAGGACACAAAACTCTCTCCCCATCATACTGTGGCATCTACACCCTTCTCTTCTCCTCCCTTCCTCTCTACTCTTGTAGAATCCCTCAGATCACAATTTTTTAAAGTACAGTCTGTGGAGAGCTGACAGATAACATGGCACAGGTTCTCTTCATCTTCAAAGGAAGGAAACAGAACAGATAGGAGAGATGAAACGATGGCCAAAAAAGGCGATGACCTTTGTTCAAAAAAGATAAAAATGTATATCACCAAAAGAACATAAAAATGCATTAAATACATGCCTGATTATATTTTTATATAAATAAGGACTGTCATTACAATAGGGATGTAATGTGATCACGGACAGGAAGAGGTGGTGGTCTGTGAAACGATAAATGCAAGAATAATGGCCTATTCAATAACAGCAGACTTAACAGTCTTTTTTCAGGTATGGCTCACACTCTGAGAAAGTCAGAGAACTATGTCCAACTTCCATTCTCCCGTAATAGTGCTATAACGGTGTAGAGTAAATGGCTAGTACTGACATCTGAAAAAGTCAACCAAGCATTACCCAGGATTGTCAGGTAACAATCCAGGGTTACAAGGGACAGCTTCCACAGCAACGTATCAACACACTACTTGCCAAATAACCATGCAGAAGAATCCTTTAGATAATTCTGTTTTATACCAAAACTTGAAAGGGCAAATTTGGTAGGAGGCCATGCCTAAATTAAATTTCTTCTTCTTTTTTTTTTTTTGATCAACATTTTGTGCTTCTTTGTTAAATTATTTTAATTTTTTGCCAGGCGCAAAGATTGATTAATGCTTTGACTAGATTAACTGACTTAAAAATGTATTCAGATGTCAGAAGGGTCAAAAACTGGCCAGCTGTGACATCAGGATTTAGAGGTTTATTGGAAGGGAACATGTGCTCTGCTCACTCTACACATTGTAGCTCACAACAGCAAAACACATAAGGGCTCTGAAACCCAATTAAGCTTATAAATGAATATTTTGGTCAGGTACACAAGTGAAAGATGCTATCGCTACCACTACATGTCTAACGATTCATCTCTAAATAAGACCCACGATACTCAAACTATAGATTCTGGCTTAAAAAACAAATAAGCAAGCACTTTGTTTTCACTCTATTCTACTCAAGAATTCTCTATACATTTTAATGGGGGGAGGGAGACCACCTTCCTGAAGTATGCCCCAGAAATTATTTCCCCATTCTCAGACAAACTTAAAGATATTTGTGTTAATCAGATAGTTTGCATCTCAAATGCCTGAATTATTTACAAAAATAAGGATTTTTGGTTACTTTAAGCATATGCAGTCTTAAATATTTTACTTTCAGGACACATTCATAAAGCAAAAAAACAAATCAGGAACCAATCATATTATCAGTTATTTCAGTGGAGTTATTATCAAATTGGTGTGGTTAATTACAAGTCTTGCTTTTCAGATTTCAGTGACATGCTAAAATAGTGAGAATTCTGGTGGTCCATAAAGCAACCAATCATTGCAAAAAAGTTTACAGAAGGTTTAATGCTTGTACACTACAACATAAAATAGTCTTCATTATGTATTCTTAATTATACAATAGCAATTTCTGTATACAAAGAGGGGGGAAAGGGTAACAAAGATAACTAAAAGGATGTGGACAGGCTACAGGCATTCATTTAAGACTCTCCCCTCCTTTGTTGAGCTTTATGGCTGTTCATTTGGGTTTTGTTCTGGACGTACAGGGATGCTTCTAGATAAATATAGGCTGCTTGCTAGCATTTTTCTCAGACTGTGTCAATTTTCAAGTAACTCTTTCTTTATGCTTGTTGTTATTATTCCAGGTGAGAATAAATCAGCAAAACAAATCAATTGTTAACAGCCTACTGCAGTTTGTGGTTTATTTTGTTAACTACATTACTATACTTTTTTCAAGTTCCATCCAAACATCCTAATGCAGGTTCAAGCAAATAAAAAAGTACAATGCCTATTCAAGTTAAAATACAGCCCCAAATTACATGTCCAAACCTGAGAGCCGTACACAATCTTAAACTGAAACTCTGGTGAGGATTTTGTAGAGGTTTCTTTGGCATTCTTCACTGCTTTATTTCCATGTGTGTACACACATTTTTCACAGATAAAAATGTACACAAGGCTAGATTATTTCTCCAACTTTTCTTCAGGGATTAAACCCCAGAACCGGTTGTTTTCCAATTAGAAAGTCAGTACCAATTATGCACAGTGGGTTAGGAACACTTGAGACTGATTTTGCATCACGAAGCTCATTTTACATGAAAGGTAAGGTAAGACTTGAACTGCAATCTCAAAGGTGAAAGGCTATAGTTTTAATCTCTAAACCACCCAACCTCAGCAGGTCTTTTCAGCACTTTTGTGTTTTGTGGAGTCTATTTCATTTCTGCAAACGTCTTCACAAAAGGTGTTTCTTTCAAAGCAAGAATACGTCCCTGAACATGAAAGGAAGCTAGCCATTGACAATTTTGCTGTTGTTCATTTGTTATGTCTTGCTATGAGTTTACAAACAGCTGTCCCATGCATCTCCACTGGAGACAATTTTAGTCTAGACAGGGGAAATCCAAGCTACTGCTGCCCAAACAATATGAACACAGGAAGATTTTCAATCAATTGTTTCATTAATAGGAACACATCTAATAATATAAGGGGAGGGTGTTTTGGAAGCAAGCCTATTTCAGAGCTTGCAACAGTATAATTGCATGGTATTGTTCTTGTGCTAGGCAGGGCTATGGAACGATCGTCTCACAAACCAGATTTTGGTGCTGTAGTAGATTACAATAAAATGAGCCTTGTTTCTCCAACACAAGTGCCTTTACAAGACAGTGACAACTATGCATTAAATGGCAAACAGACTAAAATGACTTATGCAGCACTGGCATTCCTTTCTTTTCTTGTACGATAAGGGCTAGTGCCCACACAAATATATTTCTAGCATGACTGTTACTGCTATTTCCCTTAAATCAGTTTTACCTGGGAAACAGTGTTAAGCACAGCTGCTATTAACACCCTCATTATTTATTCCTGTTCTGAGTGCCAACCTGCTGCCTTGTCGGCACACAGAACGGGAATAAATAATGAGAAACACCTTTTAGACACAAATATGTCTAAAAGGCATTTGGATACCAGTCAGTCCCATGCCCTCTGATGTTCAAAAATCAATCCTTACGCTTCTCCTTGTTTGTTTAGTGTTTCTTTGTTGTTATTTTTTATCTTGTATAGACTTGTTACTTATTTGATTTTTATTATACAAATAATAGCTGTGTCTTCTTCAAAAGCCTCGGTTTACAAAATGATCTCAGATCAACTGTTACCAGTGGGTGTCAGTGTAACAGTACAGAGATTAAGATGGGGGGGAGGTGGAGTACAGATTTATTTTTTATATATATATAAAATGAAGACACAGATTCTTTTTCCATGTAATTGTATTCCATTTTTGGTGTATTAAGTAAAGTTGTAAAAGCAACCTTTAACTTAACATGCATGTGTATGCGTGCGTGTGTGTGAATTCATGTTTCTGTGTGTGCGTGTGTGAATTTGCGTGCATGTGTGAATTAGTGTGTGTGTGCGTGTGTGCGCGCGCGTTTGAGAATTAGTGTTTTTGTGTGAGTAAATTCATGTTTCCCTGCGTGTGCATGCATGGATGCAGGGATACACCCCTGAGGCCCACACATGTATAAGCTGACTCCTGCACCCCACATTTCCAAACAAGAGGAGGAGCAAGGGACCTATCTATCCCTTCCCGGGCAGCAGCTCGGAAGCTCGGCAGACGAGGATGCATAGGCTCCGGGGCCACCGGCGCTGCCACCCATGGGCAGAGGGCGATGTGACTCTGCCCCGGCCCTGATGGGGACAGGCCAGGGCTGCTGAGGTAGTGGTGCCTGCACATCCCACGTAGGAAAACGTGGCTTTGTCTCTACTGCACCGGCTGGGGGAGTGCCCCCTGCCCTGCTGGGACATTGCAGGCAGGGGGTAGGGGCCCTGCCTGACGGGCTGGTTGTCACGCGTGGTTTCTTTCGCAACGGCCGCACAGAGCCCGGCATTACACAGCACCCAGGGGGGAGGGCGGGAGGGTCCCTCTGGGGCTGGGACCACGGTCCTCCCTCACGCCCCTCCCCAGAGCCACAGGCAGGGCGTGAGGGAGGGTCCCTCTGGGGCTGGGACCGCGGTCCTCCCTCACGCCCCTCCCCAGAGCCACAGGCAGGGCATGAGGGAGGGTCCCTCTGGGGCTGGGACCACAGTCCCTCTGCCGCTTGGCAAGCGCTGAAGTGGAGCAAAGTCTCCCCTGGAGCTGGGCGCCCTGAGGTGCCTCTCCTAGGGGAAAGCGCACCACATTCACGGGTATGCATTTCCAGTCCAATGACCTGGTTTTCAGCCCTGTTCTGCACCAGCGTCTCCAATTAAGCGCAACACCTCTGAAAATCAGGGCAGTCATTTTGGTGTCTAAATATAGAGTTTGGTGTGGAACTTGAAGGCAGCCCGGTTTGAAAATTGTGGTCCACTGCCCTTTATAAACGGGCCCCAAATCCGTCCAAGTGCCATCCCCATCGCTGCCTAAACACTCATGAAATATGGAAAGGATAGGGAGGGGGAGAACACACACACACACACACACACACAAAGACACAGACAGACAGACAGACAGACAGACAGACGATACATAGATACAGACAGACAGATAAAAGAAATCTAATTCCATTCTGGCTGATTGATAAACAACCAAAAGTTTGGTATTTGATTTTCATGCTAGTACCAGTCATACTGAAAATGTTTGAAAAGAACCCCTCCCCCACATTTGGCAAATTGTCAGGCCTGACCCATCACCTTCCTTTTCACTCCCCACTGTTGTCCCCCCCACCCCCAGTCAATCATATGCAATGTGCTGGATTTCCTCAGAAAGACTAGGTTTAAGAGGAACAAATACATCTGATTGAAAAGCAAAAGTAAGGAGAGCCAGCAAGGATCATGCAACACACATGCACACACACAACAGTTATTTCTAAGTGATGAAATGCTATTTTCACCATTTAAAATTGTTCATTTGTAAGATTCACACATCATCTGGCTTCTCTGTGTGTTTAGAGCCGCACTTTGTCCTAATGCTGGAGCCTGAGGTGGAGACGACACACCTCCAGAGGGGGCCAGAAATAGTCATATTTCTTGAATTCCCACAAGCACAAGGGCTTCTGTGACTATCACAGCTATAAGTTAGTATTTCCAACCCCAAACGTTCATATTCTGAGACAAGCCTCAGTAAATTATGATTGCTTATACATCATGTGATTAAAAAAAGTTTTCATATACCTTCTTTCTGAACCCTTATTTTGCACATTTTCAAGCTTCCCCCCACAACCATGCCAGCTAAAATGTCTTTTTAATGAAAACATATATTGCCTCCATAGTATATATTGACTCTAGGAGCTGAAGCTTTTAAAAAAATATCCCTCCAAACAGTAAATTGGGAACACTGACTTGAGAGAAGGGGTACACTATGTTCATCTCACCCCCAAGAGGAGGCAGTCTGTAGTTTTCACATGAGGTAGCAAGTCAGGTTCAAGACTGGGGGAACCTAGCATTTACCTGGAGCTGCTAAATCATGTGAAACTAAAAATTACCTTACTCTTACTAGGATATTGTGGTATTTTACTTGCATTAAGAATATTCCTCTACTTTCCCCCTGGCACCACAAAGGGTTTTAGAGATGCAACAGAATCTCACGTACTATGCCTTCAGCATAATACCTTTGAGGTTTCCCGTTAGAGTAATGAGCATTCACTATACATGCTCTCTGCAAGACTACCACAACCAAAAGTCCTTGTTAAGATCCAGAAAGAAAATCAAGTAGTCCTTTCATAGCTAAGGGGTAAAGGGTTGGAGACTTGTCATATGCATGCTATCAACATACATATACTTCAATATGGGTAATAAACATACATCTGGGCAAGATTGAGCAGTTTATGAAGCTTTACTTAAAATGGGAGAAGATACTGGCCACTTGAGTTGCAGCAGAAAAGGTCTATTTATAGTTATAACAATTTTTAAAGTTATAACAATTATATAGTTATAACAATTAAAAAAATAAAGCTTCTGCACTGAAAACATGTAGACAGTGTGCACTTGAAGTGTAATATATTTTCTGACATATCACATTTTAATGTAACATATTACATATACTATAGAGAGCTATACTTCATTGGTAAGACAAAACTACAAACTCTTTGTATGTATTATGCTTTTCCAGCTACCTACACGCTTACTATTGTACACATACAGCATAACTGGAAAACGAATCCCTTTCAGTAACCCCTTCCTTGAAAATAAACTTCAAGACATTTAGAAGAGCAGAGAGGAGAAACTAGGCCTTTGCCCCCAAATTATCCAAAATCCAGTGATAACAGTTCCATAGGAATCTTTTCAGTATTTGCAGGTATCGCTATTTTCAGGGACAAAAAGAAAAGAAGGAAAAAATAGGGTATATTTGATATATACTGATCAACAGAGTTAAAGCTTATGAAACAGAATCAGTGAAACACGAAAGGAACCAACCTAGACTAACAGCCACCTTCACAAATACTTGCTAAGATTAAATGAATGCTGCCTTCCGTATGCCTTTCACCACTGAATGAAACTGTCATTAACAGAGTGTCAGTCCCCATATCATCAACTTACTAATGCAAGTTTTAAACAGGAGACAAATCTAGCTCATGCAGTTAAATACAACTCATGTTGTAAAGAAACAGTTGGGAAGGCACGGTGGAGAAAAAATTATTGGAAAAGGAAAATAACCTCTTTGCTTCTCTGTTTAGGAGGTAGAAACACCCTTGCAGTCTGCTGACTAAAAAGACACGACAGCAAAACATCAGAGTACTGCAACACTTTTCACAATAAAGAATTACATACTAGTCAGGTGATGAAATATGTAGACAAAGGTAGTCCTGAACACTTAAACCAGTTAATTCCAAGATGGCTGCCAGGACTCTAGATTTCTCTACTTTTTCCAAGAAGCATTTTAACATACACAAGTATCAAAATAGTGTTTGCAAGACAGGACTAATGCCTAAATGCTATCTGAAGAACTTCTGTTACACAAGAAAAATTCCCATAACTTTAAGACCCTCTAAATGGGGAGCAGAGAAGAGATGCACCCTCCACTAAAATTGGTAACACAAACTAGTTGCCAAAATGGCTATCATGCCATTCGTAGGTCTGAAAATAACCTGCATTACCAGCCAAAAATGAATTAAAACACATTTGAGGAACCTGAATCTTCCAGGGCAGAGTCTGAAAAAACTAATAAAGTACTGAGATTGCAAGCCAAAGCAGTCACAACTTGCAGTATAGCAGTTCAAGAATATCCAAAATTCTGCCAGTACCAATGGAGTTGTATGCTCCATAGTACTATGGGACCAACTTCTGCAACAAGAACTGCCTGTCTGTGACAACAGTAACTTGTTCTATCACAATAAAATATGCTTCATTAGTTCCCTAAATTCTTGTGAACAATATTATGGCGTTTAGCTGAAAATGCTCAAGCATAAAGTTCTTCCATTATTTTTTAAAAGTGATTTCCCCCCCCCCCCCATAATCTCTAGGCCGGTGGTTTTCAACTTTTTTCGACTTGAGGCTCTCCTCAGAAAATACCAGGTCTTAATTTTCATTTCTTTTTTTGACTAAGGAAAAATAATAGAGCTATCTTTGCATCACAAAGGACTTAGAAAGACCACAACAGATCAGAATGGTTTTAACACTATAGATTCTTATTTGAAATGTCTGAGTTTATCTTGTGAATCATGTTTGCACACCTAACAGTGCTAATATTGGACTCCGATACACATGCAGGAAGCCTGCTCCAACGCACTGTAATTCTAGAGCATCGGAGCAGACTTGATTAATCGAGTTGGCTGGAGAGTGGAAATTAACATGCTCCAGCCTCGTGGATCAGTGTCCCCGCACTGAAAAATGGTGGTGGGGCGTTTCAAATTAAAGCTCGTTCAATCAGCTCTAGTTCAAAGCACCCCGCCACCATTTTTCAGCACAGGGATGCTAACACACATGATGCTCCTGGTGCTTTAAATTAGCATGGCTCTCAGAGCTATGCAAATTAAAACGCCCCCCCATGCCTCCTAGAGCACGTGTACAAATGCCCATTGTGTGGCATGTTGGCTCAGAAACACTGCGCTAGGCACTTCAGCTGTACTCCTTGAGCCTCACTGGTTATGCTGTTATTCAGTCAGCCAAGCTCACCAACCATGATTCTTCCACCCCTTGGACACAAGCTGGATTGCAGTTTAGGGCTCTTTGGCTCCCTTCTGCTGGGCTCCATACACCATAATCTAATTAACTTCCTCTTGCAAGGAAAACTGGAGAACAGACAGTTTGCAAGATGGTCCTAGCACGAGAATAAACATTTCAGACAACTGGCTGTAGCACAGCAGCAAATTCTATGGGATCTTAGAAAATGTTAAAATTCAGAGTTTCAGAATCAGAGAACTAACCCACAGGGTCAAAACAGAGATATACCAGGCAGTTTCCCTTTAGATTGGGCAGTCTGAAGGTAGTTAAAGTTACAGGCAGGCATCACTGCACTTTTTAGACTTTCGAGGTTATCAATGTTGCCATAAGAAAAACATAAAACGAAAATTGAGATTCTGGAGTATAGTTCAGAATCAAGGGGTAAAAATTCTACAAGATATTTTTTCCTGACATGGAATCACAAATACAGAAAACTCTGTTCAAAAGTCACTCGTTATTCCTCTGTTTAACTCTTAGTTGTAAATATCTGTGAACATTTTATTATATATATTCATTTTTTGTAACTGCAGTGCTAAGTTTGTTAACACAATTGTGTTACCCTTTGTTTTACAGCATAACAGGACTAGAACAGGACTAGAATCCATGGCAAATCAAGCATTTTACTGTCAGTAAAACAACTGTTCTCTGAAACCTAATACTTCAAAGACTTCACACTATATCTCTTTGGAGGACATACTGATTTCTTTCCAAAGCACAGGGTTAAAGGGAAAACCAATCAGGCTCAGAATAAGAGGGTAATTTGGAGTGCTTGTTGCAAGACTGCTGGTGGTGGTTCTCGTCAGAGCAGCTGCACCATGTATCTAAAGACACTCAAGTTTGGTGCATGACTCACCATAATCGCACCTTGTAAAAGTCCAAAGTTTTGCTGCAGAAGGAAGGAAAGTGCATTAAAATTCATTAAATTGACTCGTCACAATTAAAGGGATGAATGGTGATGGGGAATACTTTGGTTCAGGCATGCAATAATTGACAGTGCAGAATGCAATTTACTTTAACTATTTAGAACACAGCTCTCCAACCTCTAAGTGCCCAAAGGCTGCATGCCCTAACAGGCAGCACCAGTGAGGATCATGGGCCTCCCAGACCACATACTACATGGACTCCCACCACTGCATGCCTTCCCCCACCCCCACACTGCTGCAACAGCCTTGTGTGGACACCCCTCCAGCACCACTCCAGTACACTGCACAACTGCCCACATGGGTGCTCTTTCATTACTGCATTGTGCAGTCCTGGCCGCACCCTGAGCATCCTGCACTATGCCTTGCTACACTATGCTGCACCACCCCAAGGCAGATGCAGAACACAGAAGCCAAAGGAGGAAAAGGGAGCCTGGGAACACTGACTACTATTGCACCCAAGCAACCAGGACAGTGACGGCTGGGCAGGAGGGCCCACAACATAATCCGCCACGGGCTGCCAGTTGGAAAACCCGGGTTTTGAACATCAGAATTCCAAGATTTCTACTGAGCATCACAGATATGATGTATTAATCTCCTCTTAAAGGGGAAACAACATTTCTGAATGACTGCCAACATTTTTATAATTTTTAAAACAAATTTATTCTCTGGAAATCTAAAATATTCTACAAAGAAATGTAGAATACATTTTTCAACTCTGTCCTCTGAGAGGTTCCTGGAAGCAATGACAACATTGCCATAAACCATTAAGAAAGGTTGCTGTATTTTTTTTGCCTCATTCTATCCCCAAACTCAGATTTGGGAAAGAAAATAAATTTAAACTTTTTTGATTATTAAGAGAAAAGAGTTATAAAATTTGGTAAGTCAAAATTAAATGGGCAGAGCACAAAGGGGCTTCCCTGACTGTGTTTAAGGAGGCTTAATAAAAATGAAGACAATGGGTTTTAATTAATCTCCTTACAAAGGTGTAAGCTGAACTGTACAGCTAGATTTCCTTGGTTAACAATAAATTTCAACAAGATTTTCAACACAGCAGACAAATACAAATCTTACTCTGAATGCTGTGTTAGTTCAGATCTAGTCTGGTAACCTAGGGACTACCAGGCTGCTATTTCTTCACAAACTCAAATAGCCTGGGTGGGGAGAGGCATGTGAGTATTCATAGATTCTAGGGTCAGAAAGGACCTCAATAGATCATTGAGTCTGACCCCCTGCATAGGCAGGAAAGAGTGCTGGGTTCAGATGACCCCAGCCAGATGCCTATCTAACCTCCTCTTGAAGACCCCCAGGATAGGGGAGAGCACTACCTCCCTTGGGAGCCCATTCCAGATTTTGGCCACTCTAACTGTGAAGTTCTTCCTAATGTCCAATCTAAATCTGTTCTCTGCTAGCTTATGGCCATTATTTCTTGTGACCCCCCAGGGGTGCCTTGGTGAGTAGAGCCCTCACCAATTCCCTTCTGTGCCCCCATGATGATTTTACAGCAGCCACAAGGTCGCCTATCAACCCTCTCTTGTGGAAGCTGAAGAGGTCCAGGTGTCCTAGTCTCTCCTTGTAGGGCTTGGCCTGCAAGCCCTTAACCATGAGTGGCCCTTTTCTGGACCCTCTCCAGGTTATCCACATCCCTCTTGAAGTGCAGCGCCCAAAACTGCATGCAGTATTCCAACTGCAGTCTGACCAGTGCCGAATAGAGAGGAAGTATCACCTCCTTGGTTCTGTTTGTCATGCATCTGGTGATGCATCATAAAGTGCAGTTAGCTTTACTGATGACTTCGTCACACTGACGACTCATGTTCATCTTGGAGTCTGCTAGGACTCCGAGATCCCTTTCTGCTTCTGTGCTGCTGAGCAGGTCATTTCCTAGGCAGTAGGTGTGCTGGACATTTTTCCTCCCTAGGTGTAGCACTTTGCATTTCTCCTTGTTAAATTGCATTCTGTTGTTTTCTGCCCACTTGTCCAACCTGTCCAGGTCTGCCTGTAGTTGTTCCCTGCCCTCCGATGTGTCCACTTCTCCCCACAGTTTTGTATCATCCGCAAACTTGGACAGAGTACACTTCACTCCCTCGTCCAAGTCGCTGATGAAGACATTGAAGAGTATCGGTCCAAGGACCGAGCGCTGTGGGACCCCACTGCCCACGCCCTTCCAGGTCGATACTGACCCATCCACCACCATTCTCTGGGTACAACCCTCTAGCCAATTTGCCACCCACTGGACTGTGTAATCATCCAAGTCACGGCCTCTTAATTTGTTCACTAGTATGGGGTGGGATACCGTATCAAAGGCCTTCCTGAAGTCTAAGTAAATGATGTCTACCCCTACTCCTGCGTCCAGGTGTTTTGTAACCTGGTCATAAAAAGAGACTAGATTAGTCAGACATGATCTACCTGCTATGAACCTGTGCTGGTTTCCCCTCAGCATAATTTTTCCTGCTGGGCTCACACATATATGAGCCTTAATAATCTTTTAAAAGACTTTGCCAAGGATGGAGGTGAGACTGACTGGCCTATAGTTGCCTGGATCCTCCTTCCTCCCCTTCTTGAAAACAGGGACCACACTGGCCCTTTTCCAGTCCTCTGGGACCTGGGTCGTGCACCATGAGTGCTCAAATATTCTTGCCAGTGGCTGTGCAACGACATCAGCCAGAGCCTTCAGTACCCTCAGATGGAGCTCATCCACACCTGCCGACTTAAACACATCCAGTCCTTCCAAGTGACTCTGCAACATCTCAGGGTCAACGCTTGGTAGTCTGGTGCCCTGCTGTTGTCTCTATGATCCCATTGTGAGACCTGTCTTGCCCCTCGGTTAGGAACCCTGAGGCAAAGAACTCATTGAGGAGTTCAGCCTTGTCCCCCCCATCTGTCACCAATTGCTTTTGCCCATTCAGTAGTGGTCCTATACCACCCTGGGCCTTCCTTTTACTCCCTATATATCTGAAAAACAATTTTTTGTTATCCTTAACTTGGGATGCCATCCTCAGCTCCAGCATATATACTGGCATATATAATTTTACCATTTTTTGGTGCAACACTGTGGAGGAGGGCATCTTCAGAGGAGGGAAGCAGGAGTTAGAGGAAGAAAGAGTCCTTGTTATGTGATATATTTAATTGCCCTGCTCCTGCCCTGCTTCTGGATCCTAAGCACTGTATCATTCAGTGGAAAATTACCTCTGTTCCACAAGGTACTGTAATATATCTATTTTCACAAAAGTGGATGACACAAACACACACCTTTTGAGCCTCAGTTATGAGAGTGCAAATATACTTAACCCAGGCACGCTGTTTCTGAACCCCACTATATCATATTTTTTAAACACAAAATTAGCTAGCTCTGAAGGCATTTTAGTCTATGTTAAATTCTTAATATAGTGACTAAGAAATACCTTTTCCCTACATTTAAAGAAAATATTTTCCTAGATATGAATCTCAGAGAACATAATGTACAAAACTACTTTTCTAAGAAATAAAGAATCGAATTTTTGTTCTATACATTTCACCCTCTTGGTAGTAAATTGTGCAGATCTAAGTTATCATATTGTAAAAAACACCTGGATCTCTGTGCCATAGTGGCAAGACCTCAAAACCACAAGTGGCCAAAGTGAAGTCCATGGAGTTCTACAATGCAGCCACTATCATCTTCATAATGAGCTGCAGTCAGTGGAGACCTTGTGTCCCAGTACACAATGCTCTGTGCTAAATGGCCTGCACTTCCACATATTAAAGATAAAGATGCCTGCAAAAAAATCGGCTGCATTTATAAGAAATAGACATAAGTTGGGATCTTGACAAACACTCAACCCAGTCTGTTGTTCGTCTAGGTTTAACTTGCTCCTCTCAAACTAAACATGCGTAAACACATCTAGATGCATAAAAGCAAGAACACAATTTCCAATTAATGTAATATTACCAACTGGAAATAGCATGCCAACTTATTTAAAATGAAAAAATATAAAAACAAAATTTACTGAGTATTTAAGGAAATAAACGTGTTATGCTTATAATTATGAACATTTTTTAAAGCAGTATAATATATAAAATGTTATTAAATCCCTTAATAACTGCATTGCCTCTATAGTTCGGAGTGTATTCAATCTGTGAAATATACTTTTGTAATATGTAGCAAAACCAAATTCAAACTGATTCTCCACCCACACATGCAACCTGCCGGGAGATGGGTATTCACAAAAGTTAAAGTGTTCCAGTGGGCTAGGCCTACAAAACATGCCATCTTTTCCCTTCAACTTTAATTCAAGACTTTAGGGGGGAGGGGAAAAAAAAAAAAAAAAAAAAACACACACAAGAAAGAAATCTACAGTTTCACTAATGAAACACCGATCCAATCTGCTTCAAGCCATCAACATCTCAATTTTCATTTAACACACACACTCAAGCTGGTGCACTCACACGACAAGCAGGAAGCACCTAATCAGATATTCCATTATTATGAAGGAAGGAAAGAAAGAGAAACAAAGGGAGAAAGATGCATCTCTTTTACACCCCAGTCGATAGCATTTGGTAGAAAACGTACTACCAAAAGCAGAACTGTATTAAAATTTGCATGTCCAGTCATTTTAAAGGAAATACAAAAAATTGTATTTTTTTAAATATATATAAAACACCATCAGGTTTTTACAACTTCTTAAGGTTTTAATATTTATATTAAATTTCTTTAAGGTCTTAAGGTTTTGATATATATTAAAAAAAAGAGAGAAAGAGAGCAGCTGCCTTTCAGAATATCAGAGCCCACGCTGTGGGATCTGTCCGAAAACCATCAGGTGTCAGAACTTGAGGATATGGACATTTTTATAAATATTCCTTCTACCTGGAATTTGTTTGCCCACTTCAGGTACTTTATACAATAAGGACCTGGCTGGCACAAAATTGATGTTTGCAGTCATTCTTCAATTACATGTTATTCAATAGTCCTTTATGTCTAAGTAATTTTAATTTCACCCTATTCTGGATGCTAAATTTATGCAGCAAATAAATATGCACTGGTCATTGTCTTCTGAATTTTATCAGTTCTTCTCATCAAAGTCCTAAAGAGCACTGTCCCCCAAATATTTTTTCTCCCCCCCTACGTATTCCTGAAAGCTCCCTCAATCATCTATCTTTTCCTTAAAATAATAACAAAATCAATTATTTACAGATAAATCTCAATTGTTTATTATATACCTAGTGCTTACAACTACAAGAAGGTCCATTAGTTAACACAACTAATCACTGGAACATACACAACGATCAATAGTTAGCGTTTTCAGGATTGGGCCCTTCAAAGGAGTAGCTTTATAAAATTACACCTTTTTCCTATGTTAAGGGTGGATACAAGAACATCTCATTTTCTGCTACCACTTCTTGAAATCTGAGAAGAAACCAAATGTCATAAGTCATGATCTTTTTGTTGAAAAAAATTCCTTAATATGATCATTAAAAAAAAAAAAAAGGCACTGCTATTTAAAAAACATTAGGAAGGAAAAACATTGTTTTCTCTATTCACCATCCTACAAATGCCTACTCAAAGAAATGAATTTGATATTTGTGCCACATCAGCATACAGGCAAGAAAATTAAAGGGTAGTTGGAAGGCAGGCTCATAAAATACATATTCCAAACAGAAGGTAAGATCATAAGTGGCATTTTAGCCTTGGGGCCCTCTTCAGGCAGTAGAAAAAACAGAGAGCAATTAACAGTTAACCTTGCTCTGTGTGTATGTGCGTCTCCAAGAAGGCCCCATGGCTGACATATCATGGATCACAATCTACAGATTTCCTAAAGAGCCAAAATAATAAAATAATAATAATAAAGTACTGCACATAGGAAAAGAAGAGAAGCTGGAGGAAGGGGATCATGATTTTTCCTTTTTCACCCCCAGCATTTGGAAAACAGCCTATAGGGAAACACCACTGATTATTTTTCATAGAAAAAACGAAAGACAGCGTGCTTGGTCCCGTACCACTGAGGATTAGCTTCTCATAGAAAAGATTTTTAATTTTCACACATGCACACGCTTATAAACACACTTGGTTTAGGTAAATTTACACAAGCTGCTTTAACTAAACTGATGAGAAGCCTAGCTGCATCTGAAATACATGGTTATTTTCATGGATGAGAGGGTGGGTTACTATATGCATGTTGTTGAGAATCTGACAGCAGTTAGACTACATTTAGAATTTAGACTACACTGATCAAGGAAGAGCAGCCTTGCTTTCAGTCAGCCGCCTTCTATGAATGAACAAAGTCTGTGCGTCAGTATGCGATTTTTGCTCTCTATTCCAGCCAATGCAAACACTTTAAATTTGGGAACGTATACTAGATATCTTAACAGAGATCAATTTATGTAGCTATTATATTAAACTTCAGCCTAATGCGCAATTGCTTTTTGTTTCTACCCATATCCTACATCCTTTATAATAGGAGCTGCCAAAAATTAGAATGGTTAGATTTTATTATGACATCTTTTCAGAAGTTACCTATGAATTATGACTGAAAAAGCCTACATTACTTTGGACCCAGAGCTTATGGGCAGATCAATTCACTCACCATGGTTCACTTTGCTTTTAATACTAATTTTTCATTACTAACTGCAGTTAAGTTTCTACAATGATAGATTTTTTTAAAAAGATTAGTTACAGCTCAGTAAGTACATTTTTGTATTGCTGCCACAGGGAGCAGGGGGATTCATGCTGAGTACTTCAACTGTAGCCCTGAAGAAAGAAGAGCGCTGTATACCATCTCCAAGAACTGCACCAAAGAGCTCAAGGAGAAATTGAGTTGGGTCATCCTCAATTAGTAGAAAGGTCCCACTAGCATCCACATTTGGGAAAAAGAGAGGACGAGAATCTTTGGGGATCCAAGTAAAGCCCTGATGACCTTTTTCAGGCAAGAGGGAGCAGTACTTCTTAACAAACTTTAGTGTCAACTTAATTCAAGAATATTGAACCCCTTATTACTGCTGTTCACTGCTATGTATTTTGATCTTTGCCCCTTGAACGGATTTACTTAGTTTTTAAAAATATTCTTATTTACTTTAGCATTCCCAGGAAAAAAATACAAGTTCTTTTTTTCATGTTAACTGCATCCAAAAACATACACACACAGTGAATTACCTGAATATACACCCATTGTGCTGTATTTTAATAATTATTTGTTTTGAATGTCTTAAAAATGAACATAAGCCACCAATGTGATGCCACAGCAGGCAGAGCTAATCAAACACTGGCATGCATCCACCGAGGCATCTTAAGCAGGACAAAGGATGCCATCCTCCCTATTTGGCCTTGGTCAGACTGCAGTTGGAGTACTACAACCAGTTCTGGGCGCCACACTTCAAGAAGGATGTGGATAAGTTCGAGAGAGTCCAAAGGAGGGCCACACACATGATTAGACCTAGAGACCAGGTCATATGAGGCGAGGCTGAAACACTTGGGGCTGTTCAGACTGTAGAAGAGAAAACTCAGAGGGGACTTGGTGGCAGCCTCCAAGTATATAAGGCAGGGGTGGACCCGCGAGGCCATTCTATCCAGCCCTTAGGGGCCCTAAAATTTTTTTGAAAATTAAAATTTATATTTGTCCTTGGTTCCTGTAAAAAATGACAGGAACCAGGGGCAGTAGGACCCAGGGGAATCCTCAGCGGGCTCCTGAAACAGCAGACTGCCTGGCCCCACCCCTCAGCCAGAAGCCTCAGGATTACATGACTGCTCCAGCACAACAAGCTCAGGTAAGGGGTGGGGGGAGGGAGGGGCGGAAGAAGTTGGTGCAGAGTGCTGGGAAAAGCAGCCTCTTGCCCGCCCCATAGCCAGCACTCCCTGCTGCAGCCACTCGCAGTCACCGTGGGGCTGTTCTGAGCAGGCCCAGGCAGCCTCATGCAGGCTGTGAGCAGTTGCAGCATGGGGCGTTGGCCATAGGGTGGGCGAGGGGCCACTTTTCCTGTGCTCAACACCAGCTTATAACCCCTCCCCACACTGGCTCCAGGCTCACCCGTTGGGGCTGCGCCACAGCGGCCCCCCCATTTGCCACGCTGGGCAGCGTTTGCTGCTGCTGCCTGCCTGGAGCTCACGCCACAGTAGGCTGCGGTGAGGCTTCAGTGAGACTGCCACCACCACCTCTGTGCTGCCCAGTGTGCGAGCTCTGGTCGGGCAGCGGCAGCAAACACTGCCTGGCACGGAAAGCGGTGGGGGCCACCACGGCACAGCCCTGATAGGCAAGCCTGGAGCCGGTGCAGAGCCCAGGCTTGCAGCTGGGGCGGGTTACAAGCTGGTGTTGAGCGCGGGAAAAAGCAGCCCCTCATCTGCCCCATGGCCGGCACCCTGCGTTGCAGCCGCTCACAGCCCACATGGGGCTGCCTGTGCCTGTTCATGACAGCCCCACACAGGCTGTGAGTGGCTGCAGCAAGGAGGACTGGCCATGGGGCAGGGGAGGGGCCACTTTTCCCCACGCTAGCTCCTTCCCTGCTGAGAGCAGGGGTTCGGGGCTTTGCTCTGTCCCCCGCCTGTACCGTGGGGCTGGGGGGGCACTGGGAGTGAGCGGGTGTGGGATCACAGGGCCTGCACCTGTCCTGGGGCCAGCGCCAGCAGGGCCCAGAGCAGGGCGGCAGGGGTACAGGGTCCTGGCTTGCAGGGGCTCTATGGAGCTGGGCTAGCTTCCCCCACTCCCTGCCGGTGGAGCCCAGCCCAGCTCCACAGACCCCTGCCAGCCTGTGCCCTGCTCTGGGCTGTGCCGGTGCTGACCCTGGGATGTTGGTCCCAAGACATTGAGACACTGGTCCCAAGATGGTGACCAGGGGGCAAGCTGTCGAGGGCTACCCATGCGGCCCTCGACAGCTTGCCAAAACTGGGTAAGCGACCCTTCACCCAAAATAATTGCCCGCCCCCAATATAAGGAGTGTACATTAGGGTTTGAGGGAGCATCTGTTCACCAAGGTCCCCCAGGGGAGGACAAGAAATAATGGGCATAATCAGTTTGAAGACCACTTGAGGCTCAATAGAAGGGAAAACTTCTTTACAAGTCAAGTGCCAAGGGTTTGGAACAGGCTCCCCCCAGAGGTGGTCATCCACCCTGGTGATCTTCAAGAGGCGTTTTGACGCCCATCTTGCTGGGGTTGTTTGATCCCAGCAGTCTTTCCAGTCCAAGTGCAAGGGGGCTGGACTCGATGATCTGTAAGTTCCCTTCCAGCCCCTAACAACTATAAATCAGGGTTGTCCAAATTGTGACCCAGGAGCTGCAAGTGACTTGTTAACAGCTAAATCATGGCCCATAGGGCCAGAAATTCTATGGTGGGATAAGCAGTAGTGGCATTCACTTCTATGGCTGCTTAAGCCCCATGTTAACAGGGCCAGCACCAGGGGGTTAAGACTGTTTCTGCAATGCAGAATTTCTAGGTTGAGATCCCCCTTGGGAATGCCTTTTGGTAGTGTGGCAAGAGGTAGTGGCAAAATTAGCACCTGGGAATTAATATGGCTGCTCCTCCTGCCACCACAGGGGGGTTGGTTGTCTAGCCTGCAAGAAGCCCTGCAGCCTGGATCCAGTCTGCTAACCCAAATGAGTTGGACTGCCCTATCTTAAACTAATAATATCTAACATTTACACAGCATTTTCTGGCCCAAAGAATCCCCACAACATTTCACTGACTATAGCTTCAGACCTGAAAACACTCATGTTTCTGCATGGTTTCCAACTTCACTGGGAAATACATGCGAGAAAAAGATTTTTCAGGATTGGCTCATTTATCTGTGGAGGGGTAACATTTTATTTTTAGTTGTTTGCATTTATGAAACCTTCGACCTAAGACATCAAAAGTCTTTCTAGAGATTTCCACAAATGGGAAAACAAACAAAAAGGGGCATGACGTGAACTGCATAGCGCATGCAGCAAGTCGGTTTCTGAGTCTAGGACAAAAGCCTCTTCTTGCTTCCAAGACCCCACAGAAAAGGCAACGCCTAGACTTTAATAATACAGGCAACATTTTGTATCATGCAGTGGATTCGAAGAGGAAAGAGATGTAGTTAGCCATGTTAGTCTGAAGTCAAGCAGATGGCAGGGTAGATTTGCACCTTTATGGATAAACTAAATCAGGGAAGAGGAAGTCAAGAATACTGCCTGTATGAAACTGCATTCTAAGTCCCCTTTATAGTTACCCATCTTAGAATCAGGACACTGGAGTAACATCACATCTCCTGCTTTCATTTACTAAGGAATGCAGCATGACAAGGACCTCCGTTTTACATCTCATCTGAAAAACAGAAACTCCAAAAGTACAATGCCCCCTGACATCATGCTGGGGCATTGATTCAACACTGGCTAAGAGAGAGGAGTGTCACCTATTGAATCACAAACATCACTTTCTGAGCAGTTCTTCTGTGTGTCACATCTAATCAGCATAACATAATTCTCACAGCTGCCAGGAAGGCAGATAACATTTTCTTTCAAGGAACTAAAATTTAATTTTATTCAGACAAGGCACTAGCATTGCTGAAAAGAGAAAGCTTTTTACTGAGATTTGGAAGAATGTTAACAAAACATTATGGGACCATATGGCCTTTAATATTCTGGCCAAGCTAAAAACCATTTAGGGGTAGAGAGACTTTCAATAGGGTTTCATTTCAGTGGTGAGACATCTCCCGCCCTTTCTCCGTTTTAAATCATTCACAAGTAATGAATGCTGATATACATTATAGTGTATTTATACAACAATGCTCACCAATTGCATCGCTCTTTCATTATCTAGTTTTAAAATTCAGATTTACCATCCAACTATCATACAACCTAATGTGGATAGCCTTCTAGTATTAGGGATGCATCTGCATAGTCTCCATGTCACATAGGACACTGAATCCAAGTGGCTAAGTGACTGGTTATGCAAGTGTGGCTCATGCCTAAAGGGGATGAGAACTAGTAAGATACACCTGACCAAGCCTTGCCACATTCTAACTCTGAAATGTCCTTAGCAAACTTAAGCATTTATAACTTTTTTTTTTTTCCTTAGGAATATATAGAGCTAGGTGCATCTCTTTGCTCCAAGAACCTTCATGAGATGGCCTTTTGTTTACAGACCTCTACATGATTACATCTACCCTTAGATACTGAAAGCTTGCTCCTGGGATGGAGATGTTATCATTATGAGCTAAATGATACTACAGCTTCCATTATGTAAAGTCTTGTACTCTGTAAAAGTAGGTTGCTTTTTCTGAAGGCAAGGTATGTACATTTATGCTTAAACTGCTTTACCATAATGTTAGGCTGCAATACACGGCAACATTTTCATAAACTGCTCAAAAAATACAAATGCACAAATATGCTAGCTTCTTTCTAAAAATATTTACCATAAATCATTTTAAATGTCAATTCTTTAAAAATTATTTTATTGCAGTATTAAATAAAAGGGTTTTAGAATACAGCATATAACCTACAGTCAATATCCCCTACTGTGCACCTAAACTAATTTCCTTGCAGTGACAGCCTAAACAAGGAGGCTTTTCCTAACAAAGCAAAATCCAGGCTATTTTTATAATTTAGAAGATCAAATGTTAGAAATACACCATAAAGGTAAATAAAAGTGTGTCAGAGAGGGTATTAGGTATTTGTCTGCTTGACAATAGATCTTTTGGCATACTATACTATTTCTAAAGAGAAGCAACAGTGAAAAATCAAATCTTGGGGGAAAGTGGGGGTGGTCGGGAAAAGGGTTAAAGAGTCACGATAGAGTAACAGGCAGAACATCAACTTGACTTAATACTTCCTCACATTCATGGGTTTGTTTCACACTTTGATCTTATTTCTATTAAAATAAAATTATGAAAATATTTACAATTTTAATACAGGTAAACATGAAAATAAACCTTATTTGAAAGGTGGTTAAAACCATGTTGTATGTTGTCCTGATTTTTTTTCTTCATCCCCAAGGTTACAATTAGCTTCTTACTAACCTCCATCAATGCATTTAACATAATTACTGAGCAGTGTTTTCCCCAGCCTCTGCTTCATAAGTGACCATATATATTTAGAGTATTGCACCTGGATCTCCTCTAGCACAATAGTTACATTTCAGATAAAAAGAAAAAAATATACATTCTTCCCTTCAGTGTTTCTGTAGTGGGACACAGCTTTGTGAGAGAATACATACAATTTTATCTGTGTTAATGACACAGGATCTTATTACTCCCTCAACCTCCCATTATTGGTACTTAAAATACATACACAGGAGCTATTGTGAAGTAGAGACTTTATCTGACACAAACTTCTTGGATATAAATTTTATTCACCCCATGAGCTTTTAACTCAGTGAAGTATAGGGAAGTGTAGGATACCTTCTATTTGACTCCTTTATTTTCTCCCCCAATATTTGTTCATATTTAACATTTTGGGGGCTGCAGAGCTATTACACTTGCTAAACACTTAAGCAAACATATAATTTACCAGGCAGCATTAGACAGAGTTCAAGTTCTTTCTTGGCATACATTTAGTATCCAAAGCCTATGACATTTCAATGCAAAGCAGGCTTCCTGGGAAGTAGACTAATGCTAATCAATAGCTCTGACTCAGTGAAAAGCCTTGGACTGATAAAAGGAGGCATCAAACATGAAGGCAGATCATTACCTCGTCTAGCAGCTGTCCATCATTTACAGAGAGGTGCAAAACTGTTTCTTAAAACATCACTTTAACTCAGTTCAAACTGAAACTATTTCAAAAGTGAGCTCTGTGGGTTTACTGCCACTATTTTACTAAAATTGGTCAGAACCCATTTTGCAATTGCCAGAAACCATTGTTATTAGCAGTGTTCAAAGCACTTCCACACAGAGACATTCAGCTCCCCCCTTTTAAGTCAGGAGTTTAAAGTAAAGGGATCTGCAAAAAGGTAAAGAGTTTCTAGCTGTATGGCAGACTGTAGTCAAAACGGATCAAATTTTTCTCCCTTACCACAGTATTTAAACCTTCAAGCCTAAATTCACTTTTGGTGTTACTCTTTAATGGACTTCTAGCACCACAGATGAATTTAGCTCCCCCTGTGAATTTTAGTTTGTAAACAGAATATAGAATATAGTTAAAAGTTTTCATTAAAAAGTGGTGGGGAACATATTAATATTTGCAAGGATAAGAGAACCTTTCAAGAAATTCTTCCCTCTGACAATTGTTTTTGGTAAAAACCCTGTTCAAAACTGGAGGGCCTGGAATCAAAATGTAAAATGCCTATGTAGCTCTGAAAATACTATCATCAGTATCACTAATTCTAATAATAACCAATAATGCTTAATTCACAGATTCTGATATTTCAAGACAGTCTCTTTGTTAACCATGTTATGTATGATGACTTAAGTGTCTTAAGCAAGTTTACTTATGTCATAGAAATGTTCTTGCTAAATGACTCTGTGCTTAGATGAAAGAAGATATGTATCTTTACTTCCAGATTACATGAAACAATATAACTTTTATAATATCCTGAACAGGATGCTTGACTGGAATTGGAAAGAACTTCTATCTGGAAGGCCATGGATGTTTGAATATGCATTGTATGCAGGTTAGCCTATTAAAGACTCCTAGAGATGCAACTCTTTTCTGAAGGTGGAATACATATGCTTACACACCCAACCATGCCTCAAGCTTCTTGTCTCAGTATTTAGCAATTTCCGATTTCACCCCACCTAATTCTCAGACTGTCTCTCCCCACAACTCCCAGTGTCCTTCTATATAGCTGGTCCCTGTGATCCCTTTCCCTGCTCTTTATCTGATCCGTCTCTTCCTGTTAGTCTTTGGTTATCCTTCCATTCATGTTCCCTTATTCTTGCTGGCTCCAAGATCCAAACTTTTTCCTCATCCAAATCTCAGTGACAGCCACCCTGGCTCCTAGGTCAAATCTCTCAGTCAGTGCTAATGTTGTCTCCTAAAATCCTGGCACTAGTGTCAGCTCTTCAACCCTTTCCTTCTCCCAAAGTAGTTCTCAGACTCAATCTCATTTCCAAGCCAGTCCCAATTTCCCCATCAAACTTCATCCAGTTTCAGCCTTCTCCACCTAGTTTCCTCCCCACTTCAGGTCCCCATCTCCTTGTCTACCTCTCTCTATCTCCTCACACCCCAGCTTCCAGTTAACTTACCTCTCTCACTCATGCCTAAATTTCGCCTCAGACTTGCTCATCCATTGCTCTGCGTCCCATCTACTGTCTCCCCACCCCTGTCAGTTTTAGCTCTTGTCCCCTCTGCCATTTGAATCAACAAGCTTAAAACAAGGCTTATAATATGGCCAAATCTGGAGAGATTTCTCTTGAGGGCTACAAAAGCCCCAGGCCTGGCAAAGTCCACCGCCTTACTACATTTGAAGTCTCTGCTTCAAATCATGGATACACTAAGAGCTGTTCAAAGAACAGATTTCCAGAATATTTTCATATGTACAAATAACATTTCTCTAATCTTGTTCTCAAAAACATCTGGACTCTTTTGGCTGAATGAAAAAGAATCTTACAGGCAACTAAAAACAGGGTGTTATAATAGTAAATATTGGGCAATTCATAACAGGCAATGCTACCAGCCTATCTGATCATAATCATCAAAGAAAATTTAGATTCTGTGGCACATCTTCACCTAAATGCGTTAAAGAGTCACAAATTAAAACTTCTAGGAAGAATCAGTTTCCATAACCACCAACCACTACTGCATTAGATGAATTTGTTCCCATACTCAGACATGTGAGGCTGGCTTCCCTGGGGATACTCCCACCACTTCCTGGGGATAAAAAAACCAGAATAGGGAATGTGAAAAAACAAAAAGAAATAGTATTTATTTTTTTGTAAATCTGAACAAAGCAAAAATATAGGACTGAAAACTAAATTCAGACATGGCTCTGACATCCCTCAAATTAAAATAAAAACAAGAAAATACATGCAGACTTCCATATTTATGTGTGTACACATCCATTTTTCAGCCTACTTCTCTTCCTTCTCAAGTCCATTTTTAAAAGGTTGACGTTACAAGAAGCTTGCTTAATTTTTCCTGTATGTAACCAAAGAAAGGCAAGAAATCCCCTGCCTTAATGGACTTAACAGTACCAAAAATCTTTCATTGGTTAATCAATGAAACTGCATATCAGTGAAGGCAGCCAAGTTGTATCACTACCATCTGTACCAGCACACCCCACATGCGTGCAAACTACTGTATGGTTTTGACAAACTTATCCTGCTGCTCATCCCATGCTGAAAATAATGTTTCCTTCCACTATTACACTATGGTAATCACTATTCTAAACTGATACACATTTTAGTTAAACAGGTCATTATTGACAGTCTAAAACAACCCCCAAAATGCCAGAACAGCACCTGTTCTGACTAGTCCAGGACTGTGCCGGACCTGTCACCTGCCCCAGATTGCCTGGAGTGTGCACCACATGTGCTTTGTCCCGGACCAGCCAAAGTAAGTGCCCCGAGTGTGGGAATCTGGCATGCAGGGGGAAAGAAGAGTTGCAGACTGGATCTGGCAGGGCCAACACAGGGGCCAGATAATGGGGTTCTGCAAACCCTGTCTTTGACAAACCTGGTCTAAAATACTTAAATTTAGATCTTCATATTTAATTGGGCAATTTTACTTGTCTGTTCTGTTAGTTTGTCATTATACCTTTAATGTTAATTTCAAATTTACATTGCATGGTACAAAAGTATGTGTACTGAATATACTGTGTTCAGTGAAGAATAGATACAATAAACAAATATACTGGAGAGAGTGGAAGAAGACACATAACATTATCAAGGAACTCTCTCTCTCTCTGGCTAGGGACAGAAGTTACACATAAACTGGTTTAAACCTATAACAGAACAGAAGTTCAGTGCACATAAACCAATTTCAAAATGTCAGAAATTGGTTTAAGATAAACTTGGTTGAATGTAGTATCCAACTTACCTGATTTGGGTCAAACCAGTTCATGCAACTTCTGTCCCAGACCCATTCCTGGTTTAAGTTAAACCAGTCCTCCAGCATTCCAGCATGCTCTGCAGCCCTGGGCTGGGCTGTACTCTCTGCTCCCAAGAACTGGACTGGCTCCACCCCTCTGCTCTCCAGCCTGAGGATGGGCGTGGGTGTGGCCAGATGCTGGCCTGCCATGGCCCCCTGAGATGATGGGGGCAGGAATGGGGTTTATTCCCCTCTCTCTCCCCTAGGCAAACCCAGGCTGTGGTCCCATGAGGGAGGGGTGAATGGAGGAAAGAATTAACCCCCTCTCTGCCTCCTTCACCTTAACAGGGCCTTGTTAGGACGGTGTGTAGACATGCCCCCGCCCCTGCTGCTGGAACAGTGGGGGGGGGGGGGGGGGAGGGGACGGGACAGGACCCTGACAGGGCAGCATCCTCTATCAGGGTGCTCTGGGGAATGCAAGCAGAGAGGGGGTTTATTCCCCTCGCCCTTTCCTGTCTCACCAGCAGGGACCCCAGCCAGGGCCTGCCTGGTGAGGCAGAGCAGCCCTTGTCAGGGTCCCCCTGCCTCCCCTTGCTGCTTTAGCAGCAGGGGTGGGGGTGTGGCCAAATGTTGGCCAGCACGGACCTGTTAAGGAAAAGCGGGCAGGGAGGGGGTTAATTCTTCCCTCTGTCCCCTCTCCCCCCACCCCAGGACCACATCCTGGGTTTGCCAACCCCAGCCACCACTTCCACTGTTTGTCCACAGCCAGGTAGGAGCTATTGGGGGCGGGGACGTGGCCACAAGTCAGTCGGTATGGACCCGTTAAACAAAGGGGCAGGGAGGGGGCTTATTTTCCCCCTCCCTCTAGCATCTGGCGACAGGGGAAGGGAGGGGGCTTATTCCGCCACTCACCCCATGCAGGGAATGATTGGTGGAGGGGGCGGCTGGGGCTGACAGACTCTGTCTGCAGTCCCCCAGGGGCAGAAGGTGGAATAAATCTCCTCCCAGCCCCCTTTGCCTCAGGGTGCCATGCTGGCCAGCCTCTGGCCACATCCCTGTCCATGCAGCAACGAGGGGGGGGGGGGTGCCAGGCAGACCTCCATGCGGGTCCATGCTGATGGGACAGGAGGGGGGAATTAAACCCCCTTCCTGACCAGTTCACTTGAGGTTACTGCCAGGACCTAGCCACATTCCCTCCCCATCCCCAGCAGCTTCTCTGCAGCTAAGTGCATGCTCTAGCACCCCCTGGCTTCTGGCCTGAGCCACTGCAGGCTTGTGCATTTCCTGAGTCAAAAGGTTAGACTAACCTGCTAAGATTGATTCAATTCTGGCTCCAGCTTTTTGAAGGTATACTGAAACAACCAGAGCCTGAAAGTGTGTGTGTGTGTGTGTGTGTGTGTGTGTGTGTGTGTGTGTGTGTGTGTGTGTACACAAAAATATATATGCCTGTCCCTAGCCTACACACACACATACTGTCACAATATTGGGGACAGGATTTAGTCCTAGCTTTTGACATCCAGCAGCAAGCTTATGCAACTGCTTTGCCCCTTTACTATAAAGGGAAATGAGGAGGATGCAGTCAGTATCCTTCTCTACACTGCTGACCTCCATCTGCTAGGATGAAGCAGTCCAACAAGGAAGCTGTTTAAATACTATTGATAAAAGCATAAAGTCTAGAACTAGCCCCCCTCCCACCCCTTCCTCAGAATAAAATAGTTTTCCTGTGACCTTTATTTAACTACTTATTTCTGCAGCATGGTATCCATTCCCTGCTTTTGCAGGTTCGAAAATCCAGCAAGGGAAAGTCATCTCCTCAGCATCAGTATCATAGCTGTATTTTCTTCCCCTCCCCTTCATTCCTCCAGCTATCATTCCTTATTCATTCCACATGCTTGAAGAGAGAAGCTCATCTCTTTGAACTTTTCTCTACTACTTTCAAGCAAGGAGGGGGGCAAGGAAAGAAAGAAAAAGACAGTAAGGACACATCAAGGTGAGTTAAATTTCCACATCATTTATCCTACAAGAAAGCACATGCTTTAATCTAGTCTGAAACAGACACAAGCATCTTCAGGGCTGCATTTTGTCTACAAAGCTAAAGGAGTAGTGAGTATAATCTTATGCTGCTGTGTCAGTCTAGTTTGACCAGTTTCACAAGTTCACTCAAAAAGGAAGCATGACATTTTCATTTAGAAGCTTGAAAACATGGCTGGGCGTGTTAAAGTAAATGGGACAGTGTGTTGGAAAGGAACTTAAAAAACCCCGAAATATCAGTATATTTTAATAGTTGCTGGCAAATTCACTTTAACTTAGAATCTGAATACAAGAAAAATTCAGTTAATAATGCGAATGGTTAATTTAAAGAGGAGATTTCAAAAGGAAAAAAAAAATCTTCGAATCTAATCTATGAGTTTCCAAAATACAGTCATTTTTAAAGAGGTAGAATTCAGATACTCTACAAAAGAGTGCTTTGGATGGCAAAAAGTGACCAATTTTAATAATGTATATTGTTTTCTGCATGTTTCCATACCTATTATCCTACACACAGTAATCCCTAATCCACAGCAAAAAACAGCCTGATCTATACATCTAAAATTAGCTATACATGAAGTAAACTCACTGGATATAGCATTCACCCCCCTACCCCTCCTGAATTCAGCAGCAGGGGAGAAAAGGGGCAGAGTAGTGGTGGCATTCAGCCCCTGCTTTCATGCAGCTCCAGAGCTCACTTGTCCCCACTTTTCTCCTGCCACTGAATTAATTTTGGCAGGGGGAGGGTGAGAAGGAAGGAAGGGAAGGTTGGTGGCACTGGCCCCTTGGGCTCCAGAGCTGCTTGAAAGCAGAGGGTCTGGACAGACCCTGTGCTGGCCAGCCTGTAAGCTCAGAGCTCACTGCACATGTGGAAACCATGCTACTACACCCCCCCAGATCCACTCTTATGTGTCCATGATGAAAATAAAGAGTGCTTAACACTTTACAGGACAGACCTTTGGCTCCATTCTGGCCTCTTTTTGTCATTCTCATATTACAAGAAAGCCTAAACTTGGCTCTTACACTACCTCCAGTGCATATAAAAGTACATACCTAGAAGTGAAGGTAACTGATGAGCTCCAGCAATCACTGGCAGGCACACTATCTTCAGGGCATCAGCCAACACAAGTGCACTTAGCAGTAAAACGTGGCACCAAGTACTATATAACTACTCTAAGAGACCTGGGAGCCTGAAAATGGCTGCTCTGCAGCTGTGGTCCTTTTCCCTGGATCTCATGCTTTACTGGGAGAACCTCAGAACAAGAGCCCTGAAAATACTACTTATTGGTCTATCAAAATCATTACTAAATGGCCAATGCAGATACAAATATGAATACTTGCAAAGGTGCTCTTCTGATTATGTTTCTTCTTTTCTCAGGATCTGGGCCTACATGCTTCACTGTGGCAGTGCTTCTTTGTACCGCAACATCAATGCAAAGTAGGCTGACGGGTCTATAGCCAAACACGGAAAACGAATCCAGCACTGGGGAACCTTTCAGTGGCATAAGAAACAATATAGCTTCTATGCTTCTATCACGTAAGCATGGCCCATGGAAAGGGCAGGTTCAGTGAAATCTGTTATAAACAACATTAAGGAACTGGCCTGGCCCACAGCTGGCTCAGGAGCAAAAAGCGAAGGTCCTTTGTGCACGCTCCAGTCTGAGCTCTGTTAGGTAAATTGCTATGGCAGAGAATCTGTCCCCCCTATCACAGATTTAAAGATAATTATAACTTGGGTATTCAGGTATTGATTTATGCTTTAAGGTTCCGTATAAACATAAGCTGGTTAATTCTATTAGCTTTTGGGGATAAATAGACACGGTAAAAAATATTCTACTGTGACTCAATCAAGTAGACCCTGGATTCAACATCCGTCTCCAAAATAAAATATGGTTGTGCTATATTTCTACATCCAAAATAAATCAAAGTTTGTGAAAATTAAGTTGAGCTAAAGGTGTAAAAATGTGTATCCTGTACATTTTGCCTCACAAGCATACTGAAAATCTGACTAGAAATCATCCCCATGTCCCCCAAAATCCTAACTGGATGAAATTATTAGTGTTTTTAGACCAGCAGCTGAAAGTTAAATGTCTCTGCTTCCTTCAAAATATCACTGAGCAACTAAAGCCTTGGATATTTTACTTGCACAGTTAGCTATTTTTGCTTTCTGTTCATCTAGTTGTATCTTTTCACACTGCAAGCTGAAGGAGAGAATGCCTCACTAATTATGAAGCAGTATGGGGCACGAATTGCATTCAAGGGTTTTTACAAAGAAACCAAGACAAGGAGCTAGCTTTCCTTTATGGTTTCAGGTCAGACATACTAGTCATTTTACGTGCATAAGCGTTTAACTGCAGGTCACGGCCTGCCTGCAAATAGAATGCAATTACATTTTCACTTCTCTGTACAAGTTTTTGGCATTCAAAGCTGATGCCAAGAAATCTTCCTATACTACTGGGGAAGAGCTGATTTTGAAATCAAAAAGGGATACTTTTATGCCCCACTAAGTTGTAGACGTTTGTGGTCTATCAGGCAGCATAATAAAAGCCAATGCAAACATGAGGTGTAAAAATGACACACCCAAATGCAGAATCATCAGGAAGTTTCTAGAAGAACTATACTGAGAAACTACTATATGCTGCCTTGTCTAACACAGATGTCAACTGTATTACTTTTTTCTTTTTTCAAATTCCCCATCATTGTACAGGTTTCCCTCACCAACCACGGTTTTGAGTATCCACAGTTAATATTCTGTATACCATTTTAGCTACCATGGTATATAGTTTTGTGTAAACACAGTTTTCCATGGCCATGCATCAGCTCGCCAACCCCCAGCCGGAGGTGGCCCCCAGCTCTGCCGGAGGTGTGCGCGGCGACGGGGAGCTGCCCTACCAGTGGTGGCATGGAACAGCAGGCCTGCTCGCCTCTGTTCCCTGCTTCCCTCCCCCGCAACCCGGTACAGCAGGGAGCAGAGAAGCCACGCAGGGTACCTTGCCTGCCACTGCTCACCCTCCGCTGCCCCAGCGACGTGCTTCCTGTGCCTGCTACTGGTTTGAGGGGTGCAGCCCCGCGCCACTGCCCTCAGTGCAGTCCCGCACGCAGAAGGCGCGTTGCCAGGGCAATGTGGGGTGACCAGCGGCGGGTAAGGAGATCCCCACACAGCTTCTCTGCTCCCTGCTGCGCCAGGTTGTGGGGGAGGGAAGCAGGGTGGCATGGCAGGGCACATCAACCCCAGCCAAGCCGGGTCATGGGACAATCCGAGCCCAGAGGTGCAGGCAGGTGGCTCCCGCTGCTGCCAGGCTTGGACTGTCCCACAACCCAGCCCGGCCAGGCCAGGGCCCCACCTGTGGGCTGCTGACTGGCCAATCACACAATGCCGGAGGTGGGCACAAAACACCCCCACCCCGCCATTCAGATGGGTGGGGGCAGGGAAGCACCGTGGCGTGCTGTGTGGGGCCAGCTGGCACTTCTCTCCCCTCCCCTTCCTCCTCGTACGAGGCAAACGCGCTGGGGGAGACGCTGCAGCCACACCCTGGGAGCACTCTGTTCCTGCCTACTGGCGTGTACCTGCTATAACCTGTCTAGGTACCCTTAGGGGTATTCCTACTCTTGGTTGACCACCCCATGAATTAAAGGCAAGTAAAAATGATTTTTGTACACTATACTGTACAGTATTCAAGTCCCTAATCCTATTTTCCCCATAAGGCTTTAGTTTTACCAACCACAGTTCTGCCAACAACAGGAACTTTCTGGAACCTAAGCCCTGCAGTTGGCGAAGGAAACCTATACTACATTTGCTGGGAGCATTGGTATGAACAGCACTGGGGTATTTTTTCTACCATGTCACCTGAGCCTACACAGAACAGATCTACAGAATACTTTGGTAAAAACATCTGAACCTAACCACAGGTAGCCAGGTAGTAGAAAAATGGGGGAGAGATTTCATGAAAAATACTTGTGGGAAGGAATAGAGAGTAGAAACAGGAGATGCCAGAAGAAGATCAGGTAAGATCTCTCACGGTACAAGCATAATTTAGTTGTTCCCCCCATAAAAAGAAAAACGCCACTCTTGATTCCACTTCTCTTTCCAGCTACCTCCCATCTCCCTTCCTCCTGTAAACCCTCAAGTAAGTGAACACACTGCTTAAAACTGCTGCCTGGCATTCCTCTCCTTCATAGACCCTCTCCTTGCATACAACTGAAACCATTCTTGTTAGTCTTTAATGATCCATTCCTATCCAAAATACAGAACCAATGTTTCTCCTTACCAGCTGCCTTTACCAGAGTCAACTATGCTCTTTTTCTGGAAATCTTGTTGTCTCTTGACTTCTATACATCAGTCTATTTCTCATTCTATTATTACCTCATTAACTGTTGCTTCAGTAAGTCCTTTGGATGATTCTTCTCGTTCCCTCCCTAACTTCCTGTGGGGGTTCCATAGTGTTTTGTTCTTGTCTGTTCCCTATACCCCTCCTTGGGTTAATTGCATTGTTTAATTCTAGTGACCACTTCAACCCATCTTCTCTGATCTCATCAGGGCCCTCTCTCCCTATCCTCTATCTAAATTTCCTTCTATTTAGAACCCCTGCTTCCTGTAAATCCATTCATAACATTTGATGAAGTAGGCTGCAAAAATTTATGCCTCTCTAACTATGTTAGTCCCTGGTGCCCTGCTTTGCTCTTGGTCCATTTCTTTTATTTCCTTCTATGCCTTATTTCTGGGTGATCTCATTTCCAAACATAATTCAAACAGTATCTTTATGACAACAACCTGAAGCTCTACCTCTCTACCAGACTCACCATCCTTCTGTCCAAACTAAAAGTTCAGCCTGTCTCTACCGCATCTCATTGGCAATGTCTGGGCATTAACGTATGCTCAACGTGACCAAAACAAAGTTCTCCCCAATGTCCCATTTCTCTTGACCAACATAGGCAACATATCAACCTGTCATACAGGCCTATCACTTGGGCGTCATATATCCAACTCAGACCTTTTTCTAGGTCCCCTCATCTTTCTTCCTCTGTAAGCAAGCCTTGCAGATTCTTTCTGCATACCTCACTATGATAGGACACCTTTTTTCCATCCACACAACTGAAACTATTCTCTGGATCCTCGTCATCTCATGTCCTAATTACTGCAAAACCTTTTGGTCTGGACAAATATAATCTTGCCACATTCACATCTATCTAGAAAATTTCTGGAAAGGTTTTTGCAGCTCCTTGCTTTGGCCATATCACTCCTCTCTTTGTACGCCTCCAGGGTCTTCCTCTTCTCTACTGTATATATAAAAAAAAATAAATATTTGCCTTCACTTTTAGGGCCCTTATTATCTACCTCCTTCTTACCTATCTTCTCACATTCAGTATGACAAGGCTGGCCTCCATCTCCAGTCAGCCCATAGTGCCAAGCTCTATCTTTCACCCGTTATATTTTCAAAAAAGCAGCAGCATACTTTTTCTCTTTTGCCCTTTATATTTGGGAGATTTTTTGTCATGATGCCTACAAAGAGCAAAGCTTGACAATGGTTAGGTTGTTGGTGTCTGTTATACCAACCCACAATGTCCCACTGTCTTCTTGTAATTCCCAGCCTTTCACTATGCCCCAGTTTTCTTATGCTGTATACTAAAATTGAAAGCTCTTTGGGGCACAGACTGCTGTTTTATTCCATATGTGTTCAGCCAGTACTGTAGCAAGGGCAGTGCCAATGAGGCACTGGCATGGGGCACCCTCACATGGTGGATGCCAAAATCAAACGGAAGTAATATAATGTAATAGTACACAGGGAGCAGTCTGCATATGACCCGCACTGGGTGCCAACATGCCCGGATACAGCTCTGGTCTAGCATCAAGTATAGTTAAGTTCGAGTTCTTGAATAGGGCTCCTAAAATCTAGAACAATAACTATCATCACTACCACTGTCTACATAGTTGGAATTTATGGGTAGGGGGTCTACCCAACTAGAGGTGGCAGCCAGATGATTTCACAGGCAGATTGCAGGGCCGGCCACCACTTGAGGACTTATGGGGGTGCACTGCACCCCTCCCCCCCGATTGGCCGAGGAACCCCAGTGGCCCTGGCCCTGTCCGCTGATTGGTGGAGAGGGACAAGGCTGCATGACAGGCAACTCTCTCAGCCAATCGCCTTTGAGAGATGGGGGCAGCAGTCATTTTGCCAGCAGCCCCACTCCCCTCTTCTCCCTGGCAAGTTACAGCAGCTAGGACTTCTGCCTCTCATTGGGAAGCCAGCATTTTATTTTTAGTAAGTTCCCCCATCAACTCCTGTGGATTTCATGGAAATGGCCCAATTTCATGATTTCCATGCAATTGTGATTTGGATAGGTCCCTAATTATGGTTTTTTAAAAAAGAACAGCATTCCACATTTTTCTGAGCTGGAACTTTTAAGAAGGGGAGTACCAAAAATGGAGGAGGAGGAGGAAGTAACATAGTGGCTGTAAACACAACTGTAAAACTGTATATCTAGTTTAAATCTCATACTTTCTGAGGCTGCCTGTTCTATAGTGCACCATGCTTTACAGAGAACATGAAATTTAAAATCCTTGGCACTGAAGCACAGCAAAAACATTGCCAAACCTGTTGGTTCCCTTCCAATCCAGCTAAAAGGCAGAAGGGAGCGACAAGAGAGGAATGAGTGAATGGACATACAGAGAATCCCGAGACTGAATATGTGTGCGCACAGATCTGAACAGACATACTCTGTGAACAATTAAATCACTTAAGGGAAACAGGTACCATAGCAGAATGCTGTTTTCAGCTGTTGGTAAGATTTTTATTTCTTAAACAAATATTTTTCAACATTGGCAGAGCACGTATGTATTCCTGTGTTAACCAGTTTACAAGTTAAGTCTGAAGTTAAAGATCTAACGTTTGATAAAAAAGCTGACAGGTAACCCTATTTATACTATGCTTGCCACTTACTCTCTGTCATGCACACTCACTCACCCACTCACCCATCCACCCACTTGTTTTAAATTCACTTCTGTACTTTAAATGAAAATGCTTAAAAAAAAGCGATAATTTTGTGACCAAATGCAAAGGCTTATAAACACACTTCAGTCTGAACTACATGGTTGCTTCCACAGCACTTTAGTCATTAATCAGGATCCTGGCTTTCTCTGTTTTAAAATCACAAATTATCTGATTAACTCCCCTCCCCCACAAATTCTCTGATTAAAAACCCCAACATCCCTCGCTCGCCACCCATACCCGCTGGCCCTACCAGTGCTCCTCACTCCCCACCCACAGTCCTCTGCCTCACCAACCCTGCCTGAGGAGGGCCCCCAGCTGCCAAGACTACAGAGGCCAGGGACCCAGGTCTGCAGCTCCTTACCCCTTGTAACAGCGCCTGAGCCCCAGCTGCCGGGTGCTGCAGCAGACCAAAGCACTGAGGGAAGGGGGAGGGGGCAACAGGTGAGGGATGCCTGTTGCAGGCTACCCACCCTGCTGCTCTCCCTGTGGGGCCTCCACAGGCCAGCAGGAGGGACCCAAGCACAGCGGGGCAGAGCCAGGTGAGGAAGCTTGATGCTACTGCCATGAGCCAAGCACCACCTTGGCAACACACCCACTGTCTACCCAGCAGCAGCAGGGGTGATGGCATGGAGTTCTGCCTCTCATTGCTCCAGGGCAGTGGCAGCACTGAGACTCCCCGCCTGGCCCGCTCCCCCAACAAGCTTCCCATGGCCCTGTCCCGCTCCCTACTTGGGCCCTGCAGCCATCCATTCCAGCCCCAGGCCTCAAGCCCCATAGACCACCTGGGCAGGGCAGCAGCCCCAGCCCTGTCTAATTCCCTCCCTCACTATGGGGGCCTCCATTCCACCCTCCCCCCACCCAGCATCAGACTTACGTGCAGGAGTTGCTCTCCATACTGCCTGGCAGCCATGTATGTGTGTATGTGAGCACATGCACATGACCCTCTTGCCTGACTACCCTCCTCCCACTCCCCCCAGCTCCTTGCAGGCTGGAACTCTGCCAGCCTGCAAGGGGGAAACCACTGCTTCCCATATTTTTCTCTTTTAAAGGAGAAAATCCTGTTTTTTCTTCTTAATGAAAAAAATTCTGGGTTTTTCTCCTTAAAGTGGGAAAACTTAGGGTTTATTGCATTTTTCTATGGCGAACGGAAAACCCAGATCCCTGGTCATTAGAGTTAGCATAATGAAAACCTAGTATAGAGAGTATAAATTGAGTGTACGTATCAGAACTATGGAAGGGAACTGAGTTCTCCAAACTTCTAAAATTAAAAATTATGACAACACTTGTAGAGCTGTAGAGAGCATAGTCCTAAAACATCTACATAAAATCCTTAGGCCAGATTATATTTTATCTGATTTTCAGTTTCATCTATCTTGGTTTTCATCCTACATTTGTTTTCATGGCATCAGACTATTTTAGGTAAATCCTGACTTTCAAAGATTTAACGAATTCCAGAATTTGCGCCACTGTAAGCGAAGTATGTACGAGAATACAGTACAGTGATCAACTCATTTGGCTTATTTAGTGTGACTTTCATATCTCAGAATTTCTTCTGAGCAAACAAACAGAAATTTTGGTCAATTTGTTCTGTTTATTTGTCTTTTCTGTGCTAATTCATTCATTGTAATAATTTCTACTCTAGGCTAATATATAGAGAGAGTTTTGAAGTGAGGCCTTATCATGAAAAAGAAAAACACATAATACATACATTCATTTATATTTGCTTAAAATAAATTCATTTGTGAAGAACCATCCCTCAGTTCACATAAAAATAGGTTTCAACATGATGTTGCTATTCTTGTAGCCCTTGAACTTTCTGACTTCAAAAGTGCTTATGACGCACCTTCCAGCAGTTTTTTTCTTGCGTTTTATTTACATCTGTATCATCCATGTCAGTTTAAATTGCTGTCTTGCATCTTTCAACACGTTACATGCCTTGAAGGTCATAACACCCATCAATAGGGAAACTGAATCAAGCTTCTAGCCCACCCCAAAGGTGTTGGTTATAACCAATGCCAGTTACTAGATCAAGATTTTGTTCAACTTATAGGCAGTATTTTTTGAGCTGAAGCCAATTCTTTCTGAACAGATTCACTATATTGTGACTTCAAGGACTTAACTGTTTTGGAAATGGAGGTCAGATAAATATAAGACCTAAGCATCTGTTGTGTTCTAGTGATGAGAGAAATGGCATGAGAGTCAGGACTCCATGGTTCTAGTCTGATTGCCACTGCTGTGATGTGTAACCTTGGACAAATCAGTCAGTAAGTCAGCTGTTCAGTCTACAAACTTTCATCAGTAAAGTGTCACAAGATCCTTCAATGAAGTGTGTTAAGTGCAAAGTCCAACTACCAGTTTGACAGGCACCCCTTGAAACTGGCAGCCATTTTTAAGAACAGCCATCAAATAACTAACAATATAACTAGCATGCTAGTTCTCTGGTCACTACTCCTATTGTACAATCTTCATGATATGGTGATCTCGTCTTGTTGATTACTGTAACATTGTGTTTTTCCTTGTCTTCTCATACCTGTATCCTCCAACTCTACCCAAAACATTTACTGTTTTTTCTCACATACCACACACACCTTGTTTTTAGAAGGCAGAATGTAGAAAAAAAAATCATGGCCAGTTGTGTGGCATAGGGTAAATCTACCTGCAAACACAGAGTGTCTAGGAAATGTAGCTTGTCAGGAGACAATCTGGGTGAGGCAGCAGGAACTTCCTGGCGTGGTAAGACAAGCTCTGCCCCAGATCCCTGCAAGGGCAGAGGCAGAATTTACCTCTTTAGTGTACATAGATAGGTCTTTCTATAAAGGGGCCGTGAATAATAAAGTGTTTCCACACCACTACTTCATAAAGATACTATAGATTGCATACAGCAGCTCACTTGTCCTAAGCCAGCTTAACAGTCTGCAGCTAATAATTATAGCCAATACCAAATTCCTTACTGGCTGTGAGAAAGTTAACAGAGGACACAACACCTTCTGCTTGTTGGGACCAAAGTGGCAGCCTTTTTGGCAGCCATAACAGCACAACAGGCACTGCAGATGTGGGGGGAAAAAACAACTCCTCCCATGCTTTACTGGGAGTAGCAATACATTACTTCGACCCGGCTCTGCAGCATCTGTATAGAATGGATGCTTCAGCAGGGGGTTTTGGCAATTCAATCAGCTATTAGATAAAAGTGCCAAAAGAGCCTCACTAAAGCACTCAATCTTTACAGACGCTGGCCGGGAAACTAAACGAGTCCAACTAATGTGCTGCTTCATCTGGGCATGCCCTGGGCTCAGTGCAGGAGCATACCAAATTTAAAGTAAAGCACCATTTTGCCCTTCCCACCACATCTGCAAGCAGCCAGTGTTCGCATGCTTCTATTCCAGCAAGGAAAAAACGGTTTCCCCATTTAAGACACAAGCCTAATTTTCAAGCACTCATTTTGTGGAAAGAAATGTGTATGGCATGCAAGTAAATGCAGTAGGAAAAATGATCTTCCACTCTCTCAAGCTCAGTCCAGATTGCCCCCATTTTTGGATCCTTCTATTGTGGTAAATGCAAGGAAAATAATATCAATTGCAATATCCTCCCGTAAGTGGATCTATTTTACTTGACCCACAGCTACACTTCAGCCCTCATTTTCCTCCCGTCTCTCCATAAACTCTTCACAATCCTTTCATCTTGCTGTTCTTTTCTCTGATTCAGTTTTGTGCCTTCTACCATCCATCCCTCATAAACCTGTCTTCACCCCTAAGTGCCATTTCCACCCCCTCTGAACCCACTAATTTAAAATTCCCTCTCATCCTCAATAATTTCCATGCCTTACTTCATATGAACTGTTATCTATTATCTTTTTTAAATGCATCACAGACTGAAAACTCATAGGGAAGAAGTCTGCTATAATCTATGTTTGTATATACCCTCTATATTCATGATGCTAGAAAACTGATTTTTAATAGTGGTAATACATTTCCATCCAAACAGCAACAAGCTCATTATCATTAAGAATAAACACCTTTGGTGATGGTCTCATTTAATCTTTAGTGACACTTACAATTTAAAATGACTAATTCTGAGTGGTGCAGCATATACCTTGTTCAGAAGTTATTAGAATAGGGCAAAATTTTACAGCACTATTTTTTTAATCAACTTCAAGTAACATATTAATTTTTCTTTATTCACAGCTAGCATATCTGTTAAAACACTGGTTTTGGCTGAAGCACAACAGGTGGACTGCAATAAGAGATACTGGATTTATGTTCTGTAGAATAGTTTACAATAGTCACATACACCCATGCTCAAGTTGCCAACCTTTGTGCCACATTATTATATTTGCTTGTAGGTCTAATGGGAATGCTTTGGGGCTAATGCAAGTCTCCAAGGTCCAACGGCCTCTGAGAAGAAACAGGCCACCTTCTGATCTGTAGATGGAATGAATGGATTAGCAGAAAGCCAAGCCAGCTGTTGCAAGCTTTATCAGTACACAGCCCTAACAGATGGGAACCCATTCTAAAAGCCTCCTGCTACAGAAAGCAAGGGCCTGGTGCTGGCCTTCTGTTCACTAGGTTTCTTTCTGACAGGAAAGCAGACACAAAACACAAGGGGTGCATGTATGCGCGCGTGCACACACACACACACGCTTACACTTTTGGGACAATTATACCGTTAAACTTTATTTTCTCTGAAACATCAAGTTAGTTTGCAGCTACTGTTAACACTACTTGTGTTAAAACACGGACGTTTCTTGGGGTTTTCTGTCACATCCTGGGCTTTTATGTTACTTTTTCATATGGAGGTCTTTTTTTCTTTAAATCTGAAATATCTTAAGTGTAATAAAGCATGTAACACCCTATACGGGTAGTAGGGCATATAAAAGATTGAAAATGCTGTAAATAACTGGGAGACAAATTTAAGTTAAATTTATTTTTCCTTTTTGATTTACTTGCAAAATAGGCACTGTGTTATCTATACCTATATAATACATAGATGTTGAAAAAAAGCGGCTGCCCATTATCCTATCCCTTAGGAGATAAGATTCTATATTTTGGAAAAAGTGCAGATACAATGCGTTTGCTAACTTAACCATGAGATACCAGCTTACCCCAAGGATAATTTGCTCTTTTATTTGAAACAACCTATTATGACTAAAACAGATAATGCATTGTCTTATTTTCTGTTGTTGAAATATACTTGTGAAAGTTTAAAAAGAAAATTAAAATATAACCCTCAAATGTCACAAAAATAAAAAATAGGATAGAAACGCACCTGATAAGTTTTAAAGTGTTACTGTTGACCAAAGCATGAAAATACAAGAAAGAAATTCAGCTTGCAACTATTTAAAGGATGAAATTATTTTATCCAGATTATTGTGTAGGCAGTCCAAAGTCCATGAAGACAATGGGAGTCTTTCCACTTATTTCAGCAGGCTTTGTACTAAATGCTGTATACTAATATATAGAGTAACACTCACAACACATCTTATGAACAAACATTATGCTTCTTTCTTCACACACACAAGCCTGAATCATATTTAGAAAGAAGCAGGACAATTTGCCTGCCTGCTATGTAAGAGGCTTAATTTTTCTCCTTTCTTGTTCCTTGATAGGTGGCTTCAGATAAAAGCAAATTATAATCTAATTATTTAGTTGTTTTACTGTGGAAGAAAAATATTCATGAGCCAACAAACTACCTACCTGTGACCAAACTAAGTATGAAGAACCCTATTTATATAACTTACATTTGTACACTGATGACCATCAATTGTAATTTGTTTTTTAAAAGAAACCATCATTACACCTCTATAGAACTCCCTGCAAAAAGTGATAAATATTTAGGAGCATATGAAAGCACAGAATCATTTGCATCACTGATTTTGATTTCTGCCAACAACTGTCCTCAGTATTATTTCCAAATACAATGTTATTAACATAACATAGTATTCAAAGCTTAGAAAAACTGTTTAATTCATTTAAAAAATACTTTCTTGAATAAGAACGTGAAAACATGCATATTATCTCAACAAAAGTCAAAATAATTGACCAGGACAAAGAGAAAATGCTTAATATATAGATAAATATGGATGAATTTCATCAACTCAAGATTTTTAGAACAGTTGGGTCATCCATCTCAAGTTCAGTTATTTTATTTACATTTGAATTTCATGCTCTAACCTACTAAAAATACTTATTAAGGATGTTTCATACTGCACATTACATTAAACCATTTTTATAAATTTAGCTGAAACAAAACCAAAAACTTAATATACAATATTTAAGTTCTTAAACAAAACAGACAAATACCTACCCACAGGACCAAACTTTTTTTTAACATTTTGACTATCGTTTTGTGTTTTTAAAACTAAACAATTCCTATATTGTTCAATCATGTTGAAAATTATCCCAATATTCTAATTAACAGTTTGGCTATGAACCCTTGAATAATAATTGAAGTGATTTTTGATTGTGGATTACAATAAATAAAGAGATCAGATAAAAGCAAAGTATAGAATTTTATGTAAATTTTAAATCTTCTCGACTTGAAACAGATTCTTTGTGCATTGTTCATAAACAACACTTAGATAGCTCAAAGTAGATCTCTAGTGGACACAGAGTATATTATTTAAAAACACTGTGCTAGTATGCTTAAAACCTGTGAATTGTAAATCTGAATCCTTCTTGTGTCAATTTGTCATTTAAAGCACAATAGAAAAAAATTAAACGAGCAAGTACTATTTTAAGTATTCTTATGACAGACAGGTTGCGTTTAAAAATTGCTGATTGCAAAAAAACAAAAAACCCAACAAGCACCCAACATTCTCCTCATGCCTTTCAATTACAATTTTTTTTGCAAATCACAAATCCTGAAAAAGAACAGTGAATGGAAACTGTCAAGGGGACTTCACTATATTATTCAATAAGGAAATACATTTTAGAAGCCTAATTTAGATCAAGAACCTACTCTTAAGAACTAACCAGGAACATTCCTCAGGTAAGTTAGGCAAGGGACAATTTAAGATTCTGTCCCTCTTACTTACAGAAATCCTACTGTGCCATGAACCCCTTTCCTGAAAATCATTTTTATGAACTTTAAGGTTGCAATTTAAGTAAAAGCCTACACCAGTAATTCAACCAGGGCTGCAGCATGCAATATTAGCACCATTAGGTGTGCAAACACCTACACAACTCACAAGATAAATCCAGATATATTCTGTGGGCTGAGGTCTTTGCAACAGAAGACTTTCTCTATTATTTTTCTATAGTCAAAATGAGTGAAAGCTAAGAAAAGGGGTTATCTGAGGCATGCCTCAAGTATAATGAGGTTGAGTACCACTGGCCTATGAATTTAGATGGTGATTTCTTAAGTATTTTGTCATTGGTAAAACTCAGTTTTATAAATCCTGTTATTCACTCCCTTACTAACACCAAAGAAGTTAGTATATGAAAGTCATTTTGTAAAGAAATTGAAACACTGGCATTTTAAGCACTGGAGACTACCTGACATCTTAAGCTCAAGCCTCATAACATTTTGTATGCGGTATACTGAATATTAGTGTACTGAACGACAGCAGATGTTGGCAGCAACTAAAATAGAGACATACATACAACTTTTAATTAAGACAAAAGCATGCGGAAAGAAAAGAATAGCGTCTGCAATCCATAAATACTTAACTCAGCTGCATTATTCCAACTCTAGCACACACTCAGCAAACAGTTCACTATTAAAAGGGTCCTAAACTCACGCTGATGGCACATCTCTCAGTCTGAGGACCTAGAAATACTTGGTAATATTAAGAATAATATTTTTATAGGCAACAAGTAAAAATAGAAGCAAAAACAAAGAAAAGATATGGTAGCACAAGAACAAATGGATATTAACTGGCCATGAAAGAAGTTAGGCTGGAAATCAGAAGAGATCTAATTAACATAGGAGTTGTTTCTGGAACAACAGTTCAATAGGAATGGTACAAATGCCTATCTAATTTTAAGGTGGAATTTAGGACATTTATGAAAAAGATGATATGATGTGGCTGTCTGTAAGAGTAGGGAACTGAACTCAATAAGCCAGGAAGTCCCTTTCGGTCCTAATGTCCTATGTAATCTTCCCCTACATCAACTGGTTCAACATGTTGGAACACGGTAGGAAGTGGCTTTCTGGTGCTTGAACGTCTCATGGAAAAGTGTGGGTCATTTTGTGTCATACTAGGAGACTAAGCTTGGGAATGCCCACATGAAAGAAGAGAAGAAAAATGATAGACTTACTGCAGGCAGCTTTAAATTATCCTATTATATCCAACTGCATTTAATAGGCTATCTTAGGATAGATGCAGATGCAACATTTAGATCGACTTAACTAAGGTTCTGATCTAACTTTGTACACCTAAGGAGGTGCAATATGTAGATCAGGGTATCCATGCCTGATCTAAGCAAATGCATGTACTTGTTCGGAGTGTAGCCCCAGGGGTGGGAAAGCCCTACTGCCAGCCCAGTCCCAGTCCTGTGCTTTTCTTACCCTCCCACCCTTTTTTTAACCCCCTGGTCCCCCTCACCCTAACTTACTTAGATTGCATTTCCAGTGCGGCTCCCAGCACTGGTGAACATCTGCATGAGCGGGAATCTGATCTAAAGTCATGCAGCTTAAAGTAAGCCACATGATCATAGACTGGGTCCCACAAACATGTGCAAATGCCCTTAACTTAACCCTGACAATTAGTAGGTGCTGGCTGCACACTGACTAATATTTCACGCCCCAGTGTAAGCCACAGCTGTTTGTCACTACAGCTATCAATATGCATATGTGTTGGGCAGCAGGAAAGAAACTCCGCACACTACTTATTGTTTACTATTCCTCTGACCATAATCACTAAGAAAAAACCCACAGTAAAGAACAACTGGTAGAAATGACTGAGGAAGTTATGAATTTTTTTTAATAACGAAAGCTCACTGAGGTCCTTAAACCAGCTGAAAAGATGACTCCCAGAGAACGGAACATCACAATTTAGTTTTTGTTTGGCAATATAGAGAACACAGGAAAAATGAAACCTTTTTCTTCTGAATGGTATATAGCAAGATCAGGTAACAAATGCTAACTCTAACAGAGTAGTAAATAGTTAGTAGGGCAGAGTAGTTAATATGGCATGAAGAGGCAGTGCAATTGCTTCCAATTCAGAAGATGCTGTCACAGTATTTCATCAGTTAAGAAAATCTCAGAACCCGCTGCAGCCAAGATGACTAAACAAGCTGAATTTATTGTACAAAAATTCTGAATAGAAACATTTGGTCCAGTGATATTTAACTTTTTTCCTGCTGGCCCTCCACTGCAACTGTAAGATACCTGATGCTGGATTGACTTTAATGAAATGATGGAAAATATGAAGTATATATCATTAAACACAAGCAGGCATCTTTGACTTTGCTCATTCAGTGGTACTCAAAAGGTCAATCAAGAGAAGGCACATGGCTAAACCTCCACATACAGTTTTGGAAATTTAGGGACATGCAAGTAGGAGCCAATAAAACTTTCAGCAGTTCCACACCATTCACTGATTACACAATTTTAATAAAAATGTTTCTACTATGAGTCAGCTTGGGGTTTGTTTTTAGTTCAACCAGGTAATCAAGGAAGGGAATGAATGAGGAAGAAAGGAGAAAAATTGACACAAGGCCTAGAACAAACCCAAAATGACAGTGCCAATTATTCTGTGAAAATGTAAAGTACTACACATCAGGAAATTCCTATGAAACACCCGCTCATAAAATGCAGATATTAACTTTAAAAACAAAGTGCAAATACAAGCGCAGTTACAGGATTAGGCTTTGCATTAGTGTGTAGTGCAGTTTTTTAAGATTTATAATCAACATGTTTCCTTTTTTTTCATGCTATAAAATGTATAGATAAATTATACCCAAGATGTGTGTAAACGTTTAAATATTAAAACAGAACAGAGATTCAGGATGTTTGATGTTTACGTATCTGAGAAGAAAAAAATTATACAAGGAGCCAACCACTAGAGTGAAATTAATGTTAAATAAACAAATGTGCAATATAAAAATAAATAAAAAGCACAAAACAGAAGTTAACTGAGGTTGTTAATGTCAGTTAAATGGCAGAGATCCATTGCAACTAATGTTTAAATTGTATCAATTAAATGGAAGCAGACAGCCTTGCAATTACAGTTTAAAGATTTACTTTTATCTCTTCCAAATTTTTATATTTTCTTTTAAACATGCATGTATTTCCTTCTATTTTAAAGCTTAAACATCTTTATATAAATTATCATTGGCATCTCAGGGATTTTGCATAATAACCAACAGCAGCAGCAACATTTTCTTACTAGTTAATATTTATAACACTTTTTCATGCCCTGGATCGCTCAGTTCTCTACCTTTTCTTGACTGGCAGATGGGTAACCATTAAGAATCTTTAGCTGTCTCTCCCACTGGTCAAATAACTCCCTCCATCTCCCCAGTTTGAGCATTTCCAGAACTGACAGTCTTGGTGACACCCACAAGATGCAATTCACATAAGAATTCAGAATTTTTCACTGACAAGGAATGGGTTTTTGTTCTCATGGAACCTGGGCACCACAAAGACAATTTGGTAGGAAATGTTCCTGCTCCCCAGCTTCTAATGGTAAGCTATATAGCAATCCACACTCTAAAAATAGAGAAGCTGGGAAGAGAAAGGACCCAAACCAAGCAGATTCCAACCGAGATGCATTATCAAATAAAGAGCTTAATTAAAAACCAAGCGTCTTCCCTGACATAACTGACAAAAATAAAAAGGGGCGAGGAAAAAAGGGACAAGAACATCAAGGGACTCAAGCAAGGTTCTAGTTATAGCCTAGTAAATGTCATAGCTAAAAAGAGCCTACAGAATGCATGGAAGGACCAATAACAGGACCAAATTTGGCAATGTTTAAACTGGAGCCTCTCCCTTTTTCAGCCTTAAAGCAGGTGAAGTGGATCCAGCTGACTGGCCTTTTATATTAACAGCGCAAAGAAAGTCAGTCAAATTGTATACTACCAATACAGTGTTTTATACATTTAAACAACACAAACTTCAATGTTTCCTATCCTAAAAGGTAATAAGGATTCTCTCTCAGTTCAGCTGGTCTAAATAAGTAGGCCTTAAGACATCAAGATTGTGTCAAATCTGTTCCTTCATTGCTTTAGGATTAAGGCAATGGCTGGGAAACACTATTCCCTACTCAAAGAGAATGGAGAACTATCCTATAATAGACTTCTGATATTCCTTTCTTTCAAGGGGTCAACATAATAGAAAGAAGTTTATTGGCAATTTCTGGCCTTTTCAGTTTTCTACACTGTATAAGCAGAGCTGTTTAAATTGCAAATGGAAATGTGGATATCTTGATTAAGAAACTGCATGGCAGAAGGGGCAGATCTAGGATTTTGAAAAGGAGGGATGTGGTAGAGAGCTCATTAGCACAGCAGTGCAACCAGTGGTGGAGACCAGCAGCCTGGACCAGATTTCATAGATTTCATAGACATTAGGGCTGGAAGGGACCTTGGAAGATCATCGAGTCCAGCCCCCTGCCCGAGGGGCAGGAAGTCAGCTGGGGTCATAGGATCCCAGCAAGATAAGCTTCCAAATTTCTCTTGAAGGTGTTCAATGTAGGTGCTTGAACCACCACCGATGGCAGGCTATTCCAGACCTTGGGGGCTCGGACAGTAAAGAAATTCTTCCTTATGTCCAGCCTGAAACGGTCTTGCAGCATAACTGTTCGACCTCTCATTGCTTGGGGCGCTCTGGTGAACATCCTGAATACCATCCTGAATATAAAGACTAGATATACTAGAAATGATACTGATGCAACACAAACTATAGGAACCTCAGTGGAGGAAAAAACAATTAACATGTAAATAGCCATGTACCAAACCAGTTATCTGAGGATATTGCTGGAACAGACTAATGCAGATTTCCATTTTGAACAAAGGCACTTTATAAACTAATTTAACCATTTCAAGCTTGCAGTTTTTGCTAGGTTTTGTGGAAGAAATAGTTTAGCAATCTTGATAAGGGGATCAAGGGACTGCAATCTGAACCATCTGTAATGGGAGAGTTGGAGAGCCTCTCCAATTTCAGTCGAGGCTGAGGGACAAGGAAGAACATTTTGAGCATTTCCCAGGTCTTCCTCAAGAGAAGAAAATGGAATTGACAGAGTCCCTTTCAGAGTCTGGTCTCTATTAGAATCAGAGAGAAGTAGAGCTGGAAGGGACCTCCAGAGGTCATCTAGTCCAACTTCCTGCCCAAGGTAGGATCATCTCTATCCAAACCATTTTATACAAGCCATAATCTAAACTCTACGTAAGACTACCCTCAAGCCTAACACAACACAGACCTAACACCCTAACCTGCCACAGGTAAAGAAGGGGTACCATGGCAGCCTATGTCCTGCTTTTATGAAATATTGTCAATATATGCTCAAGAGATCCTGGGGAAGAGCACCACATTTTCCCTCTCCCCCCAACTATAGAGAAAGGCAAAAACCCTACAGTCCATACCAATATGACCATGGGGTAAAATTCCTTCATGACTCCAAACATGGTGACCGGTGAGACCCTTAGCACTGGAGCAAGACCTTCTAGCAGGGAACCTCAGGCTTTGGTCCCAGGAGAAGCACACAGTGAAAGTCCCCAGCCTTGGCTGTAGCCAACACCCAATGCCCCTGAGGGAGGCTTAAAAACACCCTAACATGCAGCAGAAAGGCAGGGTGGGGGCAACCAGCAAAGGCCAGAAGCATGGCAAATACCCATAGCACAACATAGGCAAAGCTATGCCTAGATCATCTGTGACCAGTGGCTATCCAATTTATTCTTGAACACCTCCAGTGATGAAGAGTCCACAACTTCAACTAGGCAGTTTATCCTACTGCCTTACTATTTTAATGGTGAAGAAGTTTTTTCTGGATATCCCATCTTTGCTGCAACTTCAAGTCACTGGTCTACGGCCTACTCTATGCAGCAAGAGGGAAAAGATGTTTTTCCTCTTCTTTATGGCAGTCCTTCAAATATTTGAAGACGGCTATCGTGGCCCCTCTTAAGCGGCTTTTCCACAAGCTGAACATGCCTTGTTCCTTTAGTGTCTCCTCTTATGACTTGCTTTCCAAGCCCTTTATCTTCTTTGTTGCCCACCTCTGGACCCTTTTTAATTTCTCCACATCCTTTTTAAGATGTGGAGCCCAGAATCATACGTAATTACCCTAACCAGTGCCAAGTAGAGAAGCACTATTACTTCCCATGTCCTGTACCTAATGCACTTATTGCATTAAGAACTTTTAAATTTAATTCTATATAACATGACTGGCCTTAAGATAGGCAAAAGCAGAAAATAAATAATTAGCCAAAAGAGTCAAAACCACAGTTCTCACTGATTGCCAACCTCTCTCTGAAGATGGGAGGAAGAAATTACCTAATTCAACCTGTGCTAGTAGCAAACCAGTGAACAGAAACTGAGCTGTGTGTAGTCATACATGATTTGGATCACTGCAACTTTAAAAATGTTTGGGAAATCAAAAAGCTAGAATTTCAATGCAAGTATGAAAACAAGAACCACCAAATCTTACATATCCTAAAAACCTTTTCCTCCACAGCTTTGCTGGGCAGAGGAAATATTTTAAACATGCTATCTTTTCATAAGTTATGAAATGAAAGACTCAAGAGGCCAACAGAATCTGGAGATCAATTGTATCAGTTTTAAGCATTAAAACCAAAGCAACTTTTTTGAAAAACTTTGAAAAGCTCTTTTAAAAAAGCAAAACAAAACAAAGAACAAATTCCCACATCTCTTTCTCTCCAACAATTTATTACTAGGATACTTTAACCTGAATCCTTTCCAAGGTACTGAGAGCATCCTTGAGTATTAGTTCCAACCTTTCGTACTCTTTGGGTATGTCTACACATCGCTGTATGGCGACGTTGCTACAATGCCATGCTTTTTAGCACTTCTTTTTGAAAGTAGTGAAGCACAACGCACAGGTAGATTTTGCCACTACATTGCCATAATGGCGAGCTATACCCAGGGAGTGTGCTGCAACAGCAATGTAGCTGGCGACCAAGTGTAGACAGTTTGAAGTATCTAGTTATATAGTATCTATCCTAGAAGGAGAATCTTTTTTGCCCTATATGCCATCCATAAGTGATCTGTATTCATTTCCTTCTCTGCACATAATCTAGCAGGTCCCTGTGTGTAGGATTCTGGTGACTTCTTAGGCATACTTTATTTATTTAGAAAATGTATGATTTCAAGCCAGATGGCAGAGTAAGAATATGAAGGAATTGAGAATTTCTGGCAAAGATTCTCACTTCCCAGGTAAAGTCCAACACGGGCAGAAAGAGCGTTAACTAATGATTATGGGTTCGGCTTTATTATTTACACTTAAAATGGTTCTCATATCCTGGAAATATTGCATATTAAAATAAAAATGTTTCTGTAGTAAGCTTGTACACTAGTTATCTCTACTCTGCCTATAGCTATGTTACTTTAAAAGTTTGCTCAGTTGACTAGGGGGTTAGCATGCGAGTGCTGGAAGAGGACAACACGGAGTTTTATTTGTTAACTTTTATTTTTAATGAATTTTCCCAGGAAATTTTATCCAGATGCAGCACCTTTTTTCAATTAGGTCCTCCTTTTTTTTCTGCTGCCTAGTTTCAGTAGAAGGTTGAGCAATTTACCTAAGGTCATCCAGTGAACTAATGTTTTAACTTGCAGGGTGGACAAAAAAAATCAAAAATTAAAAAAAAAATCAAAAGAAATCACTGTTATTTAAATCACTTTTATTATTTAATTGTATTTTTTGTTAAGATGCTTTTTTAAAGAAATAAACGTATATAGTCTGAATTTAAGATATGTTAAAGCTCAAAGATATCATCATGGAATAGGGATTATAACTTCTAGTTATATACTATTTAAAACAATACATTCATGTAACCTTTTTAGAAGTTTTACAAATAGGTCACAACAGGCATGGACTATATTAGCGGCACAATCTTAATGGGGTTCCCAGAGGCTTCTCTATAGATTAGTAAAGATTAAAGAAAACCACTCTACCCAATGGAACTCAGTGCTCAGTCTAGAAGATCCCATTAAGCATCTCTGTGATGCTTAGTTTCAGTTCTCAAACTGTGGATTTGTGTCTCCAGAGATAACATCCTTGTTAACAGCACTATATGAAGATGAGATAACAGACCTGATTAACCACCCATCAGCCCTATTGTCTCTCTGCAAGTCTGTGTACATGGTCAAGACTTTATCTTTCTTTAAAAGTGCAAAGTTGCAAGAAGTTAAATGAATAAAGGATAGCAAACAACAAAAATGCACTTTTTGTAGAAAACAATGATTAAATTGAGGCTTCCTGGCCAGTGATTTAAATCATATTTAAATCGAATTGATTTAAATCAAATCCACACAGTTAACTTGTCTTTGAGTCTACATTTTTCTAAACCTTCTGTGCTCCAGAGTGAATCTGTCAAAGAATTGGGATGCCCTCATTCACAGCTTATTTGAGATCCTGATCAGATTAGTATTGCGCACCACATAGTACTCCTTTGACAACTTACTTTAGTAAAGATAAATGAAATAAATGTTTCACAAAGAATATAGTCCCTGGACAGCATATTTCAGTATATTTTGAAAATGGTCCATTATATTTATGAATACGTACCAATTATTAGAAAAAAACCCAAACTAACCTAATATCATTTTTCCATCATCCCTGTTGCTTACAATGCTTTTGAAAGAAGTACTGAAACCCACCAGAACATCAATTCATGTATTAAAACAAGAATCAGTAGTGGTTGGGAAAGGGATTAACAGTGTATGTGAACAGGGTGGAGCAGTAGCAGTAATTTCAAACTCAAATGCAAATCAGTTTACAAAACATGATCTATGAGAGGTTTGAGTCCACCTAAAAACTGTAACAAAGACAAAATCCAGCCCCCATCTCTCCAGGAGGTAGACAGTGATGCAAACGTCCCTGTGAAGTTCTGAGTCTGGTATTAAGTCACGCATTCTGGGACCCCAATGAGGAGATCCAAAAGCCCTTCGCCCAAATATGCAAAGGGGTTTGGACAATAAGCAGAAATTATGGCAACAGTACAATTCTAAAACTTCAGTCACTTCTTCGGCCAACATCACTTATTTCAGAGCCTAGAATTATTCTTCTTTTAGTCCCAACTTCTACAAAGGAATCAGGAACTAGCTTCAATCTTTCAGCACATGCACTGTGCTTGTCATAAACTACAGTGTTATTTTCTGATGAGAACTGACCAGAATAACTACTTTCCTTTGTTAACTGTTCCAGAATTAAAATTATACAGCAAGTGAGTTGAACAGCAATTTAAAAATAGGATGAACAATATTGTTTCAGTGCTCTGAGACTGCAAGGCAACTACTGCTAATGCATTTTAGCTAATGAAATTAGTGAACAGCATTACTGGTTTTACTTAAATCTTCAGGACAGTTAATCTGAATGTTAAAAGGACACTTGCCTAATTCAAAAAATAAAAAGGTTAGACTGATTTATTCATATAGGAAAAAACCTCTCTATAGTTCGGGGGACATCCATTAAAGACACTTGAAAATTTTTTTAAAATTGTTTTCCTTTCAAATACAAATGCTTTTTTCTTCCCCACCATTGATGACTAAAACCCCTACTAACTATCGTGAGAACAGAATGAAACTGTGGCCTCTGTTTTTATTACAACAACTAGAACTTCTAGAAAATCTTCAATCAAAAGCATTTCTTTGTGCCTTGGTATTGTCTATGATGTCAGGGATCAATTTTACTGGTGCTGCAAAGCCAACTGAGAAACAATTACTTTGTTTGACTTAAAACTGGTTGTTTTCCCACCTTGATTTTTTTAGAAACCAAATAGTAAGGTTTTAAAAAAATATGAATGTTGCCTATGTAGATTTGCTCACCACTATCGCATTAATTTTAAGGTAGCTAGTAAACTGGCGTAAGTTTTGTGTCTCTTGTTATCTCTCGACCCACATTTTAGGACTATAAAAATAAACACCACAAAAATAATTAACAATTAAATTCTGGGTTCTTAGCAACTGTACTTGGCTTTTACTGACACTAGGGGCACTTTTACACGTGCTCTGGGGGTGGAGGGGGTGGGAGGGTGGCACTTTAATTAAAGCAGATATGAGAGCCGCTCTAATTAAAGTGCTACCATGTCTCCTGTATTAGTGTCCCCTCACTTAAAAATGACAGCAGGGGTTTTTGAACTAAAGCTCAATCAACGAGCTTTAGTTCAAGCGTCCCTGCAACCATTTTTAAGCAAAGAGACGCTGATACAGGAGATGCAGGAGACTGCTGTAGTGCAGCAATTGCCATGCTCCAGCAGACTCGATTAACTGAGTCGGCTCCAAAGAGCTAGAATTCCAGTACATTGGAGCAGTCTCCACACTCATGTATAGGCACCCTAGCTATCTTTTGACATGTGAGTTAATAAGGAGAAACACACCAAACTTTATTTAGACAGGGGAAATAGGCTATTAAGATTACACCTGGCACCAATTCAACTGCCAAAACTGCTGTGGAAGAAAAATTACATAAAACCATACCGAATATGTGAATTCTCTGTAATACATCAATATTACTTTATAGAAACACCGCAAGGAGGAATAACTATTTCTTTTTATTTTGTTTCCAATCCCCTTGTGCTCTTAATCATTACAGGGATCAAATTCAAGTACACCAAGTAGCTGTTTTGAATGTCTGGAGCCCTAGTGAAACAGAATATAAGCATGCTGCAGCTTCATTCTATCCTGCCTGCCTGCCTGCCTGCCACCTACCCGTCATTTGGATGGGTAATTTCTCCCCTTGGGACCATATGCAGTGCTTACAGCTGAGTCAGTTTGCCGTATGGTATTATTCTGTAAAAGCAACAAGACTTTGCTGGAATCTGACCTAGGAAGGGTAAAGACTTCAGCGTGGTTAGTTCACTAGTTGCTAGACAAGTTAAAGTGGCAAAAAGAATGAGAAATAAAAATGTCAGTGTAATCCACCTGTTTTCCTGGGGGGGGGGGCGTTTAATCCCCTCCCTAGAAAAGCAACTATTGGCTTTAAGCCTCTAAGAATTAGAGTTCCAAACATTAACTTTTGTGATCACTTAGTATTCAACTGCACAAAAGAAATGCAACAGCTCAGGGCTCCACAAAATTACACGATAAAGCAACTATGCTTGTCCAACATCAAGCCAATGTCAATTTCTGGTCTCTTTCTCTCTGCCCCTTATCAACCCCCCGTTTTTCTGCAGATCTTTCACATCAACAATTGGGACATCAGACCAAAGGCTTCTATAAACCACTGCTGGATGCAGGAAAAAATATCACTTTGTATTTCTACCTGTTTTCTAATACCCATCAAACTTATTTTTGCTTTACCATATGTACCCAGTTCATTTGCTCAATTAATAGTGGGAAAAAAATTATTTAAATATGCAAGAGATGGAATCGGTGCTGCTTTAATCCTCTCTTTCTGTGTGCAGTACAATGAAAACAAGTCAAGGAGAAAAATAGATGTTTCTTTCCTTCAAAATACTGGTTGTGTTAAAATAGGTTAGAACATGGTTTTTTGCTGACTTTGTCTGTGACCAATACGCAAAAAGAAATTTAACACAGGGTCCAATTCTATAACCCTTACTTACGCTGATAATCCCATTGCTATTTATTTGGCTACAAATACAAGGGTTACAATACTGCATTGGATCAATTTAGTAGTAAAATAGTGAACCAGAAATTGCTTGCCAAGAACACAGTAAGAAGCTATGAACAAATAATTTCTAATCCCTTACTTTAGTAAAGCTGTACTGTGTCTGAGGGTGTATGGAGTATAATAATACTGCACTTTCTTTATGCAGAACTTAGTACGCACAACCAGTTCTCAGAAGGGGTTCAGCCAAAATGAACATGTGCATGTAGCACAACCAAATGGCTTAGGAATATTCTAATACCTATGGCCATCTTTCAATGTCACATGCATTCAGTCTTTCCTTTTGCTCTGAAGCATTAGCCTTTGCTCTCCAAGACAACGTTAAATGGCCACAGAATTAGCACAGTCTTTCCATACAAAAATCCACTGAGCTGAAGATGGTAGCACATATTGGAGGATTTAATCTATTTAAAATGTCTATGAAACTACATCCTACCCACTCCATAAGGACAACAGCTCAGGATTCTGTGCTTTTTGCTGCTGTTTCTAAAGGGCTCTTTGGAAACGTGAAAATAAAGATTAATTACTCCGCTCTCTAATTTCATGCACAATATAGCCACTCCCATTCCTCACTTAACTTCCACGTATATTAAATCAGAAAGGACTATTTACCAGAAAAACCTATACGATAACCTTAACTGCCTGTGTTTTAAAATAAGACATCCTGTAAAAGAGAAGAGTGCATAATCCCTCCCTTGTGAGAAACTAAGGAGTATGAATAATAATCTGAGGCCTCATATGGCTTTGTTATTATAGGGTTTTATAAGATAAAACTCCCAGAAGATTAAAAAAAAGAACTACTGTAGTCAGTCTGAGAGCGTTTTTCTTGAGAACAGTTATCCAGATTTTGTTTTTTAAATGTGAAGTTAATTGTGTCCACAGTGGAGTTTAAAACGCAGAGCAATGTTCCTCATCATCCCTATACCAACAGTACCTCAACCACTTGCCAGAGAAAGAAAAAAAAAATTCCCAGGTATCATCAGTCCCTGAATGAACAATAAAATTTTTGCAAGATGAGTGTCCTCTGGGAAATCACATCTAAATTAGCTCTGCAAAATGTGGAAGGAAAATGCTTCGTGAGAAAATTCTGTTCAAAATCAGGGTGGAGCTTCAATCCAGCCATGCTACAGCTAATCAGTGCAGGCAAATAGTCTAAGATACTAATCTTCTACCATTTTCATGTTTTCCCACTCAAAATAAGCATACAGAAAGCTTTAAAAATAAATAATGCACAAAAGTGAATCAAGGAGATTTTTAGGAGTAATAAGTAATAGTAATAATAAGGAAGTGTGTGTGTGTGTGTAATATGAATAATAATCTATATGGTGCTTACATACACACACACACGGTATACCTGGGTAGAATCATATAAAGTCTATAAGCTGGTATATACACCAGGGGTGGGCAAAATATGGCCCATGGGCCAGATCCCGCACATGGAGGATTTCAGTCCTGCCTGGCCCAAGCACGTCCTGCATGTCCAGCCCTGGCGCATCCTGCTGTCCCCTGGGTACACAGCAGGGCTGTGGTGGCTCCACAGCTAGACTGTCTTTCTAGGCAGCCTAGGTGGCGGTGGCTCCATTGCTACTGGCCCCAGCCCCATGGTACCAGTGGGGATCTGTGCCACACAACCCCAACCCAACCTGCCCCATGACTGCTCCAGACTTGCCCACCTAAGCAGCAGTGGCGGCGCCCAGGCAGAAACTGTTGCTTGGTGTGTGGGAAAAGCAATCCCTCCCCCTCACTGCTGCCAGGCCCTTCCTCCTGCAGCCACCAGACCCCGCCCCTGGGCTGTCCTATGTCTCTGCCACCATCATCGTCACCTCCGGGCTGCACAGTGGGGCAGTGGTGGCAGTGCAGACCAGCCACAGGCAGCCACTGGCTCTGGGCAGCTGCAGCAGGAAGGGCCCAGCAGTGGCGAAGGGAAGGGTCTGCTTTTCCCTTGCGCTGAGCAACAGTTTCTCCCTGGGTCCTGCTGCTACTGCCGCTGATGAGCCTGAGAGGGCGAGTCCAAAGCAGGCACAGGGAGGGGCCAGATTAGGGCTGTGCGGCACGGGTCCCCACCAGTACCGCGCAGCTGGGGCTAGCAGCGGTGGCAGCCAGAAGCATCCACCCCAACCTGGACTGCCTAGAAAGGCAGTCCAGCCATGAAATGGCCTCAGCTCTGCTGCATGCCCAGGGGCAGTAGGACATGCCAGGGTTGGGGCTGTGTGCATGGATTCTTGCTGATCTGCTCCTGCTGGAACAAGTCTGCTGTGGGCATGGGATGCAGCTGGGGCTGCACACTGCTGGCAGTGGCGGGGAGGGCTGCAGGCTGCACTATTGCAGGGTGGGGTGCATTTTGACCAGCTATGAGGGGCACATGTCGGCAGGCTCTCATGCACACCCCATTATACTCACAAACCCTCCCCTACAAGCCTCATAACCACATCCTCCCCCACATACAATCACACACCCCACAAACCCCATACGCATCGTGCCGCGTGCCTCTCGGGGGAGTCTCACTCACTGCTACGTGCACAACCCTCCCCACACACATGCACCCCTACCCCCACATACCCCCAGCCACCCTCCCCTCCACACACCCTACAAACCCCATACTCACCCACACCCCTCCACAATACATAAGAGTAAGACTTCATTTTGAGCTATTTGACACACGCAAATCAGGACAAATATATTTTCAAAAATAAAATTAAAATATGTTACTATCAGTGTTTGATTTTTAGTATATAATTTGGGGTTTTTTCTGGTTCCAAGATGGCAAGCCTCCTTTGCAAAAGGAGTACTTCTGGGGGCAAGGGGAGGGACTTCTGATGGCATTCAGGGTTTAGGGGACAAGACTTCCAGTCCCAAGATGGCGACCAGGGTGCAGCGTACCTGTCAAGAGACAGGGCTACCCTTGCAATCCTTGATAGCTCACCAAAACTCTTTGAGCGGCACTCCAGTCAAAATAATTGCCAACCCTGGTATATACATGTGTGTGCATATACATGCGTGCATACACATGCATATATGTGTGTGTATACATACGTGTGTGTGTGTTTGTGTGTGTGTAAAACACCATATTACTGAGGATATCAAAATACATTACAAACTCAGGGCACAGTTCACCACTGCTATACAATTTGTGTAGTCATTTACAGCCATGCAGAGTAGCTGTAAAATATGATCAAATCAGAACAGCAGTATTTTACAACCAACACTGCACAATCATTAATGACTACACAGGGTGCAAAGCAGTGGAAATTCAGCATGTTTATTTCAATCTCAGAACTATATTATGAGATAGAAGTGTTATTACCTCTATTGTATGCCCTTCTGGGGCTAACATTGCAGTGACTGGTGAATGGATAGGTAAACTGATTTTACAGGTGAAAAAAAATGACAGGAGAGGTCAAAGACGAAGCTGGGAACAGCACGCAAGTTGATCTGACCACTAAGACTCTTCCCTTATACCAGCCTGCAACTAAATACATATTAAAACAAACAGTAGGCTACTTGTTTTATCCTGATTGTTAGCTCATTAAAGGTCATATGCAACAATCTACATTTTTGTTCAACTTGAAGTGACCTTGCAAGGAAAGAGTCCCCCCCCCCCCCCCCAAAGATTTAGATCCACTTGATCATTTTAATTGCACCATGTAGTTCTTTTCAAGAGTATTTTAAACCTTCATAGATTAATGTGCTCTCCTTTGACATGAACACATTACATCTGGCAATTACAGAGCTGAATCAGCATGCTATATTATTTGGAGGTAATGGCAGGTTTAATAATGTTTCATTTTAGTTTTCCCCATTTAGAGCAAAATACTATTACCAATCACAAACACTATCACCTGCTTCGATTTTACAACTACATCAATTAATATATATTAAATATAGACTATTTTGTCAAATTATAATTAAAACACATTTCAAAATTTTATTCTAAATGACTGTCTGTAAACACTTTTAAAAAAAATGGATATTTTCATAAGAAAAGAGTAAATGTTTTGAATATAATATTAAAATGACCAACCTTCCAAATGTTCTCTCAGAGGTTTTTTTTCTTTTCCCCATTCTTGCAAGCCACACAGAGAAGAACTTGTTATCCGATTTCAGGATACATCGCCGCAGGAAGAACACTGCTGAATTATAAGTTATTCAAAGCAGAAACTAACCAGAAAGATTAATTTTAAATTTTTACGCTTCCAAATGTAACAGTGACTAGTTGTGAAGTACTAGTAATTTCCATAAGGTTCTTCTGTTGCTGTTTAACATAGTGTTATAAGCCATTGTCTTTATCAGCCAAGTCAGTACTACAGAAAGACTGTCTAGGAGCAGGAGTTGGCAACCTATGGCCTGAAGAATTCTGGATCTGGCCCACAGACATAGGGCTTCAGCAGCATTTGGCAGTGGGGGCGCTGGCTTTAGGTGCTCTACCTTCTGTTGCTGAGAGAAGTGCAGTTACAGACACTTTCCCCAGGCCACTGCAGAGACAAGAGGTGGTGACAGCATGGCCTTAACGCCTGCCCTCCCACCCACTGACCCGAGTGGATCATTCCAACCTATGGCCACAAAAGGTTGCCTACTCCTGCCTGATGTCACAAGTTTCAGTGACAGACACCACCACATCTTGGAGAAGACATGTAGAAGACAAATGTAAGATCTGTTTGTATTTTATGGATTCCTTCCATTCCTTAAATAAATGTAACAAGAAAGGACAGACAGGAATGTTGGCCATTTCACTGACACACTGTGAAAAGAATATATTAACATAACTTCTTTCAAGCAAAGCTATTTTTAAAAAGTTATACCTCTATGGTGGAGATGCTTCTTTTTATTTGATAAATTAACTGACAAGAAACTGAGGCAGAGAGACGTGGCTAAATCAGAACGCAGAGGCAAAGATGGGAATAGAATGCGAAAGTCTGATGTCCCAATTCCCTTGCTCTAACAACTACACTACAATACCTTTACTTTCTTATATACATTTTCACTTCTAAACCACACCCAAAGGAAATAAGTAAGCTTGTTTTATTATAGATTTCAATCCATTAGTTTCTCAGCAGGCAAAACTGCTAACTTTTCTGATAATATTTGGAATAAATGCATCTAAGAAATATTTCTGGCAAAAAAAAACAAAACCCCAAAACATGAGATATTTAAAACTATTTAAAGTTTTAAGGCACTTAGTACATAGATTTTCCCCTGGAATCCTGTTTGAAGCCTATGTTGTATAATGACAGGTGAAAGTGTCAGAAAAAGGAGGAGGGAACCTGGTTCCCATATATAGGATCAAAGAATATAAAACACGGGAGACAATAAAAAGAAAGCAAGCAAGAAAAAGAAGTATTAAAAAGGCACGATGAATGGCATATACGGCCTTGTGATAATTCCTTCCCTGCTTTATTGCTCAGTAATGATCATACAATACTATAGTTCATTGATCACTGCTTGAAATCTAAGCTTCATTTCCTTCACATACGTTAAATACCTTTGACTTGAATTCACTTCATGTAACTTTTCAGCACTTTCTTTTGAGTAAAAAAAGAAACTGAATATAAATACTGAATGAAGAAAAATCATTCAACATTATTGTTCTTTAACATTTATAGAAATAGGACATTTCTTTGAGGTTCAAAAGCTTCTGTGGTAAAGCAGAACACTACATCAAGGTTCTCCATATATTAAGTGCACACCTTGGGCTAGTGATTTAAAATGCATTTTGCCCATGAGCTGCAACGGCTTAGTAACAGCTTCCCCACAGCAGAAAACTAATCTCTGAAAAACAGACTAAATCTACACACAAATTACTTAAAACGCTTCAACTTTACACACATTTTCAGCTGCCAAATGAGCAAATGAGACTTGACCTGATTCTTTTAGGTAGAAAAAAACTGAGTAGAATGACATCATTTGTGCACAGTCCTTGTTATTTAGCTTTCACCCTTCTCTTTTGATTAAGTGTAAATGGACAATGTAGCATTTCCCCCTTATCTCCTGTCCAGCGTGGAACACAAAAGCTCCAAACACATGAAAGCATAGATGAATCAATGAACCACAAATAGTAGTAGTTTAAGAACTGACATGTAATCATTTATTAAAACCAATAATTATCTCACTCCTTAATGAAAACACTGGGGGAAGGTATATTCATTAAAATTTTTGATGACCATTCACTTATATTACGTAAGTATGAATCTGCTTTACCCACAGAGTATAATGTTCTACAATGTTCATTAATATGTACAGAGACAGATGTTATACTCAACTATGAGTCTGTAAACCAAACTTTGAGACCCCTGCTTAAATTTTTGCTTGGGCCCAACGCTTACCGACAATGGAGTTATGTTTGAGCAAGAACTGCGTAAAGATGAATTAAAGGTCTTAGGATGCCTCACCATGGGTATGTTTCCACAGAGCAATGCCATGCTGTGAACAGACATCCATTTTAACTCAGGTACTAGAAGCAGTATAACCAGATTACCAGAGTACTTTTCCTAGACTAATCAGTGAGATGCAGGACACATTAGCCTGGGCAGAGCACAGTGTTAATATACCTATACTGTTTCCAGTGCCCAAGCTATCCCATGCCTTTAGGGTGTGTCACATGGACACACCCTAAAGAAAGGATAAATAGTTGAATGGATGAAAAAAACACCCATAAAAACAAAAGGAATGTGAACACTATCTTGTGATTAAAGGACTTGATTTGAGACTCAGGAGATCTGGATTCAATTCCAGCTCTATCACAGATTTCCTAGGCAAATCAAGCTTATCTCTTTGTGCAACAGTTATACAGGAGGGATAGCAATATTGCTTACTACTTCCCAGGGATGGTATGAGGTTAAGTTTATCAATGTTTGTGAGGTGCTCAGCTACTTCTAGACTGGGCCGGATAAATATGATATAATAGATAATAAAATATGTAATCTGTATTATATTTTATTTTATTATATATTATAAAATAAAATAGATATAATATGACTGGTTGATAACACATAGGTAACAATAAGAAAAAAGAATCAATGTACCAAAATACAACTCTATTTCCTCACAAGAACAAGCCTTTTTTCATAGTTTCCTGAAAAATAGAAACAGAATTCTCAAGAAATATGAATTCTTCGTGTTACAACAGCCTATAATGACATACAAAATAGAGGGCACTGTGCATAAAAGTACAGAAAAAGCTAGAGCTCACAACTGTGTTGCACTTCACACTTGTCAACATTTACAGACATACAATAAAGCTTGTTAAAAATGTTATCCTGCAGTTTTAGAATATGGCCACTAACTGTAAATTATGAAGTTTAAAGAGTCAGTAACTGATAAACCTGTATCAGATATCTATATCCTTCACAGTGGGCATATCTACATGCACAATTAATGTGAATGAATAAACTGCAGTGTAATTTGAGCCAGAGTAAACTAATCACAACATCACTGTCTACACGTGCATTTAAGTGTAGTAATTTCTTCTGCTGTCGGAAAGTACCTGCGTCTGATAAGGCTATCCAGTGGTGTTGTTAGTAAGTCTACACCAGCCCAACTGCCATGCACATCTACTGCTAAATTAGTTTACTGTGCAGTAAGGCACACATGTAGATGTGCCCAATATCTATGTTTGTGTGTCTAGCATCTGTAGTATTTATTTCTCTTACAGCGTATATGTAAACATATCTCAAATATATTTGAAAAACTAAAAGTTAATGGAAATCAACAAAATAGAGGGCACTGTGCATAAAAGTACAGAAAAAGCTAGAGCTCACAACTGTGTTGCACTTTACACTTGTCAATATTTACAGACATACAATAAAGCTTGTTAAAAATGTTATCCTGCAGATCACTTTTAAAATGTATGCACATACAAGTGAGAGAGAAAGAGACTGAGTTAGTAAGAAAGAGGAATCATGCACATTTCAGTAAATAAGCTTTAATAGTATGCATTTATGCTGCTTGAAGAGCATTACAGTATCTAAGTATTTTGAAGCTTCTACATAAGCCTGAAATTAAACAAGAAATGACTGACTTTTTATAATCAGATGCCATAGTCAACTAAGCTAAACGACAAAAGAATAGCATGGGTCAGAAGAAAGTGACTCATGCTTACAGGAAAGCAAGCCAATAGCAATTGTACCATCGGGAGTTTGCAGTCCCTGTACTGATGCAAACAAATGTTGTTATCCCATCTTGGCAAACCTGACATCACCTGAATATGCCATAGAGGGAAGAAAGGAGGTAGCTAAACACAGGGAGAAGACGGACAATCTATGGAAGTATCCCCTGTTAAGTGGCTTACCTACAATTTAAAGTGGAATTGGAGAACTTGTTTCAATTTTGAACATTATTGTTCCATATAGACCAGACTATGTCTGGTGATTCCCCAGGGGCTTACAGACAACGTCAGCACAGAGCAGCCTCAGGGAAATTAATATAATATTCAGACCATTAATGGGTGTGTGTGTGTGTGTGTGCGTGTGTGAGCGAGCACACGTGTGCATGTACGTGCACACACAAAATATATTTCAAGCATCCCTCCTTCAAGCCAGTTTCACTCTTACTCAGTGATAAAATACTTTAAGAGATTCACTCTGGTCTTAAGCAAAAAGCAAAAGCTATGTGTCTGATTCTATGTGCATACAAAGCAGAACTGCACTGAGTGGGAATAAAACAAACTACTAGGACAGAAAACAAAGCAGCCTGTCAGAATAATATTTGCTATTTTTTTTAAAAAAGCCCCTCCTATACTTTATTTCATAAAGACATACAGTTTTAATTACAAATTTGGGTTGAACAGGCAGATTCTAAAAACTGTGAGGTGTAAGGATAGGATGTGAAACAAAGGTGGCTTCATGTCAACTTTGTGTTTCTCCCTTTCTCGAGTCAGCCGGGATCTAGTTGGCCCCTGGTGCAAGCTTTAGCTAGGGTTGATCTAATTTTCACCCATCTGCCAAAGCCCTAAAGGACTGTTCTAGCAAGCAGAAAGAGCAGAGAATAGCAAGGCTCTAGTAATGCCCCCTACACCAGGGGCTGCATAGTGTGTTTGGGCAATTAAGCCACCTCTTTCCAACCAGGAATTTACCCAAAACTAGAATTCCCAAATGGCCACATACACCAGCCTCACAGCTCTTCATACTGGCAGAGCAGATAATCAACATATCGATTATTACAACAGATAATCAAGCCCATTCATTGTTTTCTTCATAGCATTTTCATCACTCAGAAACAAAAATAATATGAGAAAACCAGAGCTTTTGTTTTTTATCCCCTAGGTAACTCCTGAAAAACAATCCCTAAGCACAGAAAGTTTCTGCCATGTTTGTCCACATGTAGCACATTAGGATCATGGAAAGTAGGACTGGAAGGGACCCAATAAGGTCAAACATATTACAATTACACTCTTTCTAGTGTCCATAATTAGAAAGAGTTAGGAACAAGAGATGTATTTCTTTTAAAAATTATAGGTTTCCCAAATAGCACACTAATACAGTCAAATCCCTGTTATCCAGCATGAGTGGGGAATGCTGGGTGCAGTGTAAAAATTCTGGTTATCTGAGGCAGATAACGTGGCGTGGGGGGAGGGGGGTGGCAGCAGCCGCACGTAGAGCAGGGGGTAGCGACGGCCACACGTGGAGTGGTGGCAGCACAGGGTGGTGGGCTTCTTCCCCCACCCCCCGGCCAGTCGGAAATTCCGGCTTGTAGAATGCCAGAATAACAGGGATTTTACTATATTTTAAAGACTAACTTTTGACTCCAGCTTTGGAATGCATATAGGCACCAAAAGGTGGGATGGGGGAAGCTAAAACTGAAAATATTGACTTTTGACCCAATGAGCACTTTTTAAGAGCCTGAATTTGCCTGAACAAACCATAGAAAATTAGGATTAGAAGGGACATAAGGAGGTCATCTAGTCCAACTCCCTGTTCAAAGCAGGTCCATTCCAGCCAAGGCTTTGTCTAGCCAGGTCTTAAAAACCTCCAAGGATGGAGATTCCAGAACCTCTCTGGGTAATATGTTCTAGTGTTTTACTACCCGCCTAGTGAGAAATATCTTCCTAATATTTAATTTAAACTTCTCTTGCTGCAATTTGACACCATTGGAGGACAGTCTTGCTCTATCCTCTTCGGAACCTCCCTTCAGGTAGTTGAAGGCTGCTTCTAGCATCCACAGAGCCAGCCATCTCACCATAGAAGGCGATCAGGTAGGTCAGGCATGATTTGCCCTTAGTGAATCCCTGCTGACTGTTCTTAATCAGCACTTTCTCTTCCAAGTGCTTAGAAGTGGATTCCTTGAGGACCTGCTCCATAATTTTTCCCATGGACTGAGGTGAGCCTGATGATCCCTGGATCCTCCTCCTTCCCTTTCTTAAAGATGGGGACCATTTATACTAGCGAATGCTAATGAAGAACTTCAGACCCCCATGGAATCCCACTGGAGCTGTAGGAGAACTTCCATGGGTGTTATAAGATCTCAGGACCAAGGCCTAAGAAAGGCTAGGTTGCAAAAACAAATACTAGAACCCATACCCATTGCTAATAAAAGAATGACTATGGAGAGAAGCAATGCACAGAGATGTGCAGGTAGAGATGTTTTGTCCCAACACTGAACAACTCTGCTGGAAGGGGGAGAAAACAATGATTCTCAAACAGGGTGCTACAGCACCCTGGGGTGCCTTGAGAGCCTTTTAAGATTGTTGCAGGTTGTCAAACATGAGCACTGTTAGGTATGCAAATATGATTCACAAGATAAAGCCAGAGATTTCAAATACACATCCATAGTGTTAAAATATTCTGACCTGGTGTGCTGTTTTTAAGTTCTTTGAGGGTTTGCTGCCAGCAGTAACAGAAAGGCTGACCTATTATTTTTCTATAGTAAAAAAAAAAAGAGTAAAAATTAAGAGCAGGCATTTTCTGAGGGGTGCCTACAGTCTAAAAAGTTTGAGAACGACCACATTAATAGTTTGGTTTTCAGAACTGTCATTTAAAATAAGGTTTAAAATTGTTTGTAACTCAGATATTTGAGTTCAGCGCCACTTAAATTTTAATGCTTTAAATATTTGGTGACACATATTAATAAAACGTTTCACTTTCACTACCCCTCACCCACACTACTCATCAGGAAATATTAAGATTGTTTGCTTGCTCTCCCATGGCTAAAACAGGGATGAGGGGCAAAGGGAAATGAAATGAATTTAAAGCTGCTGAAAACTAATGTCTACCACATGAGAAACTAAATAAGCATGCTGTTGTATATTCAATGAAAAAATAACTGTTATGAAATATTCATTTGAAAAGTAATTAAGCCTTGCAATTGAAAAGCTAACCTTTCACAACACCAAATAATCATGCAGCTTTGAGATTAACACATTCTGTGTCCTCTGGTGTTCATTACAATTTATGTAACATCTCATCTACGCTGATATTTGGATTGCTTAGATACTTTCCTTTCTCTTAAAGTTTAAATGAAAAACAATAAAGACTGGTTCTTCTCAAATGCATTTTGCAAACTAAAGGACCAGTCATACTACCATGATTCTGACTGAGCAGTACATCTCCCTATGAAGAGTCTACAAAGAGAGTAATGGTGGTAGACTGGGGCCCCAAGTAATTAAAACATTGTCTAAAATACCCAATTGGGGCTCCTTTCACAAGGTGAGGCAGCTTTACTTCAGCCACTTAGAACAATTTACTTAAACAGCACAACACAAAACTCTGACATCTATTTTTAAGGGTAGAAAATAAGTGACCTCCTTATGCAGAACTGGCAATCTATCCCCCTAACTGTGAGTGATTAACTTATTGAGCAAAGAGAAATGTTATAATTCCATTAATCTTAGCTAATCACTAGCTTCAACTGTGTCTACCTTTGCATATACTTTATACAGAACCACACATTTCCAATAACAGAAATACAAATACATATTTGATATAAAACCCCACAGTCACTGAAATAGTGTGCTGTAAATTTTTCTTACACAGAATCTCATAATTAGCCCCTCTGTAGTCTAGGCACATACAGAGATCAGGGATTATTCATTAGAGGAAGGAATTAGCAGGATTTTAGGCTTCAATGGCTTAAACAGACTATTAGCTTGCATTTGACTATTAGGCGGGTAAGCAGAGTGGTCTCTAAAGCATCACCAACAGATAACAATAAATTCTCAAAATGAGACTTAACACCTGCTTTTCTAATCTTGAAAGGAAGAGGGAGGGGGGAAAAAGCTGATTCAGCGGATATACAGCACCCATTCCAGTCACACACACTCCTGATGTCACACAGGGCCTTGACAACTCATAGCACTGGGAAGTCAAAGGTCAGAAGATGAGATAATAAGCCATGCAGCTGGGTCCATGGCAACACAAGGCTCTGGTATCAAACAATAATCCACACATCTGCATGACAGCATACAGAATCTCTGTGACTGTTTCCCTTTGATAGAGTTTTTTTTTAAATGAAACAAAAGGGTGGAATGGAGGGTTGGCTTATTCAAGGGCTATCAGCCAGTCTCCTTTCATAATCTGCAGGATCTGGTGTTTAGAAGATAAAAGAGATGTAGACTGAAAACTAATAACAGACACAAACACTTACATATTCTATGGATGGATTTTATTTGCTATGGGAGGCACTGGTCTTCCCCAAACCTCTCCAAATCATAATACCACCTCCCCAGTACTTTTCTTTTAACATATCATCAGTAATTCAAGAAAGTAAAATGCCAGTGGAAGCATGACATGAAAAAGTCCAAAGCAACTTGTTTTTGTTTTGTTTTATTAAAGCTGCTTTAAAGGTATACTTAAAAGTATAGGGAAAAGATAATGACCTGTACCTAGAAACCAGTGAAAGAATCCAGAATCACTTTATTCATACAGTTGTATTTGTTGTTTGCATTTTGAAAAAAACAAGGAATTTTGGTTTAATTTAAACTTTCAGCTGATGACACAAGACTCATGGAAATAGCCACAAGAGTTTCTAAAAACTGAAGAACTGACAGATCAGTAGCACAAAGCAAATTAATAAAATATCTTATAGCCTACTATAATGTTTCATCTTCATCTGGATGCAGTAGGGTATGCTAATCAGAATACAAAGCACAACTGAAAACTGGCTGGAATATACTGTAACTTCACCTTCATAGAGGTGTAAATTTGCTGATTTTCAAATTGATACACAGATGTAAAACAAAAATGATACAATGCCAAATCTGGCTCACTAGAAGGCACAATTTAAGAAAAATGGAAACTCAAGAAGTATGTTTGCATGAGTACAAATAAAAATGAGATACAATATTAAACCATTATAAAAATAAATGGTTCAGGAACAAGGCATTGCTCTGTTTATACCTATTGAGCTTTATCAATTTACCCCAGCTAAGTATGACAGACTAAACATTCTTTAAAATAAAATCAATGCCAAATATTGCAAATCTTTAGATTTGGGACATCTTCAAAATACTTGATAAGGGAATTTAAAAAAGTAAATAGAGGTTTAACTGTCCAAAAGCAGAAGGAAGACATCATAACTGATTTGCTTAAGCAATAGAATCATTTTGTAGAACTGAAGATAGGATTTGGAAGAAAAGAATCTTTTTTGGACATTGATCTAACAGAATGTCTCTCTCTGCATTATTTGAACAATGTGCCTAGAGTTTACATATTTAATAATTACCATACATTAGTTAAGGAAACAATGAAAAATAATCAATTTGAACAACTTTCCTAGAAAAAAGATGCGGGGGACATTTAATAAGCAATTTAAATGTCAAGAAATGCTAGACTTGTGAGTGGGCTTTTATTCCACAAAAAAGAAGATAGTTATGTTTTCTTTCCAACTTACCTTTAAAATACGCTCATGTACTATTCTTTTGAGATGGTTATCTAACTTATTATTCTGATAGAGATTTTGTTACAATAGTCACAAAAAGAAACGTTAAGATTTATTTCTCTCCTCTTTTGCTCTTTTACTTTATTCATGAATGAAGTTAGTGCTCATCAAAATAAGGAACTTTAGCCAGGCATAAAGCTAGCATACAGCAGAAAGGTCCAGATCTCTCCACATAGAACAGCTCTGTCAGTGCAGTTCATTCGCAACCTGCAAATCCCTGGTTAATTCCGCTCCTAAACCTCACCAGATAAATGACTATTCATTTTGCAATGTTTTCCTGATGTAGTCATAAAAAGAGTTTTTAGGAGATAGATAATTACCTGAACTTGAAAATGTTTATACAATTATTTTAACTTGGTTCTTTCTGTAGAAACTAAAAGATTCTCACCATGTAACAATAACAGTCTCCGAATGCTCCTTTTCTGATCCCAACCAACTTATTTAGCACCTATTCCAAAAGCACACTGAAGTCAACACAGACTTTTAATCAGCTTCAGTGGGCTTTGGCTCAGGCCCTTTAGTAAGGAAAATAAATTTAGCTAAGCCTAGTGCAACTGAACAAAAAGTTTAATTGGAAACTAACAGCCAGACATGAGAGTGGTTGGAAAGGTTGGAACACTGGAAATGGTAATTGAACAAGAAAGATTTTTTTTTTTTAAAGGGCTCTTAAAGTTAGGTCCCAAAAATAAGTGATCTGATTTTCAAAGTGAGGAGTACATAACTCCTGCTGACTTTAAAGGTGTAACACTGTGGCAAGCATTCCCAGGAATTATTTTTTCTAGTACTGCAAACAGTGCTTCTGGTATTCCCACTGTTGCTCAACGGTAATCACTTAAAACTAATCACCCAAATGCAGTATTGATCCACAATACATTCACATTTAACACAGTTAGTATGAGAAACTGCTGCCGAAACAGTGGTGTAGATTGAAAAGAAGCTACACAGCTTTCTATGTGAGGGGCTGCTCAGCTTCCAAAAGCTGCTAGACTCTAGCAATCGGAGTCATTCACTTCCCCCTTTTCAAACATCCAATAATGATTTACTATGACTGTGAGATATGTCCCTCTCTCCCACCACAAATGACTGTACTCATTCACTTTCAGGGTTATACACATTTTCATAGCTATCTTATGGTTCCTTAATAATCAGAACAAGAATTTTAATGTTCTCATCACTTCCCTTTTAGCTTTTGAAATTTTTCTTTCATTCACAGATTAAAATTACTCTGCTCCTAATAACTAAAAGCTTTCAATCACACATTACATAGATGCCTCAGATTAATAAGAAAGTTCAAAAGGGGGGTGGGAGGGGAAGAGACCAACACTCAAAATAATCCAAATCAGTTTTCTCCCTGAGGGGCAGGAGGATTTTTACAGCCCTGTTTTTGCTTCAACTATATGATTCAAAACAGCTCAATTTTCTCAAGATCAGAATTTGAAAATCCCAATTAAATCTTTTCAATCTAACAGTTGGAACAACGATACAGATGTCACATTGTTTTTAGTTGTAAGCTTCAGCAAGAAAATCTAAAAGGTTCTTCATGAAGTCAAAAACTTTAAATTCACATTCCACTGCCATTGACTGAGCAACCCTGCCCCAGGTTAACAATTGAGTTCTGTAAAGCATGCCTGAAAAGATATTTATATTGTAACAGAAGAGAGAATTTCCTGATGTCCAGTGTCATTTTTGGTTAGTTAACTGAATAAAGTAACCCTGCAAATGACTGTTTGGTTAAAAAATATTGCATTCTGTATCTTGTTGAAGCTGCTGAGATGGGACATCAGAGCCCACTTAATCCTAACATGAGGTTTTCATCTAGGAACAGCTGCCTTTTTGACATGTGAAATCAAACCAAATATGAAGGGGAGGAAGTTGGCATTGTAATTCCTTGTGCTATGTCAAAGAAAAAAAAAAGTCTACATAATTTTTCTATATTATTATTGTAGCAGTTAACACTGACAAGAAAAATAGAGAATAGATTAAATTTATTTCTGAAAACAGATACCAATATAAATGGTTTGATTACTAAAATTAGGAGTTTTAGTTATTCTTAGGAATAATTTTACTCCCTCCACAAAAAAAACCCCAATGGAAAATATATATAAAAATTAAAAAATAATTTGCTGAAGATTAAAAGATTATTTTAGGTGCACTCATTCCACAAATAAAGCACACAGGGACAGATCATCATTCAGGAATGGACATCTGTCACCCAAGCAGATGCCACATCACAAACACTGAGCCCAATTCTCCAAGTAGAAAAGAAGAGCTTTAACACATGTAAGACAACATGTATTATGAGTATTCTTACACTACTGGTTACCAATAAAATTCTTACATCACCAAAGATGTAAGCATTACACAGAAGGGATGAAGACTACAATGAAAAAGGAATGAATTAAAAATATGTCACTTCAAGCTAGAGAATCCAAGCCCTGCCCTATGCAGCCCATTACTTTTATCCAATGGAGGAGGGAGGGAAGTCACATTCAATGTCATCTTGACAGTGAACTCTTATTCAAAAACTATTATTTTTCCATCTTGAATAAGAGAGAACCAAGTGCTCTTCATAATCATATAAATGACCCAGCACTCTCTAAGTGCTCTCTCTTAGATCAACAAAGAGCTATGGGAAGCAGAAAGTATTACTCACTATTCTCCTTTCGTCTCACTGCAAGCCCTAGCCATGGCTCAACCTCACCAAAAGAAAAACCTTTAAAGGCCAGAGGCCTTAAGAAATACATTAATCACATTATTTTCCTTCTTGCAGCAATCGTCTCTAAATTTTGTACAGTTAAACAAATAAAGGAAAAGGAAAAGCAGAAGAGAGCAGGGAGGAATTAAGATGGAAATTCACTTTTATTTTTCTAGGGGAAAAGAAATCAATAGCTTTAAACTGGCAGTTAACAAGGACAGGAGGAAACAGTTCAGCCACCCTTGATATGGACTGCTCACTAATGCTGCATTTTCAAAGCACCCTCATGAATGACTGATTGGAGTGTTAAGATTTTTACTGAAAGGGTCCTCACCGTGAGAGTATATACCATGAAATCTTTAAACCCGCTATCCTCCCTTAACCCCCTTAGAAACTCAAGCAAGCTTATTCCTGTCCACAATAGACAAGAAAATTATCTTTAAAGTATATAAAGGAGGGCTGGTGTAGGGAAATGGAAATCACATTCATGTTTTAAAACATAACTGTGCATTGTGTATATTATATACAGGGAAGAATGACAAAATGATTTTTGTTTAAACTACCAGGTTACCAAAATTACAATTTATATTTCACACAAAAGTACCACAGAAATGATTTTCTATTGTACTGATTTCTAACTGAAAACAAACTCGTTAGATTCTTTACGAAATCCAAGCACAGATCATTCAAGGAGAGCAGAAAATGGTACCAGGACTGACTCACTGAGTTGGAATCCCAACTAGCTAACTGCCTGGGGTGCTGGAAATAGGGGAGGATGGAACTGGATAATTCAATGGAAAAAGCAACTTGTTTTAAGGCTTTTCCTGCTCTGTTACAGGAATAGTTCCAAACCATCCCCCAACCTCATTACCTGTGAAGCAAAAGGAAGCCTTGAGCTGCAGAAGTTTGTGTTTGTCTCTCAGTACCTGAACTATTAGTTGTGTGTAACGAAAAAAAGTAGCCTACTACCCTGTCAACAATCTGTCAATTGAAATACCGAATGTAAGAATTTCCACCCATCAATCCAAAACAAATGGTGAGGAAACAACTCTATTTCCTGTAGATACATCTAGTAGCAATTCAAATCCATCCAAGCAGGATGGGTAAACCTCAGCTGAAACCCAGTATTTATTGAGACACTCATCATTCATGGGGATGCAATATACTTCCTGTAATAACTAAAAAAGCAGGGGGATATAAAGGACTACATCAAGCACCAGGGGGGCTCAGAACTCCTTCAGAAACTAAATCCATAAATTCACCTTCTACCACCAGCACCAAAGCAAACAGAAAGTTTATAACATGAATAAGAGACCAACGGGCAATAATTCATTCTTCTCTTCAACTAGTTGAAAATAAAATAGCCACAAAAGAAAACAAACATGAGAATATTCTAAGAGAATACTTGGATTTGACCTTTACTATTCCCTCACTCTTTCCTTCTACAAGATTGTTGCTATCTAGGTGACTAGTTACTGATAAGTACATAATTATCCATCTGTTAACCCCTTGCTGTCAAATAGGATATGTTGTATTTGCCTGGTATTACTGTTCTCCATTCATAAAGACACAAGAGGGATTTGTGTATTTAACTATCAAAAGTAGTAATAAGAGAATATGATTATCTTTATCTTGCCAAGGAAAAAAATGTTAAAGATGAAACTCACAGGGATTTTTGAGACCTTCAATTTCCACAATAAATGTAATAAGATGGGTGCTCAACCTCTGGCCTGAGGACCAAATGCAGCACACAGAGCCATCGCATCTGGCAAGCGTGACTCCCCACAAGTCTGGAAATTTGGCAGTGGGGGAGCGATGGCTAATAATATGGCCACCCTGCCCCCTTGCCAAATCCCCAACCACCACTCCTAGCATGGCCAGTCAAGAGCCAAGCTACGCCACAGTCCCCTGCAAGACTAGGACATGGCCTCCCCTTCCCCCCACCCTGCTTCTGGGTCAGAGTTGGGCCACATTCCCTTTGCTTCCTGTGGGGCTGGTTAGTGCCTCGCTATTCCCCCTTCCCTAGGGCCAAGCTACACACCTTTCTCTCTCTGCAGGGCAAGGTTGGGGTTTGGTCCCCCTCCCCTGCAGCGAGCTGGGACACCCTTTCTTTTCCTCTCCATTGGGCTGGGTCAAGCTCCTTTCCCCTTCAGGACTGCATTGCAGCCAGCCTGTCCCTCCCCCAACCTTCCCCCGCATCCACATGGCCAGACGGTCCCTGCTGTGCCCACCAAGGTGCTGGCTCAGGAGGACTGGCTGGATCCAGCCCGTGGATAGACCAGGCACCACCAATTTGGCCTACAGGGCAAAAAGCAGCGCACCACTCTAATAAGACACTAGTGTATGATTTTATGCTAAGATGTAATACAAACATATGTATAACTGAATTTGTTCTCTCAAATAAGAAATGAAATGTCTTGTGGGTGGATTTAAAACAAATATAAACACACTCACACAGACTTTATTGCTTGCTGATAATGGTGAGAAAAACATTAAAAAAAATAGTTAAAAGTATGAAACAAAGTATTTTAACAGCCAACACAATTTATGTTAACAAGCACATCTGGAGCAATGCAGTGGAAAAGTGAACATAGTAAAAACAGTGCAGATCTTGAATTGAAATATTTAAACAAGAAGTTTTCCAAGAATCATGAGTTTAGATAATCTATTAGGAATCATTCTACCAATTTGTCTCCATACTATGAGATGGTTAGAGCAATGCCCGAAGGCTAATAAGTGTGATAACAGATACTGGAAATATACTGTTTATAAAGACAGCACTGGTTTCTATAACTATTTTTCCTAACCAGATTCAGGTACACATCTTCCCCAAAAATGAGACATCCAGACATACTAGATACAGTGGTTCTGGGTAGCAGTTTCCATGAGAAAATTAATGAAGAGTTGGAAGTTGGTAACTATTAGATTTTTATCTGTGTTGTTCACCTATTCCTAGAAACAGCATGTACCGTTCTAAATATAATGTGTTCTTCCTAGCTGCTGAGATGCCACCATTAGAGAAGAACAGCACTAGATGAGAAAGTGGAATAGGAGGATGACCCTGAAGATGGAACAAAGGAATTTAGGGGTCAGATCCAAAGCTCAAAGAAATTAATTGGGAATCTTTCCTCTGATTTCAATGAGGTTTGAATCAGGCCCTCAAGCAGGAAAAAGAAGGGATAGCAGGAAGTTTAGAAAAAGAATCAGTTCTGAAGGCTCATCTTTGCTGCACAATTAGCTCAACACAATTCGAGCTTTGTCTCAACCCATTACCTATGTAGACACAAAAATCTTTAGGTTGACTTCAGTGGTGCTTTAAGGCTCGCCATGGAGAAGACGTTAATAAGCAGTAAGGTAGAGTACGAGTTAACATTTCATTAGCTGTTCTGGACTAACTCTCTGTTCTAGATGCCATTTATATATTGCGAGTACTTCTATGCAAGTGAAAGTGAAGTAGGCACCCTTGCACTTAGTATGCACAGGAAGTAGCCGCATAAATGGAGCTGGTAACAGAACACCATAAATTCACACCCTATCTTACTGCGTGCTAACCTTGCCATGTAGACAAGCACTTCATGAATGCCTGAGATCAGCTGAGGAAGACTTAGGTAACAAAAAATGAGGAGAGTACTTTGAAAAGGCTATTGAACACCAAAGGTTGCTGACATAGGGAAGTAAGCATTATTCTGATAAACTTCAATGTGTAAATAGTGAATGCTAACAGGTCTGTTTCAATTCCAGAGGCCTCTACAAAGAACAGGGCCAAATAAGTCATTTACATATTCATATTTTTAATATTTAGGACTTGTTTGCACTTTATGGTATTTTCTTTTATTGACAGCTGTCACTTTCAAATATATTCTTCCTAAATTGTAAAATCAATGATATAGCTGAAGTTGTGTTCCCAAAATTCATAAATTGCAACCTTATGTTCTTTGTTATGCTCAAACTTCCTTTTATACATGTGTGTGCGTACTGCTAGTATAATGCCAGTGTGATCCCTTTTGGTCCTCTTCTGTTGTTATTCTTTTAATGTTAAGAGATAACTATACTTTTAGCCTTGTGTGTACTAAGGAGCACCTGCAATTCCATCAATTTACAGTCAGGAACCAGTATGGTGTAATTAGGTTAAAACTTTAAATGAAATCAAGTAAGACCATGATTTGCACTAATGGAATTCACTCTTATTTTGAGCATTTGTAAGGTTCACTGGTGCCAAATACAGCTTTCCTTCTTTTTACTCAAGTCTTGCACCAGTTTGTGGTTGGGCACTGATGGCTGAAATTAGGGGCAATTTCCCACTAAAGAAAAGGTGGCGGTGCTGTCAGAGCTAAGATTTTAGATGGCCTCACCATCTGGATTCTCTTCGTTCCCCCTAATGTCTCCTTATCTCCTTTTGTCTTGTACTCTTTTCTTTTCATTCTAGGTAGGCAGCATCATAGAATAAAGTTGTCAAAAAGGAGCCAATATATAACTAGCCTCCCTGGGGAGGAAACACTACAAAACAGCAACTGTGACAAGTACATCAATTAATTGTGTCTATGCAAATTCATTTCCCCCTGCTTCACCCCAAACACTATCACATATTGTGCACTGCTATAGGCTAAAGCTATGTATGAAGTCTAAATTTTTTGGTCTCAACAGGCATAAACTGATCTGCCAAAAGTTTCATAAACTGAGGAACTAGCCCACAGACTTTAGAGATTAGGAAACCTAAAAACATAGGCTGCTTACAGATGTGGGGAAAAAAACAACAAATAGTACTTTACTTTCAGCTCAAGATGCTCCCATGCTGAGCACAGCGCATGACCAAAAGAGTAATTACTTTAGTTTAACCTGGCTCGCCCAACAGCTGTATAAATCAGGTGCTGCAGCAGGGGCTTTTTGGCACTTTAATGTAAAGCTGATTGAATTAGCCATTAGATAAAAGCACCAAAAAGCACAGCTGAAGCGCCCAATCTATACAGGTGCTGGTTAGCCGAGTCAAACTAATGCACTTCCTCTTCCAGTAAAGCACCATTTTGTTTTGCTTTTTTACGTCTGTCAGCAACCATAGTGATCTAGAGGAAGACTTCAGAAAGGAACAATTTTAAGTTGCTTAAAATTCTGAAAATACAGTTCTAAGTGCAATGAGTATCTAAATAATTAAAGTTTCTCCTCCTTATTGAAAGGGTCCATGTTTGAAAGTAATTTGTGTGAGTTTTAATGTTTAAGGGTTTTAAACATTGTTTTAACTGGAAAACTCAATGCAATGTTAACTATGAACCCACTAGCCCATCTCCACAATATGTCCATGTTAGAAGATCTAGGGCTAGACTTTTAAAAATCAGATATTACAAACACACAGTTCAAATATCATTTCAGAAACATGCAAAAATCCAACTGAAAGAACTAAGTGTTCTAAGCTGGGATATGTTAATAAAAATTGGTGCAACTGGTTTTGCTTGGATCCAAGTAGAAATTTATTTGCCATGCAATGATTACTAATATTTATTTAATTTCTAAAAATCCAGATATTAAAACATAGCAACTAAATAAACTTGCACAGATAAAGATACTGTGTAGTTTATACCAGGGGTGTCAAATTCATTTGGCCTCACAAGTTGGATGACCCATGAGCAGCAGTGTAAATCTCTGGCTGCTGGAGCCACAGCTTTTGTTTCAAAGTGGCTCTGGAACCTAGGGAGTTAACGCTGCTAAGGCTTACCCTCCTTTTCCCCTACCACCAGTCTTGGGGTAAGAGGAGCTGGGGGGGGGGGGGGGGGGGGGCGGGGAGGTGGTGGCAAGTAATGTTAACTCCCTGGCTTTTGGGAGCATGTCACAGGGGCTCTGGCAGCTGGTGTGACAAGACTTGTGGGCCAAACCTTGCTGATGAAGATGGGTGATCCTTTCTATGAGAAGCCCCGCTGGCCAAATGATCTACCTCCATGGCCAGATCTGGCCCATGGCCCATATGTTTCACATCCCTTGTTTATACAATCACATGCTACATTTCATTTTAAATTCTGAGAGGAACATACTGGTCCTATTTTAATGAATAAGCTGACAAACACAGGCTGCAATTTTCATCTGACATACACTCATTGCAAAGTATCAATAAGCAAATTCTGGTTGAATAAGGCTGCTTGCATTAAAAAAAAAATTAACCCCCCCAACCCCCCCAGCACTTTACTTCAAATTCTGCACGCTTCTGGGCCGAGCCCAGCATATTCCCAAAAGAGGCAGTGTGTTAGTTGGACCTGGCTTGCCTGATGTCTGTATAGATTGGGTACCTTAGTAGGACTTCTTTGGTGATTTTATCTAATAGCTGATAGAACAAACTTCAGCAAAAAACACCAAAAAACCCCACTGAAGCACCTAATCTATACAGACACTGTGAAACAAGGCTGAACTAGCACACGGCTTCTTTCAATAAAGTGTGTTTTGGGTTTTTTTTTAATGTCTGCAAGCAACCTAAGATATATAGTAGTATCTCTCAGAAGGTTTATTAATAGCATGTCTAATTTTTTTTCTCCAGAATTTTGATGAAGTGACAAGAATCCAGCTCAAACCCAGGAAATTCAGAGGTGAAGTTAACTTCTGGACTGTCCTTAATTAATGCATTCAAACCTGCAGTACGTGCAATGATTTCTCAAACATAGGGCACTGTTTGGAGTTTCCTGTACTATCTTGCACATAAAAGAATAGATGGAATTTCAACCCTCATCCTCCATTTACTATTTTTATAATTGGCTCCACTTTTAAATGAACTTGCATATACAGAGTCAGAACTTTCAAAAATGTGTTATGTCTTGAGTTCACCATTCTGGTGTCAGCATAACATGCTACCACAGAGGTAGTGGAGGGTGGAGGTGGACCTTGAGCACACATCCAAAGGCCTACAAATGCTACAGCAGTAGTTAATTCAAATGAGGGGGTGAAAAAGAGGTCTTGCAACCTTTTCCAACAGTCCTCTGCCAGTCAAAGAATTGTGCCAACTGTCCAGCTCTCTTGTTGAATAAAAAGACTTCCTGAGTCAGGCTATGCATTTTCTGCAAAAGTAAGCCCAAATGGCTTTACATGATCCTTATATCTGTCAAGTGGACACACTTACTTAGTATGGAGCAACAGATAGGTTAAGGGGGGGGGGACCACCCCAAAAACTTGAACCTTTTAATCTTCCTTCCAAATTTATCAGTCTGAGCAGAACCCAGGTAACCTAGGTGAAATTAATGTAGAAGTTTCAGTCCATTTCCCAGAAAGAAGAGTCTACCAAAAAAGTCACCACTTCAATCACCACTTGCCACAAACATCAGCAAAATGGTCAAGAAATGACATGCACTTAAGAGCTAACTATCTTTTCCCACTAGACAACTAACTACCCTTTTCCTTCTAGGTCAGGGTTGAAGCATATGAGGGTTATATCTGGAGAGGCTTGGATCACTACTGCCTTCAGTGTTTGCTCTGCATATAAACTGAGGCTTTAAGTGTGTCAGTGAAGCACCTTTCAACAAGTACAACCAATTAAGAGCTGAAAAGGAGCAAATGAAAATTGTGTTTTCTCTACAGGCTGTAAGTCTGCAGACAGAGGGCATTTATACACATACTTTTCTGTCCCACAATGCGCCAGAGATCCGCTGCTTCCGAGCAGACCTGATTAATCGAGTCTGCGCCGCATGCGAGATGAGGTGAACTGTATTACGTGGAGTTGTATAAATGGCAAAATGTGGGTCACTGCACAGAAAATGGTGGCAGTGCGCTTTTGAACTAAAGTACCTCCTATGCATTTTAGTTCAAAAGCGTTCTGACGCCATTTTCTCAACACTGATGCGCATTTTGCTACTTATACAACTGCAAGCATTGCAGCGCCCAGCACTGCAGCACCTGCATGCGTAAAAACGCCCAGAGACTCTATACACACAACAGAAGGTGGGTGAATCAGTACACCAGTACTATAAGTACCCGTATGTGCTCAAACGCTTGCTTCCTAGTAACCCACAAATAAACATGTTACCTTCTACAGAACACAGTGTAACAAAATATTCTGGTAATATTTATAACGTTTGTATCTATCTTTACCAACTTAAGTGGCTTCACCTGAGACGGACAGGGCTGGAAAGACAACTAAGTCAAGTGCTACCTCCCAAAGTCTTCTCACTCTTCTGCAATTCCCAACCTTTAACAATGAAGATTAGGGGCTGTAGTGGGGGGAGAGAGGAGCATGTTGACAAATCAAATGCCAATATGCAGGGGAAAGCGCATGGGTGAGAAACTGGATATAAAATGTGAAAACTTGAAGACAATATTCTATTTTGATTTGAACCCGAGGCAGCCCACTGAAATCCATGTGTGCTCAGCTCATAAATAAAGAGAAACAGACTCATTTGCATTACTGTGCAATGCTTCAAAAATTAAGTCTCTTTCAGTCATAAACTATTTAAAAATGTGAGCACTCTAAACTGTTCAAAGCTTCTTTCCAAGTTTCAATAGGAAAGATCAAGGAGAGAAAGGGTTAAGTGCTGAAAATAAAAGAGCAACAGAGCAAATCTGACTGCATGTTTGAAAAAGCCTATAAAATGTTACAAGCAAAACAGGAAAGCTTGTGTTAATAATGCATAAACCAAAGGAGGAAAAAAAAGCTACCCGTTTAATGGAATAATGCTTTTATCCTTGCAGTTAAAATGAAATAAACCATGACTATTAATCTAGTAAGACCATGTAAAAATGTAATTTTTAAACATTTACTAAAAGGGAGATAGTTCAGTAACCATTCGAAAAATCAAGGCCTTGTGTACAGCAGCGTTCAAACGCTAAATACCAATCTCCTCTCTGTGGAGGCCATTACCCACCCTGTCGCCATAGCAACGCTAACAGTGTGACTGACTTCAAAGACAAAGATGTAATTTCAGACTTCCAGCAGCCAGAGGGAGTGGTAAGAATATTCTACCCAGGCGGTGTCAGCTGATGATAAATTATAAAAATATCTAGGAAGGTTATGAGGTAGACTGTACCATGGTATTCATAATCCTGGGGGAAACTTTTGCATTAGTCAAACACACTTACAGAGACAGTAAAGGTAAGAAGTAAACAGGGAAAAATCTCAACGGAGTCCGATTAAAGACAAAAAAAAAAAAAAAAAAAAAAAAATTACAGAGCACAAAATTCTGCCTTCCTCTTATTTCACTCCCAGGCAAAAATAAAAATAGCTTGGATCATCCTTCTTTTTTTCATTCAAATGAGACTGACTGCAGGATCTGCACAACCGTTTGAAGGGACTTGCTAAACCACCTCTGTAACTGTTACTTCTATATTGGTATAATTTTAGCATTTGTCAAAAACTGTTTCAAGTATGATGCATTCAGCTAAGAAGCAAAATCCTTTTCTTCAGTTAACCCAAGGAACCTATATTCCAGAGTTTAAGTCAACACACAGATTTTACTCTAACAATTTCAGTGTAATCTTATGTTTACAATGAAAAAAGATCCCGTCTCCCCCACCTTACATGAAGAGAACAGGAACACTTTGAGATCAATCCAGAGGAGAAAGCACTGAAAGGAGACTGATATTTAACTCGCTTTTAAATTCTGCCAATCTGTACATTTGGTCAGCAAATAATGATGAAAATATACAGCCGTACAGATTGGCTTCGGCTGCATTGTTTAATAAGAGCATATTGATGAGACAACAAAATAAAATACCCACTTAAAAGTCCATCAGTTGGGCTGGCTTGTAGTCTAGCAACAACTGCCAGGAAACCGCAAATCCAAGGTCAGGTTCATCCTTTGCATCTAATTCCCTGGGTCAGCAGGAGGCAGTGCAATTTTTTTCCTGGGCAGGAGGGAGTGCTTCAGTTTCACATCTCATTCAGAATAACACTCTTCCACCTGACCCAGGAGCAGCAGCAATTAGCTCCTGCAGATTGGTGTGGATCTAAAAGGGGGACACACTCTCTTTTAGTCAAGTAAAGTTGGGTCACCAATGTGGAGCCTTTCAGTTGAAGGGAAAATGAGGAAGATAGAAAGCAAATCTCAAAGAATGAACATCACAGTCCAGTACTTTGATGTCTTACTTCTTTTGGCATATTAGTAATTTTAAAATGCATACACAACATAAATAGCAGTCAAGCTGAGCTATCTAAAGTCAAAAAGGGAAAATCTGGCCCTGACTGTAGAGTGATCTTATTTTTTCAGAAATGGGTATATGTTCTTTGCTTCCATTTGGACATCTACCAGAGGTGATCACAAGGAAACCTAGACTCCAGTATCGCCATCAAAAAGGCACATTCTCATCTCAGTATATTACTATAGTGTCTAAAATTACTAAAAGCCCAAATCCGGTGAGAATAAAAAAGTACTACTAGCACCTGGACACAGAAGCAGACACATATATCAGGTTCATTCCTTCTTTTCTAACTATTAAGTTTGAAATGTGCCCAGGGCATTTATATTTACCCACAATGGAAGTAATCTCACACACACCCCCCCCCCCCCCCCCCAAGCAATGTAGTTAAACCAGATGCACAGGGTCTCAGGTGCAGCATAAGATTGCACAAAGAGGGCCAAATTGTCAGCTGCTTTACAACTTTGTGTATTGTCATTTATACCTGGAGAACAGAGAGGGTGTAAAAACTGTTCTATATTGCCAACCATTTACAAGTATGAGCTAGATTTTTAAGGTTAAGAACACGTCAGTCTTGATCCAGAAAGGTATATAACACTGGATTTACCTTTGAGTCCATATAGGATTACTTGCATCTTAAATATAGATATTAGTGCTTTGCTAGAGCAGGTTTACAAAGTTCATTTCCTTGCATGACTGAGCCATAATGGCTTGTTTACAGTGCAGTGGTGCCGAGCCCAGGACTGCTGCTGAGGCTAGCCCACTCGCATGCTCCTAACACATGCCAAATCCTGGAAATCAGACTATGTTGCAAGTTTAGAGTGGTCCTGAGTATGTAGCAAGACCATGACAAATCAAGCATCCATTAAAAGATGCAGAGAGAATCTAGTGCTCTTTTTATATTTCATTTTTAAGAAGGGAAGTTAATCGTATAGAGTTTATTAAAAATATAACTGAATGACAGCCCCCCCCCCTTTCAGCTATTCACACCTTGTATTTCTTATGTATTACAGATTTGGGGGGGGAGGGGGGGGAAAGAGTACATCAGTTTAGAGCTCCTGTTATTACTCTGCAAACCAACACTTCCAGTGAATAAGCAACTGGCAATGATAATAAGATGTTCTTCCTCTTAGTGGTTAGCTGTCTGTAACCCCTTTTGATTACATCTCCATGGCAATACAGGTCAGATGAGCAAAAATATTATACAGTAAGAGAAAATTTGTTTACTTACAAGTCAATAGGTTAAAACCTTTACCTTATTTCGGCCAATCTGATTTACAACCCCTATGAAAATAGGAGCAAAAACAGGAAGCGGAAATGAGCAGTTAAGATTCTCAGCTTTTCTGCCAGTTCCTCCTCCCACAGAAGCTGCAGCCAGATCAGTAAAAATACAGTAGAGGTTTAAAACATATATTTTCAACATATTATAGTATTTCATATCTGACCTCTGTTTGTTTGCATACAGGACCAGAAAGAAACCTCACTGGCAGCCAGCAATTCACAGTAAGAACTCTTTTCTCTAGCATTTAAGCAGCTGGCTAAGCTGTGCAAGTACATTTTGGCAAAAATAGCTGAAGATATTTGGAGCCAAAAAGCTTGTATAGTTTGTCATACTTTAGAACTGGAGGGGGAAAAAGAAAGGTTTTCCAACCCTGATTTCCAGCAGGGCAAAACAGTTAGCCAGTCCTGCAGAGAGAATTAGCACTCATTTAATAAACACAAATAGTGTGTTTGGATTCCTCCTCACTCCATGCAGTTTTTAAAAAAAAGAGTAACACAAAATTCCACTGCCAGGTACAAACAAATAAATTATGCTGACTCTGGTGGAATCTGACTGAATTCACATGTAGGACTTACTTTTGTTTAAACTAAACAACAAAACCACATGCTATATCCTTTAATCAATAAATCATCCCTATGGATGCTCCACAATTGCCCTGCAAACTAAACTGAATCTCTCTACCTTTCTTCTCATTTTTCATATATTTCCCTCAATGAACAGTATATACAAAATATGCATAAAGGATGGAGAAGGATGTTGCATGTAAAGTTCCACTGCTATTCTTAAAATATTGAAATAGCCTGCAAACTAAATATAGTGATTTCAGTTCTTTATATATAGAAGTAAAGAAATGAATGGGAAAAATTAGATTGCTTCAAAGGATTGCAAGAAAAAACTAACACCAAGGGGTCAATTTCCATACTAAAAGTTACAATCCATGAAAATCTAATTCCACTGGATTCATGTTAATATAGAATGTGTATCATTATACTTGAAACAACTTGTATGATAGTGCAAAATTATTCTAATCCTAACTATTTAATCTGACAAGCTCAGGCCATTTTCAGTTCCTTACTTCCTGCAGTGCTTTTTTATAACTATGTACCCAGCTTTACAGAACTCATGTTTTATTAGAAACAGATTACTTCACATCTTTTCCATTAATCTTTTGCAAGACTTAAACATATACAAAAATATTCTAGTCTCTTATTAGACTATATATGTAGTTCTCTATACCTGTTGTATAAACATAAAGAAAACAAATTACTGTTTCTTCATTGACCTGTTCACTGCGTGTACTTACGGGAACTTGCAGGTTATAGCTTTGTGTGTGTTAATGCATACAAATATGTATGCATGCTCCACAAGTGTGTTTCATGTTACTTCTCTCTATAAAATCTTAACCTTTCATAAACCAGGGACAAGAATACCTTAAAAACTGTTTCTCTCATATAACTACAGATGTCAGAAAAAAAATGAAAACGTTACTCAACACATTGTTATATTTATAAAATCATGTGCTTAACAATTATATGAAATATACAATACACATTTTCCTGTGTTGAACCAATTATTCAAATATGCCTAGAAAATTCAGTTCTTGCTATTAATTTAGTACAATTCTCAACCCGGGTGTCAAGATGACTAAGAGGGTCATTTGCAGTTGTCTGGATGGAAGGAAAAAGATCACAAACCTGCTTTCAGTTCCCTGTCTGTAGTCTTTTCCTGAAGTGGTGGTTTTACAACCCAAACTCAGACACTATTGTGTCCCTCCTCCCCACAATAAGTCACTGTGCCAATTCCAGCAGGACATTCTTTACTGAAGCTATGGGACTGACGTTACTCTCGAAGCATCAGGAGAACTAGCACAAATTAGTTAAATTGTTGTCAGTGGGCAATATATAAAGTGGTTTCATATAAGACAAAGGTAAAGAATCCTTAATGTAGTATATGATCTCAAATCACTGGAATAAGGTAAATTATCTTGCAGTTCACAACATATGGTATGAGCACACTTCAGATTTATGCATCTATGCTTATTTACACTTCTACATTGTATTTCCTTTTTACCAATATAGAAAATGAAAGGAAAGGTTGTTAAAAGTGAATCCAACAGATGTGACTCCAGTGAAGTGAGGAATCATTTCAGGAAATGCAGCAGTACAAAGGTATTAGACTTCAAAAAAATAAATCAGAGGGAAATTACAAAACCCAAGTCAAACAAAAGGAAGTCAATGGAACAGATCCCTTCCTTGATTGCAGTTCCCACAGACTACCGCAAACCAAAAGGAACAAAATATAAATATTTATCACTTGTGTGCGGGCCGGGAGCGGTCCGAGGCCCTCGGGGGTTTTTTTTGCGCGGCGCGCTGTGGCCAGCAGCCTGGACACGCCGGGTCGGGGAAGGGAGGCGGCACGCTAGAATTAGGCACGGATGCTTAGTGGTTGATTTAAGATTATTTTACTTACACCGAAGATGGTCGCAGTGCAGGCAGGAAAACTTGCTTGAGTTGCAGTTACAGACAGAAAAGAAGAGAGACGGACTAGAGTTCCTTCCCATGAACCTTCTAGCCCAATCCGGTTGAAAGCTCTAAACCGCGAGCCCGTCGTGTCAACCGAAGAAAGTAACTCGAAGCAAAGAGCTCCGAATACACTCACACGAAGTTTGCTAGGCTCCGTGGAACTTGCGCGCAGGGAAGGGTACGTCGAGGGATCAGGCGGCGACGGGGAGAGGCGAGAGGCTGATCAGACCCCTATAGCCAGCTCTAAGGTACACGCGCTGGGTCCGATAGGGTCCGCAGCGCACCTAGAGTTCTCCTCAAGATGTTTATGGAGTCCCCACTTGCAGGGTTTTCCTCCGGAGATCTCCAACTTGGGCGGAAACTGCTCAAGCCTCTTATACGGCTAGCAGGCCAATCACTAGCCGCCACGTGGGAATAATTTAGAACTGGCCAATAGTGGGACACAAATTTGCATGCAAATGGCAGGAACTCCTTGCACCGTGCATTTCTCTTTTGCAACCTAGAAATGCACCCTGCAAAGAAAGCTACGAGTGGCGGGAAATAATTTAGCAGTGCCGAAGCACACACAAACAAAAATCACACCCTTGGGTTGTGACAACTTGTATTACGGTAGTGCCAAGAAGCCCCAATTATTACTGATGCACAATTGTGTTAAGTGTTACGCAAGCACAGAAGATGACTCAGTCCCTGGCCCTGATCATACAAGTATTTATATGCATAATATTGAATTTAACAGCAATCGGCATGTGTGTTTCACGATCAAGGCCTACGGTGTCAAACACATCCAGCCCCATGAATCAGAAAAGGGTTGCCAGGCAAATCTGTGGGCCAAATGGTGACTGAACCCCTGTACCATGTCTGCATCTGGCACAGGGACCAGCCCGCATACCCCATATAGCGTGCACCAGCCCCGCTCTGGGACTTGCACTGCATGCAGTACACAGGCTGGAGCAGGCACTATCGCAGGGAGTGGGTGCTGGGTGTGGGCTGCACCCTGCTGGATTGGCCCTGCCCTGTGCACTAACTTTGGGACCAATCCAGAAGGGGCCCCAGGCTGTTCATGTATGCAGTACCAGGTCTAGCCCCCATGCCACACGCAGCGCATATCTCATGCTGGTACTACATGCACAGTGAGCCCCAGGGCGCTGCCGGCCCTGCATGCTAGTTCCAGTGCAACCTGATCTAGATGAGCCCCAGAGCCAGTCCGGCATTAGCACCTCATGCAGTGTGCACTGTGGACCAACCCCCCAGTCTGCATGTGGTGCTTGGGGTCCGAGACCCCAGATCCAGTTTGTAGGCTATATGTTTGACACTCCTTGTCCAAGACATTTTTAAAAGAAAATCATCATCAGAGCACCAGAAGTCAACAAAATTCTTAAGGAATCCACTGTTCAACTGATGCTGTGGATCAAAATGACCTGCTGTGTTTTGCCAGGGCTCTGAAGCTGAGGTCATCTTTTAAAATGGTTGGCAAACACTGGCAAAGGAGTCTTTCCATATAAGAAGTTCTCTTACAAGGAATAGTTGTGGTACAAATAAAAGAAAGAAAAGCTTTTTACAGTGTCTCAGGTATTTCCTGAAATAATAGTCCAGTGAGTAATATCCTTTTGTTTTGTTTTCAATGTGGTGATCCAAATGTGCCACACGGGAACCAAAAAAGGCTACACCATGGTAAAAATACATTAAGTAACAAAATTTAAAATACACTACACACTCAAAACTTACAAATAATCAAACAGACATGAAACGCATGCATGTGTGTATACGCATACACGTACAGTGGTCAAAGTGGTCAGAAATAGAATCCTAGGCCATTTATACATATACATTTTGTTCCACAATGCGCCAGAGATCTGCTGCTTTGGCGCAGACTCGATTAATCGGAGCAGACTCTGCTCTGCGCAAAAGCTCAGGCAAACGGCACTACGCCATATGCAATTGTATAAGCAACCAAATGTGTAGCAGCATGCAGTAAATGGCAACAGCGCACTTTTGAATGAAAGTACCTCCGATGTGTTTTAATTCAAAAGCACGCCGCCATCATTTTCTCAGCACTGACGTGCATTTTGCTGCTTACAACTGCAAGTGTTGCAGTGCTGGGTGCTTTTCAAAGCCTCGTGCTGCAGTGATTGCATGTGTAAAAATGCTCCTAAAGTTAGGTCCCTTTAGTCCAGATTTAAGACATCTTGGTGTCTTGATAAATGAACAGCTGAGTACATACAGGCACTGAGTTTGATGGTAACTGGTGGGTGCTCAGCACCTTCAAAAATTGTTAGGCTTCCATTTTAACAGTGTTTGCTGAAGTGTGCAAAAGCTACTGTTGCATTACCTACTGAGTTCTAATCAGGTCATGATGCAGATTTCCCCTTAGGCCTGACCAAATCATTTTACTTTTCTGTGTGTAATTTCACCCAAGTGTTAGCTGGGAATAACAATTTACCTACCATACAGCCGTGTGGCGGGGCTATTTTTAAAAATGCTTTGAAAATGTAACGTACTACCAAGTATTACCACATTTACTCCCATCACATTCATCTTTTCCCCAAAAATTAGCCCTCCAAAATTGGTGTGTGTATCTAAAGTGGGAAAGCCGATTTTTCTTTGCTGGAACAGTAGCTACAGAAGAACAGAAACAAGGATATACTGCTGCAAAATGGCTGCTGAGTTTCCTCTGCCAGTCTCAGGGTGGGAGGGGGACAAAGTTCACCCTTAGGCATCAGAGCTGGTGTTAACCCTCTCACTGCGCTCAGGGTCCTGTGCAGTCAGCATTCAGCCATGACTAGAGAAAAAAAAAGTTTTCATTCTGTCCTCTCAAAACAAAGAGTATGCCTTATTTGTGAGTATGTGTTGTGTGACAAAATAGTGCTTTATGTTGCTCCAGTACTAAAAAATATTCTCCATAGTTGTATGGCAAACTTAAACAAGCATGTTCAGTCCATTGACTAAAAGCAAGCATCCCTGAAAAACATGAAAAACAAATGAACTGCTCATAAGAGAACATGGAAGTGAAGAGAGCCTATCTCTGCTTTTTTAGAATTATAATTATTTATTAACACAAATACTTATTGAAAGAATAAATGTTCTGGTTTTGATAAGTGAAACTCACTCCTACACACGGAGCACTTGCAGGACTGCATACACACAACTTATCTATTTATGTCCTATAGAGAAGCTTAAAATGAATTTACAAGTGGGCTCTCAGCACAGGAATTAATTTTACCACGAAGTAAAATAAAACTTGGCTCCACTGTAGTCCCTGGTAAAATCTTTGATTTCAATGGGCAAGGATTTCAGCTGATATCATTAAACAGACAAGCACATACAAGGTGCAAGGAATTAAATTCATCCTTTCGAATATCCCATCCTCACTTTCCATGGAGCTGTGCCTACCCGCAACAGAGCTCAATTTGGTGAGAGTCCTGAATGATGCAGGTATGCAAACATAAGAATGTACGTATACACAATCCACACTACAATCAACACCTACATAAAAAGATAAAAAAGTGGACAACATTTATGTCCATCTATAGGCATGTGTGCATGCAAATATGCTCTAACTACAGTTTTAGTTCATGAAAGGGTAGAGGAGGAAGAGGAAAAATAAGACATTAACTTCAGTCAGGAAGTAAAATGACTTAGAAGATAGCAACTTCAAACTTTTCCTTTCCAACCTGATGCACAATGGCTAAGAAAAGCATTTGAGAAAGCTTAGTCACTTTGTAGCTCAAAGCTTTTTTCCCTTTATTCCAGGCTTAAACAAAGTTCAGTGGGGCATCAAACTGCCTCAGTTTTAAATTACAGTCTGTACTTTAAAATAGAATGCATGCACGACATGTTCCTGAAGCTAGAGGGTGGGAGTGTTATTCACTGAAAATTGAAGGCTTGTTGAGTCAATAATCTTCTTTCACAGAGTAACAATTTTCAGCTAAAATTTCTTGACCCAAACAAAGGAAAACAAGATCATTCAGTTATTTTACAACGTTGCAGGAGAAAGAAAAGGAAAGAAGAAAGAAAGACATCACTTTCAGACCACACTGTGTAAAAACAAAGGAAAATTTAATTCACAAGTATTACATGATCCCCCCTCCCCCTTTCTTGGATTTAGCATATTCCCAAATAGTTATTTTCAGCTCAGGAGATGAATAAACATACATAACCAAAGGCTACAATTGCTGCCATGCACTATCCATATATTTACCAACTACAGGCTACATTTACCTTCCATTACCAAGAACCAGTTTACTGACCTTTTGTCAAATCAGCAACAACATTCCGGGTTTTCTTGAACAGCACTTGAATTTTTATTAGATTTTTTGATTTGTTTACACTTGCAAGGTATCCAACTGGACTACAAAACAATAGGGCCTTATTCCTTACTGCTGAGTTTCTTTTTTCGCCCCTCTATGTTTGTAGCCTCGCTACCTTACTTAATATTTATTTATTTTATGGTAGCATTCAGAGGCCCGCAACTGGGTCAGGGCCCACAGCATTAAACCCTGTATATAGACAAGATGTCTACCACCAAAAAAACTTACCATCTGAAAACAGGAGAAGAAGCTCACTTCTCTCTCCTTGACTTGAATAAATGTTTCTAAAATTACGTTAGGCTAGACCATACAGATAATTCCTTACGCTTAAGTCACTGTCAGCATTTGTTCAGGAGGATCTGCTTATAAAAAAATTTCTGTGATTGTTCATAATGCTAGATTAGCTAAGACATCTCATAGCCACTACCTATCATTCCCACCATCATTTTCTTAGTAGATACAACATTCATCCATGGATTAAAATTAACTGAATGAAAAAAAAGTATGGAGATCCATTCACAATATTTTCTAGGCAGAGGATCTCAAAAATCTAGTTTTCCTAGTAAACATGTCTTCTGTAAACATCTGAGCAACCAAACTTAAACAGGACATAAACAGAGTATTGCACAAAGTACAGAGAACATGCCAATTTCTCATAGAAATGAGAAACATGTATAGCAAAGACCTGGTAAATAGATAAGATTATAAAATTAATCTGGAAACAGAAAATGTAAGAGGTCACATAACACAGTACAGCATTGATTCCAGCAAGTGCCAGATGTAATGTCTCCCCACTCACTCCAGAGGATGCATCCAATATATTACATCTGATCTTAGCTAAAAGTTAAAGAAAGGTGTATAAGAATAGGCTTAGGGTTCACTGAGCTTGGGAATGAACTGTGAAGTAACCCTTTCAGTTTGCTCAATGGGTTTAAAATACAGAACAAGAAACTTCTGGCAAATATAGGAAAAACCAACATTCTAAGGGTAAATGTGAGTGAGTGCCATTTGACCGTCTTCTTCAGCCAAGCAAGAGGGAAACTGAGCAAAATAGGGCCTCATTCAAAAATATGATGCTCATTTGGAAAGAGCTTTTCTTAGATGCAGATTAAAAGCTAAATAAATAAATAAATAAATACACTCCACTTCTTTTCAACCTGGCAATCCAATGAGCTGTGGAAATTTATGACATGACAGAGATAAAAAGTAGACATTATTTTTCACCTACACACAATCTATAGCCAATCGAGGATCCTTTCCTGAAACAACCAGCTTGTGGATATTTTATTAAGAGGTCCTATCTCCAAAGCCATTTTGCCTTTCCAAGGATGGCAGTACCGTGTATTTTTGCCATTTTTCTTGCCTCCAAAGAAATCTGCTCAGAAGTAGCTGTTCTTCATATATTTTCATCTAGGCTTCTCCCCCCTTCCTTTCTCTCCCCCTAACAGGGAATAATTTCCCTATTTATTACTTCCTTTCCTTCACAGAAAACCAAACACTGAGGTTTTCTCAAAAGCCTGATATTTCCTTCTAATTGCGACCCAAACAAAAGTGCTATGAGCACTATTCTTTGCAACATTTCATTTGGACTTAGCAACTCCCACATGGTCAAACCCCCCAGGTCAAACTATGCAGATATCTGAGCATTTAGAAGGAAAGAGAACATTGTATAGGATCTGACAGGCCATTAGAAGCAGCTAATAAAACTATATTTTGTTTGTAGCGATTTGTTACCAACCCACATTACAAATTTGCCTGCTTTGAACTTTACGGGAACATTCATGCCAGGACTTTTATATACAATGTGCGAAGGAAATGGAACGACTATTGAACTGTTTAGCTCTGCTTACTGTGACACAAAGTTGCCAGAAAATCTTCCCAAAGGGATGACACAAATCAGCTTTCAGTGCTGTAGAAGGTGGTTAAGTCGTATTGAAACCCATGAAGTGGGTAGGTTTGGGTTTTTGTTTTTTAAATCAGCACCAGAAAGATCATCCAACATTTATTCCTAAATTTCTTTGGTTTTAGATATGCATGTAAGTATGCCATACAAAATTCAGAGATGTTATGACTTCCCTTTTTTTTTTTTTTTTTTACATTTTCTGAATTAAAAAAGCAACACAAAAGATATTTCACCCCATATTAGTTTGGGCAATTCTCTTTTTCAACCTTTCAAAACGGTAATTTTTTTTGAGTGGATGAACCTGCTTTCTGCTTTTTGGGGAGGCACAGGGAGGGCAGTTCTGGTTTTTTTTTTTTAATCTAAATTTTTCAAAGATGAACTCATCAAATAACGATATTTAAATGCTAATTCACAAATTAAGGTATGTGGCCAAATATTATGAAATTCACTATTAATGCTATCAACCCATGGTTAGAATAATAAATATACCAAACACTCAGCGATACATATACCCAATATTTTCCTCAGATACCATGGTGAAAGGGGTAGACAAAGGTTACTCAGATGCTGAAATTTTAAGCAGTTTATATAATGCATATCACATTCAACAAATCTGCAATGAAATTATTAGATCAATCCATAGCAAGTAACTCTAAACGGCCAATATTTGGGTATGTAGAGGTAAAAAAAAACCCTGCCCACAGTTTAACAGCTACTAAAAAGTTGTGTTTACATCCACATTAGCTGTTATTTATATAACTGGTGGTCAATATCCATTTCATTGCTTCCTCTCCATATCCCCAAAAAGCATACATAAAATTTAAACCAGATGTGAAATATACATATATATATATTGCCAGTCACTGTCCTAGATTTTAAAAATAAAACTTTTAAAAGGCTGTAAGAAAAAAAAGACTGATAACACAAAGCCTACTCCAAACCATTTCTGAATATTACAGCCATGAAGGTGATCAGAATTGCAGAAAAACCTAGAGAGAAAGAGAGGCTGAGTTTGATCCATCTATCAAGTCATGTTGTCACAACATGAAACAATTTTATATTAACTTTCTATTTCTGAATATTTGATTGACTGGGTATGAACTGTTCCTCTACTTTTAGGAGTTGATGGCAGTGTCATGTGTCATTGGAAAAAATACAGTAAGTTCTTAGATTTCACATATAAACTTCAGTTTCTCAAAAAGTTAAGCATACTTAATTAAGATACCTGCTCTTCCAAAGCATCCCTCTACTAATTTAAAATGATTATGTGCCCACTGAACAGTATGAACTGTCTTGGAAACAATTCTGTGCAACACTGTTCAGAGCCACAAATCACTTAGTTTAATCAATTTGCCTTTTTTAACCTGAAAATATTCACCTGTTTTAAATCTGTATGGGCACATTAAGCTGATTTACTTGTTATGAAACAACCAGATGTAAATGGGACAAGGCCAAAACATACTTTGTACCTTACACTTAGCAATTGGCTAAAGACCTCCAAAAAACAAACAGCTATGATAATTCTGCTAAGCACATTAATTTTTGGCACCTTTTTTCCCCCCCAGGCATACATACAGATAATAAAGCTAGCCAAGATTCAGCACAATCTAACCAAAATGCTCAAATGATAACCAGCCCTATACCAGGTACTAGCTATCATTCCAGCAACTATCTTTGTAGATTGTACTAACAAAATAGATTTTAACTTGTCAAAGACTATATCAAGTACTTTTCCAGATGTGTTTTAACTACACTGACAACAAACACATTGTGTTTGAGGTTTGAAAGTAGTAAATCATGGTGGCAATAGTTTCCTCACTGCTGCCAAAATATCACTGAAATAATGCTAGTTCACAATCAAAACATGCTGTGGGCAAGAAGCACTTACAGATGAAGGCAGACATTAAAAAGACCCTGAATAAGACTCATTTGAACAAATGCAAAATTCAGAAAGTTAAACATCTATTCTCTCCCCTCTACACATGCATGCACATGCACAATTCCTCACAGATGCGTACTCAAATCAGTGTACAAATTAGTAAACTCTGCACTCTGGATTGCTTGTCAGCTATTAAGCACAATAATACCCAACTCTGAATCATACGGTAACAAAAAATCATTATAGTTTAAAGGGCAAAGTATGTAGTAACCACTAACCAAAGTCTTACCAACTGAAATATTTAAGACTTCCTTTGAAGGAATGCCCCAGACAACATATCAATCACTCATCACCCGCTCTTCACAAACGGGGAGCATCAATTGTAAAACCAATTATAAATCTGTCAATTTGCATTCCCAAAATCTCACCTGCTTATTATAATATCAGAAAGGCCTTTATAAAATACTTTCATTTTAAAATGTACTGCTTCTCTATAGCAATTACGTTAGTTTCTTACTGGTAAGCTTGATGGTCTTTCTTGTTGTATGAGGTTTAGATCTTCATGGTTGGGCTTTCCTGGGGCAATAGGGGGTTGGGATCGGGTTCCATAGCCTTCCTGAGACATGTCCTGCAAAAACAAAAGTATAAACACCATGTGGTTATTCACATGCCACCCTAGTCAATTAAATCCATGGAAAGAGAGAATAGATAAGTAACAACTGACTACTGGTCTATGGGATTTTTAGAAGACAGATCTCATTTCTTGATGACAACAATAAACCATCCACGTATCATTTATCCCTTAAAGCTTTATAAAGAAATCAGTGGCAGTTACATTTACCATAAACAGGCAGAGAATTGTGTGCCTACCTGTGTTCTAATACCACAAGTTAAAACAATTAAGTAAAAATATTTTTTTCAGGATGTATAGAAATTAAAACATTTGACAGATGCTTAGACACCACAGCAAGTCTTGTAGCAATAATGAATCAGAAGGAAGATTCTACAACGCTGGATTTAAGAATCCATTGTAATAATTCTCTTGTATCAAACTCCGATAATGTTTCTTATTTTCCCACCCACCATCAATACTCCCAACACAGCTTTCCAACACAAACTATTAAACCATAGTTGCAGAGTGCTTTGACTATGTGAAACGTATGACCTAAATTTTCACAAAAGTAGTATACTTGTTCCAAAGTGGCTCCCACATCTGTTTAAGCATTTAGTGAAAGTCAAGAAGCCTTTCTCACTGTATGGAAGTCTGAGCAGTGTTATTAACAGCCTAGGATCACACACCTCACATAAAAACAAAACCTGCTTACACTTAACAGATACTTCCCTATTGAAAAAACTCTTAGCTACTATACTTCATGCTACTAAGTTCCACATAAAATCAAGGAGACTGACAGGATGTTAAATACCTATCTGCGCATGTTTAACACTCAGCTTTCCTTGGCATGGCAAGCTGAAGAATCAGTTTCTGATTGTAGAAGAGAAAAATATATCACACCTGAAAGTGTCTGGATTCCCCCCCACCCATTTTTTTTCCAAGCTACAGAACACATTGCTGGCTTAATTTGGTTCATTCCTCCTCTCCATCCTCTAGTTTTGATAAACAACTGAAAGAAAACAATTATTTAAAAAAAGAAAAAAAGACAGCAGCTTTGGCTTTAATGTGTACAAGAAAACTTTACTTCATCACTGCGCCGCCCCCCTGAAAATTATACTACTGCTACTTTTTATAAAATACTGTTCATGCAGGCAAGACCTTCTGATGCCATAGCTGCTATCGCCAGCATCCTGACTTTACAAACTAGCTGGCTAGAAGAGCAGCAGTTTTCAGTCTTTGTTTTAATGGCACTGCAATGGAGTTAGTTAGTTGTGTTAGTTTGAAGCAGAACAGGTACATTGAAACTTATATGTTAACTAATGTATGTGAGACTGCATGTGCGCATGTGTAATCACACTGCTCTCTCGTTAATCTATAAGGTGCAAAACTATCTACCTTGCCTTTTACATTAATGGCACTGACAGAAAAGTCAGTTAAAAACCATGCCAGCCATTTCCATGTTTTTGTACATCACTGCAAAGATGTTAAAGGGGGGAGGGGGGGGGGAAGAGAAGGTTCAAAGAAAATTCAACAAGGTTAAAGAAAACAAAGGCTAGCAAAACTGATAGCATGTAAAGCAGTAAGCTGGCCTATCTGTAAGCATGTGCCAAGTAAAACCAAAAGAAACTTAAAAGGCCAGCATTTCAATCTGGTTACCAGCAGAGGGTAACAATTAGGCTTAAGGGTGACAAAGGCTGATGACTGAATGATTATTATCCACCATGGCCCCCACCCCTTCCTTTTCCGCCTCCCAGATTTCCACTTGTCACACAGCTCTCCTGCTGTGTAGACCAGCAGGTTCCTGTGGATTAACAGTGAGGTTTAAAATCAACAAATGGCACAAGGCCTCCATTCAGCAGCCTTCACCCTGTTACAAAAGAGCATAAAGGTGCAGGACAGCTTCACAATAGGCAAACAAATGAGCAAACCTCTGCTTTCCTTTTTATTTAAACACACACACACTATTTGTTGTCAGTGCACAGCCGTCTATAATAAACCCAGGTTAGAAAACAGTAGCAATACTGGATTTCCACTGTGAATTCAGCGCTCTATTCCCTTTTCATTTTCCCGTTAGAGCTAACAAACAAGAACCTTTTTTTTTTCTTCTTTTAAATCTCCCTGGTGGCGAGGAAGATAAATGGGATATTCAATTTAGGAGACATCATCTCAGAAACAAAGTTATTCTTCATTCCAAACAGACACTGCAGCATTAGGACAATTTTCCTGGGAAATGAAACATGTTTTATGTTTTGAAAAATCAAATAAGAGTTATTAACTCTTTATAAAGTACTATCTATGCCTGTTCCAACATGTTTCCTAGGTTTATTTGAAAGATCATTTCCTACTGAAATTTTGTGGAAGGGAAGCAACATGTGCTTTCACAGGAACACAGAAAGCTCAACTGAACTGGTTCTTGTTTGGTCAGTAAGCGACTATCTAGAGGGCTGCCTTCCATACATTGAAGAGCAGATGAAAGACTTTGAACTGAAAACAGCTTGCAGTTTTAAAATACGCTATTTAGACACATTATTTTAAGTATGACAGCAGGGTTTCCTATGACGAACCACCACTAGTGCTCTTCTATTCTGATCTTGGAGAGTTCAAATCTAGATTGAGAGGCTATATTAGCAGACAGATATGGAAATGGATATTGAAGACATCTGTGCCAATTAGGCAGTGGACACCTGTGCACTCCAAAGAGGGACCGAGACCACCTACTCATTTAAATACATACCACTAACAATTTGGGAAGCTGCAATCTAGATGTGGAAGACACTATGATGGAGACTAACTTTGTGAAAATTATCTGTTTTACAAAGCTGTAACTGGAAATCTAGAGAAATAATTCAATGTACAAATTGGTGTTGGCTTTATAATCAAAGGAAAGAACTCAATTTCATTCACTCTCTGAAAAACAGGAGGGGCGAAATCACTGTTGCTTCTTAGAAGAGACCTTGGGCAGTTACAAAATATTTTGAATGAACAGAATATAAAAAACAGCTAAAGCAGACATTGGCAGAATTAAGAGACGTGATAAAAAAGGACATATCTGAATAGGATATTATGTCACTAGAAATGCACACAAGTGGAGTTTTCACTTTCAGTTTTGAGGCTGCAATACTCTATTTAGGATTCCTCATGTTGTTTTTTCAATCACAAAACTGTAACCACCAATGACATCCATTTTCTAAACAAAGCTTATGATTTTTGTGAATTACAGAAAAAAAATTCCCATTGAAGGAGAGTATGTGCACGCCAGAGAGAGGAGGAATGCCTTTTTTTTTTTTTTTTAAATAGTTGGCTAAAAGTTTCCACTTGCTCAGACCTACCTAAGCCTGGCACAAACCCAATACACCTTCAAAAAAAGAATATCAGTATATGATTAATTATACTATTTTTTCATGGTTAATTACATCATAATATCAATATTATTAGTGATTATGATGATGATAAGATGTATATCCCACTATCAAAAGAGTGGCTTACAATAAACAACCAACAGACAGGATTCCTCAAACAAGATTCCAAGGACTCCAAGCCCTCCTTCCCCACCCAAACCCCCCAACATAAGAAAACCCATATGTCCCAAAAGCAGCTGAACTTCAGATTTCTTAAAATACACAAATTTTTTGGTTGCATCTTTTTTAATTGGCAAGGTGAATAGTATGTAAGAAACATCAAAGATGACATATGCTGTAAAAGGTAGATAAACAGCTTAAACATACACATTTGAACAGGGACTCAGAACGCAGTTTATACACATCAGTATTAAATTTAAATAGCAATGGTAGCAAACTGCATGTTACCCACACAATCTGGTATGGCTGTTTACTGAGGTGGCCATTTCCCTCAACAAACATCTACCTGTTAAACTTGTTCAAAGAAATTGTTTATTCCACCGAGCAAAGTCAGTCATTTATGTACCCTGAGGACTATGGATGTTTGGGAGACTGCATGTACATGAGATAGACTGTCTTTCTGCAGCTGTTCTGTAATTCTTTATCATTCAGTGAGATATATTATATTTTCCTTGTCTAAAAGACTCTGTTGCATAACAAACCAGCATGAAAGTTTGCTTAGTCAGCTGCAATGGAACCATTACAGAGGCCAGCAGAGAGATGGGTAAGAAAGGAGCCTTTATGCACACAGGGTTAAGAAAGTGAAAGCATAGCACTGATTAACTGGACCTAGCTAAAAGATGTTAGGGGTGCACCAAAAGAGATTTTGGGGGCTGATACTAATAGCTGATTTTTCAGAAGGCGTATCGGCTGATACCGATCCGATTTCCGATACAGCAGCGGGTAAGTCTGTTGTAGTGAAAGGGGAGGGGGGAGGAAAGGAGCACGGGGGGGCAGATCAACACCCCCCACAGTGAGGAAGGAACCGGGCTGGGACTGGCACAGGACTGAGTGGGGCTCTGCGCAGCCGGGGTGGGGTGGACGCAGGACAGAACTGTGGCTCATCTGGGGGACAAGGGGAGGAGGGCAGTGGCTCTTGCCACTGCACACTGCTGGTCCAGGAGCGGCTCGTCCGCTCATCCAGTGGCTCCCACCACTCATCCGGGAGGACGTGTGGCTCTGAATCTGCATGGGGTGGGCTGGGCCAGGCAGGCTACAGCTACAGGCTGGGGCCGGGAGCCACACTGTGCCACTGGGAGCAGGTGCCGGCAGCGCTGGGAGCCTGGCCTCTGGCCCCAGCCTGCAGCTGCAGCCCACCTGGTGCAGATCTGGGGGCACATGCCTGCCCCCATGCCCTCCCTGAAGAGTGGCAGGAACAGCAACGGGAGCCACCAGACAAGCAGACAAGCTGCTCCCAGACCAGCGGCGCACAGTGGCGGGAGCCACCTCCACCCCCATCCCCCAGACGAACTGTGGCTCTGTCCCATACCCGCCTCGCCCCAAATGGGCAGTGCCTACCCCAGCCCCAGCCCCACTCTTCCCTCACCACAGGGCCTTTGATCTGCCCTCCCCTTCCCTCCTCCTCCCCTTCCACCACAACAGACTTACCACCTGCACGCAGCTCTCCACGCTGCCAGGCTCTGCTCCTCGCTGCCTGCATGCTGTGCTGTGGCTGTGTGCAGGCATGGGCATTTATTGGTCAAATTATCAGCCACATATTAGGCCGATTTCCAATATAGTCAATTTTCTTTATATTGGTGTCAATCTGATAATTGGATCAATGTATCGGTGCACCTCTAAAAGATGATACACCTATAGAGTATACTCTCTCATTCTCTGTATGACTGAATTAGCTGGTGATGTTCATAATGGTTTCATGAGAGAGGAGGAATATAGTTCTGCAGAAAGAGAAAAGGGCTAATTATAAAGCAGATTAAATTATTTTTATTAACAAAATGGAAGCATGACGGAATCAATCTTTTGGGAAGACCCTATTTAAAGAAAAGGCAGGTAAGAAATATCACCCAGGCTTCATTGCATTTTTACTGCAGCAGATTTTGTGTAACTGAAGAGCCCTGATGTTTCTCATGAAGATAAAGAGGACACCAGATAAATAAGAGGCCACAGAAGTGGAGTTACTTATAAGAAATGTTACACTAGACTTCCACTTTAAAAACCCATTAAAAACAATTTCAGATTGTGTCCTCGATTTAGTCGGCTGAAATGTCAAGCGTACCTTGAAACCTTCATCTCCACAGCAATATTTTCAACAACAAAACTGAAAGCAAAGGTAAAAATCTGTTCTCAAGTCACCTTCAAAATGGAGGTCAGGACTCAGGATAACAGTAAGGAGTTGCATATAGATACCCCTACTTCGCAGGATCATTTCACTCAGTTGTGAAAGGATTCTAAGTAAGAGAATCAAAGCAGGCCACTTATTAGCAGGTAAAAGGATACTCATTGTGATTACCTCTCTAGGCACTCAATTCAGTCTGTATAATGACACATACAATGCTAGAAGTAGACACATGCGAACACATGCTCCCATCTCTTCATCTTCCACTTCAAGAATTACATTAAGAAGAAGAGAGATTATTTATAGGAGTGCTAACAACCAGATCTGATTTGGCATATCTCCACATACAGCCAACTCTTATCCAAACCATGAGACTTGTATTACCTCTACAACCTGCTCACCATTTGTCAGCACAAATCCTAAAACTGCCTGCCACACCATTTTTACCAGAGGACAATCAATCATTCAGCTGCCACCATGCTACCAGATTAGTACAAGCAGTGGAGGCAAGGCAATACTGAAAAACTCTCATATCCACACCTTTAACAGTCCAAATGAAAAGGAGTTAAAAATAAATACATTATATAAGGATATGAAACATCAGCCAAACCCCAAATATTGTTGATCTTCTCATTTTACAAGGTTGACCATGTTCTATTCTTCCAAATATTTTCTTAATCTTGTGAACTAAGCCAAAACAATGAGTTGTAACTCTTACCTATCCATGTTTGCCAAAATGTAACATCTTTGGCATGATGCCAAATATTTGGCACTGAAAAGAACTATCCATTTCTTTTCTGCCCTAATTCCTTGGACAAAAAACTTCCTTAGTATTTGGACACAAAGAACTACAAGCCAGAAACAGGCCACAGAGCCTATTAAATCATAATAATAGTGGCAAGAAATGGGGGAGAGAGAGAAAGAAAAATATGCTCCTGCTCCTAAAATAAAACATTTAAAAATGGGATGAAAGAGACTTTATAAACTGGTGCGTCAGATGGCAAAATTACTTTTGGAAGGCGGGGCAGGGTAAGATTCTATAGTCTGGCATTCACCTATCAGAAGCAATCTCTAAAAACACAGAGAACAAAAAGTATGTAAAAGAAACAAACAGCCATCATAGAAGGGCTGCCTGCTTTATCATTGGAAGTGAAGACACTCTTCTGAAAATGCTTAATTATGGTGCACCAAAGTGAATGAACAGAAAGAAGCCTGTCAAGATTCTTACTCCTGTCACAAGGTGACCAGCTCTTTAAGAGCATCCAATTTTTGCACAGCACATGACTATTCAGTTGCCTCTAACCCAGAGGTTCTCAAACTATGAATCACCACTGATCTGCGAGCTCCATTCAGGTGGTCCCCAGAAAGGTGACCCAAGGCTAAAGCTAACAAACATTACACCCGACTTCCCAGAACTTTGCTCAAAAAAACAGGCACATCCATCGCATTAGAAAGGTAAGACTGCTGATATTAAACTATGAGTTGTGCGCTTCGATTTGTAGAACCAAAAAAATTTAAGTGGTCCGCCAAGACCCTCAGCAAGTTTCAAGTGGTCCGTGGAAAAAAAAAAAGTTTGAGAACCACTGCTTTATCCTGTAGCTCCAAGGTCAGGGACCAAATTAATAAGGAAGAAAAATTATAAAACCCACAAGTAGCTCAAAATTACTTACCTGAGCTGCAGAGCAGGCAAGCACATACCAAAAGCAGAGGGTCAAGCAAAGAACCCAGTTCATAGATAGTAGGGGTGTCAAACATACACCCCCCCAGAGCTGCTCTATCTGGCCTGCTGGGCTACCAGTCAGCAACTGAAATTTGGAGGTATCGCCGGGAGGAGCAGCCTGCTATAGAGCCCAGGCCTACTGTACATAGCAATCAGTGGCAGGAGGGTGAGTGAAGGCTGATACAACCCCAGTTGCCCTCCAGACGCTTTGCCCATTGTCACCGCCATGGTTCTACCTCTTTAGCAGCTGACCCTAGGCTGGAACTGCCATCACCTTGTACTCCGTGCCAGAGCCAGAGATGCCACCATGTTATGGAGTACATAGCAGAAGCCAGGTCAGGTTTGGTATCTCAAAACAGAAAATCTTACCAGGAAAGCCCCAGGAAAAAAGCTGGAAAATCTTCTAGCCTATGTATCATTTTCAGACCAGAAATCTATGCTAGGGTTTTGGGTTTTTTTGATTTGTTAACACAAAGTCTTAAGTAAGCTTTTCATCTGAGGTAGCTATAGTTTCAGTTTCCCATTCAGGAAAGATTTTGAAGTTAAATTTTGAAGTTTTAGAGAGGTACCTTGAGAACCACTGCCCTAGGCTGGAAGTCCAACAACATTTTTGTTCTCTGGAGCCACTCCTTCCTACATAAATACGTACCCATACGTACATGCATACAAACAATAACTTGCAGCATTTAGTCGCACTGACCTCACTTTCCCTTATTTTGTTGGATGAAACCACTCACTCCAACATAACAGCAAGTTAAAACCGGGCTAAGGATTCAAATACAGCAAACTAAACAAAAACTTCACAATCGCTGAGCAAGGCAGAACTAAAAAGCCTCCTGTTTTTTAAACTTTCTTGCTGCACAAGCAGCGAGTTTGTGGGTCTCAGGGACCCAGGTAGCATCCTGTGCTACACTGCCTGCCACCAGGCAGAAGAATCTCTCTGAAACACAAGGCTTATTCACGTAAATGAGGTCACTGCAGTGCCCCAAGCTTACAGTAGAGCTGAAACCCTGAAGACAGCTTACTGAATAAAGTGAAAAACTGCACCAAGAGCAGCTGCTTCCTTCAGGCTAATCAAGCTAGGCACCCAAGGATACTATTTCCTTACTTAGGAGTGGGGAATGCTTTTTCAGCATTTTATGAGGCCGACTTTCCTTAACTATGCAAGAGAGTAAAGCCAGGACTTTATACAGATTCATGAAAAGCTATAGCTGTGTAGAAGGGATGAGGTAACACCAAAAAAGCATGATCAAAACTTCAGCTTATTCAGCACAGATAAGGATGTTGAGAGGGTTTTTGTTTGTTCCTTTGAGTGCAAAGCAAATTACAAGCACCTTTAAATCACAGACTAGGAGAAAACTCCCCAACTCATTCTTTATTGCACCAAAGCAAGAGTCTTTTAAAGAAAACTTGTAAGGTTTATCTGCTGTTTAGTGACAGGAGAATCACTGGGTGAGGCTGTAGTTTTTGAAAGACTCATAAAAGTCTGTAGTACCTCTACTCAAGGAGGCTCTCTCAATTGCTCAATGCTGTCTGATTATATTTAATTGTGGGTGTGGCAGTTTTGGGGCTTTATAATTTTCTCTTGCTGTGCAATCCCTGAAGCCACACGGTAACTGCTGCATAAGACTCTTTTAATCCAGCCACTAAACAGGTGGGGAGTGTGAGACCATCCAGGGGAGTGAGAGAAGAATAATTTGCAGAAAGAAATACCCAGCTATAGAAGCATTTTAATGCTCTGTATAAACAACACCAACAGGATCACACTGGTTCTTTGATTTTTGAAGCAGAGCATTCTTCTTCATCACCACCCCCTCCAGTATGTTCAAAGTGTGGACCCAAGGAATGGGGGAGCGGGGGGTGTGTAGTAGAGGAAAGGGCACAGAGGCAGGAGGGAATGCAGATTTAAAACAAACTACGGGAAACTCTCGTTATTCGCGGACTCGGCATTCGCGGTTTCAAATATTCACGAATGCCAAACCCGCATTTTAATACACTTAAAGGAGCTACTCAGGAGCTCTGCACTTGCTGTTGCGCACTCCCACCATCATCAGAGCAGCCGTGCCCCCCCCCCCCCCCCCCGCCACCCCAAGTTGCTGGGGCACTGAGTTCATGAATGCAGATGGAGTACATGAACACAGTGCCTTATTTGTGGATTTCGCCATTCGTGGTGCACACGAGAACGTAACCCCCGCGAATGGTGAGGGTTACGTGTATTTGAAACTACTGATGTCTTACTGACTGACCCTCGCTGAAGATGATCTAAGTCAGAACTTTTTCATTAAGGAATGGTGAAGACACTGCTGCTGCCTAATAAGGCAGCAGAAAGCCTCCCCGGATTTTACAATGGGAGAGTATGCAAATTTGGTCTGGCAAGTTCCAAGGTCTGGCAAGAAAGAAGGATACTATAATACCCGAAAGCTTGTCTAAGTCTATCCCAAATATGCAGATTATGCTCCAATAAAGGGTATAGCTCACAAAAACTTGCTCTAAAACAGGGGTGGGCAAAATATGCCTTATGGACCAGATCCAGTCCATCAACTGATTGCATCTGGCCTGCAAGCTGGTGGCCACCAACTCTTGGCATCTGGCCTGTGGGTGACTAGCAGCTCCGGCCGCCACCTGGTGCTGGTGGCAGCTGGCAGATGGGACAGCTTCCACCTAGCACTGACGCAGTGGTGCTAGCTGTGGACCCAGGCAGATACCCCGATACCCACCTGGAACCTGCCAGGCACAGACACCTCTGATGCTGGTGCCTACCCGGGGCTGCTTCTGCCATGCCGGGCAGGTGGTGGCATAAGCTGTGGATGGGACCAGCAGGTTCTGGGTCAAAGCCTGTTCTGATACTGATAAGTGGAGGATACGTGCCAGTTGTAGCACCATGTATAGTGTTTGAACAATTGAGTGTTGCCCAAATCGAGAGGATTCGGAACTGATTTGGCTAATTTGATCTGGGATATGAAAACTTTTTCAAAAAAGAAAAAAAACGCAGCAGTTTCCCCATCAGTGTGTTTGCTCCATGTTTTATAGTCATACTCAGCGCTGGCTACATTTAATCAGCTTCATAGTTGGTTTCCATTACTGAGCACACGTTGCTTTTGGCAGCAGTTTAATGATAGACAAATGTATTTAATGTCTTATTTTGATAGACAATGTATTTAATGAGGTTTGCTTGTATGCAAATATAAAATGAAGGGCTTTTTCCCCTCCATGATGATGGGAGGAGGGACCTTGTCTTGTATTCAAGTAAATACAGTATGTATGGATGTTGGGTTTTGCAAGGGTATTGGACAATCAAGGACGGGGAGAGGAAATGAAGACAGATAATATTATCATTCTTTCAGAATTAGCATCAGTGTCTGATGAAGTAGGCCAGTGGTGTTCATCCTTTAGCCCAGGGGTTTTCAACCTTTTTTAAAGGAGTGTATCCCTTCTGTGGGTACCCCTTCTGAACTGTACCCCCTCTTCCAGCTGGACAATGGAGGAGGTCTGACATTAGTACACCCTGCCTGACTGGCTGCACAAAAGTCTGCAGGGGAGGAAAGGGCTGCAGGAGGGGAGAAGGGGTGGGGGGAGGAGGCTGGGACCCAGCAGGCTGAGCCAAGCCATGCCAAGTTCAACTCAAAAAAGCCAACGAAGATGATCTGTTGATGCTCTTAATATTTTATAACTTTATGCTGTATTCCTTATTCTAATTTCATTTAATTAGAATTTTTTAAAGATCTATAATGCATTTATACATACTTGCTCTAGAATAAAATTACAGACAACTATGGCTATGTTCAGCAATCAGATTAGTGTATCATGATCATGAAGGCAAGGACTACTAATGGTCAGGCAATCTCTAAAAACTCACTACTTTGTTTACTCCATCCTTCAAATGCCAATAATTAACCTAAAGTTACTTCCTGGGTATTAACCGTGCTCTTAAAAAAACCCACTGATGCTATTGTGCAGCTGAGGACAGGCAGAAAGAATCCTTGATTGCTAATATCCTTTAAAACAAAATCATTTTTATCAGTCTACATTCCAATAGTTTTATTATCAAGTTAATTAATAGACTCCTGTGCTAATATCTAAATGCTAAGCAATTAATGGCACTGAACTATAAATGGCCCTGTCTTTGCTCTTGCAGGAAATTCTTATAAAGGAAATGCAATTCTATCACTTCAGTGATTGAACACAGGCTTTGCAAGGTTAATATTCCCAAGCAGTTGCAGAATAAAGAGCTGTTTTAATTAACCTTCTGTGATTTTAAATACTTGGAATCAGAGTTTAGAAACTTAAAATAGTAATACCACAACAACACCACCACCACTTTGTGGATCAAAGCCAACCATGAACCTGATTTGAGAACTTTATTTAGTTTTGAGAAATACATTCTCCACAGTTTCTGATAATTTAAGATGGATACATCTTCACATTTTTAAACCCATAACAAGGTTTTAAGTATAATGTACTGCATTTTTTTTATAGATTTTAAATACTTTTGTACGTACTTTTTCAGGGTTATTTACCCACAAATTCTAAAATTAAATTTTCAGACTGTAAAAGTGATCAACTGTCATGGTCTCATCTCACTTCAGGACTTGGCAAGTAGAGAAACTGTCATCAAGTGAGTTGGGTCACTCATTGCCTGGCAAATCTACAAAATAATTGTATATCACTATCTTTCTGTAGAAGAATAAAGCAACAGGTAATCATTTTTGCACATACCCAGTTTCTTTCTTATCCACAATCTCACTCCAAGAAAGGTCAAATCAATTCTGCCTTTTATTTTTATTATTATTTTTATTATTTTAGCCTCCAGGTTTAAGGCTGTTTTATTTACATTTAGCTTATGCAACACGTTTTCAGAGAATGTAAAAAAGTTAATGTATGCTGCATGCAAATAAGGTGTGGGAACAAGGAACAGGTTACTGAGAAGCATGGTTTGAAGCAGGGTTGTGTGTTGAGTCCAATATGGCTAAGCAAGAACTCCTTTTCCCATTCCCTCCTACATCTTTCATAGAAGTGAAGACCATGTTCCCCACAAGCAAAAAGCTTAAATTAATAGAAGTGTTGAATGTGGTTAACCGATTTAAATATCCTGGCTCAGTGATTACAATTGATGGAAGACTTGGAGAAAAACTGACAAGGTTGGAGCTTGCAAGGTACTTTAATAGAAGTGTTATGCGGGTGTGGAACAGAAATGTCCTCAGGGAAGCAGATATTGGAACGCATGTTGCACTGAATGGCAAAGATGTACACCGAGGGAAAGAGGTCCAGGGAAAAACCAAGAAGATGAAAGGCAAAATGTGAAAGGACATTCTTAGAAGAATTGGTTTGTGTGTGTGTGGGGGGGGGGGGAGGAGGAGGGGGGACACAAACACAACAGAAAGATTCGTAACACTGGAAGAAACATCTGGAGTTAGCTTACTGCCAGACAGTGAGATAATGAAAACTGTGACTGACAATGCTGATGTGGTATTTCACTAGCACCCAAAAAACCTACTCAAGACTGGGACCCCACTGTACTAGCCAGTGTACAAACATGCACAAAGTTACCTAACGGCTATCATTAAAATGGTACAGAAGAAAAAAAATTACTAGGATAAGAATTTCCAAGGAAAGTAATTGCCAAACCAACCCTCACTGTGTGCTGATCAGCCCCATTTGACTACCCCACTACCCAGCCTGGTTTGACTATCCAGAATACATACACAAAAGGAAAACACCTAAAGCTCAATTTTGGTACCATACTGGTATACACAGTAATTTCCTATTTGCTGTGGTTCAGATATATCCCTTCATGATTTAGGGCCAAGAAAGGCTTCTCTGGCCATATACCTCCACAGATGCATCTGCTAGTCCATATCACCACCACATTCCTTTCCTGGTGTTCAGGTTTGAATTTGCAGGAGTCTCCTCACTTTCATTTCTTCCTGCATCTATCCCTTTAGGTTACTTCACTCTGGAAGATAGCCCACCGAGCCTGACAAGCTAGCACCTGCTATGATGTTACAACACAGACATAACTCACTGAAGAAAAAAAATGGGAGTTTAACACAGACGTTGAAACAATACAAACCATAGACAGGATATACTGAAATGTGCTGTATAAACATACTATTCCCTCAGTAGACAGTAAGTCAGCTTTTTCCAGTACTAGGGGAAGATCTAGTAGAACTGGAAGAATCATATTACTGAAATGGCCAGATCTGATTAGGCAATTCTAATTAGTGGAATAACCAGACAGATGCTTAATATTTTTTTTGGTAATTCTGAAGTTCTCCACACTATAACACTTTACAAAAGCAACAGTCTTACTGACTTGGAGAAGGCTGCAGCTGGGTAAGTATCTAACCCAGCATGGGTTTAAACTGCATCATAAATCTGCCCTCCTTGAAATTAAAGAGCGAGACAAAGAGAACCTAATTTAATTTTACGCACACGTCACAAGTGTGACTCCTAAATGTCCATGGTCAATTTTTTTACAGCACTTTGGTAGTCAGAAAACAGAAAGCCAACCTGACAAAATGACAACACTCTTTCTGAGATACTGGCTACTGGTGGCTTTTCCAGCCCTATTTCTGTGGAACCAACAAAAATTAGACCCATGACAAATACACAAATCATTGGGTGAAATGCTAGCCCCCACTGAAACCAATCAGACTTCTGCTATAACTGGGGTGTCCAACCTTTTTGAATGTGGGGCCGGATCACAAACTTTTTATCACCCAGTGGGCTGGCGAGCCATATTCAAAGACCTCACAGGCAGTGGTATCACATCAGGAAGTGATGTCACGTGACCTTTGACACCAATGAAGTTGCAGGAAGTGACAATGAAATGGGTCTAAATAACCAGTTCAAAACTCTCCCTCTATAGCATCCACCTCTGCCACTGTTTGGGACAGGATGCTGAGCTAGATGGACCATGGGGCTGACCAAGCATGGCACTTTTTGTGTTCTTATGTTCAGCAGCTCTTATGTTCTTTGGCTGAGCTTCCAAACCATGGCTGAGATTTGCAAAAATGGGGTAGATGGGCATGTTACAAAGTTGTCATAAAAGATTTGGAGCCCTCTAAATCCCATTCATTTTAATGGAAGTTGGCCTTTTGACTCAGCTTTGAAAATCTCAGCCCAAGGTGCCAACCAAATAAGTCAAAATATATTTTGAATTTCTATGCAGTGCATCCCGTCCCCAGCAGCACGTGGGAATCTGGCCTCAGCTGCATGCTGCTCCGGATGGGACAGACCCGCCCGGGCACCCGCCAGCAGAGGTGGCGGCAGAGCCATGTACCGCTCAGGACTAACCAGTGCAGGCAGGGGGAAAGTGCAGCTGAGCCCCTGCCACTCCAGCCGGGCTCATCCTGTCCCGAGAGGCTACTCCTCTTCCCACACGCATCGCATCAGCAACTTCAAGCTGATGCAGTGCGTGTGAGAACCTTGTCCCTTCCCCAGCCCTTCAGCAGCCATTAGGAAGCTGCTGAGGGGCCGGGGGAGGGACAAGGGATGGGAACAAAAGTAAACTGTGTTACTTTCGTTTCCCATCGCAGCACCACGGGCCACAGAAAATGCCTTGGCGGGCCTCATGTTGGACAAGCCTGTACTATAATATCAATACATCCACTGTTCTGTTACCTTGAACTTACTGTTGCTTGTCTACTGTGGAAACATGGACTAGCAATAGTAAGGTCAAGGTATCAAAATGCTTTTATGCATTTCTTCTTGCTGTATTTCCCTGGCTCTGGTTCCAGTTTCCACAGAAGTCAAATTGAAAAGGTTGGCAGCAATATGCACATCTGAGCGAGAACTTTTAACAGCGCCACTCAGCTATTGGATAGCTGTTTGCTTGCTAAGCATCAGAAGTACTGGTTTGCAAAAGCCAACCAACAAACATACAGTAAAAGCAAAAAGGGTTTTTTTTTTAATGCTTCACATTTCTGGTTGAACAGTTTAAAGTAACTACTGCTTCTCCTACTTTTGAGAAGAAAAATAAATTGCATTTCCTTCTAAAAAAGTTAAAAATAACCTTAGCATTTAACAGCATTGATAATACACTTCCAACATTGCAGTTAGACAGGACTTCAGTACTTCCTGGGTTGGTGAAACCACAGAAGCTTTGTAGCTTGCAATATAGTAAGTACCAAGAACCACCACACATCTTGTAACTGATAAATTTATGCACACATGCATGTCTCCATATACAGAGCAAAAAGGACAATAGGCTAAGTATTTTTTATGATCATTTTAAACCACAGGGTGCTACATGTATTATATGCCAGGTCCCACATACTCAGCAAGAACTTTGACCTAATTCTGCATAACCCTGGAAATTCTGCACCAGTGGAAGGATGGACGGACAAAACAACGTACATGATGGTAGGGCATAGATGCTTTTTCAAAAATCATTCCTGGCTTTAAATGCTTGTGAATAATACAACCAATCCTAACTCATAGCAATAAAAACCTTCTATCATGTTATCCTTAATATGCAGGTATGTGTGTGCATATTTACAAACACATATACATGAGCATGTAATGTTAATGCAGTTAAACCTGCTGAATAACGTACAGCAAAAGGAGCAATGGTAAATTAATTACATTTAAAAACAAAAATTCCTAATCCATGTTACCTAATCTCTTACAGTTATTAATATAGGTTTCTTCACATTTTAGGCAGATTGCTGAGCTGTATTTTGTATGTTGCATTTGCAATTATATTCCATAATTATAAATTACCATATTTACTTGAATCTAAGACAAGGAGTTTTCCCCCAATCAGCATGAGGTAAAAGAACCTTAGTTCTGGATTGGAGTACCAGCCTGGGGCAGGCAGCAGCTCAGCTCTGGCTTTGACCCCAGCCTCAGGGCCAAAGCCAGAGCTGAACTGCCACCTGCTCCAGGCAGGAATGGGACATTGGTGGAGGGAGGGGGATACAGCCGGGGGATAAATCAGGGGAAAACATGGTGGGAAGGGGGAATCTGCCTCTTCACCCCTTGTCCCCCGTGACTGCATTCCCCCACCACCTGCATACAGGGCAGGGGCAAGGGTGACAGCATTTGGAAGCAGGAACAGGGCAGAACATGCGCGCACACACGCACAGCATGGAGCATGTGGCAGGGGTGTGGCTTCTCACCTCCCACTGCTGCAACTTTAAGACACCCTTCCACTAATTAGATTCTATATATTGAAAATTATAATAAATTTATAATTGTCCATGTATTGAATCCAATTATTGGAGTGTCATCTTAAATAAGAAGCCATCTTGGATTTGGGTAAATATGGTATATAAACATTGTTATTTTACCATATGTAGTTTTCATTGCTCATTTTATTGTATTGTTTTGGCAAATGCTGTAAATAAATTACTCCTCCTATATGGGTGCCCACTTAAACATGTACATTTACAAGAAATCTACAGTAACCTGAAAAATCTGATCCACTGGTTTCTTATGCATGTGTAGAATGCTACAAACTTTGCATTAAAAACAAACGAACAACATACTAAAGAGCATTTAAAGTACGTGGGGGAAAAAAATCAAGTTTTGTTTAGATTTTAAATATTTTATTAAAAAAATTAATATAATCAGATTTTACCAACCTGGTCCCTTTTATTGATAAACATAGCCCTAATTAGGGGTGCACCGATAAAGATTTTTTTTGGCCGATACTGATGGTCAATACTGATCCAATTGCTGATATACAGCCCAGCAGCTTAGGGAGCAGCGCCGAGCTGGTAAGTCTGTTGGGGGGGGAGGGGGGGAGGGCAATGGGGGGGAGATTGAGGCCCTCAAGGTGAGGGAGAGAGTGGGGCTGGCGCTGCCCAGCCAGGGTAGGGTGGGGGACCAAGTCGCAAGAGGCTCACCTGGGACTCACAGGGAGGAGGGGCGGCTCCCACCACTGCACACCCCCCCGGGGGGAGGCATGGGGAGCATGTGCCCCCCAGATCTGTGCATAAGGCAAGGGTGGGCTGCTGCTGCAGGCTGGGGCCAGAGGGAGAGCCAAGACTGCACTCCAGGCAGGCAGTGTGATGCTTGGAGGAAGGCTATGGGCGGGGAGGAATGGAGAATTTTGGGGTGGCTGCAGCCCACCCTATAAACCCCGCTCCCAGGCCCACTGCCAGGCCCAAGCACGGCTCTGGCCCAGCTCCCAAGTTGAGAAGAGCCCAGTGCCATCCCTGGCCCCATCCCACAGTGACAGCCTGTCCTCACTACACGCATGGATCTGGGGGGCACATGTTCCCCCATGCTTCCCCCACGGGTGCGTGCAGCAGTGAGAGCCACTTCTCCCTCCCCATTCTCCCCGGACAAGCCACTTGCAACTCCATCCACTCCCCCATCCCAGCTGTGCAGCACCTGCTCCTGCCCCAGCCCCACTCCCTCCCCCTCCCTCTCCGCGGGGCCTCAGTCTGCTCCCACCACACCCCTTCTCTCTCCCCCACCTTTTATCAGTGTCGATACTATGTGGACTGATGTTTCGATGCATCTCTAGCCCTAATGCTGAATAATCGGACTGTCTCATTAAGGCGTTGGGTAGAATCATAATAACTATGGGAGCAAAGCTCAAAATGCATATGCAGCCTTTTAGGGGAGAGAGACACAGACAGAGATCCTTGCCTGAATGCTGCACACAAACAGCCTGCCTCAAAGACCTGCCACACTTTTTTATTCAACTACCAATGCTGCAGTAGGAGAGAAATATCAGTTTACTCCTACTCTGTTCTAGAAATTCACACAAAAAATCCTCAATACCTATTTAAAATTAAAAACCCCAAAATGGTAGCAATGTAATACTAACAAGTGAAAAATAAAATACTGTTTTCATTCAACTAAGGCTGAGTCCATTATTAGCTAATGGCTCCATTTCATCTGTCAAGCAAATGTTGTCACCCCCAAATCCTAAAAATAATACATTACATCTCAAACAAAGACAGGATCTTTTCTGTATACACACGCACACATTACATAAACAGGAAAATACATAAACAAGTCTGTTTCAGAACCTAGCTGGAAAACATAATAATCCAAAATATACATCTCACTACCTTAACAAAATAATGTTTAATGATGTCAGTTTAAGCTAGCAATTACATGACATTCTTGAGCAAAATATCACTTTTACTCATTGCAAAAGGTTTAAAGCTGCAAAAGCAACTGAAGCATTTATTCATTTATATGCCATTTCAAAATGAAAAACAGTGCCAAAGGCAACGATTGTATTGGTGTAGCATATTCCATTAAAAAAAATAAAGCACTAAAAGGTAAAATAAAAGGCATCCCATGTGCCAACTGGCAATATCTAATGATCAATGAATCTGTTAGCTGCAATAAACTTGGTTAAAGCAAAGCACTTCCTTTTAATGGTTTTTACACAGTAGACACCTGAAACGAACAGGGGCGACTGCTGATGTCTCGCACTACTTCTTTATACAGCAAGCTGTGCTGTATTGCTGTCAAGCCACCCCTCATGTACCCACCCACTTAGCTCCTCCCCCTCACACACAATCAATCAATTTAACACAAATTTAAATAACTTGTACTTCTACTGTTCAAGTAAATTCCACCCCCCTTTTCTTATGCGGGAGGAGTGCAGTTACCAGACTATCGGAGACAGTTCTCCAGATTATTTTACCCTTTAGTTCTATTGATGACATAACGTGTTGCATATGAGTGAATCAATGTCTTAGCAAAGGAGCAATGGTTTCACACCTCAACAATACGTGAGAAGTGAAGAAGAGAGCTGACTGAAAAGCACAACATTAAGTGCTAAACCCAAGTACAGAAGCTCAGCTGTATTCTGACTAAAAGAGGTAAAAGAAAAAACATTTATCTGAAATTTCTTGTCTATTTTCTTCTCTGCCCTTTCTGGAAATAAAATACTATTGCAAAACACTGCAGGATTCTACCTACAAGGAAGAAAGAGGAGGAAAAAAAAAATCTATCACCTAGCCAGAATAAACCCTAGTTTCATCTACCTTTTTAGTTTCAGAATCTCCAAAACAAATACATTCACATCAAAAAGGGAAAGAAGAAAGGAAATCAGTATGGGAAAATGACAACAATACCCAACCATTTTAACAGGAAATACTTTTTCTTAATTCTCTCTTCTTCTGTTACACATCATTTTCAATTGCAGATAATGGAATAACAGAAACAGGTTTATTTACCCTTCACACAACTTTAAAACTAATTTCCATCTACTTCTTACTGAAGTTGGAAGCATGCTGCAAAATTCTGCCAGCACACCTACGTTGGTTAGGACTATGAACAGGAACATACCTAGCTGATAGAGCAAAGCTAGAAAACACCCCCCCATCTTAACTGAGTTATGATAACAGAAGAGGGTTACCATTTTCTTAGTTTCTATCATTTAGGGAAGCAGTGCAGGAAAAAACCCAACCAACCAACAAGCCCTTCTGCCACCACATGCCATATATCTCCAAAAAAGGCAGCATAGGTATGGTGACATTGATACGATACGGCAGTAGAAAATCAGCGGGGGGGGAAGAGGGGGGAGAAAAGAGAGAGAGAGAGAGAGAGAGAGAGATTAGTGGTACTTTCATTTAAATGAGAGAAAACTGTGGATTTGGAGTTCCTTTTTTTTAAAAAATTGAAAACTGGGGATTTTTTTTTTTAAATTGGAGAAAACCAGGATCCCTGAAGATCAGTTATATACACAAGCTCTGACTGGTATTAAAAACTGGTCATGTTTCTAGTAAACCAGTAAGTGGAGGAATATTATCTATCTGAAGTTTCAGTCCTATGCAAATCACAATAGAAAATGGAGTTGAATGGGAGACGCCTTGGGACTGGGGAATGCCCTTCACTTTAGATATGCTTTAATAATCCGGCAAGAGAGATTTTCATAGTTTCATAGTTGTTAGGGGCTGGAAGGGACCTTTACAAATAAATCGGGTCCACCCCACGCCCCCGTACTTGGGCAGGAAAGGCTACTGGGATCAGATGACCCCAGCAAGATGGGCGTCAAGATGCTTTTTGAGGATCACCAGGGTGGATGATTCTACCACCTCTGGGAGGAGCCTGTTCCCAACCCTCAGCACTTGACTTATAAATAAGTTTTTTCTTATGTTGAGTCTGAAGCAATCCTCAATCCGCTTATGCCCATTATTTCTTGTCCTCCCCTGGGGGGCCTTGAAGAACAGATGCTCCTCCAGGCCCCGATGCCCTTCATATATTTATGACACCAGGTCAAAGGAAAGGCCTTTCTGAAGTTCAGGTATATGACATAAACCTCATTTTGCGAGTAACCTGATAATAGAAGGAAATGAGGTTAGTCCGGCATGACCTGCCTGTAACAAAGCCGTGTTGACTATCCTTCAGAATACTGCCTTCAGCTAGCCTGTCTGTCATGATAATTTTGATAATTTTCTCCAGGATTTTACCAGGGATTCAGGTCAAACTGACTGGCCTGTAATTCCCCAGGTCCTCCTTTCTCCCTTTCTTAAAGATAGGCACCACATGTTGGCCTTTTTCTGGCCAGTTCTTTTAGCATCCTTGGGTGTAGTTCCATAGATTTCATAGACATTAGGGCTGGAAGCAACCTCGGAAGATCATCGAGTCCAGCCCCCTGCCCCAGGGGCAGAAAGTCAGCAAAGATCATAGGATTCCAGCAAGATAAACATCCAGCTATCTCCTGAAGGTGTTCAAAGTAGGTGCTTGAACCACTTCCAGAGGCAGTCTATTTCAAACCTTGGGGGCTTGGACAGTAAAGAAGTTCTTCCTTATGTCTAGCCTGAAATGGTCCTGGAGCAGTTTGTGACCATTCGACCTTGTCATCCTTTGGGGCGCTCTAGTGAACAGACATTCCCCCAGATCCTGGTAAGCACCCCTGATAAACTTATAGGTGGCCATCAGATCGCCCCTGAGCCTGCGCTTTTCCAGGCTAAACAGTCCCATAGCTCTCAGCCTCTCTTCATAAGGTCTGTTTTCCTGACCTCTGATTATACGTGTGGCTCTCCTCTGCACTCTCTGAAGCTCCTCCACATCCTTTTTGAATTGTGGAGCCCCAAACTGGATGCAGTACTCCAGGTGCGGCCTCACCAAGGCCGAGTACAACAGGAGAATGACGTCCTGGGATTTGCTTGAGAAGCATCTGTGGATGGCAAGCCAGCGTTTTGGTCACTTTACTAGCAGCAGTATCACATTGAAGGCTCATGTTCATCTTGTGGTCAATCATGACCCCCAAGTCCCTTTCGTCCATAGTGCTAGCCAGCGTAGCACTGCTGAGCCTTATAAGGATGCTGCAGGTTTTTCTTCCCAAGGTGGAGAACCCTGCATTTTTCAGTGTTAAACACCATCAGGTTCTCATCCGCCCATTTCCTGAGCCTGTCAAGGTCAGCCTGGATCGCCCTCCTGTCTTCAGGTGTGGACGCTTTACCCCAGAGTTTGGTGTCGTCGGCGAACTTGGCCAGTCCACTTCTGATACCAATGTCCACATCATTAATGAAGACGTTGAATAGTACAGGTCCAAGGACAGAGCCTTGTGGGACCCCACTGGTCACAGGGCACCACGACAATTGACTTCGATCAACCACTGGCTTCTGGGTCCGACCACGGAGCCAATTCTGCAGCCAGCGGATCGTGGTGAGGCCGAGGCTGAAGTTAGCCAGTTTTGCTAAGAGGTGATCGTGGGATACCAGATCGAAGGCTTTTTTAAAGTCAAGATACACGACATCAATCTCTTCTCCCTTGTCCAGGTGATAGGTCACCTGGTTGTAGAAAGAAATAAGATTGGTCAAGCAAGACCTACCTGCAACAAACTCGTGCTGGCTATCCCTCAGGATGTTGCCATCAACCAGTCTGCTAAGAATGGCCTCTTTGATAATTTTTTCTAAGACCTTCCCTGGGATAGAGGTCAGGCTGATGGGCCTATAGCTTGCCAGATCCACTTTTCTCCCTTTCTTGAAGATAGGCACCACATTGGCCTTTTTCCAATCTTTGGGCACTTCACCAGGGTGCCAGGAGTTCTCAAAGATCCGTGCCAGTGGCTGAGCTATGATGCTTGCCAGCTCCTTGGGTACCCTCGGGTGTAAACTGTCATTATGCTTGCCGATACTCATTGTTTCTTTGAGCCTCCCCCAGTAGGTATGAATCTGTCTACTGTCTCATCTTATTTAGATGGTAAGCGCTTGGTGGCAGGAGCCATACTTTTGCTCAATGTTTGGACACCAGCTAATGCAACATGGTCTCAATCTATGGCCTGGGCTGTTAGGCTCTACACATGTAAATAAATATTAATAATAGACATTTCCTTCAGTTCCTGACCCAAGCATTTTCCTCAGAAAAAACCCTAGTAATGACTGCCCCAGCCTGTTCTTCTTGGGCTCAATGTAAGTACAGGGGACAACTATCATCTTTGAGAAGTCTCTAAGGATATGGCCAGTCCAAAAAAAAGTTCTTTCTAATGCCAATTCCGTTTCAATAAAAATGGATCCAATGTAAAAAAGGTAATGAGAAAGGGTAGATAAAACGGGTGAAATCTACACACTTCCAGGGTCAAAAGAAGAATAAGACTAAACAGGATAAGTGATAATTGACAGTTTGTTCTGTTTTTATCCCCACTTTCCCAATAGCCAGAATTATAGAGCAGGTAGTGGTAGATTTTAAGGCAGAATAGGAAAAGAGAAACTAAAGATTGTAATACAGAATTTTTTTAAAATACAAACCAGTGAAACTAGTATAATAGCTTTTCCCACTGTACCAAATCCTATGAATTCTGTACCCCTTCTAAAAATTAAATACTGAGATATTTATCCCTGTTGCTAAAATCTAACTGAAAATAGACCTATATTTTAGTTATTTTCAAGATTGCTACACTTTGAAATTACACTATAATTTACAAATCTCCATTTCATCAAGAAAAGTGAAAATACAGCTCCTGACTTTTTCAATATTAATCTTTGCATATTATGCTACTCATAACTCTGAAATATCTTTCCCACAGGTTGCCAGTGGAGACAGGGCTCTGGAGCTTCAGTTCCCAAACCACAAGCTTCAACTACTCGTGTCTAAAGGAATAACTTCTTTAGATGTTAACATCCCCTTGATGAAATGTTACATAGGTTTAAAATAACTCAAAAGATGGAAGGGTCAGGTGTCTGAAACACCATCACTGGTAAGCTTGAGAACTATATTTCATATATTATACAGTACTGGAATAAGAAAAGGTTAATTCACAATAGAATTTTTGTACATGCTAGGATTTCTTCATCTAATGATGATAAATCAGAAGAAGCGTTATACTGTCATTTTAAAACCTGACTAAGGACAGCACTAGCATGAGGCCTACAGAGTCGCTTAGCATTTTTTCCCAGGCAAAGGTTTATACCTCATACCAAGAATAGCCCCAAATACTGTGAATGCTGCCTGATGGGACGTTCACCAGTCAGTGGCAAAAAGCAATAATACTACATCTAGTCTTCAGCAGCAACATTCTTTTAGATCCCCAAGGATATTAAATATATTTTGGTTTAATTTGCCTCTCTTGTTCCTTTCTTTCTAGGCTGCACTTCTGTGGCTAACATTCTGGGAATGCATGTAGAACTCAGCTTACATGTTGATTTACATGAAATGAAGGGAACTAAGGTCTATTTCATTACACAATACATCACACAGGAATTCCTCAGGTTCTATCATGTTGAGCCATCCTTTATTACTTTAGACCTTACTTGTTAACAAGATCACCTTTTTTATTTTTTAAAAGCTTAAGCAAACAAATGCCCTCATATCTGTAGCAGCACTGATGAAGAGAAATATTTAGCTTGGGTAGCACAGCTAGAAATAAACACAAAACAGTAACTGTCATGGAATTAGGGTTATTTAGCACAGCTGACCGGATGTACTGAATGAAGAAAATAATGTATTATTTGAAATGTTTGTTCTCTCCCTACCAGCTCCCTTGAAACAGCAGCTCAACAAGGTCTTTTTCTAAAAAAAATCCAAAATAAATCCTATCAGATGCAGGAGGCATCAGAGCATGACTTGCAAAGAATTCGAATACAAGAGACATGTTAGTCTTTTGCCCTCCTCTCCTCATTTCTATATTAAATCAAAGAAGAAATCTGTTACCTCGTAGAAGAGGATGGGGTGATCAAATGGGAATGTACAATTTGAATTTAGAATAAAGCCAACAGCTTGAACCTAGAAATAAAGCAAAACTTTGACAGCACTACATAAACACCAAGACTTTCTAAAAACAGAATGTCCTAGCTTTAATTTCTAGAATAGGTTAAAAAAATAAATAGTAACCATTGAGAAAAATATTCCATCCTCTAAACATTGCCTTTTTTATTTTAGAGCATCAGGGCAACTGTGAGCAGGGGCTGAATATGCTTACCTGCTGTGTCTGGTACCTCTGCTGGGCCTGTGACAGATACTGTGCCTGGGGTGGAAGATGCTGAGGCTGTGGCTGCTGGTTGTAATATGGCTGTTGGCCCTGCTGGCAGTAGCCACTTACACCTTGCTGACCATACTGAGGTGGCATCTGTTAGGAGAGCCAAGAAAAGCAGACATGAGTCAAGAAGTCAACTCATACAAAACCAAGTAAGGTCACAGTTGCACATTAACACCCAAATAGAATTATTGCCCTTACCAACAAACCTGACCCAATATTACCAGCTCTTTCAGTCAGCAGCTAATGGAAGACTTCCGATGCATTTGCAAAGTATCGAATTCAGTACTAGGTATACTTTCTTATCAATTAAAATGTTCAAGGAAAGCACTTACCAATTACTATTTGCTACTGTAACTTAAATTTGTGAACACCAAAATTGTGTATATCAAATTTCAAAATGAATGAAAAAACTGTTTGGATAGAAGACATTTATTCTCCATAGGCACTGCTGTACAAGGCAACTTACTATAGGAATTGCTATGTTTAGTCAATTAAAAAGTAGCATGATGAAAGAACATAATTTTGAGGCAAGATTTTACATGAGAATGCCACTGTTACAGTGACAGGTACAGTACCCATTTTTGTGCAATTGCAAACTTTTAGGATTGGTTTGTTTTTTTTTTTTGGTATGATACAAATTTTCCAAAGAGGGCCATTTTCAAGGCTTATCTAACTTCCTTAGTGAAAAAGAAAAAGAAATGGTCTCAGAGATCAATCTTTCTAAGACTCTTCCTTCTTTGTCAAAATAGAACTTCTCAAAAGCAATCATTCAAACAGTAATGTAACACAAATATATATAGCTAACTGGCCAAAGGTCCTGTAACAAATCAGTGCAAGTGTCATGGATTGACCCATTACCCATAGAAATAACTGAAGCTATAAATTAAAGCCTATTACTTAACGTGTCCAACGTATTTGGGTTTCTGGTATCTTTGTGCCACCACAAGTTAACTTGTAAGCCCTCCATCGTGTACCTTTGAAGTTTAAAAGGTTCTTGACAACAACTGAGGCTGCAACGATTTGAAAAGGAGATTTTCAACAAGTGCCCAACTAGTGGCCCTATACTGGGTATTTGAAGCACAGGCATATCTTTTTACTGAGCCTAATTATTTTATGTCCTACATCAAGGTAGGCAGCTTCTGCAGCAATATTACACAGGCCAGGGCTGTCCCAAGTTCAGAGCTGCCAAGGGCCACATCCGGGGAGGGAGGGAGGGAGGGGGTGGAATAAGGAGGGTGGGCCCCCTGGGATTCCCCCCACTAAATTCCTCCCCTGTGCCCTCCCCCCCACACTGGACAGCAGGCTCCCCAGGCCCCTCCCACAACATTTCTCCACCTCTAGAAACAGGGCCATGAAGTTGAAACTATAAGCAGGAAGGAGAGAGCAGAGACCGTGGCTGCCATAGTGGCAGGAGCAATAATGGGTACTGGCAGCCAGCAAGGAGCCTGAGAGCCATGTGTGAATCTTTCGCCCCTTAACATAGGTGATTAGAGCAAATATGAAGTCAACCTCAGAAACATCTAACATCACCACCACAGTTTAGCTGCACTGAAAGAACTCTAGAATGCTTTGCATATACTTTCCAAGTTACTGCCACTATCACAAACTGATCTGATCTTTTTGCTTTTGCCACAAACTGGCCAGTCATTACGTTTTGGTAAGTCCTCAGCACTTTGTCAATATAAGAACGCCTCTACTACTTTCATTCTTGTTCCTTGCCTCATCTATTTGCTTGCACTTTACTCTCCTCCATCACTCCATCTTTTCTTTCTTTTTCCTCCTTTACTCTTATGAATCTTCCCACTTTCTTGCAAGGTATACCAACTAAAATAACAAGAATACCAACACCAAGATATATAGATGGCAAATATAAGCAATGAGAGTATTTTATTTACATTTTATGTCCTCCCAGCTTTTCCAGCCACAATCTTTCTGTTTTATCATTTGTTGTGTTACATCTACTTTGAGACTGCATGCTTTTCAGGGCAGGGTTCCCTTTTAAGTTCTGTAAAATGCCTAGCTCAATTTTTCTCAGCATTTTAATAAACAATAGACAACACAGAAACTGATTTTCCTTGCCTTACAGTGAGCAAGCATATGATACTGCTAGCAAACAAACTTAGTAAAGAGTGTGTTCTTCTGCTTTCATATTATATATAAAATACTCTTAATAAATAAAAACAGCAATTAAAATTTCCCCAGAACAAAAAAATTCTGAAGCCAGATGCATGCTCTGCTTGCAATAAATGACCTTAGCACCAGCTTTCTTTCTAAGGTAGCTCCTACCTTTCATTCTTAGACCCATATCTTTTGTAGCCCTTACAACACAGATCAAAATTCAAAAAGCTTTACTCCTCTTGTGTCAGCACATGAATTCCTGGGAGGGTACAGGGAGAATAGACCAGAGCTTGAATCTATTTCTAGGGGAGCAGAGAAACTGTAATAATTATACCATGACTCCTATCTCACTTGCGCAGCACAAATGGCATTATATTTTGGAGTAGCAGGATTGACCATCAGTGATTAAACTGCTTTTGGCTGCTAAGAAAAAAGAAGGGAGGAGAATAAAAGAGAAACCAAATTGGCAGCTAGAATGAAGAAGTGAGAGAAATCCAATTAAACATACAACTCAGACCATAATCCTTCATCCTTGCCTGAGCAAGGGTCTTGTGGCTGACATCCTTTGTTGAAGTAATACCTTGACAAAAATGGAACTTTCAAGCAATTTTTGTATGTCCAAGCCATGGCTAAATTCAATGACTTAGGAGAAGGCTTAACAGACAGCATTATGGACATTAGCATAATTAAAAAAATAAGGTATAACAGAATTAGTATTTAAGCTCAGGCATACCAGTAGTTGTAGGACAAGTAGTTGCAACACCCAACAGCTGGGATAGGAAAGCCTGGCCAATGCTCCACTGAAATGATCTGTGCCCAGCAACAGTGAGTTCCACTTAACCATTTGGTTAATCCATATCTAGGCTGAAAGTGAGGGACATATTCTAGTGACACTGAATTTTGCTCTTCTCCTGGATCTTGCATAGCCATCTCAGGTGCTCAACAGGAAGACAAGCCCAGGAAAACCTCACTGACTGGCAAATCCTGTCTTCAAAGAAGTCCAGATTTTTACTGGCTCAAGAGATCAGTCTCAAAAGAACATGTTCTTCCCACTGAAGGCTTTTGTCTGATAGGAGCTTTTGGACTATTATTTTGGGGGTGATAAATTTGAACACCCTGGCTGTTATAAGCAGGAATCAGGATTCCTGATTTTGCTCTTTTGTAAGGCGCGCTCTGCAGGCTGGCAGAGGTCCAGTCTGCAAGGGGGGGGAGGGAGCAATCAGGCAGGGGGCACCATGCACATGACCACCAGGCAGCCTAGAGACCAGCTCCTATGCTGGTCTCTAGGGAGACTTGCAGGGAGTGGGACAGGGCTGAGGGCAGCTCACTTGGGGGCTGCAAGGGTTGTTCCCTACCACTGTGCGCGCTCCTGGTGGGAGCAGAGAGGGCACATGCCCCCCAGACATGTGTGCGTGGGTGGGTACAGGCTACATGCTGCGGGCTCCCCATCCTGCTGCCCTCCCTCGGGGCCTCCGAGGCCCAGCTGGCAGCACCTGGCACATGGCAGGGCAGTGCGGGGCCAGGCAGGAAAGCTCCTACCGCCCCTCCCCCCACAGACTCCACTCTGCTGTGCTGCCTGCAGGGGAGGGGGAGCAGCGCTCCCTGCTCGGGCTGTAGCAGCCACCCGTGGACAGCAATGCCTGAGCCCCTGGCTGCTGCAGGGGGCTGTGGATCTGGGTCCCTGGCCACATGCCCCTGGCAGCTGAGGGCCCCCTTCAGCACGATGGTTTCGGGAAGGGGTACCAACAGGGCTGGGGGAGCAGGGATGAGTGGCACCACCAGGACCAAGGGGTTGTGGGTGGGGAGTGAGGGACACCAGCACGGCTTGGAGACTGTAGCGTGGGAGTGAGGGAGGGGCCTGGATCTGGGTCCTGGTGAGCTAAGGGGGCAGAGGGAGCTCTCATTTTCCATGATGAAAAACCCCAAATCAAATACCAAAATGTATAGATACTTTGAATTTATTTTTACTATAGTAACTGAGGCACTGGTAGGCTTCCAAATTGCTTTAAAATGGCAAATATATCAATAAAACATTGTGTTCAATTGGTACTATATATTAGTGGCATGCCATTTTAATCATGGATTTTTTGGGGGGGAGGTTATCAGAGAATTTGCAATTTTTTTTTTAAATCAGGGAAAATCAGGATCCCTGGTTATCAGGGATCTCTCTCTAAAAAAAAAGATACAACTGAACTCCACAGGCCAGAGCACAAGAGAAGGCAGCTGACTAACTGAGCGTGCTGTTATGTTATGAAACAGTGCATGTAACCCAAAGATCAAACTAGGGAATGAATGCAGAAAGTAACGCAACCTTTTTAGTGACAATTACTTTCTGTTTTCTTAATAACTATGATACTGAAATTGCGCATTTGGCATAATCTAGTGAATGGGATTCCCAGAGAAATTATGTTTTCATGCAATTATGTGCCACACTACCAGCACGTTTCCTATGTCAACAACACAGCATATCACATTTTAATTCTTTTTTTACTCTACAGTGGTCACTAATAGTGACAGTTATAACTCAGGTTGTCATATGGTTTAAATTATAAAATTCTGATTTCATACTCTTGTAGCTTTCTGAAGCATGAACTCTCTTACACAAAAGTACAGAAAGCTTGAACTATGACAGCATAGGGTGGGGGGTGATTACTGAAACTCTGATCAACACCTTTCTTTTCATCCTGAGTACAGATTTACTTTTCCCCATAAAAAACTATTTTTATAATTTAGTTACAACAAATGTGGCTGAAATTTGAAACTTGAGATATAAATTAAGCACTATCCTCAGAGAGAAATTGGTTGGGAAGAGGGAGGGAAGAGAGAAGGAAAGCAAAATATTACAAGCAATTGAGGGGGGGGAATCTTTTTGGAAAATTCCCAGTGGCAATCTACCAAGAGCTAATATAGTGAAGTGTTGTCTCTTTTGTGACATCACTGTCCCCAGCTCATGCTTGCCTATATAGGTACAGGCTTTCTGAAGGCTGCAAATATTTCTCACTTAAGAGCACAACTAAGATCCTAAAAGTAATGTAAAATAAAAATTCTGCATCAACATTAGTGGCAGGAGAAACAAATCACAACTCTTATGATTTTAAGGTGCCTTTACGGGGTTTTTTTTTATATATATTCTACAACATTCTGCAAATTTTCATCTTTCACTTTAAGTTATTGCCTTTACCTTTAGTAAGATACACAAGTCACAATTGTGAGCTTGCACACTGTCTTGCTAGTTCAGATAGCCATCAGATAGACAATAGTAGCAAAAGAAGCATTTCCATTCCTTCACCTTGCTGAGATATAAACTTCGAAGTTTTATTGGGAACATTTAAAGACCAACACTGGGCCAAATTAGGGCCCATCCTATAAGCTACCATAAGGAGGAGAGATGTAAAGTGCATCCTTTTATGTTGGTACACCATAACACTGCTTCCAGCAACATACAGGATAGTAGGCTGTGCAAAGTCACTAGGGAAATGTCTAAACAACAAGTAGCCTGATACCCAAGCTAGGTTGTTTATACAAACTAGCTCAAGTTCTGAAAACACCTTAACTGCAACAACATGAAGATAGGGGGAGGTAAATTTATTCTGCTTCTCAGGATGGAACTCAGCATGGAGATCTGTGCTGCTTCCAGAACCTGAGCTAGTATGTTTAAGGTCTCTCTATACTACATTGCAATCTACAATTTAGACAGGCCCTGGATCAATTTAGACACACAAGAGAGAAAGGGCAGAGGATGCAAAAACCACTAAGGTCGCACAATTTTTTAGAAAACTCCTTAGTTTGGAAGCAGACATTAAGGTTCCAACAGCAACATTAACTGAGCCATGTTGCACATATATAGCACCTTCTACTTCTGATTTATGTTGTCAAATGTATTCCATAAAATACAGAGGATGTGAAATGTGGCTCAGTTAATGTGGCTGTTGAAACCTTAGCATTTATGTTTTCTGATTTCTTAGCTGTGCAACCTTCACATCATATTAACATAGTTTTTTGCATGTAGCAGTAGTATGGAATAGTACTTATGTTTTATGTATTGACATATTTTTGATGTACTGAGATTTTGAATAAGTTTGCTATTCTTCATGATGAGAGCCAAATAAATAAAGACTACCACCACAAAACAGTCAATCATTTCTAAGGAAAAGGCAATATCTCTCCTTCTAAAAAGAACACTTTGATTCCCCTGTCATGAATTGATGAAAACTACCTCTGCCATAAATGCTAAAATCTATGACACTATCAAAGATAACTAAAAAAGAAAAAAAAACAGGAAAAAAATCTCTGCATAAAACCTGCTTCAAGGGAAGGTAAAACGGACGAGTAAAACAATAGGGATAAAAATTTCTCACACAAGAGCTTGTTGCAGTTGCTTTTTATACTGCACTACAGCTCATACTAATGCTACAAAAATACAGATCATCCACAGCAGGATGTTTCCATATTTTATACGCACACCTACCATACTGATACACAACACAGAACATTTGAGTAATCTTATTAAAGACCAACAAATAATTCAAAAAAGTTATGGTGGACTGCCAACTTTAAAGAATATAAAATTATAACTCTTTGTTCTGTTTTTCTTCCTAATGAACTGAAGAGAAAGATGGAAGAGTCAAGCAATCTGAATGTTTTAAGTACAGGTTAGAAATACTAGGTCCATCCCTACCACAATTTCAGCTATTATTTGGAGAAAAATGCAAAAGCCTATGTTTATTCTCATTTTTATCTAATAACAAGAGTAAGGACTTCAGCATGGGATTTCCTGGGGATTAATGACTGTGTGTGATTGATGGCCCAAGACACAGCCCTTGGTCATCAACTCCTCCCAGCTGGTCATTAATCCTCTGGAAATAACCTATACCTTGTTCATTATTTCTCAAATAAAAATAAATCCATTAAACAAAAAGCTACATACAAACATTTTATCTTCCCTCAGGTAAGAATTTGAGAGATGCCTTTAAGCATTAAAAGCAAGGATCATGTAGGAGGTAGCGCATGAGTCTTAACAGTGAGTGATCTTAATGTAGAATGCTGGATGAAACGTCATTTTTGCCTACTTAAGGAACAGGAAAATCCCAAACACAATTATAGACAGATTGGAAATTCTTTACAGAAAGGCTTTAATTCCAAATTTATTTTAGCAATCAATCCAAGCAGTTGAGAGAGAAAGAGACATTTAACACATTCTCTCTCTCCTCTCCGTATCAAGCTTCCTCTTTTCTCTCCCCACTTTTTCCTCATTCAACTGCTTCCCCTTTGAATTTTCTGTATTTCACTTTTCCCCAAGTTCCTTCCCTTCTCAGAAGAGTAAAAGGGAAACGGTCCTCTGCAGCCCATGTACTTCCCTCACACATGTTGTTTCAAAGAGCAGGTACCAGGACACCTATGCTCTTTTCTGGTTCTACCCAGTCATGGGGACTTACAACAAGACACTCAAGTTTTTCGTTACATCATCATCAATCAGCCAGAGAAGGCCAATTATGTCTATGAAATAATGAGTTCTCTGCCTCTGTAGCAATTCAGGTCCTTATTCACTTGGGGAGAGAGACAAAAAACTCATTCACAGATCTAAGGCATTGCCACTATACTACTAGGCCAGTTCCTTTTAGATCCACCTCTCTCCCATACTGCTTCTCCATTTGCCATTATTCACATCTCTTCTCATCCCTATCCTCAGTCTGAGAAGGACCCTCCCTTATGTTGCTGCACTCTTTACATCTGTTAGTGCAACTAGGAAAAAAATAAACTTGACTGGGTGCCTGTAAGCACAATTCTGCAATGGAGCAAGTGGTTTCAAGATCTCTGGTGTATGAGAACCATGGTTTCAACCTCTACCTATTTTTCTATGGGAAATATGGTGAATGCAAAGGAGACAGTAGTAGCCTGATAATCCAACCCTCTATTCAAATTCACACTCAGGGTACAAAGCCAGCAGTCAAGGGAATATATGATGCTGTTTAACAAAATTCTACTGGTTTTGCTCTAGACAGATGAAATTTAGTGACACTTTTTTAGCTAATACCACAATATTGCTAGCAGGCTTGCACTCTGAGTCAGCAGAATGCGACTTACTCTAAGCATAGTAGGTCATCTTGGCGCCTATTCCTCTATTTTTCTAAGGGATAACCATGCACTTAATCATGAAGAGCTTACCACACATCCAGCAAAAGAGAAGGCTATAAATTCACTGTGCTTTCACTACAGGTTTCAATCCCCAACTACTGCCCACAGCACAGAAGGTCAACACACAAAAGGAAACGGTATTACTTCCCAGAACTTCCATATCAGCTTTTAGGTGACTTCTATGACAAATTTAGTGATTTCTACAGTCCAAATTTTGCTAGCTTCTGAAATCATAGCAAGATCAAAAACATACATTTTATGCTATAAGAGACTAAAAATTCCCTACAGCAAGATATTCAAAGGTGAACAGAATGCTTGGATAAACCAATTGGATAAGGAAATTTATGTTAACATGACCAACCTAGAATAATGCTGCACGGGAAGATGATAAATAAATCTCATGATGTCAGGATTTCCACTACTGTGATATACCACCTCAGAGCCAAGTTCCACGAACATTTTGAACAGCAATGTTTCACTTAAAAACGCACATAACCCTGTTTCTTTTGGGTTTGACCATGTAATGTTAGCACTAACAAAGACCGATAAAGGTCACACTCACCAAGCCAGAGCCACAGGCAGGGTGAGTGGCGATACAGGGGTTAATGCAACCGTCACTTGCCTCCACAAAGCCAATACATGTCCACAATGAAGTTCCATCACATCCCCAATAGAGTTCCTCAACCCACATTTCAGCAGAAAGCCCTACCCTTGAATTTCCAGCCCCTCCAGGAGCCCTACACACCAGATTAAACAGCTCCAGAGGCTGTATCTTTGGCACCACTAGAATAGTGGCTTTTCTTTCCCTTTTTCTACTGTGTGGCAGATGGAAGGAACCAAGCTTCTAAAATAAGAATGTTTAGATAAAGTTTCAAAATATTGCCATTTATAATCATAATAATTCAGTTATGGTTTGGGCTTTCTCCCTATTTTTTTTTTTTATTTAAAGGGGGTAAGAAGGGAGAACCACACATACACTGACCTTCCTTGTAGTCAAAAAATGTTATATTTCGATTTACTCAAACTCTGTTCTTTAGCCAAAACATTACCTTTTAAGCTTTTAAGACCTGAACCCTGCAAATCAAACTTAACAGCTCAGCTACAGTAGATAATCACTTCTTACATAATTACAATCATTTTAGTTTTTATTACAATCATGTTATTCAAGCTATAAATTAGTTCTCATATTAGTTATCACAAATAAGTCTTGTACACCAACTACTAAATTTAAGTATCTGTAAATAAAGATAATCCAACTGTTGAGACATAAGGGATCACAAAACATACAGGAGATAGAACAGAACACACACAGGATACATTACAGTCAAAACATTACTCATTAAAAACTCACGATTCTTTATTTGTTTTTAAATGCTAGGCTGTTTTCAATTAGTGAAAAAATCAGGCATCAAGTTCATTTATCCATGGCCAAATTATCAAACAGTTTTTTCCATATATATTTCCATTAAGCATAAATCTAACATCATGCTCTAGCACTGTGTAAATCCCAAGTATCTACTAATCTTTGGATGCAATGTGCAAATACAGAATTGCTTGCATGTTCATATGCATTCCTCCCCTCCCCCATTACTATGACCATTAGTATTTTGTTTCAGAGCATTACACAAATATCAATTTTGCTCAAGCATTCATATACCCTGTTCTTATACTCACAATGAAAGCCATCTCTCTAATTTACGGCCAGGCTGAACTCAAGTCTAACTGTACACAAAATTAACACACAAGTGCATAATTGTGGTTTTATGCTCAAGTGCCCCAATTACGCACTTTAAAACACTTTACTAGGATCCATTGGGTACATTTAATATCTCTGATCTATAAAGCCTATAGAGCTCCTTTTGATGAGACAGCTGCACTGGGGGAAAATCTTTCAGTTAAAGACAAAGAAATTGATAAAGTTAGTTTTAAGATTTCACACAAAGATATGAATATGGAAGGATCTGGGGAGTGGGATGGTTCGTTGAAGGTACTCCTATCATGCCAGGCTAGGTGGATGAAAATGGAATAGGTTCTGCTTCCTCTCCTCCTTTTAGTGCAAGTGACCCAGGTTTTAACACACATTTTGTTTCAGACCACAGACTCTTCCCCCACCCCATTGGACTGTCATAAACCGATTCATGGCAGTGATTAAGGATGGTCACCATTAAAGTGAGAGCCCTAGAGCTTCTTCACTGCATTCAGAGATGCTATTCACTCTTCTCTCTGCATTTTCAACACCCAGTCCTCACTTGCCTAATGGCAGAGATATAATACTGCTGGTGAAAAAAAAAAGTTAAACTGCAAAAAAGGACAAAGCTATACCGGCACCCACTTACGTTTAACATTCTGAGATTAAGACCATCACTTATGAAGTCTCATATCCTGCCACCGCTGGGCAACAGGCTGTTCCCTCAACCCTAGCAGCTATAGTGACATCCAAAATAACAACCTTTTTACATCAACATGTACTCCTTTACAAAAAGTCCCATCAGAAGGAGGAGCCTCAGTATAACACTATTATCTCCTAAGTCAACAAGATAGCCAACAAGTGCTTACATGAGTGACAAAACTGCATACTTCTGAAAATTATCCTCATACAATAGTTACATAGAAGTTAAGTCAGTAAGTCAAAGTCACATAAAAAGGCAATTCTTGCCATGTCTAATGATAACATGGTAGTTTAGATAATCTACAAAAATGTGCAGAGTCAATATATTCAACATTTTATACTTGTTTTTCCTAACAAGTATATCAGTGAATCTCTACCAGGGAGCCATGAGATTCTTTCAAGGGTGTCACAGAGTGTCATGCAAAGAACTGTTAGGTATGCAAACACGATTCACAAGAAAACCCAGAGATTTCTAAAAGGAATCCATAATGTTGCAAACATTCTGATGTGTTGTGGTCTTTCTGAAAGACTGCTCTATTATTTGTCCATAGCCAAAAAACAAGTGAAAACTAAGAGTTAGCAATTTCTGATGGGTGCCTCAAGCCTAAAAAGGCTGAAAACCACCCAAGTATAGTAAGCTCTTTAATAAACAAAGTGTCATGTAAATATAAATCATACTACAAGCTCAGGGATTTACCACAAAAAAGTCATGGTACAGATACAAAGAAAAAGTCTGTAAAAGCTGATTTAAGGACTACAGTAGCCAGTGAATGGTTAGTACACTTTGGAAGACCCAAGTAACTTCTCTCTACAAAAATATAAAAGAAAATGTGGAAGAAAACAACATACTGACTTGCATACAATACTGTATTTGTTTAAGAAACCAGCTATGATCAGGGGTGTCAAACTCTCCCTGGTCCCAGAGCTGGATCCAGACCACAGGGGCTCCTCCCAGCCCAGATCCAGGGGCCCAGCAGCAACTGCGGTAGGTCTACGTTAGGATGATAATACAGGTCACCCAGAGACTACATTTGGTTAAAAGCACAGGACCAGGGCAGGGGCCAGGGAGCAGCTGCATGTTTAAATTGGTCTAAATTACAAGGTGCCCCTCACCATCATATCCAAGTGCTTCCCAAGAATAAAACTGAACAAAAAACAAACCTTCTCTCTTCCTTCCCAGCAATGCCACAGCAAATAATTCATGTACTTTGGGGTATCTCTTGGCTGGGTTGATATAGTTGGATGGTCCTGCTTTGAGCAGGGGGTGGGATTAGATGTCCCTTCCAGCCCTAATTGTCTATGATTCTAACTGAAGAGGGGCCTGTGTTTACCAGCTAGCAGAATTCTTCTGGAAAACCCAAGTCAAAGATACCAGTTTTCATTTAGTTAGGAACACTATTAGTTAAATGGTCACCTCTTTAATATGATCACATGTACACAATTCTGTCTAGTTTAGCTAAACAATTCTTTCATTCAACACCAGTTCTGTTTTCCTGGCAATGGCTTTGTTTGGAACTGAGGTAAGTCTTTGTATTTAATTCTGATCTGGTCAGCCTTTAACCCAGGTTACTTTCAGACTAGGTGCAAATAACAAATTTTTGATTTTACAATTTTCAATTATCAGTACATTTAAAATATTGCAAAATAGCAAGTAAATATCGCTAAACAGTTTTACAAACACTATTAAATCAGAAGGTTTCTGTAAGTCTTTAGGAGTAAGAGGCAAGCTTTATTTTAATTTTTAACTGGAACGTTCACTACTTGGTTGAGTCAATAGCGAATAGTAATCTTATTTTGTATGGCAATAGAAAATGGGAGAAAAAAAGCTCAGGAAAAATTGCTGTCTGTTTTGGAGGGAGCCACTTACCCATCCGCCCTTCTGGCCAGTGGTTTAATAGATTTCTATTTTTATAAAGGACATGAGGTGAGGGGTGGCTCCATCACTTTGCTACAGAAACCCAGCTGCCAAACTGGATGTGCCAAAGGGGAATTTTAGGGAATTTTAAAAAGATAACCTCTGCTGAGACTGCAATGTCAGCTTTGTAACCTCATGACTGGAACATGTGCAGTGAATGCTGGATTGAAAAAGCTGTGCTATGGGAGTTAGAAGAAAGAAAAGGAGAAAACATGAACAGCAGAAACTGGGATCATTACTGTGATGAGAAGAGGGCAGGAACTCAAAAAACATTACTAGCTGACTATGGAATAAATAAAAAACAACAACAACAAAAACCAGATCTATAAAGAAAGATCCCCTTGATTTGGATATTTATTAATAACCTCTGCTCAGGTCTGATCCCCCAAACCTGATATGGTATTTTATGCTGATGCTTTAGTTTAAAATAGCTTACTTGCAACATACATTAAACACATGGGGCTAAACTGATCCAGGGTGTAACAATTAAAAGTCCAGAAAATTTAAGAAAACATATAATAATGTATCAATTCTGAAAACAGATTATCCTTTAAATTTATCATCCAGTTCCAATTGTATTTTTCATCTCTCAAACTCTACACAACCCTTCCTTTCACTTTAAGAAAACTATATTAAAAACCTGCAAGTTATAAATTATCTGGAATTTTTAAATGGCTGGAATTTAATTGAAAATACATAAAATTAAAAATTAATAGTGTGTACTGCAGGGGTAGGCAACCCTCAGCATGTGCGCCAGAACATGGCATGGGAAGGTATTTTGCTTAGTATGAGTGCGTCGGGGCAGATGGCAGGGGTGGGGGGAAGCTTCGAAGGGTTCAGTCCCTGTTGTGGCAGTGCAGCCTCAGACCCTTCCCCGCCATCCTCCGTAAGAGCATGTGTGCACCCGCTGCCAGCAATGAGCTGGGCCAGAGCTCTGCAAATCCCAGTACAGCTGCTTGCAGCCTCCCCACTACCTGCTACAAGAAGCCTGGGCTCCGTGTCAGGCAGCAGGGGCCTGCCCAGAGCCCGCTGGCAGACGGCCAGGAGGTTGCAAGCAGCTACACCGGGGATCACAGAGTACCAGTCTGGCTTGTTGCAGGCAGTGGGTGTATACATGCCTCTGGGCAGATGGCAGGGAAGAGGTCAGGGCTCTGCTGCCACAACAAGGATTGGGCCCTTCATGGCTCCCCACTCCCCCCTCTCCAATGGCACACCAACTTACAAATAGAGGTTGTGGGTTTTTTGGTACTCTGCCCAAAAACACTGCTGACCCCTAATCTACTGTGTATATTATGTATTTATATCCCAGGACCATGGTACACACAGAAAAAAAGTGAGCTGACAAAGCAACTGACATGTTTATAGTTCCAAGTAAGATTTACCATTCAAAATATAAAATAAAAATTAAACCCTTAAAAACTCTACAGAAATATTATTAAATGCCAGCTTTTTTTTTTTTTTTTTTTTAAGTCTTATTTGGAAAAATTAGATTTTTTAATTGAGGAGGGGCATGGAAACTTCCCATGTTATTTTGCATACTGGGAAAAGTTCCCAGTACAAGACCCAGTTATGAAACACCTCAGTCCCACACATTTTAACACAGTAGTACCCCCTTTTCCTTCATTTGAAATAGAAAATAGATGGCAAAAGATGAAGTCATCACATGTCAACTAGAAGAGAAACAGTAATGAATATCATTTTGCATAAAAAGCAGAAATATTTTATGATAAACTATTAATTACAGCCCTTTAAAAAAGAAGCATTTCAAAGTAACAGGAATGCTAAAAAGGTATAATAAATTACTCTATGATATTAAAAGTAACCTATAAATCTTGATAATCCGATTCCTTCAATATTAGAGATACATGCTAAATGCCACTGAACTGTTAATCTAAGATAAGTCATCTTTACATTTATAAATACATACTTTTCTTTAGTTAGCTATTTGGGAGCATTTAGAAAGCATTTTGAGGGATTTTTTGAGGAAGAAGTTAGTATGAGATTTTACAAAATTAGTTATTTTTTGTTTATTCAGAAAGTTAATTTTATTGCTATAACCTGATGTCATACAAGAAACTGCCTATACATCGATTCCTTAACTGGATACCAGTTAGTATTTTTCCACTATTTTTCTTTTTAAAACAAAAGATGTGCAAGTATTTGGTCATAAACAATTTCTGCTCTGGCAAAATTATAAAGATGGTAATATTTTAGCAACTTGTATAACTATGGCCTAAATCCTGCTCACTTCATTCAGACAATAATCCCACTGAAATCAATGAAATTACCAATAATCCCACTGAAATCAATGAAATTACCCACTTGAGTAAAAGTGGGCAGGATTTGGCTCAGTATACCTACATGCCTCCACAGATGTAAATGAACAAAATAACTAAAATAATTAACACGCACTATAACCACTCTCTATATCAAAGAAAAAAAAAGCCATGATCAAACATGTAAATCATTTTCCCCACTGTTGCTTGTAACTGATCTGAAAACAACCTTGGTTTCATCTTGAAAAGAAAACACCTTTTCTACATTACCAGTACAGAGGAAGCCAGTTTTCAGAAAAGCTTTGGGAACTCAAGATTTTTACTTTATCAAAAAGAGATTTGTCCAATGTACTGTAAATCTTTAACTCCCTCAATTGGGAACTAGGTTTTTATGTGTTTCAAAATTTATTAAGTCTGCCTGGCTGCACTCCCCTGAAAATTCCCTTTAGCTTCTTTTCCTGCTATCTAGTAAAAACTCTCTCAAATACAGTAAAGGCACACTGAGGAAGGTAAGCAAAAAATTCAGTACAGAAACTAAACAGACACAGTGTCGTGCATCTGAGAACTTTACAGAGCAGGTTAATGACTGGCTTCATGAAATATGTGAATCAGAAATACTAATGCTGAATATTTATTTATCTTTTACTTCAAAAGTTTTATCATGTAAATAATATAACCTAAAAACCCACATACGTTACTTTTAAATCCCACACAGTTTTGAAGCCCTCAGCTTCTTCAATTCACCCTTCCCGTCCCTTTCTTTAGTTTTTATTCATTGTATTCTTTGCATTATTTAGGTTCTAGTCCTGCACACACTAGTAACAGTTATAACTTTACTCATGTGAGTATTCTTATTGATCCCAGTGGAACTAATCATGCAAGCATAGCTAAGACAAGGGGATGTGTATGCTTGAACGAGGGCTTCATGTTGTGATTTCTTTGAGACAAAAGCAATATTCTGTAAAGCTTTGCACTTTAAGATGTAAACAATAAATAAATTAAAATTAACCATGAATGTATCATACATACTGATGGACCATCAGACATCATTAGAAGAGGGTAAAGCAAATTTCTAATTGTAGAGGGATCAGAGTCAAGTGGCTACACTGGGATGGGACACAGGTACCACACCTTCAGTGGATGTCTTGCTCTCATTCTCAAATCTTCCCCACCACGACTTGGTGCAACTATGAGAAAGGTATCAGGAGGTGGTACCTGATTGCAGATGGAGACCTGAGAGGGTCATAATGTCTACAGATTTTCTGCGGGGGCTCCTCCTCCCCTACACCACATCTCTTTCCACTCAGGTGTCTTTGTTGATGCTTGGTGTGGACACCTGGCCATACAGGGTGCCTAGACTTGTTGCCTAGACTGAGGAATCCTAGGCGGCAAGAAAGCAGTGATCCCCAGAGTCAGGAGCTCTAAGCTAGTCTGTCCTGGACGGAACCCTTTAGGTAAGGTGGGGCTAAACATGTCACAAACCCCAGATCAGCCCCTAAAGGTACCTGACCTCCTATGCTGAGATGCTGGTCAGTAATCTGTCTGGAGAGCTATGCTGATGCAGGTCCTCGGTCCTGGGTCTTCTGTCCCCCAGGGGGAACACCACAAGCCAGCTTCCCTATGATTGTGCTCCCCCGTCCTGTGGTTGGTGCATCCTTATGTAAGGGTTTCTGGGGTGGTCTGAGCCAATCCAGACCCCGGCTTGCTTTCACATGCCCTGCTGTAACTGCCAGGTGCTGAGAGCCCCAGATGGGCTCATCATCTCCTGCACCTGCTGCTCTTAGGCCCTAGGTGGCACCTTTTGTGCCAGCCGTATGTCTTCACTCTAGGCTGTGGCCTGTTGACACATGGGGCTGGGATTCTGACCCCAACCCGGAAGCAGAGCCTGTGGGAGGTCGGCTGCACTCCAGCAGCCTCTCTGGTGGCATGGCAGAGCACGCCCCGGGTGCATGGGCTCGCTGTTTTCCTGCAGGCCCACCCACAGCTCTGCCACATGAAAAGTGTGCTGGCTGCTCTCATCCTGGTAAGTACGGGGCTTGGCTCGACCCCTTCTACACGAATATAAAACAAAACTAGAAGTTTTAGCACCACTAGAAAAAGTAGAGCAGCTTAAACCATTTGGGTAACAATAAATAACCAAGGGAAAATGGTCACTACTATTTTCTATCAGCCATTTTGAGGCTCCTCCCACCCTTTCTCTAAAAAAAATTAATGTCAGAGGATATTAAGATATATTCTAACTTAATTTGTTATGAAAAGCATGCAAGAGGACCTGAAATTCCACAAAAAAGTAAAACCGGAACTATGTAGTTGTTCTTAAAAAGCATCACAGTTTCGACTGTATTAACAATTCCTTCTTATGTGTACCATATTTTCTTATGCAAATATAACTCCAAGGGGAAAAAGGTAAATTGATTAAATAGAGGTTCTATTAAATCTGCCATTTAGAAAAACCAAGCAAAACATTAATTCCCCAACAAGTTTTGCTCTGCTATACTAAGACATATGTTGCAGTTGGCTAACTAAATTATTTCTGGGATGAAGCAACAGATTTATCAATCATGCACAGAGTGTAGTGAATCTTATTATAATAAAAAGGGATAGTGGAACCTTATTAATTTTCACGAAATTGCAGCAGGGAGTCTTGCTGTACTTTTCTGAGGTGTGCATTCTATAAACTAAGCAAATGTACAAGATTTAAAGGGGAAAAAAATCAAGAATTTACAACACTTAACAGTACAATAGCCAACACACTTTAGTAAATTTTGTAAAAGAAACGGATTAGTTCCATGAGATTTCACTGCAGTCAAACTGCTAACAAATCTCTGCTGAAGAATGGAATGAGATCATTTTTTAAATCTGATTGAATGAGAAATATTTTGGTTTTTAGATTAGCTACATTCAAATTAGTGAGTTCCTTCCTGTCTGAAAACAATTTTACTCCTCTACTTTATGTCAAATATATATTCATCCTTGTGTTTTAATTATACAAACATAGTATAAGTCAAACTACAAAAAAAGTAGAAGATATGAAGTAAGCACAGCCTGACAATCAAGTTAACACCACCACTACATAAGTAAATCTGTAGTAACTATAATTTGCATGTATACAACATTACTCATCACCTCCGCTGTTAACAGAATGACAGAAGAGAACAGCAGCAAAATGCTGTGCATCAAAAAACCCTCTCTTGTTTGTAGTTTATTAAAAAAAACCCACAACAATGCATTGTTATTTTGGTAACCATCAAGGTACTAAGCCAAATTACTTTACATTTTATCTGTAAGGAGCAAACCTCTCTATATAAAAACAACAAAAAAATACAACAAGGAAGGAAAAAAAAAGAAACTGACAAAAGTGAGACTTCAGACTATGGACAAGCCTTATATTCCAGAAAATGCTAGTATGTAAGCCAAGGAGTGACAATATAGTGTTTAGGCACATTAAGAAAAAAGCTTGTAAATTCCACTGGTCCAATGAACAGAGAGAGACACAGTTTTCATAATTTTATCATTTGTACTCCATGGCTGACTGATTGTCAGACCAATGGCAAAGCACAGGTTCCTATCTGAATGACATATGGATGCAACCAACCAGAGAGATGTTAGAACATTAAATACCACAAACAGACAGGACAAGAATACAAAAATCCAAATTAGCAGTCACACAACCGTTTACTCATACAGACTTCTTTTTTTTCTGTACTGCATTTTCAAGTTCTTTTTAACCTAAATGAATACCGCCTCCTGGATAAGCAACCTCTCACTTCATAAAACTTAAAGCCACCATAGGAAATGAAACTTCAAAAAAGGAAGGCAGAAAAAAAAAGAATGAATCCAAGGAGAAGAAAATGTAATTCTAAAATTGGGGTAATATAGCTTCCAACAGATGCACTAAAAATCACTGTAGAGTTTTATTTTGGGGGGAAAGCCTTTCTTAAGACAGAAGTGTTTAACATGTTATATAAATATGTTAAGCACAGGGGGATTTTCATCATGTTTACTGCATTTGTAAGCCAAAATGTAGTAAGCAGTCTTATAATCAATACTAACATGACAATAAAGCACCTTGGTAATATTAATCCATGTCTGTCAAAGGAAAAAAGAAAACTATTGAACAACTCAAGAGGGCCAAAAAAAAAAAAAAAAAAGAGGGTAATTTTTTTAACCAGCAAGTTACTAATGGAAAGCTTACCACTAACTCCAGCCTGCTCTGGCTTCCTGGAGTGGGGGGAAAAAAGGGAGGCTGTGCAAAAGTAGTAAGAGGTCTATTTTAAAAAGAAAAAAAAAAAAGGTGGAGATCCCTGCAGTGTTAATTTTCCTTTACTGGAAATCAGGACAGGAAGCACCCAGCGCCAACCACGTCCAGATTTTCTGTTAAAAATAAATCTTCCTTTGAAATACTCATTTGTAAACAAATCAAAAAAACAAGCCATGTAAATAACCTAGCTATGTGAAGGAATTAAATAAATTACAAGTGAACTAAACTGAGCTTGGAAGTATGGTTCATATATCAGGGAGTGCGCACAATACTCAATTATCACTTTTTAGGGCTTTAATCAAAATACATCATCAGCTTACCATAACTTTGCGAGATGAACACTAAACTGATAGAATGGACACTCTGTACTAAAACAAAAAGGAGAAAAGCTAAGAGGTATACATATCTGCTTAATTTTTTCTGGTATTCTAGCATATTTTCATTTGAAACGTTAAAATAGGTAAACAGGCAGCTGCTTTCTTATTGAATCTTGAACAAATATCTAATAAAGGAAAACATTTTTAGAGCAACAAGGATATATATTTAAAAAACTCAAACGTACTCCTCCTGGAATTAATTTTTTGTCACCATATATTTCAGTTGCTACCTGCTAAAGGTCATTAACAATAGTATATACACCAAGGAAGGTCTCTTCAATTGACTTTAAGAGAATTATTCTTCAGTCTCTCCTTCTGTGCTCTATTTTCCCACTGTAGATGTCTCTCTAGACATCTCTCTCTTTAGCTCCATTGTGTAACATCAGGTTTCTTTTCTATTGTTCTGTATTTTCGTTTCCCCCTTTGTTTTTACCTTTTCAGTGCTGCATTTTGTTACCACACAAATCTTAACAGTAACGTTCAATTGATTTTTGAAGAGTTCATTTCATTTTCCGAATAATGGAAGAAAGTTCTAAAAAGCGGAAGGTTAGCATTTGGCAAATGCTTCAATAACTGGTTAGACAGAGGTCACTGATTCCCTAACAATGAAGTAACATTGAAAAATGACTCAGCAACATTATGTAATAATTTCAAGGCTGGAAGTGCAAATGAATCAAATACACCATTTTTCTCTTTCTTTTTTAATGGCCAACATTTTCATCAACATTTCACCATATTGTTTTCAAATAGAATTTTATAAAAACTTGACCTGCATTTCCTCCATAATACAGCATTATTCCATATTACAGAATCACAGAAAATAAGGCTTGGAAGGGACTTCAGTAGATCATGTAGTCCAGCTCTTCTGAAAGTGAGACCATCCCAGCCAAGGTTTTATCTCTCTGAGTTTTAAAAACCTCCAAAGATGGAGGTTTGACCACCTCTCTGGATAGCCTGTTCAAGTGCTTTTACTACCCCTCTCATGAGAAAGTTTTTCCTAATATCTAACCTAAACTTCCCTTGCTGCAACTTGAGACCATTGCTCCTTGTTCTGTCATCTGCCACCACTGAGAACAGTTTAGCTCCATCCACTTTGGAAACCCCTTCAGGTAGTTGAATGCGATTATTAAATCCTGCCTCAGTCAGTCTTCTGTTCTCCTGATTAAATAAGGCCAGTTCTCTCAGACTTTCCTAGTAAATCATGTGCCGCAGCCCTCCAACCATTTTCGTTACCTGCTACTAGACTCCCTCTAATTTATCCACATCCCTTCTGTAGTGGGGGGCCCAGAACTGGGTGCAGTACTCCAGGCGTGGCCTCACCAATGCTGAATAGAGCGGAAGAATCACTTCCCTTGATCTGCTGGCACCACTCCTGCTAATGCAGCCCAGTATGCTGTTAGCCTTCTTTACAACAAGGGAGCGCTGTTGACACATATCCAGCTTACTGTCCACTGTAACCCCCAGGTCCTTTTCTGCAGAGCTGCTGCTTAGCCAGTCAGTCCCCAGCCTGTATTGTGCATGGGACTGTTCTGTCCTAAGGGCAGGACGTTGTACTTGTCCTTATTGAATTTCATGAGACTTATTTTGGTCCAATCCTCCAATATGTCGAGGTCTCTGAATCCTAACAGTACCCTTCAGTGCATCAACTACTTCTCCTAGCTTAGTGTCATCTGCAAACTTCCTGAGGGTGCGCTCCATCCCATCTTCTAGATCTGTGATGAAAATACTGAACAAAACTGGCCCCAGGACTGACCCTTGAGGCACTCCACTTGATACCAGCTGCCAACTAGACATCAAGTCATTAATTACTACCCTCTAGGCCCAATGATCCAACCAGTTTTCCATCCACCTTAAGGTCTATTCATCCAGCCTGTACTTCCTTAGCTTGCTTGTGACAATTTGTGGGAGACCATACCAAAAGCCTTGCTAAAGTCAAGGTGAATCACATCCACCGGTCTCCCCACATCCACAGAGCCAGTCATTTCGTCAGAGAAGGTAATCATATTGGTCAGGCATGACTTGCCCTTGGTGAATCCGTGCCAACTGTACCTAATCACCACTTGCTCCTGCAAGTGCTTAGAAATGGATACCTTGAAGTCCTGCTCCTTGACTTTTTCAGGGGACCGAGGTGAGGCTGACCAGTCTGTAGTTCCCTAGATCCTCCTTAATAGACATTAGGGCTGGAGATCATCAAGTCCAACCCCCTGCTCAGGGGCAGGAAGTCAGTTAAGGTCAAAGGATCCCAGCAAGATAAGCATCCAAATGCTTCTTGAACAAGTCAGAGTAGGTGCCTGCACCAATCCTCGAGGGAGTCTATTCCAGGCCTTGGGGGCTCAGACAGTAAAGAAATTCTTCCTTATGTCCAGCCTAAAACAGTCTTGGAGGAGTTTTTGACCATTAGTCCTTGTTATCCCTTGGGGAACTCTGGTGAACAGGCGTTCCCCCTCAATCCTGACACATACCCCTTATGTACTTATAGGCAGCCACCAGGTCCCCCTTGAGCCTGTGCTTTTCCAGGCTGAAAAAGTCCCATGGCTCTCAGCCTCTTTTCATAAGGCCTATTCTCTTGCCCTCTGATCATTCACATGACTCTCCTCTGGACTCTCTCAAGCTTCTTGACATCATTCTTGAATTATGGAGTCCAGAATTAGATGCAGTACTCCAGCTGTGGCCTCACCAAGGCTGAGTACAGTGGGAGGATGACATCCTGAGATTTACTTGAGAAGCACCTATAGATACAAGCCAGAGTTTTGTTTGCTTTACCAGCTGTGACATCACATTGGTGACTCATGTTCATTTTGTGGTCAATCATGACCCCCAAGTCTCTTTCAGCCATGGTGCTAGCGAGTGTTAACACTGTCGAGCCTATAAGCATGCTGCAGGGTTCTCCCTCCCCACCCCACCCCCCCCCCCCGCCAAGGTGGAGTACCTTGCATTTACCAGTATTAAACGTCATCAGGTTTGTATCCACCCACTTACTATGCTTATCTATCAGCCTGGATCACTAGCTTGTCCTAAGGTGTGGACGCTATGCCTCAAAGAATAGTGTCATCGGCGAACTTGGCCAGTGCGCTTTTGACACCAATGTCCACATCATTGATAAAGATGTTAAAGAGAACTGGTCCAAGGACATAGTGCTCCATCCCATCGTTCTTCCCTTTCTTAAAGATGGATACTATATTTGTCCTTTTCCAATCCTCTAGGACTTCCACCGATTGCCATGAGTTTTCAAAGATAATGGCCAGCAGCTCTGCAATATCAACCAACTCCTTCAATACCTGGCCCCATGGACTTGTATACATCCAGTTTTTCTAAACAGTCCTTAGCCTGCTCTTTCACCACTGGGCGCAGCTCCCCTTCTCCCCAAACTGTGTTCCCTGGTGCAGTAGTCTGGGAGCTGACCTTGCCTGTGAAGACTGAGCTGAAAAAGGCATTGAGTACTTCAGTCTTTTCCTCATCCTCTGTCACTAGGTTGCCTCCCCCATTCAGTAAGTGACCCACACTTTCCCTGATCTTCCTTGTTGCTGACATACTTGTAGAAACCCTTCATGTCCCTTGCTAGCTGCAACTCCAGCTGCGCTCTGGCCTTCCTGATTTCATGCCGGCACATCCAAGCAATACTCTTATACTCCTCCCTAGTCATTTGCCCAAGTTTCCACTTCTAACCTTCCTTTTTGTGTTTTAGCTCACTGAGAAGGTAAGTGCTAAGCCAAGCTGGGCTTCCGCCATACTTGTTAGTCTTCATGCACATCGGAATGATTCTTCCTGTGCCCTCAGTAAGGTTCCTTTAAAGTACAACCAGCTCTGCTGTACTGCTTTCCCCTACAGACTGGCCTTCCCATGGAATCTGCCCATCAGTTCTTTGAGTGACTGAGTCAAAGTCTGCTTTTCTGAAGTACAGGGTTCTTATTCTGCTGCCCTTCTTCCTTTCCTCAGGATCCTGAACTCGATCATCTCATGGTCGCTACTGCCTAAGTTGCCATCCACTTCTACATCCCCCACCAATTCTTCTCTGTTTGCCAGCAGCAGGTCAAGAGCACATTCCCTTGTTGGCCTCTCCAAAACTTGCACCAGGAAATTCTTCCCAGCGTTCACCAAAAACTTCCTGGATTGCCCATGCATTGCTGTATTGCCCTCCCAGCAGATATAAGGGTGACTGAAATCCCCTAACCAGGGCCTCTGGGAAATTTCTGCTAGGTGTGTGAAGAAAGCTTCATTCTCCTGGTCTGGTGACCTATAGCATGACATCACCTTTCTTGCTCTCCCTGCTGACTCTAACCCAAAGACCTTCAACAGGCCTGTCTCCAGTTTCATACTGGAGCTCTGAGCAATCATACAGCTCTTTTACATACAGTGCAACTCCTCCTCCTCTTCTCCCCTGCCTGTCCTTCCTGAACATTTTGTACCCATTCATGACATTACTCCAGTCATATGAGCTAACCCATCAAATCTCTATTCTTCCAATCATATCATAGTTCTGTGACAGCGAGGACTTACAATTCTTCCTATTTGTTTCCCAGGCTCTACGCATTCATGTATAGGCGTCTGAGGTAAACAGCCAATTGCTTTCTCAGGAAGCATGAGAAGGTCTCCCCTGTTGCCCCCTCTTGCTTATGCTTCCTCCAGGTCACCCGCTTTCCCACTTACCTCATGGCTTTGGTCTTCATCCCCTTGCACATCATGTCTCTCAGAAGCATTTCTCCTCATCTGGGATTCAGGCACCTCAGCAAAAGTTTTAGACCCCACAGCTTTTTAGTAAAAATTTTAACATTTTTTTTAATTGGTTTCCATTGGGCAACTTCATACTCCAACATTATTTTCATCTGATCTCCTGCATCTTCCTTTCACCTTACTACTGGCACACATTTTCTAGGTTAGGAATGCTGAAATATTAAGGAAATCAAATGACTTAAAAAATACCCACCTAAGCATCCAACTCTTTTGTTCCCTCATCATACAACTTAGGAGGATAATAAATAACATTTAAATGACAGATACAAGAAGTTTAAGGAAAATACATTAGGCAGCTAACTTGTGACCAACAGCAGTATAAAATTATTTCAATGCAATTAACACAAATGAGAATCCTTGACACTGAAGATGGTGTCAGGGGATGAAAAGAAAAGAAGTGATGAAGAAACAGAATAGCCAGTGATAGCCTCCTTAAAATACTATCTTAAAGAATTATCTTCATGCCCTCTAGGCTAATCCATCTACATGCTCAGTATTAGAAGATGATACTCATATGAAAAGATCCATCAAAAAAACCTAATTTATCAAAGCACAGCTAATCGAGAGCAACTCTGAGCCAAAGGCAACGCAAGCATCCTCTGGAATAGTTGTCACTATCCCCAATCTTCATCATGCTAAAGAAAGAGACAGAATTCCCAATTAAAAAATGAGGGAACTTTAAAAAAGCCTTTGGAAATGTGCTGGAAAACGTGCTCACAATTTTGGATATAGCAGGAAATAAAGAAAAACTGGAATAGATTTCTTTGTTAGAATCTAAAATTAAAAAAAAAAAAAAAAGAAACGGATGCTTGCAATGTTCCTGAGAGCTCCTCTTTCTTCAAAGTAAGAGAAGCTCTGAGCATGTGGATATTTTTAAAATGCAAAAAGAGCTGGATGGAGAACTGCATTTCCATCTTATAGATAATTGACTTCAGTCTGAAATCTGTGTTCACTGAGCTGAACAAACCCCCCAAATTTTGAAATTCTCTAAAAGAGAATCAACATTTATTTTAAATCAAAAAGCTCCATTTTAACCTTTTATATTTTAAAATATACACAAATATAAAGTTAAATATGCAACATGTACTTTAAAGAATAAAAAGGAAATGTTCTATTATTTACAGATTGAAACAGAACACTTCATTTTTCCTCCAAAACAAATTAATCAAAATCAACATGATTTCACAAAGTGTTTTTATTTTAATGAAACAATACTTTCAGAGAACTAGCCTAACAACAGTCTCTCTTGCCAGTTATTTGCAATAACTCAAAATACATATTGCATCCCCACTGAACCACACATGGTAGTGAGCAGGTAGTACGTACAAGGGTTCAAAATAAATAGGGACTTGCACTGCATGACCTTTTGGGATGCACAGGTGAGTATTTGAGAAAAATACAAAATGTTATTCAGCTGTTTGCTTTATGGGGTCTCCATATATCTGTAAATGGCCGCATTCAATTAACTCCAAAGTGAATACATCTTTCTTTCATGGTAAGAAAATTTTAATAAAGGCAGAGTGCTATCTTCTAAAATGTGCTATGGCACCGCTCCAAGATAGTTGTTTATTTCCTCCAGAACATGAACAGTTGAACAGGGATTCAGTGGATCAAACAAACTACTTCTCACATAAAATGAATGAAAACTGGGGTACAGTTATACTAAATAAACCAGTCTCCTCTCCCCACAATTATACAGGAAACTAAACTAGAGGCTTGAAAGATATTGGTGAAAACATTTTCAGGTCAGAAAGTAATACAGTTTAATTCTTAACGTTTGGGCTGCGATGCTTCAGGGTTTTTCCCAAGAAGAGATTCCAATTGAGTCTTGAAATCTGAATGAAATAAAACCTCAAAAGCAATTGCTCATTCCCCTAAGGCAGCTAAACCCCTTCAAAATATAATTTGAACTCCTTCTGACCAACCAGGTATTACAATAAATAAATATGGCTCATCTAACACTTACCAGTGGATACTAAAAACATTTGTTGAACCTGGAGGATTTTTTTTTAAGTTTTAAGAACAATATCCACTCATCCATATCCTCTTCTGCCTTCTGCCCCAATTTGTGTAATGGATTGAAAAGACAAGAGTTCTACTGTGCTGTTTTGAACAGTTGTAGGAATGAACAGCCTTTTTTCCCCATAATCTGACTGAACAAAGGAACAAAGTCAGGGTTGCCCTTCATCTGACCAGTTTTTTCCACTGGTGATTGAACTGTATACATAATGGAATGACAGAGATACAATGACTGAACATGGGATATGTACAAAGAAACAAACTGTCACTATGAAGGCAATGTCTTGTTTACTATTTTAAAATATTTTTCTATACTTAAAATTAACAAGACTGTTTCTAGATTAATACTATAGATGGAATAAAAAACCTGTTATATTTCCAGTTTCAAAATTAATGAGATGAAAATGAAAGCCCTCTAGGAAGATAATTGAATGTTGGGCATTTATAAAGAAGAAAGGTTTCAGGTATCAGGATGCAAGAATTAAACTGAAAATAAAGGATATGCAGCGAGTTAATGATAGTTTGACAGACCTGATTAAAGAACACTTGGATAAATGGCAATCGTTGACTATTATTGCAAGATTATGATGGAATTATTTAAATGACTATTCTACCTAAACTTCTATTTCAACAGCTACTAATTGTCATCATTATGAACTGCTAAATATACCCCTCAAATTAAAATTTACTTCTTCAGAGACCCTGTTCTAGGAGCTGCTTGTACTACAAATTGTTTGTTATATTTTGTTATGGTACAAGAGAAAACTTTAGCACTAGAAGATTTGAGATAATGCCCCGTGATTTAGCCTTTCTGTGAAGAATTTTGTGAACTAATACACAGTAGAGTGCCTTATCCTTGTATGCCTATGGATACAGAAAATTCTCTGGATAAATATACTGTATAAGTTTGCACAAAACTTAATTTCATATCATTGATGGGCTTCCAAACACTCTTAGGATTAAGGGAAATAGATGAAAGGAAGCCTTGTTTTGTAGAGGCAAACTTTTTGCAGATTGATCCCTCAAATTCTTTTAAAAAGACATATATTTACAGTTCTCTACAGATGACATATTAGGTTTCATATTTATAGGAAAGCGCATGTTTGTCCTTATTTCAGTCAACTTCAAGGAAAAAATGGTGAAATATCTTTTATTTATACCTCCAGAAATCTGTCTATGCTCCTGTTTTGTGGCTTAGATAAAAGATTCAGTCTTTTTGCGCACAAAGGCATAAATCTCTCAACAAATACTTCTGTCAATCTGATCCTATTTTTAATATGTTTAATACTGGGATAAGAAAGCAGGACACTATTTTATAATTAAAAAGAAATGTCAGTCAAATATACTTGTAGCTGAAGACAAGATTTTATATATGTAAAAATCCTACTGTCCTTTCCAATAAAAAGATAAAGAAAAAAATATATAACAGACTTTGGAGAAGCTGATGAAGAGTGTGAAACAAACCTTAGTAGTCCCCCATTTGAAAACTGCATCATGAGTTCCCAAAATTGATTGAGAATTCAAAAGTGTATATACAAGATAGGCTTTTGTTTTTAACTCATTATTCATAAAAGTTTGTTTGAGAGTGTTTATAAATTTCATTACATACAATATAAACATAGGCATACAATGTTAAAATAAAATAAAACCAGACAGAGGAGCTGGATTCAGCCCAAAACATACCAAGGAAGAAATATTTTTTTAATTATTCCAGAATTTTAAAAAAATCTGGTTCCTTATGATATAGGATGCTATGATGTACTACTGCTAAACTGAAATAATCCATGAAAACAGACTATTTCTCTTACAACCATAACAATGGCACTACTCCCCTCTTCCAAGAAGCTACAAGAAGTGGAAAATAAAAAATAAAGCTGTAAACTAATTAAAAAATTCACTACTATTAATGCAGCTACACTACTTTTGGACATTACATTTTAAAAACATTTGCTATCTCCATCTGTCTTTTCTAAAGACATGTTCTGTCAGTGAGTCATCTTTTGGACACCATTTCACATGGTGCCATTTAAAAAGAAACAAAATGAGATGTAGGAGGCAGCTTTGGGAAGCAACTTCTGCCACAATACAAGACAGATATTACAACAAATTAATGCCATAATCATTAGCTTTTTCTGATAGCTAAACTACAATGACATCTAGAAGAACTAGAAAGGAAAAATGAAATTGTTTTGCAAACAGTATTATGGCCCCAGCGCATTGCTTTCCAGCATATGTAATATATTACGAGAAAAATCAATAGAAGTATACATCTGATCAGTGGATTATTTCTGTAATATTAAATAGAATATAAAATATTGCGAGACTATGAGACCTATGCTCTGGTCCGTGCATTTCAACAAGTGCTAAACCATCAGGTGAGTACCAGAGCAGGCCATCTATTTTATTTTTTATTACTGTGGTATTTTAACAAACAACATTGCCACTTTAAGAAACATTAGAAGTCACTAAGTGGCAGTCATCCTTCCGAACAAAGCTATTTAGGAAATTTCAAACAAAACTGTTTTCTATTGGAAATGACAGTCAAATTTAAATTTCACAGAAGTTTCTCAGCTTTGTGCAAAACTTTTCCCAGGCCAAGATGGAATTTCTTTCACAAAGAAGAGAATGGAATTGATCACAGAATAACCAACAGGCAAGCATTTAAAACACTCACCTAGAACATAACAAATCCATATTCAAGTCATTGGTCTGCCTAATTCACAGGCATAAATCTCAGCCTTCTGTACTTTAGGTTAGTTCCCTAACTACCAAACTATTAACTAGTTGGCAGGTGGTAGGGGTGTGCAGTGCGGAGATGTTGGGATAGCAGCAAGAGAGGTGGGCAGCTTAACAGCTGCCACCTGTGTCCCCTCCCCACCACTTACCTCCCTTTGTGCCTGCCCTGTGCAGCCTCAGACCCCCAATTTCTCCTCCCCTGTCCCCTCCTCCACCCACCTGCGGGACACTTCTGCCCCCCTCAGCCTCAGGTCCCCGCCTCCCTGACCTATCTCCCCCCCACAAAGTCTCTACACCCTCTACCTGTTCCTTCCCCCAACCCTTTACCTTTACTCCTCGATGGAAGGCTCCTTCCCTGCTGCAGCCTGGGACAATGAGCAGGGCTCCAGCCTACCCCAGCAGCAGCACAGAGCCAGCACTGCTGCTACAGGATTGGAGCACAACCTCAACGTTCCAGGATGCAGTGAGGACGGAGTCTGCTGGCACAGCGCAACAGTAAGGAGGAGTGCAGCAGCAGAGGAGAGAAGGGGAGAAGCAGCACGGGGGGAGATTGGGGGCAGTGAGAATGTGAGGCTATGGAGGAGGAGTGGTGGCAAGTACAGAGGCAACAGGGGCCAGACAGCAGCTGTGGTTCCCACTCTGTCCCCAACCCTGGGTTGGAACCGCAGCTGAAGCCACAGCAGCAGCCTGAGCCTGCGCAGCTACTTTCTATCCCACTGCCTTATATCAGATTGTAATGCAAGGGGATATTTCCTCCCATGTTAAATGGAGAAAAAAACCCTCATTTTTATCAGTAAATACGGTATTTTAGGAGTGATCTTGCTTAATCTCTCCTGCTAGAACTACTCTGCTCTGTATTAACATTTTTGTTGGGCTAGACCAGACAGGCATCCCTGAGCTGCTCTGCGGGCTGGACTGAAACCTTTGGAGCAGCCACAGTGCTAGTCCAGCCTACATACTGCATACAACGTGCAGCAGCATCTGGGGCTGTCATGAGGTACATGCTGCCCACAGTGCACAGGCTAGACCCAGCAATGAACACAGCACAGGGGGGTGGTCCAAGGCACCACATGTAGCCCTTGCACAAGCCCCCCTGTGCTGCAGGTGGCACTGGGTTCAGCCTCATAACAGCACCAAGGGGCTGGACTGGCTGCGGACAACGCATGTAGCACGGGACCTGTAAAGGGCACTGCACGCTGACTCTGGGTCCAGCAGGGTGCAGCATGGAGTGCATACCCCGTACCAGCCCACTGTGTCACATGCAGTGGGGCTGGGACATGAGATTGGTCCAGTGACCAGTGGATCAGATCATACTGCTCCATAGGCTCAATCCAGCCCATGGGCTGTATATCTGACACTCCTAGGTGAGAAAATGACTGCAGACTAGACCAGAAAATTTCTGTAGAAATCCCACGTTCCATGAAAAGATATACTAAAAGACACAGGCAGAGGAAGGATAGAAATTTACAAGTCAGAAAGACGTTACATAAATTATTCTTACAAAGTTTGTCACTAGGATGCTTTCAGTACACCACTTGTAAAAGCAAAGGAACCATGAGAAAGGTAGACATATCATTTGCCCAATCTACTTTATGTATTTTCAAATGGTTAATTTTTCTTTTTTTAGTATTTATTGCCTAAAGCTCTACATTTCAGAAGATGCACAGGAAATATACGGATAGCTTGTAGGAGAAACTAGACTGTCATAAGCAAAATAAAAGTACACCTTGGATATTTACTATACTGTCATTATTAAAGATCAAGTTAAAAAATGAATGGATGAATTGAGGGTATATTCAGTGCTCAAAGCACTCTTCTGAAAGACAAGATAACAATTTGTTAGAGAGTATGCTCTCTGTCTCCCTCAGAGGGTTGCAAGATTATTAATCTTCAGAACACAAAGAAATGGAAAACTACAATTCCCAGTGTACCCTGCAGCCCATTCAATTACTACAAGTACATGAGTCCTTGCTAGGAGGTGGAAGATTAGTTTTAAGAAAACATAAAACTAGCCCTTATATGTGGTTCCCAGCTTACAGTGCCTAGATGTATTATTTTCCACTCTCTACTCCTCTTGCAGAAAGAGGAACAGAAAATTAATGACCTGCTAGGGGTTGAATACTATTTTTGTGTTCCTTTCCAAGAACAATCTCAAGGTGATACTGCAAGTATATAAAAACCTTTGGGACAGATTCTGAGCACTACCTTCATCTACATGGTGTTGAAACAGTTACTTCTCACTAAGAAAGGCCATCAATTACTAGATCCCTGCTGTTTCTACTGAAAAACAGGAGAAATTAAAAATATACTGAAATGATGAAAACAGCTTTGTTCGCACATCCAAAATAAAGCTTTTGAACTGAGGTGCAAAGGGACATTTCCAGCAATTCCCATTTCTAAACTCATTAAGGCTCCTATAACCTCTAAGGCATTTCATCTGTGTAGCTGGGTACTAAAGGCACAAGAAAAGCTTCTCATAGCAGCATTCAATTTGGTGCAGCATGAGATACTTCTTTTCATATCTCCATCTACTAATCCAGGGCTGTCCAACTTGTGAGTGGCTGGGGACTGAACAGATCACACCACGCTTAGGCTGCAAGTCACACAGGCCACACACACTTGTACTGCGTGGGCTCCCCACACCTCAAAATGGGCACCCTCCCACTGCCCCATGCCAGTGCCCCTGCATGCCATGCTGCACTCCCCCCTCCCCAGCTACTCCATACCAGCCCCCTTGTGAGGATCCCTGGGTCCCCCCAAGCCTTCTAGCTGTGAGCTCCCTAAGGCCTGCAGACCATACCACCCTGCCTTGCATCCAGATTGCAACAGGCAGTGGAAGTGGAGGAGGGAGGGAGATCCCAGTGACTCTGGTGGTAGTAACAACAGGAAAGCAATAGGAGGAAATGGCACCTGAACCAGAAGCAGGGAGGCACGTGCCTTGGGATCCATATGCAGCCTGTAGGCTGCCAGTTGGACAGTCTTATATGAATCTCTTATAGCTTCTTGCTTGACAAAAAAAAGACTGGTGCACTCTCACGAAGGAAGGCAAATATCAGCTCCCCGCACAGCTTTGCTGACACACTTAAGTCTTATCTGTAACTGACTTAGCTGTTACAGATAAAAGCTGATCTCCCTCATGTACTCCTTTTGCCACTGTAGCTTATTCAGAGAAATGGGATCATTTTTTCTGGAAAGAGTCTCCAAACTAGACAGAAAATGAAGAAAGACAGTTCCAGAAGCTTCTGATTTAATTAAAGAGAAACTGGAGCCAAGGAATAGTAGTTACTGGCTGTCACTCAGCGGCAGCATACCTTTGGTAGATGGACCAAGGATATGGCATTTTGAGCTATCAAAATCCTAACGTGCCATGTGCCAGAAGTGTGCCAGGAATCAAATTAAGATCTGTTACATGTATATTTATTTGGAGAAGGAACTCTTCCATGCAGGAGACAGGAACAGATCTAGAATCTGGTACCGACAAATCTAATGTTTGTTGCTTCCATTTTGTCTGCCTGTCTGCTTGCTGAACAGAGTTAAATCTATAGAACCTGACCTAGGACGTATGATAATAGACAGTTAATTAGTAGGAAGAAAGGTGGGGAGGGGACAAATTTATAGCCAAGCATCACAAGAAGGTTATTAATTTATCTTAGTGGCTTTTTTATTGGCATAAATCCCACTTTCTAAGGGCCTCCTTGTTCCTGCCTAGGAGAAATGATTGGGTAGTTTATACTAACTGCTTTCTGCCATGTTTCATTTCCAAAAAACATTTTTTGTCAGTTTATTCCAATCCAAACCAAAACAGACCAATGTGAATAAAGATGATCTGTCCAACAATTTTAAGAATTTTATTTTTCAGTGTACTTTCTAGCTTTCCTACTCCCTGAACAAAAACCCCCTCCAAAAAAAAGCAACCAAAAAAAATCAAACCCAAGAAATATTGCTGCAAGGAACCCCAAGGTTTATGCAAAATAACTTTTTCTTGAGTTGCAAACTTCATTTCATTCAAGTGCCACGTCTGCCTAACTTTGAGACGAAAATATACAGACGGTCGAATCACACTGTAGATGAGCATTGTTTCGTTGTTCTTGTTTATCCCATTGGACTCCTACTCCAACTTAAAACATTTGCATTGTGAGGGAGCAGAGCCGAGACACACTGGATTCCACGGCTCAACACTCACCTCAAACCTGCATAAACAGTGGTCACGAATTCTCAGAAGTATTTGAAGATCAGCTGTGTAAAAGACAAAAACCAATGCCTCAACACAGCCCTGAACTGCATTGAAATTATGTAAGTAAATATGAAAGGTGTGAAAGTTGGAATGAAAATATTTGATGTGACAGCTCTTCACCTCAACAGTGTTACACCCTACCCAAACTGCAATGAAGCAGATGGTCGTTTTCAAGCACATTTTAGAGCTTCAAAGGACACTTGCAAACAAGTATATAAATAAACAACAGAACTTGTGAAGTAAATAGGCATTTACAACTTTTATTCTCCAGAAGTTTAGCTCTGCTAAATTTTGGAACAATTCAAAAAAGGGGATGTGATGTACAAGATGCTTCAACAGGAACTATTTTAAAGGTCAATGATAATAAATAACTCCAAAGAGCTGTAAACTGTAGCTTAGCTGTAAAGTTCCTGTTCCTTCAAAAGAAGTGGCTTTCCAGCATTGCCCTACTGATTTTCTCTCCCTCTCTGCCTTTTCTTCTAATGAGGCTAAACACTGGTTTTGAAATGTCAAGGGATTAAAAAGATCTACTACCATTACCAAGACATTTAATGAGATGTCAATTTTACCTTGAAACTCCAAATGGAGCTTTCTCCACAACTCCAAATGGTTATAGAGATGGAATTTAAATATTTAAAAAAACCCAAACTAATCTCTTGCTTTTTCAAAATTGTGCTTGCTTCTTAGATGACTCTAGGCAGTTTTTCACTTGTCCAAGCAGATAAATCAATATCTGGGACTACACAGTAGGTGAATTTGTAGAATCTGTTTATTTCTGATTGTCATGAACAACTATATATTATCTGTCAAGGTGTTTTTCCTGCTTGGTCATCCTTTCACTATCATTGCCCAATTTGAAATGGACTGCCTGACAACTATCATTAACAACCAAACAAAAAGCCAGAAACCAAGCTTAAGATACTGGATTGGGTCATAAAGGGGAAAAACTATCAAAATGATCTGCCCACTGCTAAAATAAATACAAAATTTGAATCTGCCTTGTATATAAGAGTGCTTTGTGTGGCATTTTCATATTCCAAGAGAAAATGCTAAATCCAGTTCCAATAATTTAAAAAAGCCAATCCCCAACATACATAAAGAAATTCGCACATAAATGATGCAATAATACATTTTAAAAAATCTGGACAATATGTAGCTATAACCCTCTTGCTAATTCCTCACATCCAAACTATGTCTAAATTCTGATTCATCATCACCATAACATTATTAAGATCCAGATTTTCCTCTGTCCACACAGCTAAATCTCTTATTCAGGCCCTTTGTCACTTCATATCTTTCTCCTGTCTGACCTTCACTTATCAATTCTGCCCTACCTCATATACTCTCAAAATTCTGCTGCAAAGAGTATTCTCATGACTGTTTGCATCGATTCCACTTCAGCAGGAATAACCAACTGCACAAACACAAAATGGGAAGCAAACATGAGACAATAATGTTATACTGTTACAGAAAAAAGCCAACACCACATTAGGATGTATAAAACAGAAGTATCACCTGCAAAATATGTGAAGTTACCATTCTGTTTCTACTCAGGGCTGGTAAAGCCTCACTTGGAGTACTTAGTCCAGTTATTTTTAAACATCACGATTCAAGAAAAATGTGAACAAACTGAAAACAGTCTACAAGGCAGCAATAACAATCATAAATCTAAATAAATTACATATGGTAAAATACTGTAAAAACTGGGTTTGTTCAATCTAGAGAAAAGACGACTGAGGGAAGACATGATAACTAGAGGTGTACCGACACATCAGCCCGATACTGAATCGGTACCAATATAAAGAAAACTGGCTGTATCGGATATTGGCCTGATGGGGCTGATAATTTGGCTGATAGGTGCCCGTGCCGCATGGAGCTGCAGCCCCACACTCAGGCAGTAAGAAGCACAGCCGGCAGTGTGGAACGCTGCCTGCAGTTGGTAAGTCTGGTGTGGTGGAAGGGGAGGAGACACAGAAGGGGCATAGGGGGCTGCAGATAAATGCTCCCCATGGTGAGGGAGTGGCAGGGGTAGGTGCTTCCTGGCATGTGGGTGGAGGCAGGGCGTTGATCTGGGGCTGCGCTGGGCAGTGGCACTGGGAACAGAGTGGTGGTGAAATCTGGGGTGGATGTAGCATCCTCCCAGCACCACCAACACCTGCTCCAAGCCCAGCCCCTGCCCAAAAGAGCCCCACACAGCCCCAGCTGTAGCCTGTGCCACCCAGATCTGGGGGGCACATGCCCCACCAGGGTGCAAGAAGCGGTGGGAACTGCCTCCCCCCCTCCCCCCCAACAAGCTGCGGCTCCAGCCTCCCACCCCCGCCCCACCTGGGCAGCGTCTGCACTTGTCCCTTCCCTCACCCTGGGGGGTATTAGTCTGCTCCTCCCCCACACCCCTCCCTTTCACCACACTGGATTTACCAGCTGGAGGCAGCCGTATCAGAAATCGGATCGGTATCGGCTGATACGCCTCCTTAAATATCAGCTATTGGTATCAACCCCCCAAAATCTCTTATCGGTGCACCCCTAAATGTTAACTGCCTTCAAAATGTAAAATGTTGCTACAAAAATAGGATTATAAAATATCTCTACTGGCCATTTCCATTTGAGATGGACAGGAATCAGTGGATTTAAAACTGCTACAACTGTAAAGGTAAGTTAAGTACTGAAACAGACCACCTAGTCAAGTTATAGACTTTTCATCACTGAAGTTTCTGAAAAGCAGATTAGACAAATATCTGTCAAGAATGATTTAGACATAACTCATCCTATGTTGGGTAAGGGATACAGACTAAATAATCTCACAGGGTCATTTCCACTCCCATTTTTAATGACTGACCCCGTGTCCCTGTCATCACGTGACTTCCGTTGACTTTTCCTTGTTCATGACATTGAAAATAAAACTACTTATAATGTATAAAGCCCTTCAGGATTCATTTCCATCCTACTATTTGTCTCATATTAAGACTTTATCCCCAACTTTACTCTTGAAAGAATGCCATCTCAACTGCCCATTTTTGATGGTCCATTATTAAAAACTTTCCAGCAAGCACCTTCATGTTTCCTCTCATTCTGTTTCTTATATATCCCCATAAATATCTGCAAGTGCACCTCATTATTCTCTGTCATAGCTCTTCTCCTTTGTGTTACCTACAAACGGGGAGAATAAGACTTGCTTTGGGAATCTGGAGTCAGACACTTGGATGACATGGCTGGCCCAGTGAAACTGATGTCAGGTGATCACCATCTTGATACTCGTGGTGTTTGCTTGCCAGATGAAGCTAATATTGTTGCAACTATCACGGGATTTGAAGGAGCTTCTACAGGAAGCACTGATGGTACTTCTCCAATGACTTGACCTAGTTCACGTCACAGCTCATCTGTAAATACCTCACTTTAGCTCTGTATAATAAGGTGGGGATCACAACTGCTTGATAAACGATGAGATTGGTTTTGGATCTGATGTTGTGATCTTTGAACACCCATTTCCTCAGGCATCTGAAAGCTGCACTTGCACATTTGGGACGATGTTGTATTTCTTTGTCAATGTCAGCCTTCTGTGACAGATGGCTTCCAAGGTATGGCAAATACTCAATGTTCTCCAGAGCTTTGCTATGAATCTAAATTACCAGAGCTGGGGACACTGGGGACCCTAGTCTTGTGAATGTTAACTGTTAGTCCCATTTTCTTGTATGCCTCGGGAAAGTCACTGATGATTGCCTGAAGGTCTGCTTCCAAGCACAAACTACAGCATCAACAACATAATAGAGCTCAACGATTGAGGTCAGGGAGGTCTTGGTTTTGATTCGGATTTGGTTGAGATTAAACAGTTTACCATCCATTTGGTAGTTTAGCTCCGCTCCAGCTGGAAGCTTGTTGATGGTCATATATAGTAAACTCACAAAGCAAGTCAATCTCCCAGCTCAGTTAAGGTGTATGCTCAAGAGGAGGGCAGAGAAAGTGTTTCAAGGAAGTCCGCAAGGTCATCTTGGAAAAATGCAACATCAAAATCAATTCATGTGAAACCAGGACTGCTCTAGATGGAGGAATAGTCTGCTGCAAGGGTCTCAGTAGTCTGAAATGTTACAAAGACAATAGGAGATGGAACAGTGGGAGCCAACCACCCCACATGGAAACACGTGCCCTACTTGTAGCAGACCGGCCTCATCAGCCATCTTCAGACCCACAGATAAGACAATCATGGAAGATAATCATCCTTGACTGTGAGGTACTGCTGAAAAAGAAGAGTTACCTACAAACAGCCCAGTGATAGTTCAGAAATTGACTTGCTCTGACCACTGCTTTCCATGCTGACCACTTAAATCTATTGTTTCACTGCACACTATCTGTATGTCATACTTATTTGCTATGTATAGTCTTATATTTCCCTTAGACACTTCTTGGGTCAAGGACCACCTTTTTGCTATATGCTTATACCAGGGGATGCTCAACTCCCAGCCTGTGGGCCAGATCTGGCCCCCGATGCCATGTCATCTGGCCTGCAGGGCTTCCCACATATGTGAGAAGAGCCCTGTGAGCTGTGGCCTGTACATTAGGTTGGGCACACAGGCCAACACAGGGCCCTGGGATGCAATCCCAGCTGGGAGAGTGACACAGGGCCCTGGAACCCAATTGCAATGCATGGGCCCTATCTGGCAAAACCTTGAGCAACACTTGCTTATATGATACCCAAAATAATGGGACCCCAAGCTCTAAGAACTATTATGGCAGAAATAAATATAGCAATATTATACTGTTTTTCAAAAGGAAAAATATGTACACCACTAACTGTGAACTACATAGTGACATAGTAAAACCGAGCAATTTTTAATATTATAAATCATGGATAATGGTACCAGATACGGACAGTTTCTCATTCTTTGAAAAAACAAACAAACACTCTGTGGCAAGTTCTCTCTCTCACATCACTTAAGAAGGTAGGACTGTATGCAAAGTTACACTAGGCTTTGTGATAGGCAACAATCTATTAAATCAGTCTACCATACACTTCACATGTATTTGCACCTGATGTTCAGCTGCATTGTGTGTGGAGTAATAGGCTCAATCTGTTTGGATGGGAGTGAGAACTGGGGGGAAGAAAGGACATTCACAGAAAGACAATATTTCCTAAATCGAGCAACTTTTGGAAAAAGCAATAGAAATACCATACTTTCTCGCATACATACCACATGCTCCCAAATGAGACATGAACTTTGTTCTGGAAAGAAAGAAGGAAAAAAAGATTTTTCCAGTCTTTCCTGCCACAGCCTAGGCTTACCTTGCTGCATACTCCCAGGCACATGCAAGAGAGCCAGAATCTAGTTCTCAGCATCACTCACCATTTCTCTGCAGCTCCAAAGTACAAGCTTTAACCCTGTCACAGCTGCTGCCCATATGATGGGGTTAATGCTTAAGCACTGGAACTGCAAAGAAGATAAGTGACAGTGAAAACTGGGCTCTCCTTCATGCACTTGGGAAGGCAGCACAGCTCCCAGCAATCATTAGTGCCCCCAATTCCTGTATTCCTGTTGGAAATCAGCTTCCTTGCTTAAAGCGCTGCAATTTTGGAGGGCTTCTGGGGAAAAAGTGAGTGTGACATACTAGTAAATATGATACAAATAAATTAGTAACCTTTAGCACTTCTAAGGTGCCTTTCTTCCATACATCTCAAAGCACATACAAAGTTAATTAAGAATTCAGTATCTGAGACGTTAGGGAAGTATTATTAACCCCATTTTATTGATGAAGATGAATCATAGAGGCATTATATGATTTGCCTCTCCAACTTTTGTCTGACATCCTTATTTTCTTTTTATTACTTATATTACATACAAATGGAGTTAAAATAAACATCTTCTTTTGTTTAAGTTTTGATAAGAGTTGCAGGGATTTTTAAGAAAGCAGAACAATTCTACCTAAAATTGCTATTCATATTTTTAATAAGTGTTGTGAACTATAACTATAAATTAATTCCCCATCCCCACTGGAAAACAGGAAAAGGCTTTAAATGAAAAAGGATAATCCTTATAAAAACAGGGCTATAACAGTTTATTCATTTTCTGAGAAACTGCAGGACAGTATTTGAAATAACAACTGGAATATATTGTAATGTAGCTTGTGGGCATTAAAAAAAAATAAAGCCACTCATCAGTTATTAATACAGCCAGAGTAAATTGTTACAATTAAATCAGAGTTTAATCTCCTAAATAGGTTTATGAGTTAGTTGCAACATGTTTCCCTGTGGACAGTTTTGGAAAGTAAACCATCAAAGAAAAGGTGGTAAAAAAATAAACTTATTTTCAATAGATGGAAAGATAATGACATGTGAGCATGCATGCATTTGTATGTGCATGTGTCCTCTCTCTCTCACCCCGCCCTATCCCCATCCCATATCCCCCTTCCAACTGGGTCCAAAAAGCAAGGTGGATTAAATTCAACTAGTCTACTAATTTACAGAATACCAAGAATTTCACATAGGTAACTTTCTGACATATATGCAGTGAAATTAAAACCTAACACTTGGCATAAGACTCCCATTGACTTCAACAGTATTTTTGTTTCAGAAAGGACTTTAGATATTAGGGAAATAATAAAAATACTATGCTACAACACACTTAGTATATTTGCCTTTTTTTGCATTACTAAATAGTACTACCCTGTATATTAAAAAAGGGAAGGTCCTGTACTAAATTACAAGTCAGGAATCTCCTCAGCAGAAGGGGTCTGATTTTCAGAAATGCTGAGCACATATGGCTTCCGTCAACTCCACTTATCAGCTCTGGGCGATCAAGACTTTTGTTTATACTTCTAAGAACAAGTTTCCACAAATACCAAGTTGCCACTTTGTAATGCTCTTAGAAATTAACTTATTTTCAAAAAAGCTGTCATTACCCTAGTGATATTATTCTGAATGAAATGGCAGAATGCTACTGCTACTCCTGTTTGCCTTCTCAATATTCATCAGCTAGTTGTGATACTTTAGAGGATGAAACAGTTTACTCCATTTTCAGAATTTCCATACCTTCTACATAAATCTTAATTACTTCTCTGACATCTAAGGAATGAAAAAACCTTTTCCTTAGCACTCTTCAGATAAAGACAAGATGAAAAGAATTATATTGGTTTACCTTTATGAAACTTCATGAATGGTTTCTGAAAGCACAAGATTTCTTTCTAGGCTTAAAGAATGAACATGTTGCTACAATATGAGATTCTTTGTAGAAAGGAAAAACAAGTAGCTCAATTGCAGGGGCTCAACAGCAAATTGATTTGTCATTTGTCATTTGCAGAGCCTTCTGTTTCAGAGAACAAGACTATTCTAGAAATTATTATATTCGTTGCTAGAAGGAATTTTGTAATATCTGAAAAAGATTTCAGTTGGACCCCGGGAACCAAAATGGCCTAAAAGACAACTATCAAACTTTTAAAGAACTCACTTCCAACATTTATATCATCTCTCAGGAAGGAATGTACAACAGGGCACTTTTTTAAGATAATACAAATACAACTAAAAATAATCAATCTTGTTTAAGATCCAGAAATAGACTACACATCAAAATCCTTAAGTTGCTTCACCTGATGAAAAACTTGGATTTAAATCCAAGTTTGTCTAGCTTCAACATCCAAACACTGGCTCTTGCCATATTTTCATCTATTAATTTGAAGAGTCATTTATTATTAGATTTTTCCCATTGTAGGAAATTACACATTACACATTCTAGTCAAGTCATGCCTCAACTTTCTCTTTATAAAACCCCTAAGACTGAGTTTCTTGAGTTTCTCAAAATGATTGCAAAGGATTGGAAACAAATTTTGTGATTCTTTCCTGAACCTCTAGTTTTTCAACAATTCTCTTGAACAGTAAATGCTAAAACTACATATTTCATTTTACTGTGACACACATCAGTGCCAAATATGCAGATAACACAAAACATTTTTATTTTTACTTTATCAGCCAAGGATCAAATGAACCTTTTTTGGACACTGAGTCACATTACAAGCCCATGTTCTGCTGATTATGTCCCAAGCATTTTTCCTGTTTTTGTAATTTACTCTGTTCTCCTATTGTAAACTGCCCTGGTCCTCTTTTGGGAAGCATGGCATACAAATCAAATAAATAACTAAATACAGCTCTCAAGACTCTTTCAGAGTCTCTGCTTTGCAGGATAAAGTCTGCCATCCTGTAAGGTCTACATTCTCTCTTATTCATGATATAAGTATTTAATTTTAATTAGGTCTTGCCCTATATCCTTTAGTCATTGTCCCAGAGAATATTTCTCATTGGCTAGTAACTAATCAAATACCATATTTACTCAAGAGAAGATGAGGGGTTTTTCCCCCAATCAGCATGGAGGAGAAAGGGCCCTCATCTTATATTTGCATACAGGAAAACCTCCTCATTAAATACACCGCCTATCATTAAGTTGCTACCAGAAGCAGCATGTGCTCAGTAATGGAAACCACCACCTATGAAGTTGACAGAATACAGCCAGCATGAAGTTGCATGTGACTGGTGTGGCCCTGCTCTCCAGGGGGTAGAGCTGAACTGGGCAGTGTCAGGCCTCATCTGCATATACATTTTTAGAAGGTCCCAAGAACTTGAGACAAGAACACCCAGTTCCAGTCATAAGTGGCTTCTTTGCGTGTGTGGGGGGGGGGGGAAGGGAAGGAGGTATTTGGAGTGTACACACATACTGAGCAGTGATGGGATCACCATAGTTTAAGAGAGTGCTGACTCTGCTGGGGGCCAGGCCACTGAAATATATGGTAAATCATGAGCCTTTTGGTTTTGGATTAATATCATGCACAGTCTGTAACATATGCAAGTACACAAGTGCTGCTTTAAAGTGTGTTTATGGAATATCTGTCCTGAAGCTTACAGCAGTTTGCAAAAAAAGGTAAAGTATATCAATTCCAGATGACCTAAGCCAGTAGGCACCCATGGTAATTTGCATATGTGCAAATTAACAGACATTTATTTCAGAGTTAGTGTTTTTTACTCCCCTGCATTTCAAACTAGCTTGCAGCTTCTGCCCCTTCCCGCCCCCTGCCTTAGTATCATGGGCATGTGCTTAGGGAGAGAACAGGAGTTTGAGCAGGGTCTGACAGTAAGGGAGGGTCAAAGGCTAAGTGGACGATCTGGCCCCCTCAGTCACAATTCCATATGCAGCTGCATATAAAATATATGCACTGCAGCTTTATATGGTGAGCTAGGACTGAAACCTCCTGAATTCAGTGGCAGTTGCAAGGCCCGGAAAGGGTTAATGTGGCTCTTGACTATTAAATTTACATCTCTTCTAACAGCCGCATTCAGCTCTGCTGCACATAGCCAAGGGCTGGAGTCTCCATATCTCCATTTTGACACTTCCCTTGTCCTGAGAGCCGAGGGCTCATGCCACACACAGCAGTTGCCCATGCCATTAGTGGCATACATGCCATGGGTTGGCCACACCTGAGCTAGTAAAGCAAACTAAGATATCTCAAACTGAAATTAAAATCAGTATTCTCTCCCTACCTGCAGAAGAAGCTACCATTATTGAATGCTGATTTAATATTTCAACCAACTCTTATTTCAGATTATTAGCCAGCGGATTTCCAACATTTTGGAGGTTTGACCTTCTTTAAAACTTTAAAGAGCAAATCTGTACTGTTTAATATAACTTTTTATTTAAACAAAGAATTCTAGCAGTTCGTAATAAATTTAAGCCTAATTCCAACCATCTTAGTTTTAATTTTAAAATATCTATTTTCAAAAAGCAGAAAGTATTTAAATGAAGAGGCTATTTTCTAAATCATTAATACTTATCATCAGTTCCAAATATGCGACTTTACATTTAGCCATAATGAAGTGTACACTGCTTGCTTGTACCCTGCTTAAATTGAGACTGCTCTGCTCTGTATCAGGGATCTAACCTATTCCTGTGATCTCACCTCTTCCCTCTTCCTACCACCTCTCCATTTTGTGTCTCCTGTGATCTTTATCAATAATGATTTTATGTTTTGTTCCAAACTATTGGTAAAAATGTTAAATAGCCTAGGGCCAAAAAACAATAGCTGTGTAACCCCTGTTTGATGATCCCATGCTTATATATTTTGAGACCTATCAGTTAGCCCCTTTTTATGCATATAAACATATCATGAATTGCTATCCAAAACATATTATTTGTTGGATGTGTATTATTTTAATGTCTTATTCTAAATGAGCTACCTAATAAAATGGTTCATGACAGTCTACTCTGTGAATCCTACTGCCTTAATCAATCTTGTTATATAATAAAAAAAAATAAAGTTCATTTAACAAACCTATGTTTAGTGGCATTATTTAGACTATACACTTTATTCTTTATTAAGCAAGTCCCATATCAGCCACTAGATTATTTTGCATAGGATCCATGTCAGGCTGATAAGCCTATAATTACACAGGTCATCCCATTCACATTTTAAAATATTGGCACAACATAAGCTTTCTTTCAGTCCTCTGGAACTTCCTTATTCTTCCAAACATTGTTGAAAATCAGCATTAACAGACATTAAGAGCTCCCCAGATCCCCAGCCAGCTCTGTAAAAACTCTGAGATATAATATATCTCAACATGCTTATTTTAAAATGTCTAGTTTTAGTAGCTGATGCTTAATTTCCTCCTGGCTTAGTACTTTAATGAAAAGCTATTTTATATACATGGTAAAATATACATACATTAGCGTCCCTCTCCCCCGAAAATACAGAAATATTTACTAAACACTTCTGCCTATTTTTGACATGATATTTGACAATTTTACATTTCCATCTAGTAATGAACCTATATTATTGAAAGGACTCTTTCTGTTGCTACCATATTCTAACTCATTATTGCCCTTATCTCTACTGACCTCGGATGTATTCTTCTGCTTCCCTTATCAGTTTTCTACATTTCTGAACTTGCACTTTATTTTCAATACTATCAAATTCCCCTTCTTTCCATGTCTTAATTCGTTTTCTTTCTTGTTTTTTTAAACTGCCACTCTCTATCCCTATCTGAGTCAGGTGCTCTGTTTTAACACACTGTCTTCTTTCTTGACTGTAACCTCTTGGACATCTGTTAGAATATTCTCAAAAACAGCTTCCAAACAACATCCAGATTTTATGGTTCAAATACTTTCCCCCAGTGGATTTGGCTCAAAAATGTTTTCAGAATTACGAAATATGTCTTTTTAAGGCACCAATAGAAAAACCCAGGTTGATTTCTTGTGTGCCTCCACTTAAGCATCGCAACACCTTAGTCACCTGAATCACCATGGAGGGCGATTAAAAAAAATTGAATTAGGTGCCTAGGCTCCCTATACAGTCAAAGGAGTAAGTCTGGCACCTTCAAGGGGTAAACCAATGAGCCAGACGCTGAGAAGGGAACCACCTGGAGCCAGTGTTTCCAACAGAAAACACTAAAAGCAGTGATGTGTTTAAACACCCATCTCACTCCTGAGCTTTGGTGCCAGCCTTAAAGTTACATGTTAGGCACCCCTGTCCATTAGAGATCTAAAACACATCTTAAGATAAAAGGCTGACTGACAATGGCAAGTAGTGCTATTATCATTTGCAAAGTACTTGTCCAAGAAATCAGAAACCTGGGTTCTAATTTCCTCAAACCCCATTTCCCCTTCCAAGAGAATACTCTAGACACAAGACTAAAGATCAGACCAGGGTAGACATTTCCTATTCCTCCTGTTTAAGCAGTGACACCAATCACAGCGTCAGACAAAGCAATCAAGGAGAATGATTTACTAAGCCCAGCAAAAAGCATACTCCCTGTGAAAGATGCCTTGGGTTCTGATCCCTATTCCACGGTTGTTTCAGTTTTTCATTCAATGGTTATGTAATATCAAATGCATAATTAGTTCTGGCAGCAGAAACCACACCATCTCCATTCTAGCCTGCAACAGTGCCTAGGCAGGAGTTAAGATGCCTACCTGTTCAAACTGAGATGTTTCCATGTGTGCTTGGAAGACCAGATTTAGGGGCCTAAAGCACAGCCACAAAGCATATCAGACAACTAAGGGCTTTTAGGCTAGGGACACAAGTTACACATAAACCAATTTAAGTGATCAGAAACTGGTTTACATCTGTAATAGAACAGCAGTTCAGTGAAGATAAACCAGTTTCAAAATGGCTGAAACTGGTTTAAGGTAAACCTGGTTGAATGTATTATCAGATGCAACTGATTTAGGCCAAACCGGTTTATGAAACTTGTCCCAGACCCCTTCCTGGTTTAAGTTAAATCAGAGTCCCCCAGCATTCCAGCATGTTTTGCAGCTCTGGGCTGGGATGTGCGGCCTGCCCCTCCGCTCCCTAGCTGGAACAGTGAGGGCTGGCTCACTGGCAAACCCTGGCTGGGGTCTGGGGCCAGGGAGGGGGGTTAAACTCCCCTTCCCCCAAGTACAGAGCTGCCCTGCCCTGCTTACTTAGTACTGGCTGTGACTGTGGATTACAAATCCTAGAGGCACCTCGAAGCAGGAAAAGGAAGTGATAAGCAACCCTGCAGAGACCTGCTGCCGTGATTGTGGACTGCAAATCCCAGAGACCTCAGAACACACAGCTCATGCCAGCTTGAGCCACTGCAGGCATGTGACTGCATTTCCTGATTGCATGCGACTGCATTTCCTGAATCAAAAGTGAATGTCTGCCATTTGCTCATTGGTTCAATCTCTGCAGCTTAGACTAACCTGCAAAGACCGAATCAATTCATCCTTGGGCTTTTTGACCATCTGTACTTAGCCTTGGAGCCACTAAAATAGGTTTGTTCTAAATTGTATTTTGCTGCATAGGGCAACCTATATTAAACCCTAAGTACATATACAATTACTGGTTTGGACTGGATTTTATCTACGGAACAAATTTAACCAAAGTTGTGATCATTTGTATCTATTAATTTTGGTTCAGTGATCAATACCTCTTCATCCATTAATATGTTCTCTAAATATTAGATGCAACAGTTTATGAAATCAAGAAACTGTCATCCACCGTTCCCCAAAATGTAGACAATGTTTCAGTACTGGCAGAATGAAACCTCCAGAATATCACTCAGACTGAAGTCCAGCATGTGAGTACATCTTGTTTTTCCCTCCATGTTATAGTTGCTTAAGGTGCTGATCCTCCTGTTTTCTAATACAATTCTATGGACCATAGCAAACACCAACCAGCACCCCATCTTGTGCTCTATCTATAAGGACTCTGATCACAATTAGCAGGTTACAAGTTGTCACTGACTCAAAAAAAGAGTAATGCATTTTTTAAGACTGTTGCCCCCCTTTTGTCCACTCAGTCCTTTTAACATTCTAACCACGAAAATCTTCTGATTAGGTTTCTACAATACTGACTAGATTTAATTTATGCCCAGATAAGAAACTCCAAATCTCTCCTTTACTTACCCAGGATCTTATCATGAGTATGTCAGCAATTAAAAATTTCTTCTCATCCTATACCCTGGTGTCTTGATTACTTTTGTTGTCTGGATCCTGATTTAGTTCTAAATGGAATGCTCATTTAGACTATCTTCCCCTGAGAAAAATGGTTCTCCTTTGAAGGAGATGCAAGACTGCTTTCCCTATAGACTACAATCCATCTTCCACAAAACCAAAATCCATTCTGTCTTATATCACTTACCTAGCTATGGGTTCATTTCCAGAATGTTCTACATTATAGTTTCCTTTGCTCACAACAAACAAAGGATCTCTGGGGTTCTTTAATGCTCCAACCTTTTAGTCACAAAGAGGAGACAAAACTCTACCACAGTAGATCTTTCTATAAAAGCATGTGAACCATATTTTTTACTAAATTAATTAATTCTTCTGTGCCCCCTGAAAATTATCAAGATCCGGAATGATCACATGAGTTTCAACTTCTGTAGGAATTCCTATATTAACAGTCATTAAGAAGGCTTAACTAATAATTCAGTTCATTATTCTGGCTGAAAGATTATCCCCAACTAGCTCCTTAGTGCCTATTCCAGTAAGCTAAGTTTGTATACTTGCATGTTTAGAACAATGTGAAAATATCACTGTGGTGCTCAATGAAATGATAATTATTTTCCTTGTGGAGATTTCCTTAATCCAAGGCAAACCATTTTTTAGTCTTCTCTGGTCAGAATACAGAACTCCAGCAATGTCCTCAATCAAAAAAAATGGGTTCAGTCCAATATTTTCACCTATTCCTCCTGCCTTACAAACTTCCCTATAAGAACATTCAGTACATTTTTCACTATGGAAAAAAATCATTGTATCAATATTCAGCAGAGTTCAATTAAGAAATCACTTACTCTGAGACCAGTGGTACAGTAGATGTTTAAAGGTGTAGGAGCTAAGTACACATGAGACCATTAAACCAGGGTCAACAGGCAATTATACGCTACCAACAACTACCTTAGGAAGACTACTTATTAGCTTCTTATGAGATTTACCTAGGTAGTTTTTCCCTTATAAATACTTGCCAAGAACTGTCACAGGGAGAAATGCACCCCTTTGATCGCACAGTTGTTGATAACAGGCCAGCTGTTGAATTACTAAGACCTTTCACTGAAGAACTTAGGAAGTGGTAGGTACAAAAAAGTATTGTCATCAGTAACATCAATGAATGAAACATTCCTGACAAAAGAAAGTTCCCATAAATCCACTTGTACAGAATGGCCACAAAGCTAAAAATGGTGTGTGGAACAACCATGGTCAACTTTGTCTAGGCCCAACAAGAACTAACCACCAACAGTGATATTCATAAACAAAAACAAGACTCCAGATGAAATCTAGTTTGCAATCTTGCAACAGCAAACATATCCTCACCACTGAAATAAGAGTTAATAAGCAGATATTTTGCCTGGAGTGGCAAACTTCCCTGCCAATTTTGCAAAGCTCTGTTCTGTGGAGTGAAGGCACTAAGCATGAGAGTTCTTGATTAACACAAGAGGGAACAAATAAGATCGCTTCAAAAACTTGCTGTTCAAAAGGTAACACATAATCTAACTGTATAGTACTAATAATTTAAATTTTAGGGGGGGGGAAATTGCTATAAAGAAAACAACAATTCGCACATGAATTCTTTAGCTGGTGAGCCATTAGCACATTTATTAAAGAAAAAAAAAATCAGCAGTCTTGCATGTTGTAAGCCATATTCATTATGGGATAAGAAATACTGCTGAACACACAGGAAGAGCAAAAACCATACTCCAAAATCAAAGGCAGTGCGGTAATAAAAATGTGCAGATTTATGTAGGATTCACCGTAAATATATCTTGAGGCTAATCACAAATTGTTCTAGCATCCTCAAGATTTCCCACTGCTACTTTCCCCCTTTCTTCTAAGGAAAAAAAGTAATGATTCAAAATGGAAGCTCAGTAATTATTTACAGCCCAGTATGTAAACTGTAAAATGACTGGCAAAGTTCTTAGCACATCAACTTAGATATATCTAAGCAAGGCATTCTTTCCCCATGGTAGGCGGCCCCATGTCAAGTAACTATGTGCTAGAACTTGTCCTATGCTACCTGTTCAAAGGGAACTGTGCAAGAGTATTTCAAGCTCTGACAGATACTACTTTGTGCAAAAACATTCACAGGAGTATTACAGAAAAGACAGCAGTGATGTTTCAGCAAACCCTGTGTCAAAAAAGGTGCTCTCCTGCATTTTTATTGACATGCAGGAAGTGAATAATTGTTTCTTATAATCAGTGCTGATGCTGCTTTCTAAAGGTCCACAGTCCTTTGCATGTATTTGAAAGCCCCTTCCTTTTAAGATTTTACTTCCCTCCTTTCAAGAATGGGACTGAAAATGTCAAATATTCTCATATAATTCTACAATTGTTAAAGGTGAGAAAAAAGTACCCAATAAAAATTAGGGTTGTCAGTTAATCACAGTAAACTTGGGCAATTAATGAAAAAACAAATTAACATGTTAATTTTTTTTTTTATTGCGCACATCGTTTTGACCAGTGGAGCAGACCAGCCGGAACCCGTGCACAGAGCCCTGACCCCGGCCTGCCCCACGCCTGCTCCAGAATCACCTGCCCACACTGAGCAGCGGCAGCAACCAGGCAGAAGCTGCCACTTGGCATGAAGGAAACGCACCCCCTCTCCCTCACCACTGCTGGGTCCTTCTTGCTGCAGCTGCCCAGAGCCTGCACCCAGGCTGCCCTGCGGCTCCTCTTCACTACTGTCACCGCCACCTCTGGGCCACCCAGTTGGGCAGCAGTGGCAGTGCAGAGGAGTCGCAAGGCAGCCCTGGCACAGGCTCCAGGTGGCTGCACCAAAGACTCAGCAGCGGTGAAGGCGAGGGACCGCTTTTCCTTGGTGATGAGCAACAGCTTCTGCCTGGCTGCTGCCGCTGCTCAGCATGGACAGATGAGTTTGGAGCAGGCGCAAGGCGGACTGGAATCAGAGCTGTTTGCACAGGTTCCAGCTGGTCCATTCTGACTGGGGCAAGTTTGAAGTGGGTGCAGGGTGGACCAGGGTCGGGGCTGGGGCTGTGTGCTGCTGGCAGTGGCAGGGTGCAGCTGCAGGGTGCACAAGGTCCGAGCTGTTGGGTGGAGGTTGCTGACTACTGTTTAACCGTGTAATGAAAATTGCGATTAACTGTGACTTCTTTAATCTCGCAATTAACTGCAATTACTTTTTTTAATTGTCAGCCCTAATAAAAAAGTAAGCTATATTTTATAGCATTCTACTAGTAAAGGATTAGCGAGTGCTGAAGTGTTCTTTCCTGTCCATCAGCAACTGTTTATAAAAGTTAAGGCAGGGGCGGGCAAAATGCAGTCCGCCAGGCTATTCTATCTGGCCCACGGGGCCCCTAAAAAATTTAGAAAATTAATATTTATCTGCCCCTGGTTGCCGGTCATACGGCCCTCGATGGCTTGCCAAAACTCAGTAAGCGGCCCTCCACCCAAAATAATTGTCTGCCCCAAGTTAAGGGCTTTAAAAAGTAGTATAATGAGAATCCAGAACTTGCATATCTCTGCCTATTATTGTAAGTGAGACCATGTCTACTTGATATCGGACCATATCTGCTTAAAAAGCCACGTATGTACTTTCCTCACTAGGAATAACATCAAATGTAACTTACATATTTTGACATTCCTTGATTTTATTTTCTGGATGTAAGGATTTTCTTGTTTTTTCTAGCTTGATAAAAAATATAGAGTAGCTACAATCAAATGCAATCCCTGAGGCAATCAAATGCAAACCCTAGGACAGAGCAGTCATAATACTTTGAAATTTTAACTTTTTGACAATCGGATCAAAAGACAATTCATAAAGATGAGCAAGTATTTAACATACATGGAAAAACAAATAATAGAAAACATGAAATTAGAGGGATGAAGGGCAGGTCCAACAGATACAGTTTAAAAAATAACTAACTAACTAACTAAAAGACCAGACATATTACTTGGTTGCAGGCTTAAAATAATATCAGAAAGCAAATCACTCTCTCACACAGAAAATAACATTATATAGAAAACTCCAAGAACAGAGACCAAAACTGTTAGCATTTTCTGAGCCTACTCTATACCATTTGCTCCAAGACTGTAATCTTACAATCTCCACTTTGGGAAGAACACATGAGATTTCTTATAACTTTAAACTCAAGGTCTGAAAATGCCATTCACCAACTGTTTGGCAGCAGGTAGGATTTTATTTTTCTGGACAAATGAGACCAATGCCATTGTTCCCTGAAGATTTTAAGCTTTCATAAAAAATAAAAACAAGCTTTTTCTAAGATGACTTTTTTTTCAGTCACAAACTAGGCATAAACCCACTAAGTCAGGGGTGCTCAATTCCCAGCACATGCAGCCAAGTAATCTGACCTGTGGAGCTCCCCCGTGTCTGAAAGTTTGGCAGCAGGGAAGAGGTGGCAGTGTTAATTGTTGCTCCCCTGCTGCTAAGTATCCAGACCTGTGGGGAACCCCACTGGCATGCTAGATCAGGCACACAGCGTGGTTTGGGGCCAATCTGGGCACACAAGACAAAAATGAGACCTGATCCCAGCAAGTGAGGTCAGATGAGGATGGCACAGGAACCAAGCAGGGTGCACAAGGCCAGGACGGGGCAGCCTGGTGCCCAGTCTGGGCAGGAGAAACATGGGCCCAATCCAGGAGTGTAAGGCCAGGTGGGGATGGTGCAGGACCTGATCCAGGTAGGGGCAATGTAAACTCAATCTGGGTGGGATTGGCATGGGCCTGATCCAGGTGCACAGAGCCAGGCAGGGGTATCACAGAGCCTAATCTGGGCAGTGATGGAATGGGCCCAATCCAGGAACATGGGGCTTGGCATAGGCAATGTGGGACCCAAGACAGGTGTGTGGGTCTGTGCAAAGATGGCACAGTGCCAGGGGTAGGCAGCACAGGGCCTGATCCTGGGGTGTGGGGCCTGATCTAGCCTATAGATTGGCCCTACACCACTCATTTGGCCCACGGGGACAAAAGATTGAGCACTACTGCACTAAGTGCTTCCTAAACAGGAAGGGACATTGAGTACTTCTGCCTTTTTTTATTCAAAGTTTGGCCAAGCAGTAGATAAAATAGAATGGACTAAATATACACTGGTTAGTTTCCACTGGTGCTTTAGCACCCTGTGACAGTGAAATCATCAAAAATCCCAACAGTTTTACTGTGCTGCTTGTTGGGAAAGCTAGGAGCAGCAGTAGATAGGTGCTGGAATTGTCGCTGGGGAAGCAAGAACTCTAAAGACGCACGCACACATACACACACGCATGTGGACAAATACATAAATAAGAAGCCATCCATACCTTACTTCTATAATTAAATATATTACTTCTGTAATTAAAACAATAGATTCCTGGACTGGCTGCCTAAACCTTGTTTATTTTGATTGAAATTTTCTCAAAATACAGGTTTATATTAAGTTTTTAGAAGCAGGAAGTGGAAAGCTCTCTCTGTTCTGTGGAGCATAGTAACAAGAGGTTCAGATTGCCCTTTGACATAAATATCAAAGCCAGAGATCACTTTCTTTTTCTCAAGCACATGTTACAGTAAACATTTTAATTCATTTTCATGTGCGCACACACTTTTTAAATAGTTGATTAAACACCTCTTATGAACCTTGCCCTTTAAAAAGCAGTGCAATGTGTGTAAAACTGCTAAGTAAAAACAGAAAAAAAAGGAACATACAGAAATGAGACCTTAAATTTATCTTCCTACCACTCATTTTTAACGTTTCAGAGGATTCATAGGTCAAATGCCTAGAATCATTAATGCACGAATGTAAAATTCCTGCTTTAATTTGAAACAAAACATGTAAGCATTAAGTGAAAATGAAGCTCCAGGAAAGAAGTGGTAACGTTCAGGCCAACAGAACAGCTGCTTATACAACATCAATGCTTATAGCTTTTAACACAGGTTTTTTCCCTTTATGCCATCTGCACCTTATTTTAATTTCCCCTTAAAAAAAAAATAGAAAGGTAAACATCATGTATTTTTTTAACTTGGGATCTTCCTGTGTCCCTGAAAACACACACATTTCACAACTCTTGGGGTAAATCCAGTAAAAATAGTCACAAGCATATTAGTCAAATTTGATCTTCCATGAACTTATGCAATTTAAACGTTGGCTATATTAAACACAGTTGGAAAAGACTGTCTACTTTCCTAAAGTATTTGCCATATCTGCATAAAGTAGTTTTCAATTCAAAAAGGTCAAATTACTCTTTAAATGAATGTCAATTAAGTTAAAAGAAAAATCTAAGTGAGAACCAATGATTTTTTGGGGTGATATCTTTTATTGGACCAACTGCATGCATGGCTAGAATACAATTAGACAAAAGCTTTCAAATGCAAGACATCTGAATCATAAGAATTCTTCTTTACACTGGGTGTATCTACACATGCAATTAGCAATACACTCTGGAGCAGTTTGCACCAGAGTTAACTGCTCCCACGTACAGCATCTTTACATGCACAAGGTACAGCAGGACTTTGAACTGGGGCACAGCAGGCCCGGGCTGGCAACAGACTTGGGGTGGCACTGGGACTGGCTGGGGCATGAGAGTGCTGAACATGTGGAGTTGTGTGACTAGGCGGCAGGCAGAGGTCTGACCCCACGCTTCCTGGGCTGACCGGGCACAATTTCCACCCACGGTCCTGGTCTACATGAGTGTCTGATTACAGTTATTTACTCTGCCATAGTACTGTCCCTGACAGTACTATCCTATGACAGAGTTAATCTGTTTACTGCGTCCTAATACTGTGACACTTTGCTACTAAGCTAATTAGTCAACTTTGAGGTAAAGCACATGTGTAGCTATACCCTCTGTGTCTTGCACTAGAAAGCCTGTCTAACTTTATTCCAGCCATGCAGTGGGTCCAATAAAAGATATCACATCCTAAAAAAGCCTTGCCTCTTGCATAATTCCTAGACTACATTGTTCTAACTTACCAAGAGCAATGTAAGACAGTCAAAATACTGTACTGTATAAAGGGCTTGATACTGTAAGTTGACTCAAAAGCAATACATCACTCATTCTTGTCTAGCATCCTAAACATGTAAAATAATACAAATCTAAAATTATGGTTGCTTAACTAAACATCTACAGGTACTATATAGTATACCCTCCTAGGCCACAAAAAGGTGAACCAAATAAAGTATAAGGGCTCTATTTAGTTTTAAAACTTATGTTGAATTAGCAACATCAGTTCCATTTAAGGCACTATGCTTGCTCTAGAAAATAAATCATTCTGTTTAATACAGAAGTATTAGGTAAAAATGTATAAGAATCCAGAGGACTTTCCAAGTTACTAGTATTTAAGTTCCAGTGATATTTTGGCTCCTGTACACTTAAGTCACTTTGAGAAATGAAAGGGTCTCCTGAGTCACTCAGGGACTTTTGAAGATTTTACACAATAGCTAGAAGTTTTAAGTATTTTTATAAAATAAAAATAATAAAAAAGATAAACTACTGAAATTTGGAAAGTACTTGTGCTTACTTTTTACAAACAGGCAGCATAAGGTAATTAAACACAATAATGTTTGCACTACAGGCTTCATCTGATCTCTTCTGTTGCCAGAGAAAAGCACTAGACATATTCCATTCTGGAATTCTCCATATTAAACCTCATGGGGCTGAGTCTGATCAGTGGCAATTAAGTGCAACTCAGCTGAACTCCACCAGGACAGGATCAGAACCAGGGGCTTTGGGTGAAATCCTGACTCCATGGAAGCCAATGGCAAAACTCTCATTGTTTTGAAAGCTAGGATTTCACTCCTTATCCGAAGTTCAACTTTTAGCCATGGGAAATACACTTCTATCATTTTAAAAATTAAATACTGACAACTCCCTTGCATCTACCAGGCTAGTTCAGATTTATGGACAATTGATACGATCTGCCGATAAAATCGTATCAGCTACATGTAAAAATGTCAGCATGCCCATTGGGGACTTAACAGGAAGCATAGCATTAAATGTATATATGTTGGCTGTAGATATAGTTACAATATTTTGACCACAAAAAAATTCTCTGATAAATACAATCAATCAGAGAGCTGCTACATGTCTAATATGAACATGTAACTGCTAATTATTCTTTACCTAAAACTTTAAAACCCTCTTGTACAGCCATTATTAACTTGCAGCTGTTAAACAGCACACTATGGCACGCTTCTCGTGAAACAGGACACTTATTTTATTTTGAATGTATATGCTTTAATCCATGTCTCAAGTTGCCAAGTAAAATGAGCTGTTCATAACTAAATTATTTTCCTGCTTTACTCAGAAGACAGAAAACTGCCCTCTGTCCCTGACAATAATTGAAAACTAAGTTTACTAGCTAAACACTACTTCAAATGACAGCAACAACATCCTTGAGCCAAGGGAGAGTTATGCCTTGACACTTCCTAAAATAGCAACTACTCCAAATGACCAACATTGGCATCTGTAGGCCTTCTTCTCTCTTTCTGACATCACTTCCATGAGCACCAGTTTCAGTCGGGTTCATCAGCACAAACTGGATTATGTCTATCAAGATTTTCAAATTAAAGAACAATAACTTATTTATAATCAGCTGTGCTTATTTTGCAAAACATATTTATTATATATTTTCTGCACAAATGTCAAGTGCTGCTCACTTGATGATCAATGCAAAATTAGAATTTAACGAACATCTGTGAAGTAGTAAGACAGAATCTGGCCTTATATATCACTTCCAAGATAGCATTCTGCTACCCAACTGAAGGAGATCTGTTTTCCTTGAGGACGCAGCAACTTTCTGCTTAGGTTACAGCTTTTTCTACAGTTTTAAAGAAATCATAGAAACCTCCGAAATGTTTCTATTTACCATAACAATACACTTCTGCTACTTCAGGGATTTTCTTCAATAAACAAATGTCAGATGACCAGTGTGTTAAAATGAAGAGCTAAGCTACCATAAAGACCCCAATTTATGTCAAATTTGATTCTGTGATTATCTGTAATCTATGCTCACCTCCCTCCATAGAGTGAATTACATTCAATGGAAGGGATAATTCTAAAGGAGACAATACAACATAAAGGCTTACCCTGCCATGAACTAAAGTAAGAGCCTTTTTTTTCTCTTCAATTTAGTCAATGAGGCTTAGCACCCGAGAGAAAGGAACAGACTAAATATTTTCCAACCGTCTGCGTAACACAGTTCTTAATGTTTCTCTAAATCTAAAATATAAAATACTATCTCTTTTACAAGACAAAGGACAACTCTGATTTTTTTAAATCATTAACGCATGAGCACTGAAAGATCTTCTTTTAAAAGATAACCTGAAAAAAGAAACAAAATGGGGCTCTGCCCTTTTTCTTCCTTTATTTATGATGCATAAAAAGGAAGCCTTCAAGGTCTGCCCCCATCCTAATAGGATTTTTTTCCCCAGCTTGTTATTTCATATACCATGTTTTCCCTGGGTAGATTATGTTAGATTGGAAAGATGACAGAAACATAGTTCAAGTGAAACCTTACTGGAATGAGATATTTTTATTTTAACTGATGTCAATGGAAGTTAAGTATGCTAGAAAAGTTAGGGGGAAAAGTAATCTTTTTAACAAGTCAACCACCTTCCTTTTAAATAAAAGCTGAGAAAGGTTATAATCGATTATCAAGAACTCCACCAAGTCCTCCAGCAAAAACAAGAAATACCAGGCTTAACATTCCAAATATTTCCAAACTTCTAGCAAAAAATTCTCACTTTTTGGGGGGGTAACAAATACCTAGGCTATAAGAAGAAGATGCAAATCCCAATATTTTGCCCTCTCTGGGTCATTTAAGATTACAGACACCAGCCTTCCAAAATAGCTAAATCAGAATTCATATTCTCCTCCTAGCTCCACACATTCTCCCATCTACACTCCCACCAATATATCAACGACAAGCAATTTCAGAACATGAACAATTGTAATCTATAATTTTATTGTAGTGTAAAGGCAACACACACACAAACACAAGTGAAGGCCATGTGTGTACCACTTGACTTGTTTTCCTTGTGTATATGCATTAGTTTCAAATTACTAGGTTGAAGCAAAGTCATTATCCCTAACATCACCTCCTTGGCACACTCCAATCTTCTGGAATTAAGATTTCAGAAAGTAGCATACACATACAACCAGGCACCCAGCAGAAAATATATTAGTATTTGCTAGCTTTAAAATTCTACCTTCTCAGCCAACAGCCAATTGATTTCCTTGGCGTAAATTCGACATTTCCAATCTGGGACATTACCCAATATGAGCACTGAAAACTCCTTTCTAAATGAGGTAATCATATTGGTACTGCTATAGTTCTGGTTGACTTGCAGTTTCCAGTATAATAAACCCCTACTGTACATTCCCAGAGGTTTTATAACTTTCCTGTACCCTTAAAAGTTACTTCAAGTTGAAACCTGTCATATAAGATCTCAAACCAGAAGACAAGCTTCTCCTAATCAACCCCCAAAAAGTGCATACACACACACAAAATAAACAAACATATAAGATCTGTCCCCAGGTATTTGAATCCTGGTTTTTAAAGGTATAAAACACCAAAGGTGGATTTCTGCAGTATTGAGGATGTCAAGGGTTTACTCCCCATTTTAATTTTAAAGTCTTTGGGCATTTCAAAGAAAAGCCAGGGCTCCCAGGCTTCCAATGGACTCAATGTAAACAGGCTCAAAGGGGGGATCAGGGGTCCCTGCACAGTGTCAATTACAGGATCAGAACCTAAATTAGGAGTGCAGATATATTAAGCTTCAAATGCCTAGTAAGAGTGTCTATTGTACAGATCCGTGCAACTATTTCCTATTTTCTATGCATCACAACGCAATCTTATTTACACAGTAAGATGTTGTTCCAGTCCATCAAGTACATAAGAATTTTTTAATACATCCTGAACAGCAATTATCTAATGATCAACAGATTAAACAGGCACACCACAGAATCAAAGGGACCATTGAATTCTTTCATATGTATATAAACTCAGGCTTTGCTGAAACTCTCTACCATCTTCTAAGAACTGTTGTAGTCTGTCTCCTTCCCACTTTTTTTTAAGCTAACAAAATCCAATTTCAGTATAAAGTGTTATAGGTACCTTACATATGAAAAGTAATATGAGAGAAGCAAGGTACCATCACAGCCACAACTCTGCTTCCTAGAAAACTACAAAATAAATACCGTCAAACAAATATACATGCATAAAAAAAGAAAAAGGAAAGAAAAAATCTGAATAGAGATGTTTATGCTATTATTTTCATTTTAATTATTATTTCTAAAACAAAATTTTAATTATTATTTTTAAAACATTTTAATATTTTCCTGTAGTGCTTGAAAAACTAAGCACAAAGAAAATCGAGGCCCCCGCAGTAAGGGAGGGACTGGGGCACAGCCAGGGCAGAGGCTGGGGTGAATGAGGCCCTGGCCGGGCCGGGTTGGGTTGTAGGACAATTGGAGCCTGGGCAGCTCATCCATGGGTGCGGGGAGGGGGGCTCTCACCTCTGCGTGGACCCCAGCAGAGGCCTGGGGGGCACATGCTCCCTGATCTGTTTGTGGGGTGAAGGCAGCTGCTGCTGTGCGCTGGGCTTTGAGTGTCTCTGAAGCTGCCCCAGGAGCGATGCAACATCATGTGTGTCCCACTGCCAGGTGGGCAGGGGGCACAGTGCAGCCTGGAGGTGGCAGGCACGTGGTGTCGCACCACTCCTGGGGCAGCTGCAGTGATGCACAAAGCCCAACATGCAGCTGCAGCCACCTCCATCCTATGCATAGATCAGGGGGTACATGCCCCCCAGGCATCTGCCAGGGTGCGCACAGCGGCAGGAGCCTGCCGATACTCCCTACAACCTTTTTAAGTACCCCTAGGGGTACGTATACCCCTGGCTGACAACCACTGTCTTAGGATTCCCATGAAGTGCTGAAAGCCACAGATGAAGGCTAATGACATCATTCTTTTTCCTCTCCTATATCAAAACTACATGAAGCTCAGAGCAGTTGCAAAAGAACTTTTCATTTTGCCATATTATTAGACCTCCTCCTCCCTCAACAACGGTGCTTAACACCTCTGAAGTTTAAGATGACTGCACTTATGTGTTTTTTTCACATTCTATCTGTCGTCTGAACAGAGAGCAAAGCCTCCTTTCCTTATCATACTTTTTTGTTACATCTTTGGATTGGATCTTCATCAGCATGGATGAAGATACTATTTTCTTTTACAAAGTAAAAATAATCACATTTAATAAGAAAACTTATTTACTTGAATTTGCCTGATCAGTCATTTCCATTCACGTTAACTGACTGTTTCAATTCTTTCCTTATTTCCTTTATTTCTTCATTTACCATGTCCAGCACCAGACCTGGAAGCTAAAATCTGCCAGTGCAGACAACTCTAACCCCAAACTACAGGACCTTGTAGCTAAAATTGATTCAGGATTCATAGAGAAGCAGGGCTGAAAGGGACTCCCATAGGTCATCTAGTCCAACCCCGTGCCTGAGGCAGGATCATCACTATCCAAACCGTCCTCTACAAATCTATTGTCTAATCTCTTAGCAAAACTAGACAGTGAGCCCTGATGCAAAATAAGACATAATACCCTAACCTGCCACAGATAAAACAGGGGGACCATAACAGCCAACATTTTGCTGCTGTAAATGTTGTTAACATATACTCAGGAGAGTCCAGGAAAAGGACTATGTCCCCTACTATAAAGAAGGGAAAACCCCCCACAGTCCATACTAATCTAACCATGAGGTAAAATTCCTTCCTGACCCCAAATGTGGTAAATGACCGACCCTGAGCAGAAGGACAAAACCCTCTAGCCAGGAACCTCCAGGTTTAAGTATCAGCAAGAGCATTGACACGCGCCAGTCCCAGCCCCAAGCCTTGGCCACCCACCAACCAATGCCTCTGAGGAAGACTTAGGGGAAAAAAACTTTGACACAGGTGGTGGGGAGGACAGGTAGGCAAGAGTTCCTTCCCAGCCCAGTGCACTAAACAAGCAAAGCCCAGACACCTGGCAAATACCCACAGCACAACACATGCATAGCTATGCATAGGCCATCCTCATGTACTGGCTGTCTGACCTCTTCCTGAATACCTCCAGTGAAGGAGAGTCCACAACTTCCCTAGTCTATTCCCCTGCCTCCCTGTTGTCACAATTAAGACGTTCTTCCCCAATATCCAATCTAAACCTATTTTGCAGCAACTTCAAGCCTACAGTCTGCAGTAAAAGAGAAAAGGTGGTTTTCCTCTTCGTTGTGGCAGCCCTTCAAGTATTCGAAAACGGTTATCAGTTCCTCTCAAGTTTGTTTCCCATAAGCTATGCGTAGCTTCTTAAGCGTTTCCTTGTATAACTTGCCTTCCAAGACCTTCCACATTTTTGTCACCTACCTCTGGACCCTCTCAACTTTTCAACACCCTTTTTTTATATGGAACCCAAAATTGAACACAATACTCTAGATGAGGCCTAACCAGTGCTGAGTATAGAGATGCTGTGATGCTTCTATTGATTCATTCCAAAAACATATTCGCCTTTTGTGCAGCTGCATCACGCTAGACTTGTATTGAGTCTGTGATCTACCAAGACTCCCAGATCCTCATCTGCAGTGCTGCCACCTAGCCAGGGCTCATCCATTTGGTATTTGTATCTTTATTTTTCATGACGTGTAGCACCTTGCATTTCTCAGCACTGAACTTCATCCTGTTAGCTTCAGCTCACCTTTCCATTCTGTCCATATCCTTCTGAATTGTGCTCCTGTCCTCCGTGTTCAAAATCTTTCTTGGTTTGATGTTGTCTGCAAACCTGCTCAAGAAGCTCTCAGTGCCAGCATCCAAATTGTTAACTAACACATTGAACAACACTGGACCCAAGACAGACCCCTGTGGAATTCCACTCAAAACCTCCTGGCATTCTGACATGGATCCATTTATAATTACATTTGCTTGTGGCCATTGAGCCAGTTGTTCATCCATCTTATAGTATTCTATAAAATTTCTCCAATCTGTTTATGAGGAGGTCATGTGGGACCTTGTCAAAAGCCTTGCTGAAGTCTAGATACGCTGTATCCACTGCATTCCCTTCATCAACCTCCGTAGTTAATCAAAGAAGTAAATTACAATTTCAATGACTTCTTCCTTCAAACCTCAGAAGTGTTTAGAGTTTTGGAGAATTCTACTCATCTCATTTCACAGAATGGAGACTTCTAAATTACATTTGTATACAGATAGTATGCCAGAGCATAAAACAGCTTCTACCAAATTTCTTTATCCACTTTTCTTGAATTCTGTCCAGGATTTATTCTAACGTTTGAAAATGTCACTTTAAAAAATGCAATACAAAATAAAGCTGATTTCCCAAGGAAGTAATTTCTCCCTTCCTTGTCTCCAAAGTATAGTCCTGTCCACTCTCAAATTAGACCTGCCCAAAGCTGCAAACTGATAAGATTTAAATCAGTACAATGTACATGTTTAAGGTTGCATATCTCACCCCATCAGGTTTTCAAGAGTGCTGTATAATTCTTAGGACATCATTTATGTCCTAAGATATTTATGATATGCCCAATCTGAGATATCATAAAAAGCTCCCGTTTAAAACACTGAATGACTGCTCTCTGAAACTGCTGATCTTATAAAGTAATATTTAAAAAGCATACACATGCTATGCAACCAATTTTAAACAAGCATTACTGGCCTTCTCTTATTTAATATTCATGTCACAGGAATAAAATTCCAGCCAGGAATCAAACTGTGGTATCCTGAGCCAAAGACAACTTACCACTCAGCTGGTAAGTTGGCAATTCAATTTACAAACCTGCATTCCTGCATTTTAATCCTTTGTAGAAAGGTGGTAATATATGAGCAATATGAAAAGTACTGGATTCAGACCATTAGAGGTTCACAAACCAAAGACATGAAGCTTTGGAGGCTGTCCAAAACAAGATTGTGCCTAGGTGGTGATGTCCGTTCAATAAAAATTCAATGTCATAATTATCCTCTCACTTTTTCCCTGAAGAGCATTAGTAATCATAACTGTAATGTTACTCAGCCAATTATATTAATGCCATGAGAAGACAGATAGGGCCAGCAGCCAATCACTGTGCCAGGTCACTGCTTGCTGACGGATAATTTACAATTATCAAGCAATTAGCAAATGAAGTGAAAAATTCAACACATATCTATATAACATAGGAATAATTCTTTTAAAAATAAAAAATGTGTTTTAATAACTTTACTTTGGCTGTAGCTACACAGAGAATGGTAGGTTCCTTTTTCTGCCTCCCTGTCTGATAATAACTGTGCACCATTTACTAAACTGGCAAAATGCCTTTGCTATATTAAGCTGGCAACAAAGTATGGTGTTTGCTGCCTTTAAACCAAATCACCTCTTCAAAACAAGTAGACATCTACTTAAAAAATAAATCTAATGAAAAAAAGATGATAAAATGTTATAAACTCATCAGAAGAGTGCATCTGAAATCATGAACTAATTCATAAAAAGCATTTTTTTTCTGACAGACCATTATTTTCTATCCTTGTCTACATTTAAAAAAACCATACACAGCAAATTATTTGCAACTAGCTAACCTCAAGTAGAGAAAATACACCATTTTCCATTTGTTATAAAAAAGTCTTGTATTTACAATGAAGTATAGAAGTCTCACAGTCTGCAGTAGCAAGCCTAATACACAATCTAGCAGAAATATGCCAACACACTTTCTGGATAACCTTCATCTATTTTCCCCTTCAGAAAACAATCACTACATCTTCTCTAATATGTGCTGCAAATGTGGGTAATTAACCCTCTTAAAAAGGGTATGAAAAGGTCACCATCAACACTGAAATCCAACTAAGGGAGAGAGTTACATTTATATGTCCTCTGATATCAAGTCAAAGACCTTTTTTGTAAAGAAAGACAGAAAAAGAATAAATACACAGAAAGCTCTGCAAAAAACAACAACAAAAAAACCACACGCACAACTCTGATGCAAAGACATGATAGGCTCTTGCACAACAGACAATATTGGTCTCGTGTCAGTAAACTGGTGCTGTACTAGCTTAAGTTCAGAGTTTTTCTTCTTGCAGATGAAGAAACACATTCAGTGTAGGGAAAGAGAAGGAAGAGTGTGTATTTATGTGGACACAAAATATCCAGAAAAAGACACAGTGATGTCAACCAAAGAGAAACTTCAGTGGTGTTCCTCTCTTTAAAGTGAAGTCAATAGCATATTAATTAGTTTAGAGTTGGGATGTAATTTGAGTAAACAAATTCTGGCCATGAATATACAGATTTGTTTTTAAAATATCCCTTTACTTTCATTCTGAAAAAGGAAGTTTGTTCTGACAATTTTCTTGTAGCCTGTACATTAAATAGAATGGCAGAGGAGGAGAGGAAAAGACGGGAAACCAAAGCAACGCAGAAAAATCCTCTACAAACCTGTTGCTGTGGATACTGCATTCCACCCATGGCAGCTGGGGTCCGTCCCTGCATTGCCATTGGATATCGCTGGGGTCCTGGAGGGCCGTATGACTGCCCTGGGTATGGACTGCTTTGCTGTGTCTGAGAATGAGGGTTACTGCCCATTCCATATAACTGAGGTCTCTTCATTACCATTGGATCCATTGGGCTGCCCTGTTATTAAAACACAAGCAAACAACAGTTTTAAACATGCTGAAGGAAGAAGTTAGAAAAGCCAGACATATTAAGAGCGGATTATATTTGCAATCATTCAGTAAAAACAACCTTTTTTTTTGAACAAACAGAACAATAAGTCCGCATATAAAATACAGTGAAGCATAAGAGTTGTAAAAATAGAATATTCCAATTCTCACATTAACTGGAAAAGAGTTTAGAGGAAAAAGCCTATGGAGGACTGCAATAAGATCCGAAAAGAACACTTGGTACAAATGAACAGAGGGAGAAAAATGGCATCTAAATTTCTTTTACCTACATAAGCAACCTAAGTCTGATAATTATCTGAAAATTTAAGCTTAAAAAAAAATTAACTGAACTATAATCAACAACACTAACTTTAAAAAGTATTTTTTCCAGCTAGATGACTTTATGTAAGTATAAATATACAAGTCCTGTGCAAACCTTTTAACCTGAAGAAAGTGGCTAGCTTTTTAATTAAAAGGAATATAGAAAGGGGAAAAAAAAGTTGCCAAATGTTATTAAGTATGAGATGTTGCATTTCAGAGCACTTCCACATAAATCATGTGCATTAACAAGCTTCCAGATCATAAGGCAAGTCATAAACCACATTTCACATGCAAGCTTATTTGCTTCCCTGACAGACCTCAGGAAATCTAGTATTAGAATGTCTTAGGGTTTTTTATTAATTTTTTTGGCACCTCAAAACTTCCTAACTGGTTTCAACCACTCTGTGACATACCACCTTCATCTTTTACAGCTAAGGAGCCACTAAATCAGATCAATATAATACACTGATGAGTAGGGCTCTGTTAGTACCTATTCAATATTTTTCCTTCAAATGTGCATGTGCAGGAACACAAGTACACATTAATGTTATGCTTAAAAGTTGGGGGTGGGGAGGAAACCTACCACAGTATTATCTTAATTACCATATTTACATGCATATACCCCTTTCCCAAAAAACTGCCATCCAAAATTGGGGTGCAAGCTTTAAGCAAGAAAGGTAATTTCTGCGCCAGAATGTAGGCACAAGGACTCTAGAACAGCTGCTGGGGGCTGTGCTCCCTTCCCCATCCCATGCAGGAGGGATGGCATTCATTCCTCATCATTTCACCCTCTGCTTGCAGCTTTTGACAGGGCAGCCAATTCAGCAGCAGCTGTGATAGGGTTATATCTCTAGCTGTGCAGCTGCAAGGAAAGGGCAAGTGGTTCTGAGAAGTGGACTCTGGCACTTCTGCATGTAGCTGGGAGCATTCAGCCATGGTGAGCCCATGCTCAGGCAGGGAAGGCTCTGTAATAATCTCTTTTCTTTTCTTCATTCTGCCTTCGCAAAATAAGGTGTGTGCTTTATTTGGGAGCGTACAGCATGTGGAAAAAAATAGAAAAAGCAGAGATTTCTTGGAATTTGAGAAATTAGAAAAAGGAAAGACCATTACTTGATCCCAATTCTTTCCTCCGCAAGTGAAAGACAGTTCTTCTAAAATTTTGCCAGTCTATATTTGTAAAGTGTCCCATATCTTTCATTACTCCATTTTACATATTACTGTCTGCCCTAAAAGAGTTCTGCCACTGTTTTTTTCCATGGAAGTCTATTTTTTCTGATTTCTCCTACTGCGATTTGTTCTTGCAATACACTTACATTTTTTCTCCTTGTTTACACCCTTCAAATTTCTGTAGAGCAGATCCTTCCCACCCGGCAATATATTTATATTTAGAAAGAACCCAATACTAAATGAAGCATTTTATGTAGGATCATCTCACAGATATGTGTGTACATGGGAAGTACTACCTCCTTTGACATGACATCTCTATTCATTCCAAAAAGCACACTGGCATTTTTTGCTACCATATTAAATTGCATGCTGTTCACTAATTATTAATTCACTATTACTCCCAAGCTGCTTTCACCAAATTTCTCCTTTGATTTTTATATTTGATATTTTAAATTATTTTTACTACATTATTACTCTGTATCTTTTCTCACTGCATGTCACTGAGTAGTGCCCCTTTTCCTCTCTGTAAGTCAGAAATTATTTTTATATTCTCATAATAATGTTTGCAACACTTCCCAACTTAGCATTTTCTGTGATTTCCTCCTCCTAAATCATTAAGCTACATAAACTAGACTTAACATTCCTGTAGTTTATTTCATGACAGTATTTCCTAACTCAAAACATTCTTATCATGATACTCATCTTTTCTAATAGAATACCGCTTCTGTGTTTAAACCCATGAGACAGCATTCATATCTAAATCCATTTCAATTACTAGTAAATTTCAAGTTTAACATTTTCTGCTACATAGTATCAAATATATTCTAGAGTTCAAGTCACCTGACATTTTCCAAAAAGATAGGTTGTTTTTAGTAGCATATAACTTTGCCAAACTAACCATTTGGTCCAAGTTTTTTCAAGGTAGGTATCGGCTTGAGGTACCTGTATGACACTTGAAATGTTGGCAAGAGCAGTTCAGTCATATCTCAGAATAAGGTCAGAGAAAAAGATTTTTTTATGTTCACGTTAAAAATGCCCAAAACCACTTTGCTAACTAGCACTCCATGCTTTGAAGCTGGGAAATTAGGTTGACAGGGTACTACTACGTGGGCAACATAGGGATGGGCTGGGAAGGATGAAGACGGAGACTCAACCAAAAATAGAAAGACACTGGTGAATGACTTAATGAGAAGGCAGCTGGGAGCAAGAGGCTGGGGAGGAGGTAGAAGAGAAAGGCTGGAGAAGAAGCTTTGGGTTTCTTTTGGAAGAAGTGAATGTCCCTGCTCGTGAAAGAATATTTCCTTCTGCAAGAGAATTTGAGATTTCCAAGTCTCCCCATTCTTCTGCAGTTGGGAAGGGGCTGTGCAACTTAATGGCAAAATGTGCACAGCAACACCATTCACTGACTCATCCATTTAGAGGAGAACAACCTACTAAAACTATCACTTAATACCCTTAAGAAAAGCTACATATGTCTGCTCAGTAGAGCTGGAAGTTACAAACCTGGCAATAGATCAACTGGGTGTCAATGGGCTCCTCTACATGTGCAGGGAGGCTGTTCCAATGCACCATAATTGCAGTGTGTCGGAGCAGACTCGATTAATCGAGTCTGCTGAAGCATGGTAATTACTGTGCTCCAGCAGACTCCAGTGTCACATGTATCAGAGTCCCTGCACTGAAAAACGAACAACTAAAGCTTGTTCGATGAGCTTTATTTCAAAGCACCCCATCGCCGTTTTTCAGGACAGGGAGCTGATACATGTCATGCTCCGGGCGCTTTTAATTACCGCGGCTCTTGGAGCTGCAATAATTAAAGTGCCCCCCCCCCCCCCCCCACACACACACACACCACCTCCAGAGAACATCTATAAACTCCCAATGAGTCCACAAAAGATACTTCCCTGTGTACATTATTAAAGCTATTAAGTTTTATCACCCACACCAAGAAATGAAGAACGTTAAGTTTACAAAATCACCTTTCAAAAGCTGGAGTTCCCACAATTTAGTTTACCTGTGGAACTTTGATTCAGCCCTGTTAAGAATGTCTTCTGATAGTCTCTCATAGCAATTTTTTCATAGGACTTTGGCCTAAATTAAGTTCAGAGGATAAACCTTCTCTGGGGATTGAGGGCCATGCAATAGAAAGTTTCCAAAAGTCACCAACAGCATGGTATTCCTTTTCTGGGTACCTGACTTGAAACACTGGGGATTGGATTTGCCAAAGTGTTGAGTGCTCACAGCTCTAACTGAACTTAATGAAAACTGTGCTTAGGACATAAAGTGTGCCATAATGAACACCAAGTGTTCAGTAAAATCAGGCAACAGACACCTCAACCTGGACATCCAAAATTAGCGCATACATCTTATCTTAGCCTCTCTATGCCAGAGTTAGCTAGCTACAAAGTAGGAATAATACAGTTTCTGTCTCAGGGGGTGTTCCAAAGATTAGTCATTGATGCATTTGAATAACAATGTCAAACATCACAGAAAATCTGATGAAGAAATTATTCAAACTTGCTCTAAAGAAGGAATTACTAATGTGCAGTAAATAAGGCTTCAGGCCATATATTCAATGACAAGTACAAAATGAAACAGAGAAATACAACTCAGCAAGTACCTTCAATCCTATATACTTGAATGCATTAGTGAGGTGGAAATAATAATGCATGCAACTGAAGACCACACCATAGTATATATACACCTGACTGCAATCCCCAAGGTCAGCAATTAGCAACCTCCTGCAAGGGCCATCAGCCCACCGAGTCCAGTTGGTGAAAATGGAGGGGAGGTCATCCTCACCAGTCACTCCTCAGTTCTGGAACTCCCCTCACTTGAGGCCCTCCAGAGGTCAAATCTGGGCATCTTTTAGAAGCAATGTGTGATGGCGGGGCCGCACACAGTCCTCCAGTACTCCAGGAAACCTGCCTGACCCCAAACAGGCTGGGCAGAGAGCCCAGGAAAAGACAGAAAACTTACTGGCAGGGAGTGCCGGAGCTGGAGCAACGTACGGCACTGCCACGCTGGTTAATAAACTCCCTGTCAATCAGCCACCTGATGATGTCAGGCACAGGTACCGCCGCAGGGGATTTAAAAAGCACAAACAGTGCTGCAGGAGAAGGAGAGGAGACTGCCTCCAGGCTGACTGAGACTGGGGTAGTCAAGGTCTCAGAGCACAGAGACAGCAGACCTCTCGGACCACAGGGGTCCGGTTAGGACACGGCAGGAAAACCCCAACGGGTAAGGGCAGATATGAAGGCTCCAGCCATGCTCAGGGGCCATCTAGAGAAGGGATACTGGAATGCATATTTAAGTCCCTCAGGGCAGTTATAGCCCATTCAGTGATAATATTCCTCCAGAGGGGAGGCTTCTTCCTTTTCCTTATTTTTTTGGTATTGGATCTGTGTTCTTGAGGAGACCCACAGGGCCAGGGACCCTTGGATCCTGATAGCTGGGGCTGGCTCAAGACATAACACTTTGAGAGCAAGGTATAGGCAAGGGACAGGAGAAAATCCATGCTAACGTAGACACATGCTGGTTGAACCCCACCGAGACATGGTACCAATTGCTGACCACCGAGCAAAGCTAAGAAGGCCGAAACAGCTGTGGAAAAATCGTGTCTCAAATATCGACAGTTGACATGTGGACAGGAAATAGGGAAAGCGGAGCCCCAACATCAACCACTGCCAAATCGTGAATACCCCAAGTGGGAGCATATGCATCTTCACCACTGAACACTTCACTAGAATGTCCAACAACATCAAGACATGGCAGGAGAGTTGGGGAAAGGGCCCTGCATCGGGTACTCAGGATTGGTTATCTATCAAGCAGAAACATGACACAATGAAAGACTTTCTTATTTCGGCAGGCATTTAGGAAACAAAATTATAGACTGCAATATTGTTTAGGGGGCCACTGTTTTTACAGGGATATTCTAGTTCCCATTTAATTTTTGTTCTCAGGTCACTCCTGCTTTATAAGTTATTCCATCCTCTTACTGTTAACTAGCCTGAGTTTTATCAGGAAGGGTGGCATGTAAGTTGAATAGAAACAAACTAGCTTTCCTAAATGAGTATTTGAATCTGCAAAGTTAATATTCATTGACGTAGGATTTTTAATATAAATAAAAACTTTGTTATGCAATTAAAAAAAAAAAGGTTTTCTAGAGTTTTCAATTAATAAATCTATGCCAACCCTATATTCAAGGTTCCTATATACATTAGTCAGTATCAGTATTGATTTTGAAAATATCAGGAATAGCCAGCCTTTCCGTACCTGTTCTCCAAGTCTATTAAAAAATAATTGCTACTGTTGTCATAGATATAGCTAATTAATTCAAATACTCTCAGGAGCAACTGATGCATATACATATTTTCATTTTCCCAATATTCACTTAGGCTGCCTACACACATACTCGTTTCTGTTCTAATTAGAACCTGTCCAGCGTTGTCCCACCATCTTGTATATTAAGCCCCTGCATGTTTTAAAATGGCCGCAGGCGCATGTTACCTAAACTTCATTGAATGAGCTTCAGATACAGCATTGCACGGCCATTTTAAAACATGCAGGGGCTTAATACACATGATGGTGAGTTTTTCTTAATTAGAGCGGCTGTCCAGGAACAGCCCTAATTAAAACATGCCCTCTCCCGCCGCCACCCAAGCATGAGTAGGAAGCCTTAAAGACTATTAAAAGCTGTTCTTACAAAAATGTATTACTTTCAGTTGTTCTTTATTTTAGTGTCACTGCAATTTTTCAGTATTCATTAATTTCCTTTCTTCTCAGTTATTACTGGATCTAAATTCTCTCCAGTACTATTTCCTCCTTGATAAACAGATAGAGCAGGGATGGCAACCAGAGGTACGCATACCCTCAGGAGTACTTAGAAAGGATGTAGGGGGTACGCGCGGGCAAGCAGGGATGGAGCACGTCCCAGGGTACAGCAGTGGTGTCTCCCCTGGTTCATTTGCTTCTTACTTAAGGGAGAGGGAGGGGCATGCCAGGTGCCACCAGCCCCACATGGCACATCACAGCACCTCCCCACCTTCCACCCCAGCTTGATCTCCTGATTGGCAGCTGTCCTCAACCAACAACTGGTGGCAGGTGGCTGCCACCATGTGCAAGCTCTCCCCCCATTCAGACCCCCCTCCCACCCCTATGCTCACCCCAGGAGGGCATGGGGGGCGGGCGCCCCCAGATCTGTGCGTGGGCTCGGGCTGCACTGGGCTGTTCCCAATAGGGGGGCTGGGTCACGCTGTGCTCAGGGCAGGCAGTGGTGCCACTGGGAGGTGGGTTGGAGAGGCTACGGTGAATTCTGGAGTGGCTGCAGCCCCTCCCATAGCTCCCCCAAAAGCACAACCCCCACCACCGGGAAGAGCCCAGCGCTGCCTTGGCTCTAGCCCACCCTGCGTGCAGATCCAAAGGCATGCACCCACTCCCCATGCCCTCCTGGGGGGCTCAGTCACAGGCTCTGCCCAGCTGTACAGTGCCTGCCCCTACCCTGCTCTCTCCCTCACTGTAGGAGCCTATAGGAGCAGGGCTATGTGGGGAGAGAAGGGGTTGCAGCTGCACCAGAATTCGCCTTAGCCCCGCAACCCTCCTTCCAGTACCATTACCACCCGCCTCGAGTACAGCCTAGTCCAGCCCCCATCAGGAAGAGTCTGATGCTGCCCCAGCCTTCCCCATACAGATCGGGGGTGCAAACAACAGCGGGAGTCACCTCCCAGCCCCCGCTGTATGGCTCAGTCTGTCCTGCCCCGGCTGGGCAGCCCCTGCCCCTTCCCCAGCCCCACTCTCTCCCCCACCACTGGGGCAGCCCAGCCCAGCCCACCCCACATGCAGATCAGAAGGCATACGTCCCCCATGCCCTCCTGAGGTGCACTGAGCGGTGGGAGCCACCCCTTCTTCCCTGCACCCCCCCAAGCTGCTCATTGCTCCATCCGCATCCCACCCCATCTATGCAGCGCCTGCCCCAGCCCCACTGTCTTCCACACTGGGGAGGCCTCAATCCACCCCGCCCTCGTTAAAAACAAGAAAAAAAAAGTAGAAGAGAGTACAAGAGCTGAAACTTTGAGTCAGAAGGGGTACACTTATTAAAAAAGGTTGAAAACCCCTAATATAGAGGATTTTTTTATTCTCTTTTCAATGATTTGGCTAGCACAAGAATGGCCAGCCTGCAACATGAAGGCCACAAGTGGCACGGGCAGCCTCTGTGTGGGACACCTGGCAGATCAGAGAATGGACAGGCAGCACAGCAGCTGAAAGGGTAAGAAGCAGGGAACAGAGAGGAAGACTAGGCAGGAAGAACAGGACAGGAAGCAGAAAGCAAAGGAGGTGATTGGACAGGGAGTACAGAGTAACAAGCACTAAGCATAGCAGTAGATTGGGCAGGAGATCAGAGTGGTACTTGGGAAGGGCGCACAGCTAATTTGTGGTTTGCCAAAAAGCTTGTCCCACTATGGGCTAGTATTTGCCCATCTGATTTTTGGCTCTCCGTATTTTTTCTAGCAAGCCTCAGGACTCTGGACCTTACATTTTGTTTATACTCCCCTTGCCCACTGTCATTTCCAATATAGGTTTCTTTTAAACCCCAGATATTTATACAATTCTTCAAGTATCACATTGAGAAATTTTTGTTCCTGTTCTTTCAAAAGTGGTATTGTAATCTTTTATGTCTTTATTATGGTATTTAATCGCCAATGTCAGATACATTTGCTTACATGCAATTTTAAAACTTCAAATGCAACAAGTGCATTTTTCACAATTTCCCCTTACTATACCACTACTCACTGTTGAGTGCATTAGAACACCCCATGTGAAATCCTGGCTCTAATAAAACAAAGGGCAATGATTTAAATGGAGCCAAGGTTTCACTCCTGATCTTTAGATTAACAGTCTATATACTAAAATGCAAAGGATGTGGAAAGAAACACTGCCTCAAAGGATTAACAGGGAACTTTCCCCCTGCAACCATTGCTTCTCCAGTATACTCTTATGTTCAAGTGATGAAAGAATTCATAGATTCATAGATTGTAGAGTCGGAAGGGACCACAATGGATCATCGTGTCTGACCCCCTGCCCCTGGCAGGAAAGAGGACTGAGGTCAGATGACCCCAGCCAGCTGACTATCTAGCCTCCTCTTGAAGACCTCCAAGCTAGGTGATAGCACCACCTCTCCTGGAAGCCCATTCCAGATCCTGGCCACCCTTACTGTGAAAAATTTCTTCCTAATATCTAGTTTAAATCCACTCTCAACTAGTTTACACCCGTTATTCCTAGTCACTCCCTGGAGTGCCTTAGTAAACAGCGCTTCCCCTATTCCCCATTGACCTCCCCTAATAAATTTATAGGCAGCCACAAGATCTCCCCTCAGCCGTCTCTTGTGAAGGCTGAAGAGATTCAGCTCTCTCAACCTCCCCCCGTAGGATCTATCACGAAGGCCACTAATCATGCGAGTGGCCCTCCTCTGGACCCTCTTGAGATTCCCCATGTCCCTCTTGAAGTGCCGCGCCCAAAACTGGACACAGTACTCCAACTGCAGCCTGACCAGTGCAGCACAGAGGGGGAGCATCACCTCCTTTGATCTATTAATCATGCACCTGCTAGTGCACGACAAGGTGCGATTGCCCTTGTTGATGGCCTCGTTACATTGCTGGCTCATGTTCACCTTGGAGTCAGTTATGACTCCAAGATCCCTCTCTGCCTCCAAGCTGCTGAGAAGGACACTCCACAACCTATAGGTGTGCTGGGGGTTCCTCCTTCCCAGGTGGAGTACCTTACATTTTTCTTTATTAAATTGCATCCTATTTCTCTCTGCCCATTGATCCAACCTGTCCAGGTCAGCCTGAATCTGCTCCTTGCCCTCCAGTGTACTAACTCTGCCCCATAACTCAGTATCATCAGCGAACTTGGAGAATGATAAGCTTCAGGACTATTTTCACCAACAACCATATAAAAATTTTACACTTCCGTTCCCTTGAACACACTGAATATCAGGACCATTTGCAACGTATTCTCAGTCAGAACTGATAAAAGCTGATCAATAGTCCCAATGTCCAAAGATTAAATTTTGAGGGAGAAAAAAAAATCTGACATCCCTCCCATAATGTACTCAAAATACTGCTGAATACCCTTCTTCTCCACACAACCCAAGAGTTGTACTAGGATGCATCTTCATCAGGTGGTAAGCCAAACATATGCTTGATCCATTGATCAGAGTTTAGACTTAAAGTTAAAAAACTCTTTCAAACAGATGCTGAAAGATGGTAGAGGCTACACACAGCATCAGTGGCTGCCTGGACAAAGGAGTTTACTAGAGGACCAAAGCTTTAACCTACAATATGGCAATATGGATGTTCTCCAGGAGGGGAGGAAAAAATACATTTTTTTTTTCTTTTTTACAAATTGGTGAAGTATAGGTCTTCCTATGTCTGCAATATAAAAATGAAATGATTACAAGCACTAGTGCTAAGTACATCCCAACAGCTAAAGACACTACATTTGTGCCTGTAGCAAAAAAAGGACTCAATGCAATGTATTCTCAAATATGTTTACCCTCAGAACTCCTGAAGCTCCCAAGTACAATAACTCTGTTCATCACCAATCTACAGCAAAAATCTCTCTCTGTATTAAAAAACCTGCCTCTATCAGTAACAAAATTGTCAAATCTTATAGCCAAGAAAGACGACAGCTGGAAATCACCTACTAACATTCCAAGAAAGTTCTCAATTGTAGCTCAAGCAATAAGCTATGAATTTATCACAAGATACAATCACAAACATTCACTACAGCTGGCACAGGCAGATCACTGGGGAAAAGGTAACCCATCCTCAAACAATAACCTGATCCATGTACACACATACAGAGACTTGTCAGCCAACATGTCTGAAGTGGCAAAAGCGAGGAGCTAAACTATGAATGAGTGCAATTTAAACATTATTTAAGAAAATATGCATATGACATTTTAGAAATGTATAAATAAATATTGAAGTCAAGAATTAAACAGCAGATCTATTTTCTCGTACTATCGTCAAATCTGACAGTGTATTATTATGACTATTGCAAAGCAAAATAAGTTATTTGTTTCCTGATTTTTTAAAAATCAGAACCTCTCATTTGATTCTTCACCAAAATGAAATAAAGCAAAGGAAAAAGTTCAGACTCACAAAAAAACATGACAAAGTGTCACTCTGTGTTACTGAATACAAAGGGCCAAAATCACCATATGCACAAGTGAAAACAAGTTCAGTGAGTCAGAAAGCTTACATTAATAGAGGTTTAACCAAAAATACCTATTTAACCTGTCCTGCAGTCTCTCCTCATAGCATGGGCCCAAATGCAGAAAGCTACACTAGCATCTTTTGCAAAACAAAGCAGAAACCAAACCCCTTTGCCTCTAAAGCCACATTGTTTCTGCAGAAAGAATGCATCGAAATCAAAATACAAGATACTCGCTGCATGAATTTTCTGCATCATTTTTCTAAGCCCTTTAAATAGTTCCTAAAAACCAGATATCCAGGGAGTCAGACATCCCCTAGCTGTTACTCTGCAGATGAATACAGATATAATGGCTATTGAGAGAACAAATCACAACAAAAACAATGACAAAAAGATATGTTTTTAATGAATCATGCAAGAGTTGTCTCTTTAGTTGCAACTGGAAGTGCACACAAAGGTTAAAACAACATTAAAAAGCAATTATGTGCATTTATCACACCCAATGGCCAAAACAATCCTACGGGCCAAGACAAGTTCACATGACTAGACAGCTTAGCGCTGTTGCCCTTAAGGTGTTTTTTTATATTTGATCACTACAAACTACTGACCCACTGGCTGAAACCCTGGTCCCAATAAAGTCAATGGGAGTTTTGCCACAAACTTTAATGTGGCCAAGATTTCGCTCATGAACAACTGACACTGTCATATTTCCTTATTTCAGTAACTATTAAAACTTCAACCCTGCTTGTTCTTCCTAGCTTTCTTCCATCAGCCAGTTATCCACCTCCAATCTTCTCTTAAGAGAAATCAGTGACCTTTCTTCCCCTTATAACTAAGTTTGCTTACTCCAAAATGCTCTTCTGTACGGTAACAATATTTTCTGGTGATTTACAACCTTCCTTTGGGCCTGAGCAGTGACCAGCCATGGTTCAGTAAAGGAACAGAAAAACCATGCATAAGGCTACAGAGAGGAAAACTTAAAAAAAAAACAAGTTTCCAGAAAGTATACGTGTAAAAATACATGTATATGCAACACTACAATCTTCGTACCTTGAAAAGTTGGACTGAAAAGAAATTTAAAAAGATGTTGCCGCTGCTCTACACTCACATTACAGGTTGAAAAGACAAATGAAAAATAATTCAGGGTTCTAAATGCAGCAGAGAACACATCATCTGTTCTTCTGGACACATCTTCTAATGACTGAAGCATAAAAATCATACCCCTGTGGGATCAAGATACCATATCCTTGTTGAGTGGCAGCAAAGTTTCCCCAGTTTTCATCTCTACTTGTACAGCACATAGTACAACTGAATTCTGGTCTATGTCTATAGTGCTATAGTAACACAAACAAGAACAAAGTTTTGAAGTTGTGGTCAACAGCTACCGAAGGTCAGAATTAATGGCAAAACACCCTGCCACACTTCTACATAAACTCAAGCTAACTCTGCATAAATTGGCACAGGGAATGAACAGTCTAGTTAATGAGGTGACCTGGTTTAGCCTTAAGAGTTTCTCCTACCTGTTCTGGAGAGGAGTCTCTCAGCCCCTGCAGAAAGAAGAACTATTTCTACACTCTTTCCACAAAGTTATAATCTGCTTCTCTTGACTACATCTTAATGGTGTTATACTAACATAAAGTAACAGGGCTGGATGAATAGAGATTTACTAGAAGTACAGACTGCCAGGCAGGGAGCAGAAAGCAGTCTTATATAGAAAGGAGGAACCCTTTCTCTAGGAAGAAGCAGAATAGTGTGCAGAAAGTGTTGATGACTGACTAATGAAAGCCACGTAATCTAAAATTTTAAAGAAGAATCTTACTATAGGCAAATAATATCCAATCAAACTATGCAATACTTTCTCAACCATTTGATTTTGTTATAGAAAACAGTTTAATAGATAATGTATTTTTAGTGTTAAAAAAAGAAACCCAAACCCAGTTAAGCAAATGACATTACTATTGGGGAGAACCCTGTACCCACAAAAATGTATAGCAAGTAGGTCATAAGCCTGAAGTTCATATATTTATCTGCAGATTTTTTTCACTCTGTGTTATATAAAGTTCTACATTAACACACACAAAAAGGTATGCTGGTCATATAGCCTCAGCATTTATGGCAAATTATTAATCAAGTCCCACCTGAAACAATTTGTTAAATTGATTTTAATCACTGGGCCTCTCATGTGAAGCTTTGTATAATCAGCATTTCATTTACAAAATTAATTGCCTGATTGATTCTCGAGAGGCAGTAGCTGTCATTACACTGCTGTCATAACTTTTGAGTAGGGGTGTCACAACACAGAATCTGACAGTATGAAAAGCACTGCTATTTAAAAATTGGGGGCGGGAGGGGGGAACAAACACAGTGATTTCATGGAGTTACTCTTTGGTTTACTAGAAAAGTGAAAAAAATTCTTACCAGTTTTGGTTGATTCCTTGTTTTCTTTTCACTGAATTAATGTTCCACTATTCAGCTCTCTGTACTTCACTACAATGTCATTAAGACAATTATATGATAGCCTGAAGTTGGGCATAATGGGATTGTTGTTGGATAGAGGGTGATTAATCAGGGGTCACTGTTAAGGTTTTTGGGAAGGAATGATTTCCTAGCTTTCAATTTTTAGTTTTTATCTACAACTTTATGACAACACCTTTTAGGTTAGGTTTTTTGTTTAGGAGGGAAAAAAAGATGATCTTTGGAAAGCTTCTTGTCTTGGAATCTTTTTGTTTTCACTCTTAACTGACACAATATAGTCAATTATTTCACTTAGAAAATTTCACTTAGAAACTGAGTTTACTCAAAAACAAAGCGTTTAAATGCCTTGACAAAGCTCCCAGTCTCCATGATTGGAAGGGCAGAATGATCCCAGTGCTAGGACACTGAATCAGAAAACACAAGTTTTATTCTTGACTCAGATCTTGGCCTTTGTGTGGTCTCTTCTTCAAGTCACTTTTTATTTATGTGCCTCTCTCCTTTGGCCAAGGAATGGGTTTGGGAAAATCTGGGAAGGATCATGTTTGACATCAGGAAAAGACAACTGAGTTACTGAGATCTATGGTGTCCCCCACACCCTCCAATCTGTAAAGAAGAATATCGCAGCTGTAAACTGCAATGTGATTAGGTTTTCCAAAGCCACCTTCACATGGAAAAGTGGCCTTTCTTTAAATGAAAACTTAAGTTTCCATCAGAGCTTTGGAGAACTATTAAAAACTTCCAGAAGCTGAACTATTCCTGAACTATCTCGAGTATATCTGGGAACCACCATGCAGGCACCCAAGAATGACTTCAACACTGCATCACCATGTTTAGAGCATGTGAGCAGGAGTGGGAGGGCAGTGCATACTAAAGAGCAGGTATACCTGGTAGTACTGGGATGCACTGTAAATCTACCCTGAGAACGTGGACACAAGACACATTTATATCAATGTTCATTACACCAGGATCTTTGGCGGAGATGAGAAGCTATTCCTCAGTATTGTCACAACCCAAAGGTGTGATTTTTGTTTGTGTGCGCGCTTCGGCACTGCTAAATTATTTCCTGCCAATTTGTCACTTTCTTTGCATGGTAGAGCTCTCTGCTGCAAGACAGAACTCTGGTGCAACGGGGATTTCCCGCCAAATTACAGCTTCTTTGCAGGGTGCATTTCTTTTGCATCATAGTGATACACGCCGCAAAGGAGTTCCCGCCATTTGTATTAGGATTCGCACCACATTATTGGCCAATTCCTAATGTAGGCACACGTGGCGGCTAGCGATTGGCTTGCTAGCCGTACAAAAGGCTTGGGTAGTTTCCGCCCAAGCCGGAGGAAGGAGGACGAGACAGATTCTGTGTGAAGATCTCCAAGCGCTGCGGACCCTCGCGGACCCAACGTGCCTCCCCTAAGCAGGCAATAGAGGCAATAGAACCGAGCCTACGGAGCTTTCGCTTCTAGCCTCTCCCTGTCACCGAGTGCAATCCTAGACGTATCCCTTTCCTGTAACTTCGGACCCGCGGAGCCTAAGTAACTCTGGGGAAACTTTTCGAACCTAACCGAACCGGACCCGCGGAGCCTGAACAACTCCGTGGGAGCAATCAATTTGTCGTGTTCCTCTAGCAAGGATCTAAGCAGGAGCTGTGCCTGGAAACCTGTCCGGCCTACACTAATACCATCTTTAGGTGTAAGTAAACAACCTTTTCAATCAACCATTACGCCTCCGTAACTAATTCTAACTCGCATGCGCTAAACCGCCCCGCGGTTCTCTCCAGCCCCGCATGCCTGGGCTGTCGGCCACAGCCCACGTGCAACGAAGACGGGCCTGGCTCACCCCCGGCCCGCACATGGCAACGGGAATGAGATCAGAATCGCTGCCGCACGTGGCGACAAAGGTGGGATCGGGGCGCGGTCCACACAAGTACATGCATACAACAGGCAGCCATTACTGTGACTTGCTGCTAGATGCCTGAGCAACAGGTAACAGCTTGTTTGCCTTAAACACCTATCTGGGGACGAGCTATGGATACATGACACCTGCATCAATGGAAGTTACAATAGTACAGTTTTATTCCTGATTTTTTTCTCCCGAGTTAATTCTACACTGAATTCAAGTAAACTACAGCAATGTAGGCTTGTGCACTGTGCATCACTTTTTTATATACTGGCATAAACATAGGATAATAGGAAAGTAGGGCTGGGAGGGACCTTGTGAGGTTGTCTTGTTCAGGCTCCTGCTCAAGGCAAGATCATCTCCAGCTAAACCATGTGAGCTAAGTGCTTATCCAACCAGCTCTTGAAATTTCCAGATATGAAGATTCCACAGCTTCTCTAGGTAGCCTGTTCCAATACATGAGCACCCTCATTGTTAGACTGTTCATCCTAATCTAAATTTCCCCTGCTGCAGTGTCAGGCCATTGCTCCTAGCCTGGACTCTACAGCCACAAAGAATAGTCCATCTCCATCCTCTCCATAATCAACCATCAGGTATTAGAAGACTGTTATCAAATCACCCCTCAGACTTCTCTTCTCCAGACTAAATAGCCCTCTCTCTTTCTGCCTATCCTCATAAGTCATGGTTCCCAGACCTCTACTCATTTTTTGTCACTCTGCTGGACTCTGTCCATATGCCTCATGCTCAAGGCCTTTTCCTTGCTTTATGAGCCTGAATTTCCTCACATTTGTCAGTTCATGATGAATGAAACAGTAAAAAGAAATCTCAGTAACAGGTAGGATACTGAACCAAAATAGTATAGAAAGGTGGATGTCAGAGAGCCCTCCCTCCCATCCCCCATAGGACAGAGGAAACAAGAAAGAAGCAGCCCTTAACCATAGTAGTAAAATGAGACTGGGATAAAAAGTTGTTTAAAAATCCCCCAGCCCTAACAAAAGAGATGGCAGACAAAGACAGTTAATCAACCCTTTCCCACTCCAGCTCCAGTAAGAGGCAAATGGGGAGAATTCATCACAATCATGAAGTAGAAAGTGGCAATAGACTGGGGTGGGAAAGGGTGAGAGAGAAACATGGAGCAGAGGCCTGTTCAGTTAGCTTCTGCTTCACAGTAGGTGGTCAGATCTAATATAGTTGTCCCATTTTCAACCCTAACTCCCCTTTTTCCCTTAATTACCTGTTATTTAAGAGATTACTTTGATTAAAGAAAAAATATTATGGAAAAGCTTGAATTCAGACCATCTATACCTAGAAAGTAAATCAACCTCACTGGGGGGAAAAAAAAAAAAAAAAAAAAGACAAATTCAACTCTATGATGGAAGCTGTATTGCAACTTCATCTTCCAAGAGACTGTTTCTTCTTTAATATATTTTCTAAAGATTCTGCATGCTGTACCCCTTCCTCTTAAAAAGAAAAACCCACAAGTGGTTTAAGTGCAATAGCTGCTTCTAAGTCACTAGCTCACGTTTGACTCAGGACAGTAGCAACAACCACTTTTTCCATGTTGGTTGTAGCATGACCTTTTAAAATGGGTAGGTAATATACTTCCTAAAAAACTAATGTTCATATCACAAAATCCCAACTGGCAACCATATCCACAGTCTTGGCTGAGACACCAAAGGCTGAGTGGGCCTAGATAATAAAAACCTAAAGTAATGTTGCAGTGGTGGGCCTGAGGCTCAAAGGTACTCATTGGTTGACTGCTCATAGTACCCATTCTGTAGATCCACTGAGTTTGCTCTCCAAATGCTAACAGTTCAGCACAGGTAATAAGTATCAAACTAACAAACTGGAGGGAGAGGGAAGGGAACATAACCAAGCCAATAGCAATTGAGTGGGTTAACCTGTTATGGTCAGGAAATCAGATTCTTCAATAACACAAAGCAATCACCAAAGTGAAGACGGTGATGAGAAGAGATTAAGTTCTAATTTTTAACATCTAAAATTAAGGAATAACGGAAAACCTAAGAAAGGTCAAAGCTTTACATTACAGAACAATGTGTTAGGAAACCTTGAATTTACACACATTTATAAAAAGCTACATCTATGCCAACTCTTTTGTATAATGTAACTGATTCCCAAGTATCATTTTACAATTCTGATTAGGTCTTACTAAAACCTTGTTTAATAAATTGCTTTCTTTAGGCATGCATAGCTGCTAATTTGTTGCCAACTAAATCATGTATCATCTGAAAAGATTATATTGCAAAAGTGAAACAACACTCTCGGGATTATGCTTCATCTGAATTTTAGAAAGGACTAATATACAATTGTAAATTTCCCTCTAAAAGGGGGGGGGGGGGGCAGCAGGAGGTTATTTTGAATCAGTAAAATTCTAATGCAAAACAATTAGAGAGCCCTGTGTACCTAACATGCATACTCAGACACACATGGCAAGACTGAAACACTCAAAGCACTGGAGTGCCTTGTAACATTTTCAGAGCTATTCAAAAATAGTGAATCAGTATTGTTTAACAGACATTAAACAAAAGAAGCTAAAATGCAAGGATTTTTTGTTTTAATTTGAAGACATTTGTCAGATAATAATGGAGAGATACCACTCTACATTTCCTTTATTTAAAAAAAATTCTCTTTGTAAAAGCCTATTTTAAGATATTTGTTAAGGAATTAACCCCCATAAAACTCCAAGGGAATGCTTCAATGCGTTTACTAGAGCTTTAGCCCAAGCCTTTCTAACCACCTCCACAGAAAAACCTGACACATCTGGAGGTCCTTTAAGTCTAAACTAGTGTACTCAAGGTGGGGTGTATGTCCATGTTGATACTCAACCATAAACTCTCCAACCATCTGCACCATAATCCCTTAACAACGTCCCAATAGCAGTCCATCTTAACCCTGAAACTCTGCTGAATTTCTCAACCCCATTGTAGCTCACCTCCTCATCCCCTTTTCTGCAGCATGTTTGGAGCTTACCCAGGCATAAACATCTTGGGAGTTGGTTAGTAGCAATCCCACAATTTCCAGTTCTTTATTTCTGACCTAGTGACAACCCCCCCAACTGCCTGTCTCTACAATTAATAATTACAGCCAAACTCAGAAAGCCCAGAAATTACACCCATTCCTAGAAGAGTTCTGCTTTGCAAATAAGCAACACAATGCGTGTGGCTTTGGTAGAGGCTAGAAAGTAGGATGTACACAAAGAAGGGCAACTCACACGACCTGGTTTGGCAGAGGATGACCTTAAAGGTCAACCCTAAATATCCAGATAGACATATTCTTAGAGCCTAGGCTCCAATTCATCTCTAGCTGTAACCTGCCAACTTGCCTGTGTCTTCAGTGTAAAAAGTAATTTGCATTTTGCCTCAAGCATACGTATATAAAAAGTAAGGAATGCTGATCCTCAGTTTTTCCAGTTGAGCTAAAATCTCTTTTTATCACTCATTTTTATAAGGTCTCTCTTACAGGGGAGATGGTATTTTTGACTGCCTCTTTCCTGCTTCACTACTGCTTTTTTTTTTTTTCCTCCCTGGCTCCCCTCTAATTTTCCAATTCTTAAGAGGACCTAAGTCAGACTGAGACAGGAAGACAGCAAAGCCCCCCAAGAATACTTCTGAAAAGCTCCCTAACTCAATTGGGGAAGATACTCGGGGGGTGGGGGGGTAGTGTCATTAACGAATGGCACTTCCAGATCCTGTTGGCCCAACCCAAAATATGGCACCACAAGCTGCAGGCAACACTGCTCTCCCAAGACCATGAAACCTAGAACAGAAGTATTCTAGAAGAGTATGGATAAAGAATTCCTTGCATTCAAAAAACAGTTAAATAATTACTATTAGGTGGCTCTTTTGTTCATCTGAGTGAGCTGTTTTTGAGGTGAGAGGCACAATGAGGCCACTACCCCTGAATAATTTTTAATCAGAGTCTTCCTCCAATACTGCATAATATTACAACTTTTTCCTCCAGCTGCTGAGAGCCAGAGACAGATCGCTATGTCAAAACCTATTTGGAATGTCAGCCAGAAAGGTCACTTAGCAGCAAAGGGTCACTCACAAGCAAGGATGTTTCTAAATACACACAGTCAAACTGGTAAAAATTCATGTAGGCAAACACCAGACTCGTGTTAGCAATTCAGTATCTCCCATTTCAATTTGAGGTGCTGTTTAAGAAATTATTGTATCAGATACTGTTTTAGGATATGCAAATAGGGATTGAAGAGTTGTATATACCATATGTAAGATTTTGAAATGCACATTCTACTTATTTCCAGTCAAAACCTTTTATTGAAGGGGCATTATCAACTTAAAATCTAGACTAATATTAAAGTCACCCTCCCCACCCCACCTCCTTCCTATTTTGGAAAATGAAACTGATTTACAAGTGCTTTTAAGCGTGAAGAGTAAAACTGAAATCTCATCCCTCAAATTACTGCAAATCCTAGACAATATTTTTAAGAGTAACAGAAAAAAATGCTGGAATTTTAAATTGACTATGTCCTAGAGTAAGACATGGAAATCGATACCACAGCTAAAACTAAATGATCATTAGAACATTTTAGGTAGAAAGAATTCAACATCTGAAAGTAAGAAATTACAGATTCAGATGGTTGTAATTCTTGCTCTGTATCCTTGCACACCAGTTTTTCTATGAAAAATCTGCAATAGAAACAACTCCTCCAAGGAAAGCTTTAAATAAAATAAGTGTTTGTTTTTTTCTAAGTAATATGCAGAAAAATAGTTAGTGGTAAGTAGTAAAAAGACAAGTATTATCAAAATGAGACCTTGTTTTTTCAAAAGTTCATCTGTTTCTGCAATGTGTTTCCCATCTAGTCACAATCCTCAGTTTGTGGCCTCATAATTAAGTAACATGAAATTGCAATGCTACGAACAATGCTAGAAATGTTGGTGGTACTTGCTTTAGGTGTATATGAACTAAAGATGGTAAGAACTGATTTTATTCCAGACCAACCACTTTAAGCATTATGCTAGAAAAGACTGAAGCAATTTTTTTCCAGGGTTTTTTTTTTCTTTAAAGTTTTCTATGAGATGTTAAAATACTGTAGAAGGAGGAAAGAGAGAAATTACCAGGCATTTTTACACCCAGAGAAAGTTGATACTGCTCTTTACTGACACTTAACAATTCATTAGAGCAGTCATTTTTAAATTTCCTAGTATCCCATCCCACTTTTATCAAAACAAATGAACTAATATGAGTAACAGTATTCATATACATTAATTATAAATGAAATATTAGAACACTGAAGCATTTATAGTTGTAACTGACTTTACCCGTGGCAAATTCCAATGAAAAATTCAAGCAATTTCTGTACACTTCACTTATCCAGTCAAGAAAAGAAGAATCTAAATTTTAACTAAAGGATTTGTAAGTCCCCCCCACTGGGCTGGGAGGGAAACAGGAGCTCCAATAAAACTGGCCTGGAGGATAAAATGCAGAGGCAGAGACTTTAAAAAGTGGAATTAAAGAAGAACGTGGTAATGTGGAGAGACGGACAATTAGAAGGGGCTGAAGAGGAGATGTCACTTTTTCCCTAAGCCCCAACCTGAACAAAGCCCATCCTTCTTTTTAGTTGGTGGCTTCATGCTGGCTGGGTACCATGAGGAGAAATTCTTTCCAGCACCTTGCATCAGCCTCAAAATGGCACCCAGAAGTTTGGAGGAATCACTGGAGGAAAAATCCTGCTGCTTCTTGGTTTGTAAGGGACAAACTTGTTCAAGCTGGAACAGGTTTACAAGAAAACTAAAAGGAGCCTCATGCAGGAATTGGGATTTCCTAATTTTCAAAGTTGTAAATTAAAAAAAAAAATGAGGGTCAACTCCCAGAGTCAGAACCACTCTGTGCTAGAGTGACATGAACTTCTCCAGACCCCTAGCAGCCTAAGGGAATGAGAATGAACTTTCAGCCTGAACTTCTGGCTCTATAGCTGAAGAAATGGGACGGGAGGTGAGCAACAGTTGGGTATGATGTGGAATGCTGGCACTGAAAGATACTTTGGCAGCTGGAGAGAAGGAACAGCCTGGGAGGGTATGGTCATGGCTGCAAGGGCAGTGGGAAGCTACAGAGGAGGGGGAAGGGCCAGGGCATGAACACAGCAGCAAAGTCAGTTGGAAGCTAAGTGACCTGTAGAAAGAAGATAGTGTCAGAAAGTGATGCGGGGAACAAGGATCTCATGGACTGCAGAATGCAGCAATTAGTCTGGGCCAGAGATAAAAATGTTACTTAACTGCAGCATTTAAAAAAATATTTTTGGATTTTTTTTAAACCTCACCAACATGCTATGTCTAGAAAGTTGCGACTAAGATAGCCACTGCACAGACATCAAGAGGATCAGATCAAATGCCTAACAGCAGAAAATGTATTACACTACTACAGGTTATTCCATAAATTGTGTTGGACTATCAGCTTTTATAAAGCACTTCTGTGCTACAAAAAAAGCAGCTACATCAGTACCTTTCTGTCACTTACTGCTATTCTTAGTCCAATCAGTAGTTTCCTGGGTTAAGTAATTGGTTTAAATACTGAAGCCCTATTATGAAAGTACACTAGCAAAATGCTGAAATGCTTATCATTACCAAGGAATTCGTAACTAAAGTTCAATACAGCAAAATCACGAGGAGCTTGTCTACATGAAGAGGGGAAAAAAAAATTAAAACACAATTATAGCAGTATAACTGACATCTTGCAGACTTTGATATAAAAAGCACCTTCTCTTTCATTCTGCTTTTATTTCTAAAGCAAAATAAACCAGGGAAATGCATTTAGTATCTCCATAAGCCTTGGTGAATTTCCATGTGTAGACAAGTCCTAGCTGATTAGTCCTTGTAAAAGTTCCAACAAAATAAATGGACACTAAATGTGCAGGAAGAGCACACACCAACTGCTGAAACTTCCTTAGCCTGATGAAGGGTTTTTGAACCCGAAAGCTTGCTTAATAACTATTCTCCAACTATTTGGGTTGGTCTAATAAAAGATATCAAATTCACCCAAGGAACCTTGTCTGCCTATGTCCTTAGACCAACACGGCTACAACCTAAACCCCTGCATAATCACATAAAACACTTAAAATTTCCTGCATTTCTGATATTAGTCTTCTCTGCAAATGCTTTACCCTTAAAACAGCTCAAACCATTTTAAATTATTCCTCTGGTAGTGATATCATAAACTAACACTTTGAGAATGACTGACTGCGATCATCTCCCAAACAGATTTAGGTCCTCATAGTATCAAACAAGTAGTGAGAAACCAGGTATAATGAAGGAAAAAGGTGCCGTTTACACATTTTTCTGTTAGACTCACACCTCCTGCAGTACACTGCCAGCTAGTTTAAACAGTCAGTGCTTCAATAATTTAGTCTCCATCCTTTTGACAATTTGATTCACACCTCATTTGCTACAAAACTTAAAACATTTCAGTCAACCTTTACACACACTCGCGCATGCACACACAGTTAAATGCTTATTTTAAGAACCATGTCACTAGCTGGAATTTGAACAGCAACTACAGAATTTTTAGAATTCTCTTTCCCATATGTAACCATTTATGATATATGTGCTCTATCAAGTAAATAAAACAAAAATTTAATCTGTGTTAACACAGAGGCATGCATATGCTCATTCATGCACACATGTACAGGCAAAGATGCACTGCCAACACATAGTTGAGATATACAAGGTTATTAGTAGCAATACTACTTTAATTTAGGGAATTGTTAATACCTTATAAATAATAATCTTTACATATCTCTGAGCTATACAGCTAAGCATTACTATACCTATTTTGTACATGGGTAAATAGACTTCCTTCCCGTTTCCCATATTTAGAGGCTTAGGAAGAAGGGACAAGTGAAAGATCGGTTTGGACAGGCTCTAGAGACACCGAGCTCCTTACCATCCATTCTCTAACACTGAAATGTAGCATAAGGACACTATGCTAGATAGACCTGTGGTCTGACCTGCTATAGTGTTTCTGAAGCCTCTTCCAAAGTGTTTATTTTTAACTTTTAATGTATATAAATACATTTAGTGAACATTAAATATTCTTTTCTCTTTTTTTGATAGAATGGGCATTCACATGTTTTTATTTCATGCTTTCCATGAGGCCCTGAAGAAATTTATCTTTAGGAAATACTTTCCACATATTAACTTGATTGTCCAGATGATATCTGCAATGCCAGATCCAATCAAAATGGGCCAACGGTACACAGAGTGATTAATGAACCATACATCAAAATAATAGGACAGAATTTTGGCTGTTGTTGTTTGCAAATTCAAAGCTTGCATTTGCATGTGCAAAGACTATATGTGCACAAAGTAATTCATATGAAAACTCAGCCAAATGTTTTGAAAGCTACAGGCCAGAACTCTAGCCCATTTTGTGCTTCACTCACCTTCTAATTGGGGATAACACCTTTGTCCCTGCCCCACAGGATGACCAATAGGCTATAGCTATATTAACGCTTGCATTTACAAAACCATAAAGAACATTATTTTCATTGTTATAAAGAAATTGCAGAAATTAATATCCAGCGGTTTCACTACCATAATAATTTTGTTCGGAGGAAACCTGGTCTTGTGAAAACAGCAGTTCCATAAATGTAGATCCTGTTGCCAGCTGTACCACAAATCCCCTGTGCGAATTTGGGCAGGATTTTTAGACTATTATTTTCCAGAGATGCTGAGTATTCATATAACCACTGAAGTCATAAGAACAGAGGACTAGAAGGGGCCTCCTAGAGTACGAGTCCAACCCCTGCGACTTCACAGGCAACTATTTGTTCAAAAAGACCCACAAGATTGTTCACTCCAGCCTCCAACTTCTTTCATTTACCAGTCAAAGCACTATTTAAAAAACAAAACAAAACAACCCTGCAACACACCATAAGCAAAGAGCTGAGGACACAAAAACACCACCAAAAGAGTGTGGCCACTGTAATGGTACGAAAATATGCTCAGGTGATCCTAATTAATAAGCTGAGAGTAATGAGTAGATGTTGTGCATTTCTGAAAAAAAAAATCAGGTTCTTGACCATTCTATATCACTTCTCAATTCCTCCCTGTCCAGTGAGAGTGATGAGAGGCTAAATCCATTAATGTTTGTAAAGTGCTTTGAGAGTCTCAAATGCAAGGTGCTATAAGAGTGCAAAGCATTATTACCGAGTGCTTGATGCTTAACAATAAGGCCACAAAGAAATATAAAAACATGGATTTAAGAGGAAAACCTCAGAAAAACTCTCTTTTCTGCCAGATTCAAGTTTGATATCCACATAACTTGCACATCATTATTTAGTTTAATAAATATTTTACGTTTGTTAGGGATAGAAAATATTCATTATTTTAACCCTTTCCCTACTGGCCCTGTTACTAGAAGACTTACTATTATCAGCTATAACTTCTGATCTTCAGGAGTCAAGAAAAACTGATCCTGCCTCTGCTGACAAGGCATCTAGATCTTTTGCCAAATGTCTGAATGGTGACTTTAAAAATAAATGTAAAAATGTTCAAGATTCCCTATGAATTTCCAAACTCTGAATCTAAAATGGCAGTCAAAATGCTACAAACTGCTCTACTGGGGATAGCAGATGGAGTAATCTAAAGAATTTAAGAAGAGAGGAGATATAGAGCCAGTGGGGCAGGCAGTAGAGAAGATGTGTATCCTAATTTTGTACAGTAGTGTAGCTTGGTCTTACCATCTTGACACACTGACACATTTGAGGATAACCTGCTAGTCTGGTGCAGACCTACCTTGGCCCATGGATTTTAAGAAAGTAAAAAAGCCAAAAAGCTGTATTACTTTGAGGATTTTTTTTTTTTTATAATTTCACAGCCACCTGAAGCCTTTGCCTCCAAGGCTTCCTTTTTCTCTTCAAGAGGACCTCAATGTAAAGTAATCTAAATGTGATGAAAAGCACTGCATCTGGTTATCACCATGGTCCATGGCCCTATTGTTTATAAGTTCCAAAAGATAAGTGAGGGATGATTAGAAACCTCAGATCAAGAGGTATAACCAAAAAAAAAAGAGATCAAATTATTAACAGGTGACTATCAGACCTAAGACCATTTTGAAAACAAAAAAGGATACAGAATATTTGAAAAGCCATTTGAATTTTTAAAAAGTTTATTACTTACCTCTAAGTTCTCTCTCCTCTGTATTTGAAATATCAGTGTTAAGACCAAGAGAAGGGGAGGAAGTTAAAGGGTGCCTCTGAAAAGGAAAATAATTTAGGCAACCTTCTGATCAGTGTCTGATTTTAGAACAAGACCAGATCCTTCAAGAAGACCAGTTAAGCAGAAAAAAAGATCCAAAAGTTGGCAAAATTTATATTTTTGCTTGACATCAGTTCAGCTATTCAAGCATGATAGAAAAAAGGCTTGACAGTGCCTTAAAAAGGGCCTTTCCTGAAACAGTGGGCAGAGAGAAAGAAGCAGCAGTCAAGGTCTCTGTTTTTTCAAAGCTAAAGAATTACCTTCAAAGGAAAAACAATGCAACTTCTGGGACTATTCTGAAGTATAATAACTGTTCCCCACATAGAATTAAAGGAGGAAAAAAGTGATAAAATCTGAGAAAGATTAACTTTGCAGTTTTCATTCTTATTTAAAATCAGTAAAGTCTGAGTTACTTTTCACTATTTAAAAGGTACAGCAGAAAAAGTGCTTTGAGTTTTTAAAAGAAATGCTTGTATCTGTGAACTGACTTAATTATAAAGGTAGGACTACACCCTTTTTTCTTCTCCCTGGACATATGATGGAAAGTGAAACAATTTCTTAACATACTCTGTGCACAGCATTAGCATACTAAGGTGTCAAGAAACTTGATAGTCTAAAATGTCTAAGTTTTTGGGACAAGGATCAGGTCTTCCTGTGCATAAAAAGCCTTAGCAACACACGTTACCTGAGGTTTTTACTTAAATGAAACTCTGACCTGCCATCAGTAGAGGTGGCTATGTTGAGTTACTAAAGTAGCTGGCTGCTGAATACTCCTCCCCTCAATCATTTTACCCCTTAGCAACACTGATGCTCCTGCTGATTCTCTGAAGTACAGAACGGAACAAAATATAGGTCAAAAGCAGGGAGGAGTACAAGGAACAGGCAGAAGCCTTCTCCTTCTTCAATGTATAGTTGTATTACCTCATCATTATCTAATTCTACAGTGGCAGAGGGCTGAGAAAACATGGTACGGTCCCACATACCTAATTAATTTTAAGGGACAAAGGGGAAGAGAAATGGTGACAGAATTACAGAAAGAAACAATATTTTGAAAGACAAAGGAGAACCAAAAAACTCAGAAAGAAGATAGCACAATAGGAGTGTGGGAAGGAAGGAAAAAAACAGAGGGGATCACCAACAAGAGGCTTTTACTGCCTTCAAAGGGAAAAGAGGGCAGAACTTTGGAGCCACCCTAGCCCACTGCAAAACTGGCAGAAACTCTGTGGACTAAAGATGCAAAGCAGATAAATGAACACACTGTCCTTTCCTCAAACACACTAACGTCCATTCTCATTTTTCCTCAGTAGTAAAGCATGACATAAGAAGAGACTTCCGGAGTCACGGATGAGATAGGTCATCGGCATGGCCACTGGAAAAATGGAAGGGTATCTCACAGTGTGGATGAACATTCAAGCTTCTAAGCTTTTTTGAGCAGGCACTTTGTTACATTTTGTACAGTGCCAAACAGTGAGATCATTGCCTCCGATTGGAGTCCTAGGCGCTACCCCAATAAAAAGGAAATCTTAACAAGAATCTAGGACAGAGCTGTACAACTTCTTAGCAGTCAGGGGCCACACACCCTGCAGGCTGCATGTGTGGGGGGGGGTCACATGACATGGGTACCATGGCAGCGCAGGCCATGGGCCTCCTGGGTTCTCCCACACTGCACTGAGCACACAGGCACTACCCTCCCTAGCCACCCTCTCATCCCTGCTACATCAGGCACTTGGATGCTTTCCACTCCCAGCACTGGGCACAAAATTGCCCTTCTCTCCTTATCTCCCACACAGGCACAGGTGCCCCAGCCTTCTTTCAACACCCCTGGGACCAGGCTCCTCCAAGCACCACAAACTGTATTACATTGTTCTGAATTCACAATAAATACTCCAATATTCACCAACATTCACAAAGAAACCTCTGACAGCTGATGTCTTACTGTCCTAGATCCATGGCTTAATTGGAAAATTGTCTCTGAAAATTTATTTTAAATGTTGACAATTATGCCAACACTCTAGGAGCTGCACAAAAATCACTCCTACAACATGGGCTTCAGCAACAGGCTGTTCTCTGTCCTAACCAGCCCTTCCTCTGCAGAGGAAGCACTGGATTCAATTGAGAGCTTTACTTCTGAATTATTTAAAATGATGGGCTTTTTTGGTTTGGAGTTTTGTTTTGTTTTAAATTACAGCTGGATCTGAGATTGCCATTCATGTCAAGCCTGTAAATGGAAGTCTAGTTAGGGGGGGTTATTAGGAAAAAAAAATGGGTTTAATATTAAAAACACCACAAAATAAATTTTAGCACTAAAATATTGTCACTATTTTTTATAGAACAAATATACTTTTACCACAATCAAATTTCCAAGACTTCTATAGTGTAGCAACAGCTATGGCTGATTAACAGAAAATTTTATCTGCACCATGCAAAAGACCAAGATTACAAATGAATCAATGCATGTTAACTTCATGATTTCAGGAAAGAGAGAGATAAAATAATTACATGTGGCCAGTATGTTTTTACTGGGAGTAGAGTCTATTGATGAAATATTCAAACTAATACACAGAACTTAAAAGACAAAATTCTTTAAAATACCCAAATCAGCAATGTTTTCTATTATTATAAATCAGATTCTTCATAGAATGGAAAGGGAGAAAAAATTAGCTTCAATTTATTATGAACAGTAAAAGGGTAAAAAAAGAAAGCATTGTTAGAGGTACAGCTAAGCAATGTACAAGAGCTAACACTTGAAATAAATAAAGTATCCCCCAAACTTCTCTTTTTACAATTGTTTTTCATAGCATCCAAATCAACAGCTTATCTTCTCACTGGATTATTCCATTCTCTAAAAGGTAGAAAAGCTGCTTGTCTGTATATACTGCCTCCGTGTGTTATCTATATGCATTCCATTTGAATCCAATTTCCTTGCATTACCTCTGCCCAGGTCAGGGATGAATGGCTGTCAAATTCCCTGAGGAATAAAAAGAAAAACCCTTTCTTCCTGAGGCAGCAAGTTTCAATTCACAGAGCACATGGCTAATCTACATATGTGAAGGTCATGGCACTTCAGTCAAAGAGGTTAAGAATGGAACAGCTCACGTAAGGGGCTGTCTTAAACATCTTGGCGTGGTGCCCAACAAGTGAGATTGTTGAAAAGCAATAGATAGCTTCTGGCAGCAACGAGGAGAAAAATATTTTGATCATGTGATGCCATGCAAACTAACTAGTTTGCTTCATGTGTGGAACTTTTACAGACACTACAAAAATGCCATTTATAATCAACTCCAAATTCCAGCCTCCCCTTCTTGGCTGCATCACATACCTCTCAAAAAAATCTAAACGGCAACCTAACATTATTTGAGGATGCTCTTTTCTAAAATCCACAAAAATAAAAAAAACAACACAGACAACATACAACCAACTGGCACTTACCAATATATTGGGGGTGAAAGTCACTGGCAATAAACATTGCAAGAAGAAAGTAGTTATGCCACAGAAATCTACTACATCTTTTTGGGTTTTTTTAAAGGAACAACTAAATAAAATCAATTTCTGTCAAGCAAAATTAGTGTCTTATTGCTACAATGTGACTGAAGTTCTCTCAAATCTGGTGCCAAGCGTTTTTATTTTTCAGAATTAATTCTTGCTAAACAACAATCTCTCCAGTTCATTTTATATAACCTCCTGTACACCCATTCATTGCCTTTTGAAGAGGTGTGATTTTTTAAAGAACCAATTCTACTATATTCAGAATTTTTGCTTAAGCAATACTGAATAGGATCACAAAAACAAGCAAATTACTTTCTGCAAACAAACTTGACTGAATGTAAAATAAAACCTCAGTACTTAGTATTTCATGTAAACAAAGAATATCCAAAAACACTCGAGACGAACTGTTACACATGGAATACACAGATCCATCCATATTTCCATTTGAATCAAAAAGTTGCAAATAAAACCAGCAAATTCCTTAGACGCTGTCAAAACAAACCTCCTTATCTCTATTTTTAACCTTAAAAGAATACCATTTAAGAACTACAATTCCCAGTCTTGTTTTCAAAAGAAAATTTCAGAGTTGACATTTCAGTACCTCACTTACAAATAAATAAGCCTGACAATCTAACAAACTAAACAATCAATCTGAAGGACAGCTATCTCAAATTCTTTCCAAGAAAGAAAAGTAATCAATGCGCAATCCATCTTCTCCCCTTCTCAGAAAATATGACAATTGGCTAGCAGAATTATGCTAATATAGAACTGAATGATACTTTGCATTTAAAAAGCACCTTGTAACTAAAGAACTCAAAGCACTCTATATAAACAAGTAAATATTACCTTTGCTTGTTATACGAGAAATTTAAGTTACACAAATGTAAAGGAAACTCACAAACGATGTCGGAGATGGTGAAAACGTCCTGATTTCACCACCTATTCAATTCTACCTTTCTAAAGCTTTGCCACATACTCAGAAATGGTCGCATTTACTGCTGATTTAAGTAGGCACTACTCCTCCCAAGTTAGTGGGGTTACACAAGACTATGCATTAGGAACAGAATTTCAAAAGCACAAGTATTTTTTAAATGGTAGTTTCTTGAAAGATTTTTTAGACCTGATTTTTTTTATTGCCTTCGTCAAGAGCTGCCTCAGAACTGTATTTGAAGGTTTGCTTAAGCAACCCAATCGCCATGCCAAGGTTTGTACGATAAAAGAATAGTCTTCTGCACGTCAAATACGTAAAGCTGAACGTCCTTAATTATAATGGGACCAAATGGTCCTTTTAAGGCTAGTCCGCACTTCTCAACCTTTGCTAGCAGAGTTAACCTGGGATCGCTATACCAGTAAAGACCCCTAGAGACGCAGCTTGCGTCAAAAGGGGGGGAAAAATGGAAATAACTATTCTGCCAGTATAGTTATGCTACGTACCCTAACAGTGTAAGTTATAACAACGAAAAGATTCTTTCTGGTATAAATCACATTTACATGGGGAAAGCAGGGTGATTTAGCATAGCTATATAGGCTTGGGATTTATTTAACACTTCTAACCAACACAGCTTTAGCAGCAAAATTTGCAGTCGGACCTGGTCCTAGTTACACAGCTCATTTTTAAAGGACTTTTAAACTGATTCAGCAACAGAGCTGTGAAATGCTTCTGATCCTTTGTGTATAGGCAAAACTGAATCATGTTATAACACAGACAAGAGATACCATGTTATAAAGCAAACTAGCAAAATGGTAAATTTACTTTGCATAGGGAGTACTTTAAAATCCAGTTATAACAGGGCTCTTAAGGAAAAAAAAAAATCCCATATACTATGATTAACAAAAAAAATAAAGGCTGAAAACATCTTACTAATAATGCAATGACGAATAATTTTCACTAAAAATATATTTTTGTCAGGATAAAATTGCTCCTTTTCCCCTATTTTCAGTAAATAAGAAGGAAAACAAAAATGATAGAAAATACAAGTAACAGAACCCCCCCCCCCACACAAACCTATTTTTCAAAATAAAATATTTTCGTAACGAGCTGAAGCTGGATTTTTTTCCTCCCCCATTAACAAACACTTGCATTAAATTATTTCACCATCATCAGACATAGATAAAGAAAATTACAAATGTCTCAGATCAACAACTTGAAAGAAGGGGAGTCTGAATTTTTTTTTATTATCAATTGCATTTTAGACCACTTAATATAAACATAAATTCAATACGGTCTTTAATAAAATTGCCTATTCAGATTTAAGAAGTGAAACAAAGCAGGAAGGGTTGAGACAGAGGTACAAAAAAAGAACAGTACTGAATTCTTATCCTCAAAGCCCTGTCTGTCAAGTTCAGAAGCATAAAAATAAGTAATATGCCTAAAATAAGATAATGGAGACTGGTAAACTGGTTATATACTTCTACTGATACTAAATCTTAAAAAGCTGCAAAAACACGGTCAAAAACATGGTGATTTCCAAATAAGAAGTAACATGAAAGGTAGATCAAATTCTGTTAATACTGTACTGAATGTAATTCCACAAGAATAGTTATGAAGCCAAGAAATCAATTCAATATCAATTGATTAGATACTTTCTGCTCATAAACTTAATAGCAGCCTCATCATCTTAAATTTCTCCAGATTTAGTATTAGCTAAAAAGATTTGGTATACATATCAAGGCACTTTCCAACTACATTCTTCTTAGATGCTTTCCACAGCAGAAAGATTCAACAAAAAATTTAAGAAAGATACATAGACAAAACTTTTGAACATCGTCTCTAGAACAGTAACTCTGTGCAAAAGGAATTCAAATCTTTCTTTGGGTATCTTCAAATGACCAATAACTTAAAAGCAGAAGATACAAAGTTTGCCAGAAGGACAGGTGTTCAAGATGCTGTATTCCCAAGATAAGAAGTCTGATTTGCGATAGAGCTCAATTTAACAAGTACAAAATTCTGACATTCCTAAAGTCAGAATAGAAGGCAAAGAAAAAAAGGAAAAGGAACAGTCTCATTTGCATCTCAGTTTAGAAAATGAGATGGCTGCAGCCATAGCTAGCTACTTCAAGATTTTCTCATAAATGTTAAATAAAAACCTTTTTTGTAAAAAATATAGTACATCACCTATGACAAAAAACTCCCTTGATTCTGCATTTCATCAAATTCCAACCTGGAACACAGGTACCCATCACTTAACAGTTTTACTCTGAAAAGTAACTTCAAAGTGTATACTGTGGGGTCCAATAGCCATTGTCTTACTGATATCTCTATACAGTTTGTTCAGCTTACAATTAAAAGGCATTATTCTAATTGAGGAGATCCATAAACTCAGTGGACTCTGAAAATCAACCAGGATTCTTTCCATTTTGTTTAACAAAAATGGATGTTCTGTAGTCCATACTAAGCCCTCACATATACCCATTCATAATTACTGTGACCTCAGTTAAATATATACAAACCCAAAAGTTTTCCCATTTATAATGAGGCAATAATGAGAGCATGATCATGAAACAATACAAAATACAGACTGCTGAGAGGGAGGAACTATAATTCAAAATTCAAGATGACTATGCTAACATGAAGGACAAGTGTCCAGCTTCATATAGTCACATTTGCTTGTCCTACTGCCCAAATAAGCAAAATACGGATGTCTGCAACGCTTAACATCCTGCTGAGGGAAAATTCTACTGTCTTTGCTACTGGGTCTCCTCACACCAATTTCACCCTCCGTAGGAATGATGGATTTTTACAAGAGCCTAGTAATACTGGCACCAAAATTGGGTTCTCTCTACATATTACTAAAACAGTGGTTTCATTCCAACTGTGTCAATGACTGTTTGACTTCAGGCATATCACCCACTCAGCACCTCACTTTCAAAATCTATAAAACAGAAATAATTACATCCGCCTACAAAATGTATTCTGATCAAAGAAGTGAAGCACTATTGTTATAGTTAAAACTGGTCATATAGGAACTCATTCCCTTTTATTTGTAGAATGGACTGTGTATGCAGAAATTCATCCCTAGTGTGATACCTCTGGTTTTACTGGGGCACAAAACAGGGATGAATTTGGTCTTTTTTAGCTAAGAAATTAAGTTCCTAACGGATGCTAAAAAAATGCAACTTCAGATTAGAAATCCAGCCACACAATAGAACAAGAATTTTTTTAAAGTATGCATATTGCAGCATTGTGCTAATACTTGAGAACTTGAGTGCGAAACATAATATGAACGTGTGAAATTGGCTAATCTATTTTTATTGCCCAAGATAAGAGAAATAAAGAGAGTAAATATAGTATCTGGAATACGGATATTGACATTAGATATTTAAAGATCTGTCAGTTTAAATAAATCAAAAAGGTATTTCTAGTAACAGAGATAAGAATTTGTTTTTAAGCATTTTTTTAATCTGATGCTGTCTGTCCTACTACTATATTAGTTAGCTCGATGAGATTTTAATAAATTCATTTTACTTCCTGGAGTCAGTACTATGCAATACAATATAAAGCCAACACTGTTTGATACTCAAATATTTTTAATCAGCTTTCAAAGCAAATTTGAAAATCAGCAAGGCATATTGGTAATTCAAGTTTAATTAGTGTAAGTCCTCACCCAGTCCTACCAAAAAGTGTATTTAGTACTATGTAAATAGCCTCAATATTGGGGGGGGCGGGGAGGGGGGAAGAAGGAAAGGGAGGAGGGAATCTTATTTTTTTCAAATATACTCATGCTAAAATATATTCTGATATATTCTGGCAAGTTAACCTACCACATCTAAACACTACTGGGAGCTAAAATTCTCAAGCCTTGAGCATGCATTCACACTAAGTGTAGTAACACTGTTTTACATACCCACAGAGAATCATCTTTAAGGCCTCTTGATAAATGCCACATTTTAAAAAGGCATTGAAATATAAGATTGTACCCACATTCCAAAAAGGCTGAGGACACTAACCAAGGAATAAATAAAATACTGCTACTTAATGTGTCATTGAGAATTTTGTGACACCCAAAGTTAATGTTATATGTTTCTTGGGCACAGAAATAAAAATAAATAAATAAATAAATAAAAACAGGCCTTTCCATGCCTACTAAAAACTTATTTTGCTTATTTAGACCTTCATCTAATTTTGCTGTATGTTTTTATAAACAGCGTATTTCAAATTAAATAGTAACATTAAGTAGACTATGCTTGACAATCAGTTAAAGCAGCTGGCAATCTTGATTTTTTTTTTTAATTATATGCATCCAAAGAACATGGCAACAGAGTAAATGTGTTACGTTAGTTTTTCTTCCCACAAGCTTGGATTAGAATACTAGAAAAACATTAATTGACTACTCAGCTGTAGAAGTCTAATGTGAAGCAGAGGATAATACAGAATATTGCTCTACTCTTTACTTACTGTATTTTATACACAGATTCGTGCTGTTCAATTTGTAAGTTTAACCACTACCATAGAAACCAATAACTGAACACCAAACCACAAGGTGTCAAATATATAATTGCAATACATAAAGATGCTACTAATTGACCCTATTGCTATTTCTGGATAGAGAATGTTTGCTATTTCTGGAAACAGAATGTATCTAGGAAGGTGTTTTTGAATAAACATGCAGGGGAAAAGAACCTTGTTTTCCCATTAACATACTGAGCATCAGTGACCCATGGTGAGAGCTGTCTAATGGTCCCCAGACAGAGGACCTCACCCTTCAGTGCTTATTATGACAAAACTCCCATCTTAAAACAATGGAATTGGCACAAGAGGCTATTCAGAATCAGGCCCATTTGGAGTTGAGGTGAGATCGGGGGCTGGAAAACAGGACACTCAGTAGTGGAAAAAAACCCCTACTAATAAAAAAAAAAAAAGTTCTGGTGCATGAATTTTTCTAACAATCAGTCTGTGTCCTGTGTAATACAATACTCTTTGAAAAGACCAAGTTCTCTCTGTGTACGCACATACAATGCACACCTAATGTGTTAACCCCCTAGAATAGAATTTGAAATTAAGAATAGACAAAAGTCACACGACTACAAATATTTGGACTATATATTGTCAAGTAAGCACTCAATAATCAAATGGCTGACAAGATGTCATTACTCCTGCTTAACTTATTTACAACCAAAATAATTTTGTAGTATGAGTAGTATCCAGGTGCCTTGCATATTTGTGCTTCTTCCTTTCTTCAACTTCTTCTTCAAACTACAAATCACATCTGTTAGGTGAGTAGATCAATGAAACTGAAGTAAAAAAAAAAAAAATCCTTAAAATAAATGAATGAGTTAAGCAGAAATTCTCTCTCAAAGCAAAAATCTACTGCCCTGCACATTAAGAAAAATAACCTCCCAGAGATAGTGATGTCCTCCACAGCCATTTCAGGCACCGCAGCCCATTTCTAGTCACATTTGCCTCCCACTCCCAGGGCAATAGTTTTTACATGTCCTGGATCCAATCATAACTTGCATTATAGACACATGACAAGACACATATTTAATTACACACACACGCATTCAACATGTAAAACAGAAAAAAAAATCACAAACACTAAGCTCAAATGCTACATTAAATGTTCCATTTCACACATGCTAAAAATGTACAATTTCAGCACTCATTAAAGGTACGAGAAGATGTATGTGCACGTGTGCTGGTCTCTGTCTATGCATGTTATTAACATACATATGTTTACTATATATTACTTGCTACCAGTAACAGAAAATTATCATTTTCCATTTGATATGAAGCTTTTTTTTTTTTTAAAGCAACCACTGATTTGAATCCAGCTAAATTTCTATTCATTATATATTACCAACTAGTCTGATGATAGAAGTTATAACAAAAGGAACAAAAACTCTGATTAATGACTTCCCATTTTTAACAAATATAATGGGGAATATCAAAGAACAGTATCTTGCCAGGCTCTCTTTCACAAGCCACAACTTACATATTATAAAGGTACCCAAAATAAATTTCTAATTGTGAGACAAAACATAGACCCATAAATATATATAAAAAAATATTTCCAAGGGTCACACCGAGGATATAATGAATTTACTCTCATTCCAGCACTAAAAACCCCCACACTGGTAACAATTTCTGCCATGAAGAAATAGCACATACACCTACATATGTCCCAGTATATTTTTCTTAGCTTTTACAGCTATAAATGTTATACTACCTACATTTTAAACCAAGCTGACAATGCAAATCTTTTTAAATTAATTATGTAAGGTTATGCATATGAAGATTCAAAACTTTATGATTTCTTATGACCCTTTTTACCAAAGTATATTAAACAGGGGAAAAATAACCCTTACGAAATTCTTATCTTTCCATCAGGAATAGCTGGGAAAAAATGCAATAGAAATTAAAAGTAGGACAACTGTAGTCTGTAGACAATAGACAAACACCTTTTTCTATCCATGCAAGGCTTACATCATTATTATTATTAATTAAAATTAGTCCATCAAGCAAGCAATATCTTCTCTACGACACGCTCCTTTCTTATATAGTAAAATCCAGGTGGCTGTTATCCTCAGAAGTGTACATCTTTGCTTATTTCTATACAGTATTTCCAAATTCAGAAAAGCTGTTAAAAAATTAGTAGCTCTTAATAACAAAACCTAGTTGAAGGGGAAAAGAATTCCACAAAACTTAGGTGCATTATTCCTTCTAAATACAATTTATTTTTCTGTAGGAAATGCAAGCATAATTTCATTTTCTGTACAGAAAAATAATTAAATGGTGAAGTTTCTTGCTGCACCACGGTTCAAATTTAAAACTTTTTTTTTTAATTGACTTGAATTCATTACAGGAAATAAAACATACGGATTGCTTGAATGGCTTTTTTCCTCTTTGTGTAACGTGATATATTTTCTGACATGGGTGCCACAAACAGACAGAACACACACACACACACGAATGATTACCAACATCACCAGGGTTAAACATCAAAAATAAATCAAGAATATATTAGATGTAAATTAGAATTAAAAATATATAGTCTCTTTTGACATTTCTACGTTAAAATGTTTAGCAGGAGCCATAAAGGTTTGTTCATTAAGTACCACTTGATGGAACTGAACCCTCATCAAAACCACGCTATTAAAAATGCTGTTATATCAAATCTGATAAGTGCAAAACGTGCACACACAAAATCTAAAAACAATGCCCAGGGGGAAAAAAGTCACCTAACAACTGTATTAAAAAATAAAGAAGATACTGCTAGCTTTCCACTATGCTGTTCACAGGCATGATTTCTGTCGATCCACATGTAACTTCCAATAGGTAGATACGGTTGCTCATTATTTCGGCTTCTTCTAAGAACGTTTAACCTTGCATCTGTGAGCGCTACTGCTCAGTTATTATTTGTGGCAAGAATTTTTGTGACTGTATTGCTCAGCACTTCTATTTACATCAGCAGTGCTAAATGCCCAATGGTGAGAGAGGAGCCAATCAGATGGCAGATTAGATGTCAACTCAGAGGCAGCTGTCTGGAGACTATTACAGCCAGTTTACCTCCACAATTCAAATTCCAAACCTTGCAAAGGAGATCAAGTCACTCTTTAGGTTCAGACTGCTAGCAAGAAACACCAAGAGCGCAAAGCCCTTTCTAATCAAGCCCTTGACTTTGGAGGAGGACAAAAAAAAAATAGCCAGCTATACAGAGCATCCAACAATCATTTGCTATCTATTGATTTAGTAATATATTGGATTTAGCTAATCAGTCGCCTGCATTCGTCCAAACAAGCAGGGCTTTCAGGGGCTAGGCCTGTTTCTACAAAGGAAGGACTCTGCTGCTCTAATTGGGGACCATGCATGCCTGGACGGGCACGGCTTGCTCCAAACACCCCCCGCACTTCTACCAACGGGTTATTCTTGTCTCGGGGAGCAGACACGCGCGCACCAGCGAGGTCTAGGACGGATCTCGGGGCGGATCAGGGGACCCTTCGCCACTACGGCACGCACGTTTCGAGCCGCCAGAAGGAACCTGGCAGTGTTTGGAGCGCCTTCCCAACAATGAACTCATCTGGGTAAAAAGGCAGGACAGAGCTCTTTGCTCTGGAGGGTTGGGGGGGGGAGAAAGAGACAAATTTAAAAAAAAAAATCCTGATGGAGACTGATCAATATCCGCTCCCAGGCGCTGCTGGAGTGGTCAGAAAAGCAGCACCTTCCCTCTGCATCCCTTCTCCCACCCTCCCCACCCCACTTTGGGACTGGGGCCCTGCAATCCCTGGCTCAAAACAGACGGCAAAGGCTTGGGGGCTTGAGGGGAGGCACAAATAAGCTGGAAAAAAAAGCGACACAGCCCACGGCCTACATCCAGCCCACCCCAGAGGCTCCCCGGCCTAGCCAGAGGCGGGCATGGGGACACCCCCTTGCCATAGAGTTGAGCAACAAGCAACCAACCCGGCAAAGAAATCGGGGCTCCTGCCACCCGCCCGCCCGCCCACACGCGTGAGGGGAGGGGAGGGGAGGGCACCCCTGGCCCTCACCCTGCGGTTACCTGGGTCCTGCTGAGGGGCTGCGCGGTGCTGCCCGGGCTCATGGCCGGGTGACTCCTTTGTTGCGCCGCTGCCCAGGCCGGGCTGGCCGCCCCGTACTGCGAGCCCATGTCCTTGGCCAGGCCCATGCCCGCCGCTGCCTGCTGGCTGCCGGGGGCCGCGGCGGCCGCCTGCGCCTGCGGCTGGGGCTGGGGCGGCGGGGCGCCGGGGCTGCTGTACTCGGCGTAGCCGCTGCCGTAGCTCCTCATCATGGGGCTGGGGGACGTGAGCAGCTGGTTGAGCGTCGGCGTGGCCCCGGACGGGTGCGGGCTCTGGCTGGAGAAGCGCTGGAAGCCGCCGCCCGCCGCCGCCGCCTTGCCCAGGCCGCCCGCCGCGCCGGGGCCCAGCATCACGCCGCCGCCCTGCTGCCGGGGCGAGCTCAGCACCCCGTACGAGCCCGCATACGCGCCGCTGGCTCCTCCCGCGCCCGCCGCCGCCGCTGCTGCCGCCGCGCCGCCGGTCCGGCCGTAGCCGGGGTAGTGGTTGTACTGGCTGTTGGCGAAGCCCTCATGGGAGTTGTGCAGGGGGTCCATGCCGCTGGGGGCCGCCGCGGGGTGCATCAGCCCCATCCCGGGGCTTTGTTGTCCGCCATGTTGATCAAAGCAAGGCCCGGCGCGGCCGGCGGCGGCGGAGCTGCTGCCGCCGCCGCCGCTGCCCGGGGCCGCGCCGGGGCCGAAGTAGGCGCTGAAGTCGGCGCCCAAGCCGCTGCCCGCGCCGGGGGGAGGCGGCGGCGCTGGCGCTGGCTGCTGCGGCGGCGGCGCTGGCTGCTGCTGCTGCTGCGCGCCCAGCGCCGGGTGCTCGTAGCGCGGCTCGCCCAGCTTCTCCTCCTCCTCCTCCTCCTCCTCCTCCGGGCCGCCTTTGCTCAGCAGGGGCGGCGGCGGCTCGGCCTGGGCGCCCCCCGCGCCGTCCTTGCCTCCATGTTGCTGCTCCATGTCTGCACTGGGCTGCGCAGCGCCGCTCTTCTGCATGGCATGGTGCGGAGCCGCCGCCTGCTGCTGCGGCGGCGGCGGCGGCTGCTGTTGCTGTTGCGGCGGGAAGGCGCCGAGGTGGTGGTGGTGGTGGTGGTGGGCATGGTGCAGGGCATGGTGCGGGTGCAGCGCCTCGCCGCCCTTCAGCTTGTGGTTGGGGAGCAGCCCCGCGTCCATCGGGGCCGCGCCGCCGCCGTCCTTGTCCGCGTTGTTGGCCGTGCCCAGCTCGGCGCGGTGCTGCAGGACGCTGCCCAGGCCGCCGCCGTCCCCGGCGCCCAGCATGGAGCCCCCGCCGCCGCCCGCCGCCGCGCCGCGCTCCTGGCTCAGGCTGCCCGGCAAGCCCGGCGCTTTGCCCTTGCTGTTGTTCGCCCCCGCCGGAGCCGCTGCCACTTGCGCGGCCATGATCATGGCAACATTGCGAGGCCCGGGGAGGAGGAGGAGGAGGAGGGGTGGGGGGGGGAGCCGCACAAAACAGAGAAGAAGAAGAAGAAGAAGAATTAAAAAACGCAGCAGAGGAAAGAGACGGGCTCCGGGGAGGGGACCCGCACACGCCCGCCGCCGCACACGCGAAATTTACCGCAGCTCCCCTCCCCGCGTGTCCGGGGCGGCCGTGGGTCCGTGCCTGCTCCGGCTGCCTCCCTCGCTGCTGCTGCTGGAAGCAAGCGGGGGTGGTGGTGGGTTTCTTTCTTTCTTTTTTTTTTTCAAGGGGGGGGGATTTTTTTTCCTTTTTTTTTGTTGGTTCGGGTTTTAAATGAAACTTTTTTTTCTTGCCTTTTCCTCCCTCACCCGGATATGGGGAAATACACGTCTGACTGAGCCGCTCCGGCCCAGCATGGCATGGGAGAGCGAGCGAGAGAGAGAGAGAGCGAGCTCCGACAACTATTATCCACTTCTCTCGGCCTGCCGCCGCGCGCCTGGAAAACGCGGACTGGACTTTCCCTCCCTCCTGCTCCGCAGCCGCCGCCGCCGCGCGCGGGGAGGGCAGGAGAGGAGAGGAGGCTACCTCGGGAGTCCCGCACCTTTCTGGGGAAGGTTGGGCTCCCCGCTTTTCTTTTTCTTTTTCTTTTTCTTTTTTTGCCTGGCAAGGACCCCAGTGTTAGAGAGAGGGAGACAGAGAGGGAGCAGGAACCCTAGTGTTAGAGTGAGAGAGAGAGAGAGGGGTAACCGCAGCATAACAGAGAGAGGTGACCAGGGCCCTGGCAAAGAAGTTTGGCACGTGGGGCAAAGCCCACAGCAGCAGCCCGCCCTTGTCTCATGCACAGATCCAGGAAGCACATGTCCCCTCATACTTGCCGAGGAGCGAATGCAGCAGCAAGAGCTGCCCTCCCCGTGTCCCCATGCCCCCCCTCCCCGCCATGAGCTGTTTGTGGCTCTGTCCCACCCCCGGCCCAGTTAGGCAGGGCCTGTTGGCATCCCTGTCACTTTGGTGCCTGGGGTGGCCACCCCACTCAACCAATCCCTTGCTACAGCACTGGAGGTGACCCTAGTTTTGGAGAGAGAGAAAGGTGGACCATAGTGTTATAGAGAGAAAAAGAGAGAGGTGGCCCTAGTGCTAGAGAGAGAGCAGTGACCCCAGTGTTAGAAAGAGGGGTGACCCAAGTGTTAGAGATAATGAGAGAGAGCAAGGTAACCCTAGTGTTATAGAAAGAGAGAGGTGGCCCTAGTTCTAGAGAGCGAGATAGGTGACCCTAGTGTGAGAGAGAGAAAAGTAACCTTAGTGTTAGGGAGAGAAAGAGGTGACCCTAGCGTGAGAGAGAGAGGTTACCCTACTGCGGAGGTTTGCAACCTTTATTTCATTTGCAGACTGATAAAAAATTTCAAATGGAGGCACGGACCCCTTTGGAAGTTTTGAATGGAGATGCGGACTCCTTTGAATTGTAAGTGTGCAGGTATTCTTAATACTTTTAATTGATGGTAGTCGTCTTTTACAGACCCCTTAGGCTCCCGGGGCTCCGCAGACCACAAGTTGGAAACCACTGCCCTAGTGTTAGAGAGATACAGAGCTAGAGGGGTGACCCTAGTGTCAGAGAGAGGGTGGGGAGAAAACTCACTTGGTCCAGTTCATTCCCTCATCTTTTGTACAGAGCCTAATCGTGTATGAAACTGATGCTCCAGTTCCTCTAAATCCAAAAGCCAAGAACTAGGCAGCCGTGGGTCAAATCCAGCACAGATAAAACTCAGCTAGAATAGAAAGCACTTCCATCAGGAAGGAATTTAGCTCTCCTCCTAAGTATGTTTTGGGTCCTGGTCAAATGTAGTCTGGGAGCTAAAGTGGGGCAAGAGAACAACCCAAACACCTTGTGGGTGCTGCATACTTTTGGGTTAAGAAGAAAAACAAAAACCTAGTGAAATTTGCCAAACCTCTAACCTGTTTCTGAGTCCACCTTGCAGTGTTCAAAAGCTTTCTCCTGCTATTCTTAAGAGGAATGCAGTGTACTGGCTGTGATGATTTGATGAAAAAATAAAATACGATTTTACAACAATGTCTTTGGTGTGCAGAGGTTTGTAAAATACAATGTGAAATTCAGCGACGGGCATTTTCGCACTTGTCTCTAGTGTCCGGCTGGCTCAAAATCCTAGGGATTGTTTGAACTAATTATGTCTTTAATGTAACTGTTAGGTTTGGGGCTGTTTTCAACACATCCTTTGTATTTCTATGCAGATCAAGAGGACTTAAAGAGAGTAAAACATTTTCAGTGTTACAATCACATCCACAAACATTATTCCAGGATAGGCTAGATGTTAGTGGAAATGTAGTAATATAAAGTACAGTGTGTGAGCAAAGCAACATTTACTCAGCATTAAACTGTTACATTAATAATAATGACTTTCATTTATATAGTAGCCCTTTCGGCAAGTGCTGGTGGTTAGTTCTTTTAAATAACTGCTTTGATTCACGTAATAACTTGATATACATAAAGGTAACAGTCATATGCAAGATTTAACTGGTAAAATGAGGGGGAAAATCAACTAGCTTTTTCCGGACATCAGCAAAATAGGATATTAATGTTATTTTGTCAAGATTTAAATTCATTACTTGGCATAAATATTTTATCACAATGTTTTAAACAGCTGTATTTTCTGGAAGACAGTGTTATGAATAGGAAGGCATATTGTGTCCATTGTGAAAACATTGAAAAACAGAAGCTTCATGATATAATGTTGACTTACACTCAAAGATTATTGAAACATGTATGAACAACGCATGTCCGGTGTTTATTGACTTCTTAACTGCTGTGCAGCAAAATCAGAAAATATTAGGACTTCCATTATGAAGTTAGTTTGCAAGTCTCAGAATTTGTCAACTATGTGTTGATAACACTTGTATTTCAGCTACATCCAACCTTGCTTTTTTTTTTTTCTTTTGGTACTGCAAGTGTAGAAATGTTATACGGTTAGCAGAAAACGAGAGTGTGGAAAAAATTGGTGAGTAATTCTAGTGGGGGGAATCAGGTGCATACCCAAGGGTCATTACAGCCTGCAACAACAACAAATTGCAATTCTATGCAAACTGCGAGAAAGAGGGTATATCATCTTTGTAGAAAAGAGAATAACAGAACTGTAAGATGAATTCATGCCAAATCATTCATCAGCTTTTGCCAAGAGAATACTACATCTTTGTTAGTGAGCCTTTTTGACATTTTCTCCTGGATTTTCTTCTTTTCCATATTCAAACACACACTAATTATACACATTAAACCACATAAGTTGATTTTTGAAGTCTTTCATATGCAAATATAAATATAGAGGTCTACTTGTGTCTATTTATTTATGTGTGTGTTCTAAAATCAAATACAAAATCAATTACACATTTATGCTTTTAGACATTAATGTAAAAGTGTGTATGTGTGTATACGGGTATATATAAAAATGTGATAAGATGTACTGAAGGTAGCTCACTTGAGGATTACAATACTTTCTGACTTACTTGGTAACTAGTTCTGAACAGGAAAATAAGCCACAAAGTTTAACACAGATTTACTTTTAAAATATTTTCCCTGGAAAAAAAGTGAGGACTCTTCAGCACTGAAAAGTTTATACTAAAATGTGTCCTTCCATTTATTTCAGCAAGTCAGCTACAAGATTGGAACTAAAAGGCTATAAAATAGAGGCCCTCAGCACAATGAAATCAGTCTGTTATAAAAGGCAACACATGCCAGTTTTTCCTCCCCAATGGCAGATGCCACACCCTAAAGTAGACAGAAGGCACTGCAGTCTGTGCAAGTGAAGCACGACACAAAGCAACTATGGTTCAGTTTTTTAGATCGCAAATAATGTAGAAATATACCTTTTGCTATCTTTGCTCAGATGATGAGTGGTAGTGTATGTTAAATTCAAATGATCCTTTCCAAAAGCTCTCTCCATATGTATGAATTATGAATATAAATGCATATAATGTAGAAAGCTGTAATTGCCATGCATATTATCTGTTGCAAAATGACTAGATCAAGTTTTTAGTCTTACAAGTGTACAACTGCAACTTTGTATTTAAATTTTGATCATTTCTTCAATGTTATTATTTCTTAAAAATGTATGTTATTTAATACAGTACTGGTTCCTTTTGCATAAACCATTGCTATATACTCCTACTGAATGTTGATTTTTTTTGATAAAATTTAGAACTCTGCTCTAGGATCAGTTTCCCAGATTAACGTTACAATTTTCTAAACTTACTGTTGTTGATTCTGACACCTGTGCAGATCCCTAGGCCATCTTTGTTTAGGTGGTCCAGTATGAACACCATATACCTTTCACAGCCGTAAGACAGCCTTCTGCTTGGCCAAAGCAAATTTTATAAAATAAAAGGAGCAAAAGTATGAAAAGTAATAGTGAATAGATGCATAGAAAATAAACCAATACTTTTACAGTATTCAGGCATTAATCCTTGTAAAAGAAGGTAAGGGAAAACAGCATTGTTGTTAAGGGTTTTTGGGGTTGTTTTTTTTTTTGGGGGGGGGGTGTTCGGTTTTTTTTAAAAGAAAGATCTAAGTTTTCAGAGCCCAACCAGAGGTTCAAGAGCTTGTTGCCTCTGACTTGGCTTCCACCATACTCTACAAAATGTTTAAACTCTTTCTTTGTATTACCTTCATATGTTGGTTAAATCCACTGAAAATGTAGATAATATAATTCATAAATCCACTGTATTTTTCAGTTATTGTAGATTGGTAGTAAATTAAAAGGAAAAACAGAAAAATCTGGAGTTTTAACATCAGAATTAATAAATTACAATAAATTATAATACATTTGTCGTTTGTTCAGAATCAAATCCAATTCATACTGAAATCAATGCAAGTCTCAGTTGATTCCAGTGATTCCTAAATGAGTAAGAATTAAAAAAACCAAAAAACCCAAACCCACCACTAACAACCAGTACATAAGTAGCCCAGTGCTCTGGCTTTAGCCTTATGTGAGGCTGAATGTATGGAGCTACAGCTACAGCAAGAGATTTCCCCTTTGAAGAGGCCTTGTTGTAGATCAGGAAGCAAATACAATGAGGCATCACCAATTTTTATTACATATGCTTATTTTTACATATTAGCAAATAATACATTACATCAACTGCCCCAGTTGATAAATTATCAATATGCAATAATCTGTTGTATGCAAAGTACAGTAATCCAATCTGGTCATAATAATGTATATATATAATGTTTACTAATAACTTGTAGACCAGAACAGGTAGAGAATAACACATTCTGTGATTTAATTAAAATCCATTCTTTAGCTGCCACTAATCCTGGGCAATTCAATTAATTTATAGTGGCATGATACAGTCACACAAACTTCAAAACATTACTCTTGTGATCTCAGGAAAGTCCACTAAATCATTTGAATGCATTTCTGATTTTACGCATGTGAATCATGTTATTGAAGGTAGTGAGATTACTCACTTGCTTAAAATTAAGCACCTATTCAAGTGCTTTACTGTTTTTACTGTTTCTGATGAACAGTTCCTGGAATCTCTGTCTTTTTTAGGTAGAGCACAATCAATGCTTAAATTAGAACAGTGTTCTGCTTGGCAATAACAGTGGGCGCTATTAGCTGCTGGGTTCACCCCTCTCTGAAATCTACACATATTTGAACCAAGTGACCCTAAGCCATATGTTTCCTATGCCATTGTTTGAGAACAGCATTCTGTTTCTGGGGAGTCTAAGGGAAGGCTCTACAGCCCTCCTTTAAAGTATTATATTATACTCATGTTAATTTGCAAATAAAAAAAGGCTGCTGAAAGTTGATTCATATACAACAGTCCTTATTTCTCCTGTCAATTGTTGTTCCCATTTTTCTGTCTTTCAAAAATCTTTCTTCGCTTGCAATTATGTGAGAGACTCACACAAACAACAAGGGAACTAGGGGAGAAGATTGCAGTTTGCTGCACATGGGCTCAGAGCTCCATTCACACAGAATCAGATTATGGGATCAGGGCCTGACAAATATATAGAGGAAAACAATTACAATCATTATACATAAAGCATTATCAAACTCACAAAATAAGCTAACAAACTAATACTTGATTCTCCCCATTAACTCATAGAATCATTCAAGAGTTCCTCCTTTTAGAGCCCAAAGAAATGGTTTTCTTTCTCACCCTTGTTCAGTAACCTGGCAGAGGATTTTATGTTCCAAAATATTTAAGTTTAAGTGGTTTTGTTGTACATAATAGATATGACCTGCTGTTTTGTGGAATAGATTGTTGTAGCCTCCATCCCGTCACTGGGAACTTTATTTAGCTGTAGCTTATTTGCGTGTATAGCCAGCAGTCTACTATGGACTGTAGCCCAAAATTAGGACTTTTTTTTAACTTTTACACATTAGACATTTTTTCCTCTGACCTTCTTTAATGTGCATACACAATCCTCGATACTCATTAGAGTGACAATTATGATTCGGTCTTGTATTCTATTCTGTTTAGAGTGTGTATTCTATCCTACTCTTACTGTGGCATCTGAGAACCTCACCATTGTATTTATCTGTCCAACCATCCCGTGAACTAGCAATTATCCCAATTTTTCAGATGAGGAAAACTGGACCCTGCAGGGTACACTGCAGTTCTGAGACTTCTTTGTGGATGCTCTCAAGTGCACTGGAGATTAGTCTCAAGATCAGCCATGTGAAGACTCCATTGAGAGTCTTCAGTAGGTATATTCCTAGTTGGATCAGGTAGGCAGGAAGGAGTGGACAGAACTGGCTTGTGAAGAGCCAAATTGGGCCATGCTGCTGCTGCAGTGTAAACCTGACCTAAAATGGCTTGTCCAAAGTCTCACAGGCAGCATCTGGTGGAGCAGAGACTTGGATTGGTAGTTGTCAGTTATTAATGTACTCCCCAAGGGTGCATTCAGCCTGCTTCTGTCCTCTGCAAATGGAATGCTGCTACCGACTGCCACATGGGTGCTTCACTTGCACATCCTCTTTGCCACAACATGACAGTCTGTCAAAGCCACAATCCAATCTTTGTTATGGAAGTAATGCATTTCTTAATAAATCACTCCCCACAACTGGTTTTTTGCTTCCCTATATCTCAGGTGTGGTGGTGGTGTTGTTGTTAGATAGTGAGCACAAACAATCTGAGAATGCTTGTAGCTTACTGCTACAATCTTTAACTCATTTGGGGATCAGTTCTTCAAAACTTGTATGCACAATCCTTTTTCCATAAATTATTCCATTAAATTCTATCACAGAACTTGAATAAGGGTAAGGTTTTCAAGATTGGGCCCTTCAATTGGGTCCTCATTTGTTCTCATTTAAAATTAAAATGGATTTGATCTTAACATTTAAATTACCTGTTTATTAACCAAGAATATCATTTAGTTATTTAACAAAACAAAAATTAACAATGTAGTCAGCTGCACTAAAAAAAAATCCAGATGCCAGAATCAAAGACATCAAAGTCTTGGGAACTGACAATAAGCTGGCTTTGTACACTAATGATGCTTTGCTATTTGTTTCTCATCCCAAGCAGTCCATTCTTAACATTTATCTCTGTGGACAGCTTGTAGGAAAACTATGGTTTAACAGAAAAATTCTCCCATTTCCTCAATTTTTTGATCAGGAACTACTGAGAGAGCCCTGGCCTGGATTACTTTTTTTCAGTGGGCTCCATCAAAAATTAAATAGCTGCATATATTTTGACATGTAAAGTCAATTTTTTTGGTTCCAGCTACATCTGTTTTCTGCCTTGCTGGAGGCCAAGAGAAGCCATCCAGCCAATTTCCCTTGGCCTGTCAAGGAAGCTTCCACTACCTTGCATCCCTTCATGCTGGCCTCTAGCTTACAGGGCAAACACCCAAGAAAAAAGGAGCACAGCTTGGGCAGCCCTAGTCCATGGTGATTAATAGCTGTTGGAACAAATTTTGAGCGGTCCACTGGTAGCAACTACCACCTTGGGCTGTTCTAAATTGTACCTTGGGACTGGACTGGTGTCTCCAGCTTCAAGGAGATGCCAAGGTAATATGAAGCCAACTTTGCATTCAGCCCCCTTCTCTTCTGAGTCCCAAGAACCTGGCCCCTAATAAGTAGAATTTCTTCAAAGCACTTAGTATTGGTTTAATGCTGCTGCTAATGCTTTTTTTGTGGAAGCATTAACAAGTACTAAGCATTTCAGAAAATCTCACCTTAATGTACATTGTTTGTGAAAAGGAAATTTCTCTCATGCATTTATAAAGACAGAAGTATATTTGAAAGGCACTGCTGATTAGTTGGGTTGGTTCAGCCTGCATTAATTAACCAAACTCTGTTTTATATCAGTTTTGAAGCTCACTATTATTGACCCTGTTCAGTAGTTTACCCTATTTAACATATTTATTGCTAACTTTATTTGGGCAGGAAAGAAAGTCCAGCTATAATTAAAATTGCTACTTAAGTGTGTTGAGTAAGGAGAGGTCTCTTACAGAAATACAAATCTAATTTACCATTCGGCTAAGGACACTAAGAGGCTTCCTAGGCAGACTTTGAATAAAGATGGATCATGGGTTGGTTGGTGTGGAAAACCCTTAATGGCTTTTATGGACTAGATCTGAATCCAGTCTCTCATTCCCAGGAATTATGACACATGTCCTGCAGAACTGTATGTAGCAAGTTAAAAGCAATCTGTCCCTACTTACATATATTAGGTCCAATGCACATTTTACTGCTCTGATTTTAAACACAGGAAAACAAAATAGAGGTGCATTGGTTTGGAATATTTATCGCAACCAAAACAAGATCATGTTTAACTTAGAAATACTGTACAGTAAAAGATGAAACATGCTTTTCTGTTTCTTTACCACCAGTTCAGGAGTTCTTTTACTCAACTTGATGCTAAGTCTACTTGTATTACAGAACCCTTTTTATCTGAGCAAATCTTATTCCTTAGCAATGAATCTCAGAACATTGTGGGGTGATTGTATAAGGCCATTGCTTTCTCTTTATTGCCCACTAAAGAAACATTTATGATTAAATGGGAAAGGGAACTATCTCATTCTCCGGAGCAGAAAGTATTGGACTCAATAATGTCCTTCGTACGTGTATGTTCTATTTCAGCTAACCTGTTAGAATTGCAATACAAAATTGTAAATCAATGGCACCAAACACCTATGAAGATGAGTAAGATTGCAAGCCATTTCCCAGACAGTTTTTGGAAAAACTGCGCCCAGCAAAGAACTCTTTTACGTGTACTCCAGGACTTGTCCTAAATTATCCCAATAAAGGTCACTTGTATATATCATATTGAGAAAATTACTAGCTCCTCATTGTCAAGCATTCAAGAATATCGTGCATAGGATCACCTGGACTTTGAGTATGCGTGAAACAACTGGATGTTAATAAAAGTCTTGTTACTTGGCTATTCATTCAGTTATTTGCAACAGCTAGAAAATTCTGACTCTTCTTTCATCCTGGAATGGGAACTTTATGAATATGTTGAAATATGCTCTGGTCCACTGTGCTGTAGGAGAGTGTGCATTTGCACATACCAAATGTTCTTTTGCTGATAATTTTTAGCAAGTTACTAGTTAAACTAGAAATATGTAAACTGAGCTATTCATGCTTTCGGAAATTGGATAGGTAGAACAAAATTGAAAGGGTTCTATTGTTTTGCTAATTTGTTGTTGTCTCTTGCTATTTTTTACCATAGTGGTATTTGTTTTCATTGGATCTTCTATTTTCAAGTGACTCCTCTCTCATCTCTTGTCAACTCTCTAGTAACATGGATATCTAGTGAAGTATTAGTCTTTAGGGTTGTGTCCAGATGAGTGCACATGTGGGTTTCCCTGGGGACAAATAGCAGCAGCACATAGTTATGCTGTTGCTACTTGTCCCCAGGGAACACCCATGCTCATGTACTCTGGCACATGGCAAGTTGCCCTGGCTAGGGTAGGGGATACTGGGGCTATCATCTGGTCTGGCCCCAGCAGTCTTACTTGGGGTTCCAGGGGCCTTCTGGAGCTCCAGCAGCACTGATCCAGGTGCATGGAGCTTGGCTGACAGCCAGAGGGTGGCTCCAGCCGGCCAAGCTCCAGTTTCCAGTGGCGCATGTTGTTGCCACATGCACCGCCCCACTTTTTCCTGCCACAGGTTTTTCTGATACCAGGATCTCCCGGTGTCAAAAAGTCTGCTGTCCTGCTAATTAGTAGTGCAGCAAATGCCTGCATAAGCACCGGGTTCTGTTTGTGGCACTGCAGACAGATCTGAAGTGTGGTTAACCACACGTGTCCACTCATCTGGATGTGCCCTAGGTTTACTTTTGAATTATTGCACCTTTGCAACAGGTTTATCAAGAATTACATATATAAAATGTCACAAACCTTCATTATTACAGAGTTAAGTTTGCCTACTGGTACTTTATGGCCTTTCAGACGAGTGAAGAGTATCTAAACCTCAACACTTAAACACCAGGAGAGAGAAGACTTAAGATACGCATCAGCCATGCAATGTTTCCGTAACTCTGCTTCTTTGAGCTGGTAGTAGCCTTTGGGAATTTTTCAGTAATATTTACAGGAAGAACAATAGAATTCTGAAGGAAATGGTGGATATTCTATTTCTTGATATCTCCAAATCAAGATTGGGAATGTGCTTAATCAGTTAAAAACTATTAGAAGTAATCAGATTACTTTCTCTAGCCTGTATCACATTGCAGCTTGGACTAGAGGATCTAATGGGCTCCTCTAGCTGTGAACTGGACAAGTCTACAATACGTTGACACGATGGAGGTCTAATATAACATACCATTGTTTATACTGTGTTCCACTGATTTGAAATATAGTATTATCTGCAAGTATTCCAGCTGCATGTATTGTGTTATGTGTGGCTGTGTTTAATAGGGTATTTTGGTAGAGCTGTGACTAAGAAATTGGAAGGAGCATACAGAGATCAAGGTCATATCTCCAAGACAGGTAGTCTTGGGTATGAAGGGTATGAAGAAATTTGGTTCCTGACCAAAATAACAATTCCAACAGAAACCACTAATATAGATGGACAAGGTTCCTTGGGTGAATTTGATATCTTTTATTAGACCAACCCAAATGGTTGGAGAATAGTTATTAAGCAAGCTTTCGGGTTCAAAAACCCTTCGTCAGGCTAAGGAAGCTGCAGCAGTTGCTGTGTGCTCTTCCTGGACGGAATGAAAGCACTTTTACCAGTATAACTTGTCTCAGGCTAGATGTATTCTAATTTTATAAAAGCCAAGTCTGTCTGTCTGTCCATAATACGTTATTCACACTCTGATTGGCTGATGGAAACAGCCAATCAGAGTGCTCCAAGTGTGGGGGAGTGCCGCCATGATTCTGAAGCTGCACCGAGGACCGGACAGAGGGTGGAGGGGCCCTTTTGATGGGTAATTGGCTAGTACTACAATATTTTGCATTCATAACTATATCTGTTAGGACTATGTAGAACAAACAAGCAAACAAAAACATCAGACCCCTAACCAAATCAGAAAAACTCATGAATAGGTGAACCTTATACAAGCAGAAGAGTTCTCCGTCTGGCATAAATTTTCAGGTATTTTGTTTAGCTACACTGTAAAAGGATTTCTTTTGCTATTATAGCCTTTGTTTACATGAAGGAGCTTTGCCGTTATAATGATACCAGCAAAACTTTTGTAGTGTAAATTATAAAGGAATTTACACTAGAGTTTTCCTAAAAAAAGGAAAACTTGGGAGAAATGGAAGGGTGATTAGTATTATCCAGGTTTGCATGGTATTCACTCAGTCTTTGAGTACTGGCCAGTTTATTGTGTTATTCTGCATTTTGAAGGAGAATGAGGCACTGCTAGATGACCTAAACTCAATTTATTAATGAAAATGTTGGGAACTTAGTATTCAGTGAATTGTTAGCACTATCACTTATTACAGCCCAGCTTTCCCCTTCCTTTGCCTGTGACTGGCAACTGTTATCCTGATCACTGAGGGCACTAACTTCAAATTAGGTCCTTCACTACCTGATGTATTATATCCTTATATAACTATTATAGCGTTATCTCTGGCACAGAACTCACAGGCTGAGGAGCTAATAAGAGGCTGGAAGAACAGTGAAGGGACTAGGCATGGAGTCAACAGGCACATATTTTGAATGTTGAGATGTGGGGAATGGATGTACTTGGGAGATAGAGCTAAAAGCCTTCCCAACATCTTCCACTTCCTATCTCTCATCCCTTTTGGTCAACTTACCCTATACTTTCCCAATATCCCCCTCACATTCCTGTATACTGGTCTGACCACTTCTCCCTATTCCCATTATGTATTCAGACTCCCACACCACTCCTATCCACTCACTTCTCTGACCCTAACACTCCCTTTCCTCCCTGCTTTCCATCAAAATCCCTAACCCTAGCATTTCTCCAACATCTGCTTGTATTCGCTCTCTTTGGTCCACCAACCCATATCTCCTAGCTCTACTAAAAAGTTATAAAAATCAGAAAATGTTACACATAGCTCGTGTTAAGGGGAGTATGTATTAGGAATCCCAAACCAAAGCAGCCTGTGACTTGCTTTCCTTTGATGATACTTAGTACTATTGTTCAGGAAACATGATTAAATTAACCCAAATTTTTACTAGAGTCTTCTTTTCCCTAGTTAGTTAATGCTAATTTCGTTGACAATACAGTTAAAGTGAAATCTTTATCTTCATATGAATTTTAGGGGTTTTTAGCATATTGCTCTTACACTACAAATATTGGTCATAGAGAAAAACTTCCAAAAGGAGCTTTTGCATCATATACTGATTATGCACAAAGCTCTCTAAAAACTGCCAGGGGAAGGGTTAAAAAAATGCACATGTATGACACAGGTTCAGTGAGCACAAAATATTACTTTGAATTGCACAGTTATATGATTAAAAAAAAGTCTGAAAACCTTCTTGCTGCAAAGAGCCTTAGTTTTGCCATATATGCACATTTCATTTCTTAGGTGTATCAGTTCAGTATATGCAGACCTACTGATACCAGATTTACCCTTAGTGGTTTTTTTGTATTGTTTCTATGTGGATACCATGTGCTAACTGAGACAATTCTGAGTGACCACGGTTAGTTAGAGGAGGTTTGGGTACAAAGTTGGTGCCCCAGGTGTTCACAACAAAAAGAGGGAGAGAAAGAGAAGAATTAGGTTATTTTGTAAAATGCTTTTTTTCCTAGGGAAGGCTGTGTCTTGGAACTTCTTGCTCAACTGACCTCACATTTGGACCACTACCACTCCACAGCATCCCCAGGAGGCAAAGCAGATTTCAAGAAAATCCATGTTAGCATGTGGGTTTTGGAGCAGTCTTCCTTGAAACAGAAAGCAGGCTAGGCTATAATTGTATTTGTTTTACAGGAATTTAAAAACACAATTTAAAAATGTAACAATGGCTAAAACAATGAATTTAAATACCAGTTGTACTCATGTGTAGTAAATTTTGTCAACAAAGATGTCAAAAACATTTTAGTAGAAAGACTTTGGGAGCATGCACAGCATAGAAGCCAGACTGACATAATATATTTAACATATGCGAAGTATTTATTTGTAATCTGGAGTTTAGTGGATACATAAACATGTATCTTTAAATTAATTCAATACAGTATAATACAAAACTACTGAATATGACACTGTTTGCAATAAGCCCGGAACACTTTACAAAACCAATAAATTAACTAAAATAATAGTGGTGCCAATTACAGCTCTAAGAGCTTATAATGCACTTGACTTTAGTACATTTATACTCTGTTGAGTGCCATCTAGTGGCTGAATCATCTAACTGTTCTTATTGCACCTTGTGTTCAGATGAGGTAATCACTGAGGAGCATGCTGGGAGGAGCAGCCATGTCAGGCAGCATAGGGTATAAGAAATAGAAAAGAAGTTCTGTGTGTCTCTCAGTCTGTCTCAGTTTGTGATTCATTTACACCTTAAACAACCAGTAACTTACTCTATCTGAAAGAA